>NW_027122701.1:728430-1456860 GCF_030686945.1 Centruroides vittatus
ATTTCATGTTTCATTTTTCTATTTATTTGTGTGTAGTTTTTCCCTATTTTTGACTGTTTTGAGAACACTAAAAAGGCCTTTTAAATCATGTTCATCATGTGTTTGACTAGGCCCTCAATGGGAGTAACTAGGTGGTGAGGGATGGAATATGGCTTATCTGGAACAGATTTTCATGAAAATTCCTGAAGTTTCTAACCCATCTAGATGATGTGCATATTATTTGTACTGTTTTTGTATTAGCAGACAAAAATATGGAATATAGTAATTACAGAGACATAAGTGTAGAATAAAGTAAATTAATACTGCGTTGGACTGCTTTTGGCATTTATTACTGCTTTAATATATCTTGGTTTTGAAGCAACTAACTTTTCACAAAAGTCTGCAGGTATTTCTGCCCAGCTGGTTCAAATAGCACTCTTCAATTCAGACAATGAAACCTTTTTTTGACACATTATTTTCTTCAAAACAAATTCTTTCCACAAATTCTCTACTGGATTTAAATTTGGGCTGTTTGGTGACCAATCTAAATGTTAAATGTTTTTGTTTAGAAACCACTGACCTACTGTTTTAGCAACATGGGAAGATGCATTGTCATCTTGATGGATAATGTCAGTCACCAAAGTATTCCTCTGCTGTTTTTAACACAAAATTGTCTAAAATTTCCAAGTAAACCTTTGCATTCACTGTAGTGTTGACAATTTCCAAATGTCCAGGTCTTGCTACAGTCATGGCAGCTCAAACTGTAACTCCATTTGGAAATTTTGTTTTTGAAACAAGGCATTCTGATAGAAACTTTTCATTGGGTTTTCTCCAAACTTTGCTACCATTGTTATCTCTGTACCCCATGCAAATATGTGACTCATTGGTGAACATAACTTGTTTTCAATGCATCAAATCCCAGTTCTTATTGGCTTTTTTGCAATGCAGATGTAGTTTTTTTATGCTTCTCAGTCAGATATGGTTTCTGCTTTGCTTTTCTTGTTATGTAGCCATGTTCATTTAACCTTCTGTGAGTTGTATTTTCAGATACATCTGTACCAGCTGTTTTCCATTCAGCATTTAACTCTCTGGATGACTTAAATCTTCCTCCTAATGAATTTCATGAGATTTCTGTCTTCTCGTGCTGTAGTTATGCAAGAGCATCCACATCTATGTTGATTGGAGACAGTTCCTTGTGCTTTATATTTAGCTATAATTTTAGACACTGCACTTTGTGTACATTGTACATGTTTTGCAATTATCTGCTGCTTTTCGCTATGCTTGTAATATGAAATTATCATCTCTTTCTTTGCATCACTTAATTCTGGTGTTTTGGCATAGTTTTAGAATGCAAGCATTAAGCACAATTATTGTTCTGCAGATTCAATCTGAAAGTGTGATATTACACAATAAGTGTCACTAAATTAACTTTAATATGGAACATGCCCATCATATTCTAAACTTGTCCCTGCTGTGCTAGTATTCCATATTTTTCTACCTACTCTTGATTAGTAAAATGAATCATACTTTTTTCATGATGCATAAAACTGATTTCATGCACATATTTATGCAAATGTAGCTTCAAAATTTGCATAAGAAATCAACAAGCAAACATTAAATATTTTTAAAACTTGCCTATGAAATGTTATGATGCAGGAATTTATAACATTATTCCATACTTTTGACTAAGGGTTGTATATATGTAATAATTTAATATATTAAACCAGGTGTGTCCAAACTTTTTGCTGCAAGGGCAAAGTTGGGATTTAAATACATTTGCGATGGGCGACGTGAATTAAAGAACCTCATTATGACTAAGACAGAATTGAATTTTATTTTTTACAGTTAATTACAGATACATTAATACTAAACAAACATGGCTAAATTATACATAATTAAAAAATTATTTTATGCAACTTTCAATTGGAATGATGGAACTATGTTTTTTGCTGAAGAATTTCTTCAAAGTTGGGATTAAAATCTGAAACACCGATTATAAGCAATGATTGCAAATGATCATCCGATAAATTTGCCCTATACTTTGATTTCAGATACATCATCCTGGAAAGTTTGTATGCACATATAGGTAGTCAGTCCCAAACATAGAAATAAATTTAAAAGCAAATTGCTTTAAATTTGGAAACTCTTTTGCACTCAAAAATTTGTAAAATTCAACCGAGTTTCCGTCCTTGTATCTATTGTTGATTTGATTGTTACCTTGAAGATCAATAATTTCCATTTTGAAACTGACTTGAAACATCAGCAACATTGCAGTCAAATGGATTTTGAAACAGCTGAATTTCCTTTGAATTTGTGTCAAGATTAGTAAATCGCTTTTGAAATTCTTGTTTTAAATCCGTGATGACTTTTACTGCAAATCTGGTTGGAAATTGTTAATCAGTTTCTGTAATCAATTCTTAACAGCATGGGAAATGGGTAAAATTACATTCATTCATCTGACTTTCGAGCAATATAAGCTTTGCCCTGAATGCTTTGATTTTTGCAAATAAATCACAAATTAAGTTGCTTTTATCTTGGAGTTTTAAGTTAAAGTTATTCACTTGTGTCACAACATCTGCAAAAGAAAGCCAACTTTCAGAGCCACTTGGCATCTGATAAAAGTGGTTCAGGGTAATTTTTCTCCACAAGAAATAAATTAATTTCATTTCTAAGCTTAAAGAACTGCAAGAGCACTTTTCCACAGCTAAGCCATCGAACTGCATTATAATACGACAAGTCAATGGACTCAGATTCAATTTGTTCAAGAAAAGATCGAAATTGGCAATGATTGAGTGCATGTGATCGAATAAAATTTATGATAGAAACAACTAGTTTCAAAACGCAGCTTATATCAACATGTTTTACACATAGTGCTTGTTGATGGATAATACAGTGCAAAAAAATTGGTACTGATGCTCCTGCACCTTTACAAGCTTTTCTAATTTGCCGAACCACACTGATGTTTGCACCAGACATGTTTCTTCCTCCATCAATTGTCACACCTTGGAGTCGATTCCAGTGCAGGTTAAGTGCAGTTCTGTTATACTTTGTCAACATTTTCTGTACTTCTTTGAAGATATCTTCTTCAGCTGTACTGCTGTGCATGCTGTTAATGGAGGCTAATTCTTGTGTGACATTAAGTTTGTCATCAACTCCATGAAGAAAACTAAAAGTTGTGAGGTGTCACTAATATTAGTTGATTCATCCATCGTGAGAGAATACTGAGTGAAATGCTGTGCTTTACCAGTAATCTTGTAGAGAATAGTGTTTCCAGTTTTGTCAATTTGACGAGCAACAGTATTACAGGAAAAACTGATCATACAAATAAACATCTCACTAAACCCGATAACATCAAGCCAATACATCACCAACTGCCCCAAATAATCGGGTTATTTGGTGATTATTTGGGACAGTTGGTGATGTATTGGCTTAAAAACTGATCATTTTAAAAAGTTTCAACTTTTCTGGGCACAACTCACCAACAGCTTCCATCATACCCTCTTTAATGATGTTTCAATCCATAAAGGGTTTTCCTTCTTTCTCCAACAAATAAGCAACTTTCAAGCTAACTATGGTCAATGCTTCATTTTCTGAGTTTGCCTTTCTAAATAAATTTTGCTGAGTACACAAACTATGATGCATTGTTTCAAATTTTTCAGTATGCTGCTTGTCCTTAAATTGTGAGTAGGTTGAAGCATGTTTTGTTTCATAATGTTGATGTAAATTGTATTCATTCATTACAGCAAGGCAGTGGCATTGCAAATTACACATACAGCTTTGTGATACTTTGACTGCAATTGCAGAAAGAAGTATTTTACTCCCCCATTCTTCATTAAAAATGCGGCACTTTTCATCAACTTTTCTTTTTGTTCTTTCCTTGTTTAAACCTTAAAAATAATAATAAACTTCAAAATAATTAATTTGTAATACATTAAATACGAACTTATACATACCAATTTACAAATGAGTCATACACAACAGAACAGAAGGCAATCCCGATGTCAACTACAGGGATACCACATACAATGCTCTTGATTCTTTCTTTTTCCCCCCTCTACTCACTAATACAAAGACATCCCACAGAATCTGTGTATAAGTGTACCATTGCTATTCACCTGCCTTTGTACCAATTTGGTAGTTATCAAACAATAGCCCAAAACAATATTTTTACAACTGTAAATTTAAGTAAAATTTTATGTATATATTTTTTCATTTTTATTATTTTTAAAAATTAAAAATCCTTTTTTTTATCAAATATGATTTTTGCATTTTTTTCAATTTTCAATATACATTTTTGAAAATCAAATGGGTTCGCGCAAAAATATCAGTATTTTTCAAAAACTGCACGGGCAAGATAAAATCACCTGCTGGGCCGTAGTTTGGACACCTCTGTATTAAACAGATAGAATAGACCACAATTCTTTAACTTCTTCACTACCAGTTGATGCGATTTTGTGTCAAGACATGCATGGTGCAGAATTATGTCAACTAGCAGTGACATGTTAATAAATTTTTCTGTATGTACAAGATGCATTTAGCCATTTGGACTGATTTAAAATTATTTTGTTCTATGTATTATATACATAGAATACATTTAATTTATAATTTTATTTTCGTAGTTTATACTGTATAGTGTTTATAAGGTTCAACAATTAAATCTTTTGCAAACATGTAAAAATATTTAGAAACAAGATTTATTGTGTGTGATAACTGATCAATATTTTTTCCTGTAATATACAATTTGAGATTCACTGTTAATGCAATAATAAACATTAAATTTTGCTACAAAATAGAGAAAAGTTTGATTGACCCTATAAATTGATATAACAAATATATGGTAGTGATGATTTTAGTCTTGTGTTTTTGTATGATCTGTGAGATTTAGAACAGTTGCAATTTCAAAATCAAAAAACAAAATTATGATGTTGATCTTTGATAGCAATGGAATCATTCACAAAGAATTTATTCTTCAACTCAGGTAGTGAATAAATAGTGTGGTTTACAGTTTTTGGATTATTTAATTAAAATAGTTTATTGAATGAAGTCTCAGAGAAAAAAAGAAAAATTTCTAGTGTGTAATCATATACAGGCTTCATTTGGTAATGAGGTTAAGAAGTCATTGTTAAAGCACAAGTCTGCAGAACTAAAACATCCCCTTTATTTCTCAGATTTGTTTTCAATAGACTTTCTGTTAACATCAAATCAATACTGAAAAGAAGACAGTTTGGGTATATAAAAGAGAAATATAATATAACAAAGGTATTGGTTGTGTAAATTTAAGAGTTTAAGAAGTGCTTCTAATAATTCTTTGAATGAGTCTGCTAGATTATGTTAGACAGTATTAAGCTTTTTTCATAATACAGGTACTCCTCACTTTACAACCTATCTGCTTAACGACCATTCGCACTTACGACCAATCGAGTTTTGACCTGCAATTCGGGGAATCCCCTTTCTCAGCTTGAGTGTCAGTCAGTGGCGAATGGTGACATGCGCACTAAGCATACTATAATAGGCTTGCGCGTACTATAATAGGCTAATAGCATACTATAATAGTCTTTTTATGAATAAATTTGAAGTTTGTTGCATAATTTGTATAATTTTACAGCGATCCTATATTCCCAGCGCAAGCTTCTCGCTTATCAACCAATTCGCTTAATGACGTAGTCATCGGAACGGAATTTGGTCATAAAGTGAGGAGTACCTGTAGTCATTTTCTTTAAATTCATATTGTTATAAACTTAATTGTCAAACTTTTATTTGATTGAATACATAAAATTAAATACATATATTTTATAAAATATATGGCCTATAAAATAATCTTACTTAAAATATATTTACTTAAAATTAAACTAAATATTGAGTATAATTATTAATAATAAAATTATTTCATAAAGTAACTGCTTAAGTAGTAAATCACTCAATCATCCACATACAACCAGTTTATAAAATCTTTTTATTGCTGTACAAAAGTGTGGGTGTATGAATGAGTTAATTCATTCTTAAATTATTATATTAAATATTTTATAGGAATTGCAAGTGCCTTGGACATAGGATTCTCAAACTGGAGTTTTGAATTTATAACGATATCATTGTAAGTGAAAAAAATACAATAAATTACATTCATTCTTAAATTTTTAAGTATTTAAAGAAAGAGAATTAATGATCATAAATCATTATCTTATTTCTATTAATATTATACAAATATATACTGAATTTTAAATGTTTTAAATTGAATAGCAGTTTTATAACATTAATTTCTTTAATAAATTTCAAATCTTTGGTATAATCATTTTAACTTGTGAATTAAATTTTATTATTATATTTTTTATTTTCACAATCAATTAAAATTATGAATAAATGAATTAAAATAAAAATTTATTGTATTTAAAGAATATTATGTGTGTTTAAATAATAATAAATGTTCTTTCACAAATTAGTATCATTTCTGTTTAAAGAAGAAAAAATTTTTTTAGTCTTCAAATAAATTTTAGAGAAATGCAGCTCAGAAATGAGTGTGTACAGTACATTTATATTACTTCATTTCATTAGCAATTATGCTGATAATCCACACTTAACTTTCAGAATCGAATAACCACTAATTTTTTAATCAATGAAAATGAGCATGTAACATAACAGTCTTCTAATCAGAAATACTGGAGTGAGAAATGAACTGTCACAAACAAAACCTTTTTTATCAGTATTGAATTAAACTAAACTTCTGAACATTTTCAGCCTTCACCAAGGCCTGCTTCAGGTGCTGAACTAAACTGGCTTCCTACTTGGACCATTAGAACGATTCTGTTTGATTTTAAACATTGTATATATAACATTTCACCCTTCTACCTGACCTCGTTCAAATTCCTCGAACAGGTATCTCCACGCATGCATGATAGTCTCACCGTCTTTAAAGTTAATACAGTTGTCTCTTAAGTTGGCTTTATAAATCTCCAAGGCCTTCGGGTGACGAATATGATCTATTTGAAAGGACTGTCTAATTAATCTGGTGTTCCAGAAGTCCACCCCAACTTCTGGGTCAATGGCATACGTAGACAAGGCGGTGGTGTATCTGTTGTTTGTAAGGTCAGAACAATGTTCACGTATCCTTTTTCGAGTTGAATGTATGGTTGAGCTAATATAAATTAAGTCCCTTTGGAATCTATCATCCCTGAGGGGAATGGAGTAAACCCCTGGGGCTCAGCTAAGATCTATTTTATCTTTTGTGTTGTGTAGCAGCTTGTAAATTGTGTCAGATCTCCTATATGCAATTTCTGTGCCATTCTGGTTTGCAATCTCCCTGTATAAGGAGTTCAAATGTTGATTGAACTGGATGACTGTGTGCCTATAGCCTGTGATGAGCTGCTGGCCACTGGCCACTGCTAGACGTAGACCGGGCGTTAGAAATGCTGTGTGGGGAAATTGGTTGGCGTAGACGTGAGCCAGACTACAAACCGTGCCTCTTTTGTAGCTGTGTTCAACAGCTATATTTTCTATATGTTGAAGCTCTAGCAGGGTGTCATGCCTGTTGGTGAGATGAGTAAAGGCCTGTCTGGTTAGGGCATGGAAGGCTGTGTTTTATACGAAAAGGGGTCAGACGAGTTTGCAGGGATAAATAGTGAAACATGGCCCGGTTTGTAATAAATGCTTATTTCTGTTTACACACAGTGCTTGTTGATAGATAATACAGTGCAGAAAAATTGGTACTGATGCTCCTCCTTTACAAGCTTTCTAATTTGCCCAACCATATCGATGTTTGCACCAGACATGTTTCTTCCTCCATCAATCAGTTCCACTTCTATTTCACATTCAAATACCTGTAGCTTTAAAGCAGTTGTTAAAGCCAAATAAAAATAGGATTATTTACATTGCATTTCAGAGACTTCATATCTTTGACTAATAAGCATTATTTCTTTGTCATGATTCTTTTTTTCATCATTTCTTTATGTAAACTGAATTTAGATGCTGCTTCAAATGGTCCAATTTATTAGTTGTCAGAGACATTTTTTGCAATGCAAACAAAATGATAATGTATCTTCTGTACTAAATATGTTTTGACCAAACTGTGAAATGTAAGAATGAAGTCAAATGAAGTAAATTAATATCATTTTTATTTTTTAAATTTATAAATAGTGAAAATTCTAATTAGGTTATATTATAATACAAGTAAGTTAAATATAAATAATAGCATATAAAACAAATTTTAATGTTTTTTTTTGTTCTAGATATACAATGACAAAATCTACGTGTATTGTGTTTATTCTAATGTTTTCTTTAATATTTGGATTAGAAAAAAAGGTAAATTGAATTTTGATCTTTTAATAAGTTTTATTTGATATTAATTAATAATAATAATGTAATTTAAATAACTTTCCAATTATAATTTTTTTAAGTTAACATATACACTTAAACATAATGTAAACATGAGTTTTTATTTTTAAAAAATTGTTTTTCAGTTAATAGTTTTAATACTGTATTAATTATCAATAGATATTTGTTAAAATATATTAATAGATATTTTTCTGTTATAAAAATATTTATTTAAATATTAAATGTTTAGTATTTAGAATAGATATACAATGAAACTGTAATAATACTTTAGAGAGAGATTGTAGGATCAAAACTAAGCTTCTAAATTTCTGTAAACACTTTTCAAATTCTGTTTTATTTTAGAAACTTGGTCTGCTAACAAGTCATATTGTAAACAAATTTAAACTTTCTGGCCAAAAGGATACTGCTATTTGTTTTTCATAGAAGTGGAAAAATAAAGAAATATTATTCAAAATAAACATTTAAAAACTCTTGCTTTTCAACTTTTTTTTTCATATTTTCAATAGATGGATACTGCAAAATCTTAAAAATGGATTTGTTTACATTTATTACAGTAGGACCCACTTTGGCAACATTTACTTTATTATTATTATTATTATTATTACTTTTTAAATTGCATGGTCCTTGTAACTTTTATTCAAATTGAATTATTAATTAATGATATTCAGTATCATCACATTCTCACAACTTTATCACTTGTTAATATTTTAATGCAATAAATCTCTAACCATTACACAAGAATTTAATTATTGTATGTACATATAGTATAATTACAGTATTATGTGCTAAATTTATTAAAGTTTGTTTCAATTAAGCTGGAAAAAGTAACTCTATTATGCTTAGCAGGCATTAAATATTGCCAAAGATGAGGCTATTTATTTAATATGCATTCTCTGTTTGTGGGATTTTTCAGATAAGATTATTTTATGTGAAAAATGGAATTTTTTTTATTTCCAAATTGATATAGTTATTATTTATTTAATTTTTTTTAATCATTATTATCAATAAACTTTATTGTATTAGGATAATTCCATTACATCAGGGGTATCTAGACTTTGTATAACCAACATAACATTGCGATACTTTTCTTATATTGTTTAATACAGATTAACCCTTAAATAATAATATATAAATTAATTAAATAGATTAGTTAACAATTTTCATTTAATTATAAACAAAAAAACCATCATCTTCATTATTTTCAATTATATTTTTAATCTTACAATACCTTCAATAATACCTTTATATAATACCTACAATACCTACAATACCTTTAATAATACCAATAATACCTACAATACCTTTTAATCTTACAATACTCTAAAATAATAAATCTTTGAAAATAATTACACAAATTATATATAGTTTTAATCTCTGATCTATGAAAAAAAGTGTACATACACTTTTCGTCTTTAATATTTTCTAATTCATAGAGATTATATTTGTACCAAAGTTCATGAGCTTCTCCACATAAACCAAAAAGATGTATTTTTGAACATTCATTTTTACATCTATAACATTTATCATTAGATAGATCATATGTAGAATTATTAGTTATAATTAGATCTTTATTTAATCTCAATTATTATGGGGTTTAAAAAGATTGGAGTGTCAAGAACTGTGTTTACTATAGAAAGTAAGCAAGAGATAATAGCCAAGGTAGAGAGTGGGCAGAAGATGTGTGATGTTGCTAGGCAGTATGGCTTCAACAGGTCTATAGTTAGAAGCAATCTTAGCTAAGAAGGATATAATCGAAAAGACACAAGCATATAAAGGAGTAACGAAAATTGCATCTGAAAAAGATGTGCTATCACGAAAACATGGAGAGATTGCTTTTAGTTTGTTGTTACATATAAATAAATATAGTAAGAAAGTATATAATTTTTTTTATTTATTTTTTGGGTCTCCAGAATGAATTAATCAAATTCCCATAAAAATCTATGGTAAATTGATAATTGATTAACGAACAATTCAGGTAGCAAACTTGGTCTTGGAATGGATTAGGTTCGTCTCCAATCATGCACTGTACACTGAAGCTGTATTGGAATGCTTTCATGATAAAAACTAATATAATATTTTTTAGAATTATAGAGTTTATTTTACAGTTTTGTTTTTTCTAATTAAAGTAAGAATTAGTTTTCAAATCACCAAATTAAATTATCAAAAAATGATGATGATTTGGTATAATAGCAGAATCATATACCAAGCAGTGACAAGAAATTACAACATTCTATTTTACCTCATAATCCAAATTTATACCAAAATATTCAATAATTAGAAGTTATTTCTACTTCTAAATTATTTCATAATGATATGATTGTTTCAGAGAGTTTTTATTTATCATTATTAAAAAACTCTCTTATTACATCAAATATATTTTTGTGAATACAAAAATGTATTTGATGTGATGGGATAACAGAGATTATTATTTTAATCAAAAATAAATTCTATAAAATAAAATTATATTTTTCTTTATAAATACTGATAATTCAATATTTGCTATTTTTTCAGAGGTGTTCATTAGTAGCTGTTGTTTTACTCATTGCTGTTGGGCTATTTATGTTTACCTATCAATCAACACAGTTTAACCTGCAAGGTTTTCTTCTTGTGTTAAGTGCTTCATTTCTTGCAGGATTTCGATGGACTTTAGCACAACTTGTTATTCAGAAAAAAGAAATAGGCAAGTTTTTAATAATAATAAAATTATGACTATTGTAAAATTCAATTTAGTAAGAATAAGATTTAAATTTATGTTTAATAGACATATTGTTTAAATTCAAAATTTTCACTGTGACAAATTAATGAGCACATTATCTTTATCTAGTGCAGCAGCTTTATTTTTCTATAAAATAAACATCTGTTTCCATTTTTCAAATAATGCCTGAAGAAGATCTTAGGGGAAGATCAAAAACTTGTTTTATAGAGAAATAAAGCTATTGCGCTAGATAAAAGCACTGTGGTTATTTATTTGTTTCATTGTCCAGTTTCATAAAGTATTTGCTTTCACTGTGATTTATAAATAAATAAAAATTATCACAAGATAAGTCAGTGGTATGTTTGTTGTTTTGCTTCCTGATATATTTTAATATTTATAAAAGTATTTCTTTTACATCAGTTTTTAATTCACTTTGTTTAGTTTTGATAAAATTTTTGTTTTATTATACATTAGTCAGTGGCAGATCAGGCATTTGGTGGGTCTCAAGTGGCAGTTTTGAGACCTTCTTGTTCTAACTAATAAATAATGCTATCAAATTAATTTATAACTTAATAAAAAAAAACAGCAATGTGGTGCAAGTTTTCTGGCAAAAAAGTTAAAATTGTGTGTAGTGCCATCTGTTACGAGATTTTATTTTAAAAATTATTATATTATTAATTATTATAAAATGACAAAAAGCTTAGTTTTGAGGATATAGCACATGCACGCACGCGCGCACACACCAAAAAACCCCCCCAACTTTTTATTTTTGCATGTCTTGAAGTTTTGATGTCCCTAAGTCTAAAAATGTAAAATGGTCCTTTTTTTGATTGATTACCATGCTTTTCCTCTTATATATATCAAATGGGAAAGTAAAATAATGATAATTTTTAATATTTGATGGTATTATTCTAATAATCAACTAAAATGCAGTGGATTTTACTGTTTTGAATGGTTCTTGACTGTTGATTATAACCAATACAGCCTCTTCAACCTTCAAATTTTCAGTACACAATGACGAAAGTTAACGAACTAACGTTTTCGATTCTCCACTGAGATCTTCGTCAGGTTCATTGACTCTTGCAAAATGGAATGCAGTGAATATAGAATGCTTTTGAAATTCAAAAAATTGAATATCTCCAGCGTGTAGTAACGATCAAAGATATAAAATAAATTTAATAGACAGGAGTCTATCATAATAATGATGCAGTCTATCTATTCAGGAATAATACATAACTACCAATGTGGATGCACCTCAGAGGTATAGCGCCACACATATGTGAGATCTGAATTTTATCAGATCCACTTTTTTTATAATAATTTGTCTTAGGAATTTTCCCCTAGTATAAACATCCTGTCGAAAAACGGCCCTGGACGAGAAACTATGCGTCCCGGCCAAATAACCATCAACAATCCTTTGTCTTTAGCTTGTAACCTGAATAGTCTTGCAACATTAGTTTATAGTTACCGTTGGAACTCGTCGCATGTTTTTAATCCCGGGATCACCTATGACCCCGATCGCCATCCACCCACGATCACGTGACCGATTTTCCCAGCCAAAGGCTATAAAAGACACTCCTTTCCCCCCCCTCAGGGGAGTCTCCTATCATCTGCCGGACAAACACCGTCGCTCGTCGTCACCGACTCGGACCTATTGTCCGAATGTCTCCGCGCTCAGTCGCGAACATATATAAAACTGTGCTAATTGGATACTAATCTCCCCATCGTGGAAATCAAGTGTTAACTCTCTAAGGGACGAAATTGAGGTATGAACCGCAAATGTAAGCTCTCTCTCTAAACCCCTACGCGCATTAGGGAAATTAGTTAGATATTTGTAGTTGTGTCCATTGTTATATCTTAATAAATCTTGTTGTTATTGTTAAATGGTCTCCTCTTTGTCTCGAATATCGCTTCGCCTTATCGTCGACCCAATCCGTCTCTCCTCCTATCCACTCGCGTAACGCGTAACGATCAGAAACGAACAGCCATCCTTGACAAGTAAACCTGAAATGGGAGATACGACATCCTCTTACCTCCCCGTTTCACATATTGGTGACAATCGAGTGGGGTTGTGATTCTTTTCGGACCCCCCTCCCCGATCTCGCACATACGATAATACATTACTGTCCTTGAAATTAATACATTTCCCCGATTTGGTTGCCTTGTAAATCTCAAGGGTCTCCAAGATCCTGATGTGGTCCGTTTTGAATGACTTTTTAATGAGGCTGGTGTTATCGAAGTTTAAAAATGGCTGTATGATAAGATATTTATCTATTGTCTTGGGTCTAAAATTCAATTTCCACTTTGGTTTAGCATTGAAATTTAGAGAAGAATTTGTGTTACTTTTCCCATCATGTTTATTAATCCCATTGCATTAGTTGACATGTTTGGAGAATGGGAGTAACAAAGGCAGATTATGAGAGTTCAGGATCCCTGACGACACAAACTTGAAGGCTCTTTGCTAAGTTTTGTTTTAATAAAAAATTAAATACTCACACATACATAGTTAAGCAGTGTTTGTTAGAAAACAATAAGATAAACATTTTCTACATAGTATATTGAATGCAAAAAAAAACAAAACAAAACAATGTTAAGATGTTCTAATTCAAAATTAAAAATAATATATTTTACATAATATAATTTTAAAAATATATATAATATATCTTAAAGTTAATAAGAATATATATATAAATCATAAGTTTTGCCATTTAAAGACATCCAATGTATGTTATGGTGATGTATGATGATGTGTATGTGTGATGATGTTATGGTGATGTATGATGATGATATGGTGATGTTATGGTGTATGTATGTATGTATGTATGTCCAATGTATGTATGTTAATTCATCTATAACAGGGATGGTGAACCTTTTTGAGTCCGTGTGCAATATTGTAAGCATACTTAGCTTTAAAGATGTTAATGCGTGCCAAAGTCTTAGACTCCTAATAATGATATTTAAAGAAATTAAATGAATACCCTTTAATTCGAATAAATGTCAAAAATCTGATTGAAAAAAGGATGATCAGGTGATAAACAGAAAGGATGATTTAAAAAAAATAAAAATCATATGCTACATTATGTGCCAGATGATTTCTCTTACGTGCCACTTTGGGCACGTGTGCCATAGGTTTGCCACCCCTGATCTATAACAAAAGCATGATGTGCTAATTCTCTTCCTTGAAAACAATCTATCACTTTAATTTTATCTTTGACACCTTTTTTTGACTTTTTCAAATTTTCAGAGATCAGATATTCATGGATTTTATAGTTTTTCTGGATAGGATTTATAATTTACTAAAGTCTTCTTAAGCTACTGAAGTCTTCTTATTTAGATAACTTTGTTGATTGTTGAGGATTAAAAAAAACTAACCAAAATCCATTTATAAAATACAATACTGACAGTTATGATGTATATTGATATAAAACAATATTTACTACTACATAAGTGCACTTGCTGTAATAATACAAGAAATTTACGATACTAATGGAACTTAAGGTAGTATCCACTAGCCTGGTATAATAGTCAACAACATGAATTGCAATAGATAGTATTTAAAATGAAAAAAATCATTTAATTGTCTCATTCTGTTGTTTTGTTGTATTTGTTAAAACAACTGCAAATATGCAAATTTTATCTTCATGAATATGAAAAATGGTTGCAAAAACTAAACAGCAAGTATGCAAAATGTGCAAATAAAGAATGCATGAATACAAAGCTTCTACTGTCTAGTTACACTGTTACATGAAATAATCTAGTATAATTAAATGCATTAAAGCCAGGCCTAAACTAGGCTCAAAGCATATTTATATGACCTGTGTTTTATTTCACTGACATGTTTTATCATTAATATTTGAATAGTTCAAAGCAAATAAACTTGAAAATCAACTAGAACTAATAGACCTTACTTCAAATGAAAGGTTGTAGATCTCTGTATTAAATACATAAATTTTTAGTAATAAAACTTATTCAGAAAATGATATTTTATTGTATTTTATTAATTTTATCCAATAATTGATTGTATTAAATACCATATGTTTCTATTGTAGGTTTAGGAAATCCAATTGATATGATGTATCATATGCAGCCATGGATGATATTAGGTTTGTTGCCACTTTCTATTGCCTTTGAAGGTAATTTGCTTTTTTAACAACATTCATAAATTATATAATTTTTATTTTAAATTAAAATTTATTTTGATAAATTGAATTGATATTTTCTGATATATAATAAATTTTTTAAAATTTATAACATTGAATTTTAGCTGTGTAAATTGTATAATCTTAATTAAAGCAGATATAATAATAATTTTTATTAACCAAATCATCATATTAATTTTTGAATTTGTAGATATTTTGTCATTAATTCTAATTATGTAACTCATTGCTACTGCAAATAAAATAGCCCTTGTATATATTATATATATGTATATACACTGGATAATGAAATGAATGAAAATGGGACTTGCAAGAAGTAGGTTACTATACATCCTCTTATGTGGACACATCTTAATTTTGAGGGTAAAAATTACTGTTCATGCATATTTTTGTGAATTTCTTGCTTTGTCTGCATTTCCAGTGATTGTACATTTTTTCATTATTTTTGCAGTACCCTATATAAAAATGAGATCTTTTTTCTATTGGTAATAGCACAATGTTGAATTCAGGATATTTACTATTGATAACATTTAAAACACTATAATAGTAAATGTTTTTAGTTATTTATTTTGAGATGAAATTTTATTCTTTTCATACCTGTATGAATGGAAGTGTAAATTTATTTGGTTTTAGATAAATGCTTAAAGATGACATTGAATTTCCTTTTAATTGCAGCTGAATGTCTTGCCTCAGATATTTTTATTTTGTTTATTACAACTTGTTTTGTTACAAAGATTTTGTGGACTGCATTTATTAAAAGTTTCTAAACATAAACTTTATAGGTACAGTACAGATGATTTTGCATAGATTGTTACCTTAATTTTTTGGTAATTTCACTATGTAACTTTTTGTGTAATTTTCTATGAAAAAAATCTCATTTCTATAATATAAAGCAGTGATTGCGTACCCCTGGTTGAGAAAGAAAAATTGATAATGGCGGATGTACTATAAGAATATTCAGATTCTGCATTGACGCCTTTGGCAATGTCATATAACTTGAATTCAATAAATTAATCTTCTGAGTTTTAAATACATACATACAATTTATTATTAGTTCTTTTTTATTAACCAACTTCAAAGAGCAATGGTGTGATAAATAGAAAAGTACATAGAATACCGAGCACAAAACATTTGTATCTATACAGATAACCTTTTACTCTTCATCAATTCAGCGCTCCTGTGTACCTTCCTTGCCACATCAATGCTATTCATTTACAGTTGAGATAAGTTTAAAATGCAACTATATAAAGTACAAATATTTTTTCAATGCAGTGGCATGTGGTTACATTTTGATGATAGCAAAGCTGTGCAGACACTGGATAGAATCATTGGAAGGAAGTGAATATGATATTTTGGTGTGTAGCGTCCACCAGCTAAACCATGTGAGGTTGGTGCTCTTTCAAGTGCATGTGTGAATGTGTATAATTTGGCTGCTTTACATGATTCAAATATTTTTGCCATGGAAGTATCCCGTGTTCGACAATACAGTGCTTCCACTGGGAATATGCATATACTAATTTATATTCAAATATACAATAGCAATCTTATCATTTTTTTCACGTGTAGTATAGAAATTTGTAATAAGATACATAATGCGGTTATAATAAAATATTTATTTTTTAATTAATTTAAAGTCGTTAAAATATGAAAATAATTGCACGATATGTATTTATATTTTAGAATATACAAGGGAAGTGTTGCTTCCACAGCTTCCGTGGATGGCATGCCACTGTTCTAATGTAAGGGAGTACAATTTAGGAAAATGGGCTGCCAAGGGGGTATGCAAGTCAAAAAAAGGTTGGGAACTGCTAGTATAAAGCATTTCAATTATACACTTAATTTAAATAACAATAATAGGTAATCTCTCATTTGAGTTGATGTATGATGAATCAGTCAAGTGCCACAACTTTCAGTGTCTTTAGTTTTTCCATCTTACATTTTGCAAGTAAACGTTTCACTTTATCATCTATATATAAAGTATTTAATATACAGTAGAACCCCAATCATCTGAGGTAACGTGGACCAATGCTACTTTGGATAACTGAAAACTCAGATAAAACAGATGACAATGGCCATTTTGGATTTAAAATTACAAATATAAAAGATTTATATGGTATTTCACTTTTAAGATTGTTTGTTTTTTATTTCTTAGTGAATTTAATCATATTTAAGAACATAATTTTTACATCATGTATACAGCTAATACATACAATAGTTTTAAGAATTAAAATATATATATTAGTGGGCTGCAATTTGAAAAAATTGTAGACCTATAAATTTCCACTGTCAACTGTGTGTCTACTGTCAGTCCTTCCTTAATCTTGAGAACAAAGTTTGCTAGATGAAAGTTTAGACCAGAAAGCTTAGGAGTAAGAGGCCTAGATTAACTATATTTGAACTTCCAGTGCAAACTGGAAATCATGTTATTTCAATTCAAAAATTTTCCCCTGAAAGGAGTTAGCTAGATGACTGACACAACTCTTTTCTAACAGGAAAAGTATGATGTACAGGGGTAAGACACTACTAAAAAAAATTGAGAACATTGTGATGAAAAATTGCAGCTTTGCATTGTGACAATGTTACAATAAATAATTTTGCTTGTTATAGTTACATTTTAGTATGAATGATATGTCTCACATTGAAGTTAAATGATAGAAGGTAACAGATACAAATCATTTTGTAATCCTTTATCATTTTAAGTGTTTTTTATGAATTATAATATAAGAAAACATTTGATTTGCTATTGCCACTGAAATTTTTCTATGTTGACTATTTGAACAAAACTGGGAGTAGGTAATCACTCATATCACAATTTGATGATGAAACTATATAACAAGCTTTGAAAGGTAAAACAAACAATAAAATTATTATGCAATGTGTGTTTTGTAAGCATAGAATTGTAGAGATTTATGAAAAACATTATATATTTTTAAAAAAATGAATTCTTAATGTTTTTCAAAAATCTTTAAAATTCTATGCTTACAAAATATACTTCAACCAACAGAAGAGTTTTCTTTTACTTATTCTTTTCTGATGGTTGATTATGTAAAAGAAAAAGATCTCAGGCGAAGACATGAGAATTTCAGCACTAAATCAGTCATAAGAAAGATTAATGTCAAATGAATTCTGAATGTTATCAAAATAAAAAAGTTAACACAAACTTTTCTTCAATGCCTGTGGGAAATGTTGAAGTAAAATGATTGCTTATACTGACTACTTGTCAAAAATTTGAACATTCAGATCAGCTATTTCTCTGAAGAAGTATAAAGGCACATTTATTATGTATGATAATAGACGGTGTATAAAATCATAGTGGCTTACAAAATGTAAAAAATTATTTCTGCTTGCTTGGTATTTCTGATGATATAGATATTCTTTCAGAATAAACAATTGGTAATCTGAATTTAGCCATATTTGATTGTTTATTTGCAATTTTCTGGCCACTTTTGAACTGTTTTAAACACTTTGAAATAGTTTTCCACAATTTAAACAATGTTTAGCAAGACCATTCAAAGTGATCATTTAAAGCTGTTCTGGGTGTGATGAAAGTGTTGTCTTGTATTATATTAAATGAATATTAATGTGTCAAACATTAGTCTTTTCCTCCCCCCCTCTGGTGAGGTAGTCTTTCAAACATTGTTATTAGTCTATTTTATTGTGGTATGTTGAATTTTTATTCAATTTCATAGATTAAGAAAAGCAGTCTCTAAGGTCTAAACATTATTACATTGAAAATTATATTTCAATTTCTGAACAGTTTTTCTTATAAGATAGTTTTCAAAATACAGAGATTTGATTACCATGAATTTCCTTTACTATGACTAATAATATTGCTTATAAGCCACTTCTCTATTAGATTTGAAAGATTGAATTATTCATGCTGTAGAAGGAAATTACTTGTACAGTGTACAGTTATGTCTTCTGGGTATTTGAATACCAAATGGAATTGCACAAGAGACACATGAAGCTTTCAACAAGTACTGTACATTAAAATATTAAAAAACAGAGAAAAAATCTTTTAAACTGTATTTTTTCTAGTAAAACTGTTTGAAATATGTTTGTCTTTCTTTGATATTTATATATTCTGTGTGTATAATTAATCAATGATTGTTGATGATCTCATAAAACATACAATAATTTTTGATTTCTACAAATGTAATTTTTGTTTGTGTTATTAATTAATATTCTTATTAATATAATGTAAATTGAAGTATGAATTTATTAAACATACTCTATAATTTATTTTCAAAAGTATGATCTGATGAAAGCTGATAAAGTATAACAGAATGTGTGTAAAGAAGAAAGTACAAATCAATATCTGAATTATATTTCATTTACATAAACTAAATTCTGCTGGATTTTTTCTGCCATAATTATGCTATTTTTTAATTAAATTTTTACATTAATTTAATGGCTAAAGCTATAAGATGTCATCATTGTGTATAAATATCAATAATTAAAAATCAATTAAGTTTAAAATTAATTTCTGAATATTATTTATACAAGTTTTTCTGATTACTTTTAGATTAAATTGATAATGATAATTTAATTAAAAACAGCATAGTTATAACTAAGGAAAAAAGTATATTAAAATATGAATAGGTTTCAAACAATTACAGCACACTGTCTATAACTTTTTTCTTCTTACAACTGTGCTGTTTATTAGAGTGCACTTGCTGTTAGAGGACAACTATTATTTCTATTCTTTGGAAAGTTGGTGCAACTAATAATTTGAGAGTGACTATTAATGTAATAAATCTGGTAATTTTTTGTTTATTATTATTATTTGAACAATGACACAACACTTAACACACTCATATTTCACTGTAATATACAGTAACAGTAGCAATGCTGAATTGAATGCAATTTTTGAGTTTACAATAAGCTCTATCTTTTTGCAATAGACAGCTCACTATTACAGGGTGCTGCCTATAACTTTTTCATCTTGCAGCTGAGCTGTTTATTAGAATAAATATAGTATTTAAAGAAAAATCACTAGCAAATGGTAACATTGTTCAATTTTAATGTTTTTGAAACAATTCAGTAAATATAGTGATAAGATTACAAGTTTACATAATTGAATTAATAACTAATATAAAGATTATGATTAAAATTGTTTACCTTATCACTTTTTGTAATATGATATGAAATGATTATAGGTATTCCAATTTCAACTTCAGAAAAAGTATTTCGTTACCGTGATGTAGCAGTTATAACAAGAACTTTGACATGTGTTTTTGTAGGATCAATGCTTGCTTTTTTAATGGAATTAACAGAATATTTACTGCTAAGGTATACTTCAAGTTTAACTCTGTCTATAACAGGAATAATAAAGGTATAAATTAATGTTTCAGAATGATTAAGTTGTATTTTTATTAATTTTTATATTTACTAATTTTCTAATTTTTCTTTAATTAGGAAATATTTACATTATATTTAGCAATACATTATAATGGTGATTCCATGACGACAATGAATTATATTGGTCTGGTTATTTGTGTATTAGGTATAGGAACGCATGTATTCTTAAAAACTCTTCATGTTTCAGGTTAGATATTTAATTAATAATACACTAATTAATTTGATTTATATATTTAATAAATAAATTATAAGAAAATATAAATTTTTTAATGTAATATACAAAAGTCAATATATAAAGCTATGCATTATTATAGTTTACATGAGATTTTAAAAAATTCTTATATTTTGTGATAAAATCCAAAATGAAATGAAATTTTTATTTTTTTTCTACAGAAGCTTTATGAATCTTTCTGATTGTCATGTTAAAATATGAAATTTTACAAATCTTGAAACATTAAAAATGAATTAAACCTGAAATTTTGTTTAAGTATTTTATACTTAAATAAAATTATCTAAAACTACAGAAAAATATTAATACTATAAGATCTTAATTTGAGAGATATTTGTTTTGTATAAAAATCTTATGAGTGATTTTCTTTACATGAAATATTGATCATAAAAAGTGTATTTTTTTACTATATGTTAAACACTTTTGTTGATTATCCAAACACTATATACACTACCTTTTAGATTTATACATACTTTTTTTTACAATTCTTACATATTTTCATGACAATAAAAAATTCTTGTTTAATTTGTTGTGTAAGACTAATTTATAATGATAAAATTACATTAATTTAATTACATTATCTGGAAACTTATAATTTAAACCAAATTAGTAGTTTAATTAAAAAGTCATATAGAAAACCAATCCCAAGTTATCAAGAGTCATGGCAGTGACTCTGTGCCAAGTAAAATAATCACTAACTGTTTATATATACAGGAAGCAGAGTTGCTGATTTTCAGGGTGGTTTCTCTGCCTTCCAAATGCCTACGGTAAGTCTGAATATCTTGTTTGAAAGATACTTGTTTTCTTAGTATGCAAAATTTCCAGATTTTCTATAAAAGGGTTGTTGAAATATAAACAATTGAAAAGTGCAAAAATTGTCAAATAAAGCTGTTTTCTTTTTCTTCTTCTATACCCAGCACTGCAAATTCTCATAGAGAAAAACTACTGTGTCTATAAAACTCAAATTTTAAACCTAAGCCTTTCTCGTTGTCAGTGAGGTGCTGGCAAAACTTTCAAGTCAATTGGTCAAAGTTCACTGGGGTTCCCCATAGATCTGTTTTACTTTTATGGCTTAATTTTATGTTTATAAGCATAAAACTGCATGGAAACAAATGATTTTCATTCAAAATGTTACCCAGAATAACAAAAGCTTTTGAATTAAAATTTTTATAATGATTTTTCTAACAGCATATTGAAAGCATTCAGTCATCAAGCACTGACCAAACTGTATGTCATTGTCTTATGTCTTGATATCAAGACCTAAGACAATGACATACTGTATAGTTTGGTCAGCACCTGGCAACATGACAGCTGCTGACATAATGCTTTCAATATGCTGTTAGTAAAATCATTATAAAAAGTTTTAATTTGCATAAATTTGAGCTTTTATTGTTCTGGATAACATTTTGAATGAAAATCATTCATTCTGATGTAATTTATCCTTACAAGCATAAAATTAAGCCATTAAAGTGAAATGGCTCTATGGGGAACTCAGTGAACTTTGACCTATTGACTTGAAAGTTTTGCCAGCACCTCACTGATAATGAGAAAGGCTTATGTTTTTAAAATTTGACTTCCTAGACCCAATAATTTTTTCTCTATGAGTGTCTGCAGTGCTGGATGAAGAAAAAGAAAATCAGCTTTTTGGCAATTTTTGCACTTTATTGTTATATTTCAGCAACTCCTTTTATAGAAAATCTGGAAATTTTGCATACTATGTAAGAAAACAAGTATGTTTCAAATAAGTTATTCAGGACCTACTATAGGCATTTGAGGGCAGAAAAAATCATTCCCCAAAAATCAACAACTCTTGATTCCTATATATATAGTCAGTCAGTGACTTTTTCACTTACAAGTTAGTGTGTTGTCACTGCAATGACTCTCGATACTTTTATTAATTTTATCCAAAGATAACATTATTTGCTAATAACAAATCCATTTTCCATAAACTTTTAAATTAGGATATAACTGAATTATTGCAACTATGCAGCAATTGTGTAGAGTAAATTCTATATTTTTTGATGAGCTATTAAAAATTGACAACTTAAATTATAGAAAAATTTAGTGAAGTTTATTGAAATGATCTTCTTTGAACTGAGCTATTTCTGGGTATTTTAATTCTAATAGCTAGTCTGAAGAAGTTTCAGTTAAGCATAGCTATATGCTTTTAGATATATTAATATACATCAAAGGAATTAATACAATATAAAATGAAATTGTTTAATCCTATATTAGAAGTTACTTTATTGGATTCATATGAAATGTTGCTGTAAGTTAAACTGTTAATAAACACTTTTGGTTGTCTTTGCTTGAAATTTAATTTTAACTTGAGAAAAATTAGTTGTTAATTTTGACTTTTGGTAAATAATCTGATTTTATAAATTATATCATGAAATCAGATTATATGCTTGTAGACTATTATCTCTATTGAAAAACTGTTTATTTAGATTTGTACATGTATTTCAATATATGAGACAAAATACATAAATTTCATGTAGTTTATGTAATAATCACAATTTACTTTTTATATTCCAATTTTTCCTTCTCATAGAACAAGTTAAGTGCTCTTATTATTATTTTTAAAAAGGGTATTAAAAGTTAAGCAGTCATATAATTTCAAAGTTAAATTTTAAATTATAGGAAAATTAATTTGTTTTATTCTGTATTTTACAAAATATCATGTTTAATTATTTACTTTCATTTTTGGATTGATAGTATCCAAATTCTATTTGCAAAGTAGTGTTTTTTCTGGTTATTCTATATTAAAGACAAAAATTTTTTTCAGGAAATATTACTTCTATATTTGTCTAGATTGCTATTATTATTAAATTTTTGATATGCAAGTGCTATCTTTAAAATTGCAGTAATTATTCAAGAAATTTTTAATATTGATTGAAAGTTTGATTTATAAATTACTTAATTAAATTAATTTAGGTTATTGATTTTTGCTTTAAATGACTTTTAATGCCCACTTTGTTCAAACAAATCAATGATCCAAGACCAAATTATGTAAAACAGTTCTAAACTATTATATTGCTCAAATATTATTAACAGAATATTATAAACTACAATCTGTTTATAATATGAAAACATAAAGAGTTTAAAATATTGTTTAAACATTAAGGAAAAAATGTCTGTATTATGATTATACTTTATAATGAATAATAATTGTAAGCAGTGTAGTGAAAAAATAAGGAGATAAGAATTAAAATTAAAATATACTTAATATGAATGGTGCTTTGAGAGAGGAAACTAGAAATGAACTGAAGTATGGTTATTTAGTCATGAACAATCAAAATCTGTTGGCTGTAAGTTATTTTTTCTGTGTAAATGTATTTTGAGTATGATGGATGGATGTCATTGTCAAATATCAAAAAAGAGAATGAAGAATAAACATCAAAACTGGGGAAAAAGTTGGCTGAAATACACAAATTATTACAAATAATTTATTAAAATGAAACATCTATCCTGAGTAAAAACATTTTAATAGTTAAGCATTTTAAAGAAGGCAAAGATAGACATAGTAGGTGATCTTTGAAATGGAAAACTGAAAATGCACAGTTTATTGGCAAATGATTGCTGATTTTAACATTAAGAAATTTAACAATTGAATTTAATATAAAGAATTGATCAACTTCATAATTATCGCATTCTTGGAAGAACAAAAAATTTGGAGTTTGTTCCAAATTGTTAGTGCTGAGGAAAAACTTGGACAATTAGTTTTTTACAAAGAGTTTGAAAATATCTAAATGTTCGAGTTTTTTCAAATAGCTAATAATGTTTTGGTTTCTAGAAAGCATAAATTACTAAAAACAAATTGTGCTTTCAGTATGATTCTGAAATCAAAACAGTTTTGAAAATGTTGAATGGTAATTGTTGTGCTTGCCAAGACTAAAAATGTATCCTGAAATTGTGTATCAAAACCATGCTGATTGCATTCTTTGATCAAGAGGCTAATCCAGAAAAATTCATGTTAAAAGAAGGATTATTACTGGTAGTTATTATCTCAGATATTGTATATGCTTAATTCTTGTAATGAATGTTTTAGTCAGATTTGGAAGAATTTGATTCATATTGCATGATGATTCATACAATAATCAACTTCAATAATCAACGTAAAGCATTTCTGGTTTAGTCATAGTAATAATATTCAAATCGTTCTCATTATTTCCTTGACTTTAGTTTCATTTTTCTGTTTTTCAATATGAAATTGAGATTAAAAGAATACTGATATTGTTTATGAGTTTCTAGAAAACTGTGACAATAGAAGTAAATGTTATCTTAGAAGATGAATTTTTCAAGTCTTTTCAAAACATATGAATGCTGCAACAAATGTATTCAGCTCTCTAGAGATGAATAAGAGTTTTTTAAATATATTTTTTTTTTTATTTGAATTGTCTCATTACTTTTTTACCTCACTATATATTATTTAACATATACTTTAAAATTCAGAATATATTTCATGTATTAAAATAAACAGAATTTGTCACTATCATATAAGAATGTAGCACAACACTTCTTGTTTAATGCAGCTGAAAATAAATTTATTATCAAAGAAACATTTTTAGCTTTTCATAACTAAGTTTTATATCAACATATAGCTTTCTTTATCCATCATCAGCTTTAATCATCCTATATTGTGTATAAAACAACATTCAAAATTTGAATTTTAACATTTAATATGCTAAAAGTAGAATAAAAATAAATGTATTCTATCTACATTTATTCTATTTTTAGTATGTTAAATGTTGACATTCCAAATTTTCAAATACTGTTCTATAAATACTGTTCTTTATACATGGATCATAACTTATGACTTAAAGCAAAATTTAAAATATTTTCTTAATAAATTTAGCTTCACTTGTTTTAGATGAGCAGTAGTGTTTTGTCTTTTTATTTTGTATATTAAATTTCTTTAAATTTTTTATGCATTCTTTCTTATAAAACAATATTTATGTGTTTTTAATAGTTATAATTAAAATAAGTAATACAGAGTAGTACAAAAAGAATTGGATACTTATAAAACTTAGTTATGAAATAATAAATTTTTATATCAACATATAGTATTTATCAAAATGTAGAGGAACTTAATGTAAAAGCAGTTATGTAATGATGAAAAAGTACAGTATCATACCTTCAAGTTTCACCAAAGTTATTTTTTATGACTAATGTTTTTGGTCAGATTAAGATGGCTTTTTCATGTTACATCAAACAAAAATGAATAAATTGTAAATTCAAGCATTATAAATATTTATGAATGTGAAATGTATAAAACAGAATGCTAAAGTTACAAATTCAAAATTAAAGAACAAAAACAGTCATAATGATTTTACAGTAATTAATGTAGGAACTTGAAGGTGTGATAGTATATAATTTGTTTACATCTGTTTTGGTATATCATTTATCATATATTTATCACCCCACATGACACACAGCATGAGTTAACCCTGTAGTCTAATTCATCTCAGACCCATTGTAGAATATCACAATTATTGGAAGTCTTCAATGATTTGGTTTTCTAGGACATTGAACTCTACCTCACTTCCATATGAGATCCAAAATCTTAATATCTGCAACAGCACTTGATTTAGCATTCTATTTAAAACATTATCATAGTTCTAGAAAGTTGTCATTCAGCTCCCTAGATATCACACTGATTTTTTAAAATATTTTTCTTGTGTTGAGAAGGGTCTTGGTTTGATATCACCTCTTCCATGCAAAAATGAAGGAATACAAATGAAATGTTGTATCAGACATAAACAATAATATCCTCCTACAAAGGTTCTAACAAATAAGATGAATTAGACTATAAGATTGATCTATGCCATGTGACAAGGAGACACTTATTTTCTAATTGTAAAATTAAGAAAAACTGAAATTTTCTTTACAATTTGACACATACTATATATTTATACAAAACTTAATTACAGAATAATAAATTTTTGAAAGCATTTAATTATTTTGAACACTGTATAACAATATAATATAACTATATGCATATATACAAGTATACAGGATGGTAACAAAAGAGTTTTTCAAGGAATTATTATAAAAACTAATAGGGCAATCACTGTGGACCATTATCAATGCATAATGTGTTGGACATGGCTGACTGTGCAGTTAGGTTTTGATTAGAAGTGATATGGATATGCAAATGATCTGATTTAATAGAAAATATTAAATGCTAGTAAATAAAACAGCGCTAACTTAAAACTAATCCCACAGTCAACCACTCTGCATTGCATTCATGTTAAGAAGTGCATCTCTATTTCTTGTATGTTTTGCAGTGAGGCATTGACCTGTCATATTTGATAACAGGTAAATGCCTCACTGAAATCTGTTCTGAGATTTCACTTGATATTTCAGAATATTCTGAAAGGTAATAGCATGTATCTTTCATATGCTGCAACTTTGTAATTGACAATTTTGCACTAGTTTCATTAGGGGCTAAGACTACTACAGCTCTCTCCAATAGAAGGGCTGAAAGAGGTGAAAATTCACACCATTATTTAGCACATTTCCTGACATATTATTATTGGCAAAAGGTTTACAGTAATTGCACTATATTTTTTGAAATAATTGGCTGGAGAGAGGCTTTTGTTACCACCCTGTATATGTTTGTTATTTTTATATTTTCAATTAGTATCCCATTTATTAAGATTAATCCTATTTAATAAGGTTCATGTAATGAATTTTTAATATGATTAAATCAAAATAGTTAATATAAACTTAGTTTATAAATATTAACTATTTGAAATAATAGGACAGAAATGAAAGGTTTGCATGATTTGTTTTATAGTTTTAATTCCGTAAAACTTTAAATAATAATTTAAAATTGAATTGAATTTTGCATGTATTAAAAATATTTTGTCATATTATATTATTTAGAATGATATTTGCATGTTAATTCAATAAATAGACTTGCATTGAATTGCTTCTTCCATTTCTGTCCTTGTTTCTCAATCTAGGCAGTGGCATGACTTTCTCACATATAAGGAACAGACTGTCTTCATGCTTCATAATTATCTTTAATCTTCTGCCATCCACAAATTTTCAGGTATCTGCTTTGATTTCATTTAGTATAAAATTTATGTTTTTTAAATTGTTCATAACAATTAATATTTTTAAGTCAGATTAAAAAAGTAACAACACAGCATGAAATTATTTCTGCTTTTTGAAAGAAATCATGTGATTAATTGGATATTTATAGTTGAAAACTAATGACTAGGTTATTTTGTTCTATTACAACTTTTCATTTTTATTTTTTTGCCATTTTATTTATGTGGGTGAGCAGGGGAATAAAGACTAAGCAGTATTTATGCCTTTAATTTAAATCAAGCTTAGGAAAAGAATAAAATTTTATGATTGACCCATTAATCACAAGAAAGATTATATGATTTATTAATCATGTGATCTTTTTCCTGATATATGAATACATTGAAAATTGTAAAACCATTCACAGTTTGCAATAGGTGCCACTAACCTTTGCTGTTGAATAATCTAGTCATGTAAGTCAGTTTTCTGAGATGCATCAGACATTATCAGTGATAAAGCCAATTGTTATGAAATGGGCTGAAATGCTAATCAATATGTTGTTGGTTAACATTCTTGCGAGATAAAACTTAGATAAAAGATTATATTTAAGTACACCATATGACTTAAGTTCTAAATTGATTTTATTGAAATTATTTATATATGGTATATAGTGCTTTTTCCAGCTACATCAAATAATGCATTAGATTTATTTTTCCAAGGACAATAATATAATGAATTCAATTGATTATTCCCCACAGATGGAATTTTAATGGAAATTGTATTGTTTATTGAACAGTATAGTAGACATGAATGAATACTTGCTATTGTAAATAATGTATTTCAAACACACTGTTTCATTTATTAAATCCAAAATTAAATCACAAATCACAATCAATTTTTTTTTCAGAATTAAGGAACTAATTTAGGAATAATAAAATAATTTATTTTATTCTTTTATTGGATGAGAATAAACATTTATTGACAGAGTCCTAAGTTCTTGCAAACCTTTTTTGATTTGCCATCAGGAGAAATTTTAGAATGTTAATTTTGTGAAAACTTTTTCAAACATTATGCCCTTCTTGTTTCTTCTAAGATTCTCCTTCTGATGAATTGATAAATTTGAAAGTGCTTAAGATTCTGTGAAATGCTTTTATCATTTAATGTCCTCCAATAAAACAGTGAAATAAAGTATTTTAAATATTTGGAGGTTATTTTGACTTTATTAAAAAATTTTGTTGTGAAATTTGTACAAAATGTAGGTAAAGTCAAAAATGTGTAGATATGATTTTGAATGAAAAATTTACAGTGAATAAAAAATATTAAATATTTGAGTATAAATTTTTAGAACATCCAGTATTGAGCTAGTACTTGATTAAGCAAATAATAATAACTAAATTAATTAGTAGTACAAGAAATCCTTGTTAATTCAGACTCAGATAATTCAAAATCCCATTAGTTTGTAACTATACTATTTGTCCTGGCCAGGGATATAGAGATTTTCATGTTAAGGAATGTGATTAGTTTGAAATATGCTGCTTTGAAATTTGAAGTGAAAATTCTTTTCCAACTATGATATGTGAACGTTTAATCATTCATTTAAATTGCAGTTCTTCCATACTATAAGAGAATGAAAGACCAAGAACAACTAATCTGGTCAATATGGCTTTGCTTTTACAGTAACACACTTTTGGGTGTCATCTCACACATGGACAACCCTTTTTTCTCTTATCTTGTAAAATACAGCTGGGTTTTGGTATGCAAGATTGGGGTATAAGTAACAGATTGAGATATTTTTAGGGTTGTAGGCTACTACACTGGGCAACTTACTACTTTTTGGGCTACTTCAAGGAATTCTGCTTTACTTTTTGTAAAACCAATGTGGCAATCTGTGAGGTTCTTGCCAGACTTTCTGTTTACCTATAGTTTATTTATATCATTAATTAATGAAAATAGCATTCTTTATACTTAGCTGTATTCTGTTTGCTTAATAAATTACATCAGTTACATGGCATTTGGCATTCGTACAGAAGTATGTAAATCTCAGATAATTCAAAACTCAGTGATTTGAAGTTGCAATTATTTCATCCCTTGAATTTTGAACTAACGAGAATTTCCTGTAATGACTAAATTAAATAAAAGGAAAAACCAATTTTACTTTTTTAATCTACTTATAGTAGTTAAACTTAACAAAAACTTATCAAACTGAAACTATTACTAATTAGTAACTGAAATATTGATGTTTAGAATTAAATAATGATTAAAACTAAAAAATAAATAAAACAACATTATAATTAGTCACATAAATGCTGTATTACTTTATTGGGAACATTATAATCATTCGAATGTTGCTACAATCGAACATAGCTATATGAACATAGAATTTCATTTACAGAAAAGGTGAGCCTCTCTGCTATCAAATGCTGTTTATTGTGCCAATTTTCCTATTGGTTGTGCATGTTAGATCTGCATGCAAGATGTGGATATGAAAGATTAACCTTAAGTTTCACATGTATTCCATCTATTGGTTGAATGAATATTAAAACCGTAATTTGTGAGTTATTTAGTCTATTCAATATGCTGAATTGAAATTTTCAATTTTGTGATAAACTTTAACATTTAGAAAGTGTAGGCTTAGCCTCAAAAACCTCTCAGATGCTTTACCACTAAATATTACTGCTTAAATTTTTGGAACAGTGTTACACATCTGATATTGATAGCTGCTGTATTACCGTAAGGAAATTGAGAGAAATCATATGGAAGAATTGATATGGTGTTTGGTAACAATGTGCTCTTTCTTTTTATGCTAATGCTCTGCATATGGCACAAAAGATTCAAAACCTTTGAGGCACTTTAATGGGGGCTATTGTATTATGTATCTTTTAGCCCGGATATTGTGCCAAGTAACTTTCACCTGTTCTACCTTATAGGGCATCTCATCATTTCAATTGTGATGATGTGAAACATGTAGCAACAATTACTGTAGTTATAAAAAATGTAAATTGCTAAATCAAAGAATATTTTTCATTTTTCAGTTATTCTCTTCTAAATATAAAAATCTTTATTTTACCAAATATTCAATAACAGTATATAACCTTTTACTACTTGTGTTTTCTAAATTTAGATGTCAATCATATATGATCCCAAAAAACGTCTTTCCTTATTTGTAATTTCTAATAATCTCTTTAAATTTCTAACCACTGAGTTGTACATATCTGAATGTATCTAATATAATAATTTATTGCCTAATCTAACAACAGAAAAGTATTTTATAAAAATGTAATTTTGAGATATTATACAGTGTATTTAGTGGTATATTACAATTGAAGACATGGAAGATATAATATATATATTCATGCTGAAAATATTGTTCTTCAATAATTTTATACAGTACTTTTTCCTTTAAATAACAGTTCACCAAATATCCATAAATTTAAACATTTTGTTTTTTTTTTTTTTTGGAATAACATCTTTTTTACTTATTCCAGCAATGTTTATTCTGAATTACAAATGTTTTTGGCCAGATTTAGAGGCCTTGTTCAAGTCAAAGATCGTTCCATTTATCAAACATTTGAAAAATTTGATTATTTTGTGCATATGAGTGTTAAATTGAAAAGTTTCAGTTTATGAATTAACTTTTTTCTGGGAGTTACCATCCTCTGACCCCTGTCTTTTTCGAAAGCAGTCACCCTAGACCCATTGCAACTTCCTCTGATTTATGAATGTGATTTCCTGTTCCTATTTCTTGTTTTGCTATATCTTCACCATCATAAAAAACACACTGGGCCACTGAATGTGTCCCAGAAAGGATGTACTAGGTAATGACATGTTATAGCTTCATGGGCACCTAGGCAAACTTGAATTAGGAGGCCCCATGCACAGTGTTGACTTTAGATATTTTTCTTTGAAGGAATTTTTGGGGAAAAATATTATCTTTATAAAAGATTTGTTTGGGATCCCAGACAATTACCCTTTTTGTCCATAGGATAACATGCCACTGGTGCTAGGCTTACATCTTTGCTAGCACCAGTGGCATGTTATATAATATTAATAGCTCTACAAACTGCATTTTTGGCATGATGTTTTAATAATTTAACTTTTAAACTTGTCTACAACAGGCCTCAGGTTCTTCTCTGGTTTATGCACCTTTGCAAATTCAAAAAGCCAAAAATGATGGAGTACATATGCAATGCACAACAGCCTCTCAGCACACACTAGACTGCCTGCAATTGAGGATTAAACATTTTATATTTCCAACTCTAGCTTGAAAGCTCTGTATGGATAATGCTATGATTCCATCACTATTCTACCCAGACTTTTTGGATTTAACTTTTGAACTTTAAAATTTCCAATGGTAACCTACAGTTTGAGCACATTGTTATAAAGGATTTTTAATGCTGAATCTAATGATGTAGTGAGATATGACATTGAATGAGTAATTATTTAATGTGACATTGTCTCAATGATATGCTGCAATTTTTCATTGCAATGCTCTTGATTTTAGTAGTGTCTTGCCTCTGTATATTATACTTTTCTTATTAATAATGGAGTTTTGCCAGTCATCTATCTAACTCTGTAGGAGAAAATTTTTGAATTGAAATAGTGTGACTTCCAGGCCAAACCAGAAGTATATGGTTAGTTAATTGGGCCTCCAGCCCCTATGCTTTTTATATCTTGTCTCTATATAAGCTTTTGTCTATTTAACTTCTTTCTTGAGATTAAGGAAGTACAGACAGACAGTGCCAGTGGGAATTTATAGGGCTACAATTTTTTTAAATTGCAGCCTAGTGAAGCTCTTTATAAGTTATACCTGGAAAATATTATCTACTACATTGTGTTGAAAATGCAAATAAAGAAAAAATGTTTTTACTGAAAATTTTATTTAAAATAATAAGATACTGCAGAAAAATATTACAAATTATGTTTACTGTGAGTTTTTCTAATTCAGTATGTTTAATACTTTGTATTCAAAATATCCAGGTACTGAATCAAAAATTCCTGAAACATTGTTTAGATTTAACCATATATAAAAAATGTTAATACAATATAATTTACTTATTTATTGATTTCTTTTTTCCTTAATTTTGTAGAAAGTGTCATATTATTTAATAAGTTATGAAATTAGAGAATGAGTGGATTTAGGGAATTAAATGAAATTAGAAAATTAAAAAAATGAATGATTTATTTTATTAAAGTTGTTTATGTAAGTTTAAATCTAAACAATGTTTCAGGGAATTTTTTAATTCAGTACCTGGACAGTTTTTAATATGAGCTGTTGGATACATTACCTGATAAAATGGCTTTAATATGTCTGTATAACCAGGCCAACGACAGTCCATTTTAAGTGAAACAGACTGTCATTGGCTTGCTTATATAGCTTTAATAAAGCCATATAATGAGTCTCATTAGAAAAACTTGTAGAAAACATGATTCCTAATGTTTTCTATTCAGTATCTTATTATATTAAAGGAAAAGAAAATTTTCAGTGAAGACATGTTTGTTATTTGCACTTTTAATAGAACTCAGTAAGTAAGATTTTTTAGATATAACTTCTGAATGCTTTGTTCAATTTCAAATCTGATTACACCATCAGATGCAGCATTAAAAGTTTGGTGAAACAGTGTGCTGCAAGTTGTGTGTTACCATTTGAAATTTTAAAATTACAGCTGTTTGACCTTTAAAATTCAAAAATCAATAAGCCAAACGGTTGCAATATTTTAATTAGACTACTTTGCCACTACTATTAATAATTAAATTCTGAGTAATATGGCACTAGAGATAGGCATCAGGTGCCATCTCTTATTAAATTTAATTATTAATAATAGCAGTAAAGTAGTTCAATTAAAATACTGCAATCATATGGCTTATTAGTAAGCATCAGACTTTGAGGTGTTTATATATGTATTCAAAAATTAAATTATTAAAGTAGCATGCATCTATGCATACTACTTTGCTAATTTAATATAATTTGATCTATTAATATACTCAGTTTTAAACTTCTATATTTGTTAGGACTAGAAATATAAAACTACAATGGCATTTCTGTAATTTGCTGTATAGCATGCAAATTCTGAATATGTAAATATCTTTTTATACACAGCTAAGATAATTTTTTTTTCAATGCAAATTTATTATTATTTTTGTTAGATGATTGCTAAATAACTGAATATTGAGAGTTTTTAATTAAAAAAATGTTTTGTGAGTTTTCTCTTAAAATTTTTGATTCATTATTTTAGAATATTTACATTGTCTATATTTGTGATATTTAATGTGAAGTATTTATTTTTAAGATAATTAATGCTCTAAAATATAAAATGAGTTTTAGATCCTTACAATAATTATTATTTGGAAATAAACATGAATTGTTTTATCAGCAAAAATTTTTACTTGAAATGTACAGGAAATAACTACATGGTAAAAAACTTAATTATTCAAAAAATATATAAGGAGAAATTACAATATAAATATTATTATTATAATATATATATATATATATATATATTATCAAAATTTAACACTATTTTTGTCTTTGATTCCATTGTATAAGATCCTGTTTGACTTTTGGAAGGTTTGCATACAAAATTGTTTCTAATATAAACTCCTCCATGAAATTCTAGCAAGGATATTCTATGTAACTGCATAACAAATGAGTTAGAGGACAAATAAAATGTTGTAAATACCATCTAACTTAGTTTATCCTCTGACATACTACATTCTTATATCTAAATTGCATTTCTATATACTTACCTTATTTTTATAATACTTTGTGTTTATTTATTTGTATCACTCATATAATATATTTGTATTTACATTTATGTAAGTTACTTGTGTTTTAATTTGCCACTATTATTTAACTTTAAATTATTCTTTACATATCATCAGATCAAGTTTCATCAATTGATTTTTGTAGGTTTCTTGCATTATCAGATTATTGCATGTTGTTGTTTTGGCATTAGTGTAATTTTACCAACGTATTATAAAGTTGATTGTGAAATTAACTGTACATATATAATAATTAGTCTGCATTAAAGTAAATAAAGAAAAAAGGAGGTTAATTGTTTTCAAAACTAAATGTGAAATGTATGTGAATATGTTTAGTGAGATGATTGTGATTGTGCAACCCTGTTTTTATTTAGTTGAATAATAAATATTCAGTCTTTCTATTTTGTATTATTATTGTGATCTATCTATTAAACACAAGTTAGAACTTTTGTAATGTTAATTAAACTTGCATACTGAGAAAAAAATTATAAATGGGAGACAATAAAGTTCTATTTGAAAACTGTGACATGGTTAAAAGTATTGTGCAAGAGTTCTATTACAAGATGGAGATAAATACATTTTGATAAATGATATGAAAATCAAAATGTAGAAACTGAAATATTTAAATAAAAACCTTTCAGTTTATATATATATATATATATATTTAATAATAATAAAACATCTCCACATATTACAAAACTGTTAAAAAATTTAAAAATTTCTTGTATAAATTACACTAGACACTTTGTAATCTGACCGTTTCTTGCACAGAGAGCTGCTCGATTACTGAGAGTGTATAGGCCTAAAGCTTCCTTAAAGGCATTGAAATGACATGACCTGTCCCCCTTTGATACTGATTCTTTTTGAAGGCAGGTAGAAAAAATATGACACATTGATAGGCAGTACTGTGCGCAGAAATAGAACCTGAGTAAACAGGAAATTAGGATGTGTGACATGACTAACACTTTCATGGAAACATAAGCATATAGACAATTACACTAGGGGTATGCCAGATAATTGAGAGGTATTATCAAGAGCCAGGTTATGAAGAGTGTGTTATACATGAATGGAATATTAAAAGGGGCTAATTCATATTTTATTCAGTATAAATAAACATTGAGTGTAATTTAAGAATCTGCTGACTCTTAATATAGTTTAAATATATTGCTATATAAACTACTCATAAGACCTTTTTAAACTGCAGTCGTTTTTATTACTATTCAAACATTTTCGGTCATCTTTAATGACCTTTTTCAAGAAAAAACTAAATCGAATACTGACAGATTTGTACTAATGATAAATTTGTTTTGGAACGCTTTTTAAAAGTTTTTCAGTGCGCATTCTAATATTGCTATATTTCAATTGATATCAATTTATTACTATAGCCAAGCATTTCGTGCCTGTTACGTTATCAGTAACATAGCTTTGATGCTATGATATTCATTAATTGTATTTGTGATATCATTTAGTTAATCTGTAATATTTCATTATTATTTTTTTGTTTAAACCAATTGTGGTTTAAAGAAAATCTAAACCTGTAAACATATATAGTAAGATCTTTACAAATTTTATGAAGAAAAAATTATTATAAATTTTAATTATAAAATAAATGTGATAAAAAATTGATATTAAATATTTTTAATAGATGAGGAGAAGAAGTTATCGTCTCAAGAGCCAGAAATTTGGCAGCAGTTGTTAGCAAAAGACGACGACGATGACGACGACGACGACATCGTCTTTGATTCCAAGCATCCGCATTAGAAAACCATTTTATTGTGATATATTAATATGTTGAATATAAGAACATACTCTTTGGCAATCAAGTTTTGTGCCAAAATAAGAATTTTTATATTTTAACTTTTATAAGTTGATAGATTATAGATTATAGGACGAAGTGTATAAAAATTTGTTTTGTACATCTGGTATATAAATGTTTTGTTAAAAAGTTATTTTTTTATTTTTAAAAATGAGAATTTTTTAATGAGTACATTTTGAAGTATAAATTACTATATTTAAAGTGAATAGAGAGAAATTATTTCTGTATTTAATACGTTTTAATATAAAACTTTAAATTTGTAGGAAAAAAGTTGTAAATATTTATTAAATTTTTATGTCAAATATAAATGAAATTTATTTAAAACTAATTGGAATAAATTAATAAGTCGAAGTCTACTGTCATACTCTATGAATTTTAATCAAATAAAAGAGGAATTCAGTAATTAGAATGGAAGTATTTTGTCCAGAAAAAAAATTTAGAAACACTTTTATCTTAAGTAATAATTGAAGTTTTGTAATATTTATTGCTTAGACGATAAAATATTTTGAAATATATCTTGAAATATGACTGTTCACTTTACTCCATCTAATGAATTTATTCTAATTGGAATGAAAATGGTACCAATTTTAAAAAATCTTTAATAAAAACTCATACTTGGTTTATCTGATTTTACAAGTCTTCAAAATTATAAGCTATTAATTAACAAATTGAATTTGCATTATATTTTTATGAATCTTTATTAGGAAACTTTGATTTGTGGAAAGACAGCTTACTACTTTCATATGGGAACACAATAGATGAATCTAGTTATTATTCAGGATATGTTTGCATTAGTTTATTCTGTTTTATTTTATAAAAAATGAAATATTTTTGAATATATTATTGTCAAAAATAGATTTCTGTAAAATTAAAAATGTTGATATTTTGATAAATTATAATACCACCACTCAAAACTGGGTATACTTGAATTAAAGACACTGATAAATTTATTTTAAATTATTTTTATGCTTTATATTTATAATTATGTTCTATGATTGATCATTTTAAATTTTATAAAAGCTAGAGTTTATGATACTTCCTTCATTATATATTTATATCATATTGATTTGAAGAACATAATACATTTAAAAATATTATACAATGGAAATATTGGTGAACAGTTTATCAATCTTAATCAAAATTTGTGCCAGACTTTCTAAGCAATATCCTTCTGAATTCAATGACTGTAATTTCGTTCAGATATAGTCAATGAAACATTAGAGATTCATTTTCTAAATCCTTCATACTTTAGTATAATAACTGATTAAATTACTAAGAATAAAACAAGTGATATATAAATCTTATAATATATTTTTTGTGAGTGTGGCCATTACAATATTGAATAGGGCGTTAACCGGATACTTATTTTTAGCATATATATATATATACACGCACATTTTTAACGAAAAATAAAAAAAGTGAGGTGTCTAGTATTAAGAAATTTGGCTTCGTATTGCATAATAGAATTTTGGTAAAGAAAGTGATCAAAGAGAAATCAATATATCAAGACATTTATTTATTCAAATGCTTTATCTAATCGGCGTTCATAATTTATAGAAAATGTTAATTACAGTGTACCTACATTATAATTTCGCGCGTACTCTTCCACTAAGCCAGAAATTTCCAGTGTGATACACTATGTATTATAGTTGTAGTAGTAATTTATAAATACAGTATAATCTTTCCCAAAGGAGCAAGTTTAATAAAATTAGAATTTATGGGTTTTCTGCAAGTGTAAATATATGCTGTTACAAATCCTACGTACCACATTTTAAAAAAGTATAGACCTAATTAATTAAGCTATTTTATCAGCTATTATGGGCCCGTTCAAGTATTGCATCAGCAAAAATTTGCCCTTTTTTTTGACTTCCTCAGTCGTCACCAGTCATCGGAAATCAAAGGACTTCCTTCCCTAATTATGCAATCAGGCCAGAAGTTAAAACCATTCACAAACACACAGGAATTATTTTCAGATAACTTTGTGATGACTGTAAAGAAACACGACGGTGCAATCTTACGTCCTTCAAACTTTCCCCATTGTCAGAGACAAACGAAACTTCTTTCCCCATAAACTACTGACATAGCCTAATACTTGAATGGTCCCTGTAGTGAATTAAAGTACTGTACTAGATAAATTAGTGATATATATATATATATACAGTATATAAGATAATTCAGTAAAGATTTATTTCAGTTTTCCTATTTTCAGTTTAATACGTAGGATAGATCCCATACATAAGACCAGGCACATAAATGTCCATTAGATAAAGGCAGTATATTGGCCAATGAAGATTTGAAAAATACGATCCTCGTAAAGCTGTGTTTACAATATTTTAAATATTTTACGATGGAAAAAATATATAAATTGCTAATAAATATTTTGAAACAGTAATCTCGACATGTATAGAATTTGTAATAACAAGATATAACTATGCAAAAGAGCTATTGCGTCTTTATTTTCTTTACGAAATTTATTTACGTGACTGTTTTTAAGAATTTGATAGGCCAGAATTAATTGAAACGTATGATGGAAAGATACTAACTCGACCAATATTACGCTCGGACAATTCCAATTCTATTCACTATGAAGGATCGATTGGTGGATAAACAGAATGGGAAACAAGAGTCATCATGGACTGTCGGGAAAAATTAAATAAAAAAAAAATTAGTTTGTCCATCAAACCGTGATAATTGATCGAATACAAAATTCTATCATTTATCTTAAGCTTCTTCCAATTTAAAGGAAAAACCGATTGCTTTTGGTGAAGAAAATTGCACGTACGGAAGAGCCGCCGCGGAGTTAATCGATTTTTCGTGTGACCCGAAAATGCTATAATTCGCGCTAATGGTGTGACTTAAACGTTAGTTCATTGCTCTTGAGAATATTTTGGAATAAGCCGAAGTTTTGTCAAATTTATATAAATACATGGGGAAACTTTGCTACTAGTTAAGATACCACAAATTGTGAAGTCCCAGTATATTGCAACCAGCAATCCATTTACAATGCTAAATATATAACGCTACCGTTAAAGAATGGATAATTAGATTCCTCGAGTAATTTGAATAATTATAAAATGGACGTTAAAATTTTTGTAACTTAATAAACACAATAACTTATTAGAGAAATTTCAATTTAAAATTTAATGAAATATTTCTCTATTAAAATTTTTAATGACGTTAGCGTGAGAGTTGCTCTATTAATTTCGCTGACGTATTTCAGATGCTTTATATGTATTTAGCCCACTATTAATTAACCGGTTTTAAAACTCTTGAATCATCTCTTTAAAGAAATTGCGTGGAGAAGAAGAGAATTTCAGCAAAGTCACGATTTATTTTCTTTTCTACATTCCGTTATCGGTATGTCGAGTGGGCGGGGAGAATTCGATTAGAGCACCATCTATCGTACGTCTTCGAAACGACGGTCCGTACTACATCCCGTTCGTCAGCCACTTCAAAAAAACGACTATCTGCAAATATAAGGAATAGGACAGAAGATTCGTAGATCCTAAATAGTAAGTATGTCTTTATTTAGTTAAAAGCGCTACGAGCACTTTCCTTTTCTTTTTTTTTTTTTATTGTCGAAGAGGAGAGGGATGATCGATTGATTCCCGATGCGGCGGTGACAGGACCACTCCCCTTCGTTGCGATGTACACAAACATTCTTCCTGTTGTCTAGTTGATATTTTTTGCCTTCCGTTTTAATGTAAAAAAAATGAAGATTTTCTAAAATTTTAAGCTGTATAAGGTCTATAATATCGACGCATTTAGCATATAACGGAATTCCGGTTTGGCAATAAACGGAAAAGGTTTTATTTAGCTCAGTTTCTGTCATAAACATGTACTGTACGCAGAAAAATGCCGTCTTCTTCTGTGTATATGCTTCGTTATATTAGCATATCATCGCGTGAGTCAATTTCATAATCGTGATTTCGTTTTCTTCTAGAAAATGAGCTTATATCTTAGAAAAATAGAATAAATTTTATATTTAAAAATGCCCTGACATTTATAGATAGTAAAGGACAGTTTTCAATTTATTGCTGGTTTTTTTTCTGAATAAAATTGATCCGTTATATAGGCCTATCACCGACTATTTCGGTATACACAAAAGATGAATAGAAACTGTTTGATGTATCAAAGGTCCTGTAAAAAGACACTTTTGTGTCTTTTAAGTTCCATTTTCGTGTGTATTTTAAAGTGAAAACAGCCCATTTTTATTACAATTCTGGTATCCATCTTGTGTCGCTATAAAAGAAGCAGTTTCTGGAGATTGTAAAATATATCGGGTTGCTTCTGGAGACAAGATTACTCTTTCGCTACATTTGAAAAGCTTTAGCTATCCGGCAATAAATATTGTCATACCAAACCTTAGGGACATTTAAAATGTGCAGGCTACGGGGAGTTTTCGGGTGACGTATGAAGCAACGGTTCTACTTTGGACGATCATGTGACCGACTGATATCACAGTTATATATAACTGACATATCCAGGCGATTTCCTTGTAGCAGCGATGCGATACTTGCCTGCACTACGCTGTTAGATGACGTGTGACAAACAACGTCACATGTCGATAAGGATCCCCTCTGTGCCACCTAAAATTGCCGCGATTCTACAGCTCCTTATGCTCCTTGGAGATTTTTAACGCCGAACATATTATTATTATTTTTTTTAAACATTCGGAATTTGATTATATCCGAGATTTTTATCTCAAGCTGTTTGCTATGATAACTTTTAATAAAAATAACTGCGTTTGATATCGATTTTTCCGGGTTGTTCGTAAAGGTTAAAGTTTACAGCTTAACTATCCATTTTACTAACATCACGTCGAATTCTTTGATCAAAAAAACTGCATTACTATATTTATAAGGTAGCCTTAGGCAAGAGACTCGATGCTTTTACTTCAAAATTTTAAATTATTGGAAGATTCTAATGCTTTTAAAAATATTGTCGGCTAGATATCAGTCTGAATTCATCTTTTTTTAAATTTATTCGACTTTTTTCTGTCAGAATATTTTAAATTTATTTAAAATATTCAGCCTTTTTTAGGAAATAAGGTTATCTTACTCTGACCTCAATTTCCAGTAATTTTAAATTTATTATCTTTAAATAAAATTTTAGTCGAGTACATAATATTTAAATGTCCGCATAAAATATTTTTCTCTGCTTTATCAAAGAGAATAATTCAAAGATGGTAAAGATATGAAAAAGATGTAAAAAAAATTTTACTAAATTTAATCATTCAGATGGCGCCACGGAAACGTCGCATTTCTAACTCGGGATTTTCCGTCCCGTTCGCTTAATTAAAAATTTTAATAAAGAAACAAATTTAATTTCATAAGAAAGGTTGTTTTTTTTTAATTTTTACAAAGTAAAAAAATAAAACAATCCGAGTTCTAATTAAACTTGCCGCTTCGAGTTATGTCAGCGAAAATACTATTAAAAAATAGGCAGATAATTTCATTATACAACATATTTATGAAAAGTGGTCGGTTATTTAAATTTTTAAATTTTAACAATTAAAATGTAAGTAAAATTTAAAATTATAAAATAATAGAAAAAAGTATGTTTATTAATCACGATGCTGGAAAGTGGCGAAGACGAAAGCGAGAAGGTTATAGCTTTTGTTCGATTGGGTCAAAGGTCATCCGAATGGCGAATGGGTTGGGTTATCTAATTATCTCAGATAACAAATAGCTCATAATTAGCTATTGTGTAGCGGAGAGGAGAGCATTTAACTGAAATTTGCTCTATTCACAACACTTTGCTGATTAGCGGGATATTTAACTGCCTATCTGCACGTACAGCTTATGTTTCTATAATTAAGTGCTATTATGCTTCCATATTACCCTAACCTATTTCCCGAATCGGAATGCGGAAATACGGAATCCCGCTGTTCGCCACTGGAATATATTCCTATTGTTACTGCGGTGCAAACGTTTATTGGAGGAGATGGATAACTCGGCTTTATCCGACGTTTCCCATCCCTCTCTATATAAATGTTTGCTCTCCAAAATGTTTTTTTTTTTTTTTCCTTTCTTTCCCAACGTAACTTGATCAATTGTAGCTTCTACATAAGCCGATGTGCTATTATTCTTCGACATTAAAAATTGCTAAATATTTTTAACGGGATATATCCAGTGCAGAATTGCCCACTGGACACACCAGACACATAAGTTCAGGCTCCGAAATTGGAAAAAGCAAGAAATTTTAACTATTTGAAATTGTATATCATAATTTTATAAATAATCCTATAGTTACAATTAGACTTTATTAATTTATGATGTAAAATTGTAGAGGTGCTATGTGGAAGAGAACGGGTCATTTTCCCCCACCGGATCGGGTCTTCTGACCCCACCACCGCGTGAGGACCCAGGTGCAATTTTAAGCAATAATTATAATGGTGCCAGTATATTCGTTTGCCCCTTTTGGAAAGTTGCAGCCTGAGTGATCCCCAAATCCGCCTAGGATCCCGAAAGGTCTTGATCCACCGCTGGATATATCTTATAAATGTTAAACATTATAACTTTAATATAGAAAACTAAAAAATGACAGATGTTCTTTACTTATTTTAAGAATTGGTTTGAAAATGGCAAGCGAAGATGTTAATTTCGAAGAGCAGTTTCGGAATTTTGCCAAATTCGGTGATGCAAAAAGTACCGGCGAGACAATAACTCTGAGTAACAGCGACAAATGGTTCAAACAATCGAAAGTTATCGACGGCAAAACTATCACCACTACAGACACCGGAATTTACTTCAAGCAGATTTCCAAGTGAGTCGATTCTATGAATCTAAAAGAATTTGTTAATTCTCCCTATTTTTATCTGTAAATCTATTTAACTGGCGTGATTTATTACCGAAGGGCGAAGAAGGCTTTGAATCTGAACGAATATAACCAATTTCTGGAGACGGTGGCTAAAAATAAAAAATTGTCTTTGGACGAGATGAAAGAAAAATTGACCAGCTGCGGCCTTCCCGGAACCAGTAGGACCACGGTAAGTTTAGGGTAGATGTATATATTCCCGGCTTGTAGATACTGATGAGAATCATTAAATATTCAGACTTCGGCCAGAGGGGGTGCAGTGGGAAGACTGACCGACCATACAAAATTCACGGGAACTCACAAACAAAGATTTGACGAAACTGGTCGAGGAAAGGGACGCGAAGGAAGAGAAGAAGTTCAAAGCGATTCAGGATACGTTCATGGATACGCTGCCGAAGGATCTTACGATAAGACACACTAATACAATTTGCCTTAATGAATTTCATTGAGCCGCTGTGATTTTTTCCGAACAATCCGAATAGGCCTACAGCTTTAATCTGTTTACCTATCGCATTGCATTCTTGTAATCCAAACAAATACCGATATAGTATTTACCAAGACAGACACCTCTTATAGCTAAACAGAGGGTGGGAAATTAACTTAAATTAAATTAAATTTGCTATATAATTTTTCAGAAAAATTTACAAAAGCACAAAGTTTATGCCTATTTATTCGGACCAATATTTGCTAGATATATTATAATACAAAGTTTGAAATATTTTCTCCAAGAGCTTTCATGTGAAAGAGCCTATCAAACAATGAATCGATAACGGTGATAACAATTCGATATCTTAAAATAAACTGTCAATATTTAAGATTATGTGTAGACAGATAACTATACGACTTATGCAAAAATAGTAGGCACGCTAGAAATTATTTATGTATAATATACAGTATATGATCTATATATATATACACAGTATATGTATATATAGTAATAATAATGTTATAAAAATATAAAATCAAATAATAGATGTATTACTATTGTATACACATAATGTGTTACTGGATACATGGAATGTGGTCTGTATTTGCAGTGTTTGAATTATATCACTGCCATTATTATATAGGCCCTATCTCTATAATTTCGAATTTTCTTATTCGTATATAAATTAATTATTTACTAATTTAATCGGGTAAAGATTGTGTTTAGCTTCACTATTATTTAGCTATTACAATATTAACAATTGGGATCGGCACTAACAGAAAACGTTAAGAAGAAAAAGATGTTAAATCTGTGTTTGTTATATGAAAATTTTATGTCATGTTGATTGTAAATAACGTTAACTGTTCCAAGAAATTTTATCTTTATTTGACTTGTGATTCTATTTTTAAACATATTTGTTATCCGGATAATTGAAGTTAATTATCTCTTTTGTTCAGAGTCCAGTTTTTATTGTTTATTTTTTTTTACCCTTAATTTTTGGATGAAAGACGATCGTATTTTTAGAAACAAAACTGTTTTTTTTTCCTGTAAAATAACAAAATATGTTATTATTATTATTCGAAAAACTAGTTTAATTTCGAATATCGAGTTTTATATTCTGTGTATCTTATAATATACGAATTTGGTTTGAGAAAAATAAAATAAAAATCTCAATATTTTGATAAAGTAATTTACTTTATCGTAAAGAAAAAAAGACTATAGTTGTATATGTTGCATCTTTAGTATTGTCATTCCGAAATTTAAATGCAAATTGCAAAGCGGTTTTTTTGCATTTTTAGATAAATTTGTTGAATTTCCCATTCAAAAATATCTCGTTTTTTTATTTATTTATTTACTTTTTTTTATATATCAAGCCTCGGATTTCTACTTTTACAGGACAAATCGATTGCAAAGAAGATAAGACTGCGCTAACCTCTTTATCTCGAAAATCTCACTCAAAATTTCGCAAATTAGTTTGTTTCCAAAAGCCATTAGCGAAAATTGAAAACGGAAAAAAAAGAATTTTAAAAAAATATAAAGAAAATTTTTATATAAATAAATTTATTATAATATCCCGCTCGGAACGTTTACAGTGTTATAGGAAAAAATCTATAATTCATTAGTATATGTACAGACCGGTTAATAACGCGCACATATATTAGGAACTCCTTTGTATTGGGCGGAGTCATTTCTTAGCAGAAATTGTGCTTTCCTCCACCTCCTCCTCTGGGAATATCGAAGACCGCCACTTGAGTAAAAACTACACCGAATATGTACGCTCCGAATAACAACATTGTACAGGATAAAGTCATCAAACATTTCCTTCTCCATCCCCGCAGCTGCTGATTATGCTTCAAAATCACTTGCAACAAGCAAATGCCTAGGAAAAAAAATTACTGTAATTAATTTGATACTTTCCATATAAATGATGTACTTAAATAAATAGCCTACTCTAGCAACCTTTATAAAAATAGATTTAATCATAATTTTTCTTAGGTAAAGCTAAATATATTAACTTTACATTTGTGCACACAGCAGCGGATCCGATATTTTCCGCATTTCCGATTCGGGAAATAGATAGTAGGTAATTATGAAGCGATAATACATAATTTATAGAAACATAAAGCTGTTACGTGCAGAGAGGCAGGTAATAACTTATGCTACTCCTTCTTACTCAGGAACTCATTAAATAAATGACGGATGGTGTATAGCTTTTATTATGTATCTTTATATTTCTGAAATTTTAATCTATGCTTCTGTCATCTCTCGATGTTACATTAATGTATTATATTTAGCTAGCGATATTTCAATCTTATTCAGATGTATATTATTGACAATCACTCTCGACAACAATTTCGCAGCTGGTATTCTGAGTTTACGACATATATAATCTCATCCTCAATACTGTATACTCCAGCAAATCCCACTTCTAGACGACTTTCGTCTCGTCCTTTTCTGTTCATCACGACCGGGCCTTTGGTCCGTAAGCACTTGCCAATAAGGCAAAAGAAATAAAACTATGCTTATTTATGTGCTAAATGTTGAAAAAACTGGATTTTTGCCTATCTATATATCCATGCTATAACACTTCGTGATAAAAGATGTTCACACTCTTATTAATTTCACTTCTTTTTAACACGATCTGTATAATCAATTTTCAAAATGTAAGTGAAATACGAGAGTTAAGCCCACATAATTAAACCTATGAATTGTTTCATATAATGATATATTAGGTCGACTTTGCCTCACTTTTATCATTCAAATCGATAAGAGTAGAATCTGTCACTCGCTGACTGACACAACTCCGACACTCAAGGCGAAGTAATTCTTATATCTATGAACTTTCAGAGGTGAGAATATGATGTGTCCATCTATAATTATCGATGTAAAAGAGAAATGATGAGAGAAAAAGCAAAACGCTTAACATAGTTTCTCACCTGCCCTATCTGAAATATCTAAAATTATCTCTTCTATTATTCTTAACTCCATAACTCTATGTTAGACCTTCAGATAATATTTCCTTACTAAACCTGAGGATATGTGGTGACTCTCGCGGAATAATATCCTACGTGGTATAGTTCTAGCAATAATATATCTGTGCGATCGTTTCCGTTTGGCGCCATCTTGATGATTAAAATTTTAGGTAAAATTTTTTTTACATCTTTTCATATTCTTTTCTTTTTGAATTTATTCTTGAGTAAAGTCTGTAGGAAAAATATATGCGACATATATAGGTTGATGTGCTCTTCGCACAAGCATTAATTGAATGTATGAAGACGGAAAGACTCATTATTATATTTTAATCAATCCTATACTTTGGCCTCATAGAATTCCGTGAGTAAATGGGATCATTATCGCCTTGTTTATTCACGTATAGAATAAGAAGATCGGAGAATGTTGAAAAATTAAAGAATTTTTTCCATCTTTTAATTTATTAACGTTTGTAACAATATATATACTTAATTCAATATTAAAATACTCCTTCTTCTCTCTCATCATCAATATAATTTCTTAAAAGTCAAACATCTACCAAGTAATCTTTTACATGAACAGAAAGATGCAGAGGCGTAGATAAAATCTAGAGTGGTGCACAAAATTCTCTTAAAGCTCATATATTATTGCGTTATTCAATTTTTTCTATTCTATTCTGTTATATCATTTATCACAAAGTAATAAATAGCAGTCGCTAGGTCGTCTTGTTCTCATACAGGTAACTCTTTTGAGTTAAAATATTTAGTACTCGAACATGAAGAGTCTCTCTCTTCCAAATCTGTTCAATGTTTCGTATACGTATGATGATAAATATGAGATAAAACTAAGTTTTTCTATTTATGTCTGGTTGAAGACTAATCAACCCTCTCATGACTGCTCGTCATACAATCCTCGGGAAAAATCGATATCAACGCTTATATTCTGCTATGTAATAATATATAACCTTTCATCTCATCTCTTACAACGTACCAATGTATATCACTTATAACGCTAGGGACAATCTAGATCAAATTTTTTGAAGTCAGGAGGGAGAGTGAAATAACTAAGAAAAATTATTAATAATCCTTATCATTGCGCGCGATATACACACAATATCACTTATCCCTCAAGGTAGGCTACTACAATAGACCGTTGTAGGTTACTCATCCTCCTTCCCACGTAGGTGTCACAGAAGCAAGGCTAAATCCATTACCTGGACACATTTGGACGGTACATGTCCAAATCTCCGACTAAGACGAGCCCATAGAATGTAGGCAGGCAAGTCCGAATGTGCTATAATAAGCGCTCAGTCATTAGAATTCCACAACCTTTGAAGGCGCCCGACACTCCGACATATATGAAGAAATGCTATAGTGTCAATATATGTTATCATACGTGCTCTCAAAAACATTCATCCACAAACGTGGCGAGGTTTGTGTATATCCTACTGGTGCGGTGCGCATACGTGAGATACTGTAGTGTAAGCTGCATCTCTGAGTGCTACGTACAAAAAAAAATACTTACACACTCTCTTGATAAATCTTATAGTCACGCCAAACTATCGAAGATTAGGTTTGTACCCTTATAGTGTCGTTGTGTGCCTTTCTTATTTCTAAAAATAGTCATTAATTACTTTCTTATTGGACTTGTTATGTGACTCGTACACAGTTTAGTGCTAGGAGTAAGAGTACTATAAAGTCTAAATTCACAGACAGGAGCTCGAAGGAAAGATAAATCTCTGGTCTCCAGAAGGTAATACCCCCATAATTGTTCACAAAGACGCCTCAGAAAAGCATTTTCCGAGAGGCGTGGAAATCTACTGAGAGATGCCCCGAATCTTAGCGTCAGATAGACAATGATAGATGTCCAATAGTAAAGATCAAATTGTGTTTCCATAGATTGTCTTTCTATAATATCCATATAAACTAACTCTCTACGTTTATATACATTGGACGTGTAACTATAAAATAGAAGACACTAGAGCATATCTAAGTCTTTTTTCTATCAGAGATGCCTCAGTATACGAACAATCCATCAAAATCGAGAGTTTAGCATCATCTTGTCGCTTATACCGATCAAATCAAAAATTAGTATCTCTCCGTATTATTGCTCTAGGTTTTTAACACTCATCTATATACACTATGGGAGAGAAACCTTTATACTATATAGTTACACGAAATGAAATAAAATCCAAGGCTCATATTAATTAACTCGGTAGGACTTTTGACCTTTTATTCTCATCTATAAACTACAGGAAAAAGAGAGCAATATTTGGGGATTAGACAAAGAGTGCAAATACCAATAGAGTTTCCTCATTTATATCTCTGTCGTAATTAAGTTACGTAAATAGATATATATTTATAGACTAACCTGATTACACAACCTGCATATTATACAACAAAACTGACTTAATACCCCACCAGATTTAGAAAGTGACTTCAATCAGGCGGCTCGGTGATTGGATTACAGGCGAAGGCATATAAAGGACGAAGCACATAACAGAGGGAGATTAATACACTACGCGGCTCCTTATCCCGAGGCGGTACAGGACATGTTATGACAGAAACTTGAGCTTTAAATAAAACCTTTAGTTTCACACTGTATATGTTTCTTCTTTGTTTCCTCTCCATCATCCCTTTCCTGCAGATTCCGTTATTGCTTAGTATTGGCCAGGCTCTAGGCAATTTCTTTATAGACCTTAACAGCTTAAAACGAATTTTCACAGAAAGAACATACTTCTCCATTTATGTATCACCTTACCACTTACAACTGTGCATACAAGACACAAAAAATATGAATCAATCTAAGAATTAAACGAGAGTCGAGCGTGTATAGAAATTAGAATGACACAGATCAGTCGGACAGGAAAGCAGTAATGGTGACGGATGTTCCCCCGCTAACGTCACGGGTATCAATTCGAATCACCCTTAAACCTTCTCCTCTCGACTCCAAAAAATACAAATAAGAAATAAGGAAAAGACAAAATGTTTAGCATCCTTAATAATGTACGACTATATGTTAATTAGAGACAAAATAAAAAATATATATTCATATATAAACTAAGTAATAACTTAAGAGATATAAACTTAAAAACGTACTTGTCATCTAGTGTTAACCTGAGTATTATTCCATTCAGGATAGATCGTGTGAAAAGATGTGTTATTAACTTGTCGGGTCTGAAAACGAACGTGTTTGGCTGTCCAGTACTGTATACTCTTTAAATTAACTAATTAAGCATCTTTCTCTGCGTATAATCGTTAACCTTATAATTGCTAACAATACAGTTAATCTTAAACTGATCTCCCCGTCGTCCCCGTTCGACATCATTGATTTACTCGATAATGGAATTGTTTATTAGTAGTAATAGTATCAAGACATATAAATAATATCGTAACTCTACGAAATATTTTACTTCTCTGCTCTGCTCACCGCTTAAAGTATTCTAATGCTAGCACAATATGTAACGGTATCTCTGCCAAATAGCAGATATAGCCATAAGATCGTTAATGCTAAATAATAGTGTTAGACAATACAGAGTACGACTTATCTCTAAAGCATCTGAAATACGTCTAGTGAGCCAAAATTTAATAGAGCAAACTCTGCTCAACTACTGGGTGCTATGGACATCGTACGCAGACCCATGAACGTTTTGGTAGAATATTTCGAGATAGTGCTCACAGGATTAAAGATATGAGATGAAATAAATTTTTCGAATTACACTTTTTCACCATCTCTCACAATCGGTGTATTGAGATATGTACATGGAAAGATGTCTCAATAATAGGCCGATTTGGCCATCAGCTCATAACGCAATCTTTTAACGGGTTACAAGATTTTTTCACTAGATATTTCCATACTACATCTCGAAGCACGAGTTCAGGTATCACCACCTTCTGAGTCGTGAAATGAAATTCACTATATTATAGCATCATTTTATGCAACTTCACTGTACGCGTGTTTATAATAAAGTCATCCGAAAGTATCATCAAATCATCGAATTGAGTAGATGTGCTCCCTTAAAATGTGCCTCAATTAATATCTAACGTGCAGCTAACAACCTCGTATCCTCTAACCTTTGAACTCCACCGTATAGAAGATAATACGCACATATTTAACCGCTTAGTTATATACGTGAGACATTTCAGATCAGGTATTATGAAATGACCACTATTGACCCTTCCGAGTGCAAATTCGCTCACATTTGTATCCAAGAGATACCATTCCCTCTAATATTAAGAGTAAGTGGCGCTCTTGTATAAGTACTATTCATCGTGATATAGAGTCGACTATCCGTAGTGGAGGCTCCTGTCTCGAGGTGTATATACTGTATTAAAAAATGCCCCATGCTCGCGTTTAAGCATTTCTTTATTACAGCTGGCACTTCGCACGGATAAATAAAATATCGAATTTAAAAAATAGTATAAAAGGCTCTCTAATCTACAAATCAGCACCACTGCCCCAACTCAGTCAGAATTGCAATTGTATTACTCTGTCTGATCCAAAAAAAGACAATACTCTAAAATTTAATTCCGATATATTTGAAATAAAGATAAAATAATGAGTTATTTAAAATCCTTATTTAAAATATATTTATAGTACTCTGGACGTCCGAGAATGGTATGCATACACAGATTGGCGATCGGAGCGCCAACTCTTAACAGCTTCAATACAAATATACAATCTTGGATATGCTCACTTTTAATCCTATATATTCTCGTTATTTCCGAACTCTCGCCTTCCATGATGACTTTGGTTCCCATTCTGTTTTATCCACCATTCGACCTCATTATGGAATAGACATTGGGAATGTCGGAGTAGGAATGGACAGCGTAGTAGTATAAAACGAAATTCTCTCTCACTAGTTCTATATCATAAGTTGCGGACAATATACATTAGTGCTGCTTCTGCTCATCATGCTACCAAGCGAATTATCCTATATTTCTTTATTACACGCGCATCTACAGATAAGAGAACAAAAATATCATCATAAGGCACCGAATAAGTGAGCAAAGGATATCGCAATAGCTCTCTTACTTGATTTAAATGGGATGCTTATATATCTGTCAGTATACAATGGTCCACACTGAAACGATACCACGCGAGATTGACTATCGCAGACATAGCAAATTAATATGACACATAAATTATTATAATATATACCTACTCGGCATATTATAACATAAAAGATCACAATCATCTGCTTTTTCTCTCCCTCTTTCCACTTACATAGTTTTCAATTCGGGTTTTGGAATGTCTAGCATAAAATATTCGTAAACTGTCAAGAAAACGGGATAGAGCATAGCGAAGATACCCAAAGCGCTGCAAGTAAACTGGAAATTAATAAATTCATCCTCTTCGTTACGTGCCGCCATCTAGTGTTAAAAATCTGACCTAGCGTAACGGAGGAAGTCAAGCCTCTGGAAGTAGCACATTGGCAGAATACATATGGCCGTTGTTATGGCGATGGTAAATTTACGATCGTAAAACCAATGTTCGCAGAATTCCTGCCCCATCAACGACGCTAACACTGAAAAAGAAAATCGATAAAGATAAATATTAAAAAAAAAAAAATTACTACTGTTATAGTAACAATAGCGACAACAAAAACTCCATTCAGCGAAACCTTTCGATTATCTTCCTCTTCAATCGATAAACACGCAATTTTATTCACTTTTAGAATTATTTATTTGGAAGAAGGATATGAAATTATTACTTTTTCACCGTCGTTAATTGTCTCGAAAAAGAAATTTTAATTAAAGATAAGACAATGTTATTTGTTACTCCGTAATAGCCAGGCGCATTTTTTTCAACCGGTTAAAAAAGAAATGTTACAAATGCATTTAAGCTTCTTAATCCCGAATCATTTTACAGTTACAAAGTATTAAAAAAGAGAAAAAGTACAATTGTTTTATTCCGATTTAAGCAATTTATTAGATGCCTTGAAATTTCCAGAATTCAATCATTTAGAGTACTCACATCTATCATATTGGTCTCCTATGATGACAAGGAAGGCTATACAGACTCCAAAACATGAACAGAGAATAGAGATGGCCGCACATTGCTGAGCCCTTCTGCCACACATGGATAATAGCACGTCATGGTAAGTATTATCTCCTTTGATATCGGCGCAATAGGCTAAGACCACCATCGTGCTAATCATTAAACATAGCATTATCTGGGAAATAAAAAAAGAAATAGTACTAAATTACACTTATTACAGGCTTTTTTTTAAGCTAATAAAATCGAAATTTGTAAGTAGGAAATTGATTTTTGTTATCTGCACTACGCTCTTTTCAATTTCTGTCCGATCTACTTCGTGCCGAAAATGAAAACAAATCTAATTCGAGGACTTAAAATATATTTTAATGAGAATTTGGAATTCTAGTTCGTTTTATTTTTTTTCTTCCTTCCTCTCTTTACGTGATCATCAAATTTATAACGTTAGTAATTGTGTAGATTCGGCAGTAGAATCAATCGATTGTCTAGAAGGAAAGGGGGTGGACATTTACATACTGTATATCTTCCTCTCGTCAGTAAAATTTGAGCGGAGCCCTACAGAAAGGAAATTCTACCACTTCCAGACTAAAGTCTTTTCTTTCCAATTTAATTTCCGATCGAGCGACTCGCTTTTCCAAAGATAAAGTTTCTTTGTTGGAAGCATCACGGCCGAAAACACTCGAGAATTCGAAATTCACGAAATTTGTCCGATCCAAAATAGCACGAAATAATCTGAAAAACACGATAAATTCGATTCGCTCTCAATTGTAAACTCTACCATTTTATTTTATTTTTTTTCTAAGCGAGGAAATGTTTACATCAGAAAATGTAAGCTTTAAACAGAAAACACAATTTCGCAATTTTTTACGTAAACGATGAAGGTTATTTATCTTGTATTTTGATACGAAAGGGCACGTGGTATACAGATACTGTCACGGCAAATGGGTCACAAGATGTCACGGATTCAGCGATTTTTTTCTTTTTTTTTTTTCCTAACGAGTCGACGTTTGTTTTTCACTTATTACGTTAATTTGGAATGGGATATGTAGCCAATTAATCGATCGGACTCTAAAAGAACGTTCATAAACAAGTGCCGCTTTTACCCGAGTGCACTTTCTGGTTCCGCACTATAATTAATTAAGAACTCGTAAAAAAGGCAAATAGAGAGGTGAAGCCACTCATTATATCATCACCGAAGTTTTGGTAACTTTAATTTAGATTAGTTCTCTGAGTTATTAGGAAAAAAGATGGCAGAAATGGTCATCATCTGGCGCCTGTCTGCTTCCGTTTGGTACGAATTCTATTCCTCGATTCGCGGTAGGAATATTTTGTAGGATATTTGAATGATCATAGAGTAATGCGAAACTGCTGCTATTTCCAAGTGAAAAATATTGTAAACATAGAGAAGAAACGTATTGGGTACCAGGAGAAACCAGATAATGCTGGTCATTGGTAAAATTATAGGAGACAAAGTCGTAATTCATACTTCTGAACAAAAAAAAGTCGACTTGAAAAATTGTGTGTTTATCATTTCACCTCAGCTGATGAATAATGCATATCTCTAAGATACTTTGGATATTCCAAGAGGATACGAGATGGATACAAGGGACTAATTTTTCTGGTAAAAATTAATTACCAAAAAGAAAAAGCGACAATTCATTAACTGAGATTAGCACATTTATCATTCCTGAAAAGTTTGTTATTTCACCAGTTTATTTCTGAATTTTACAGTCATTTGCTGATAAACAGGCTAGTGTCAGTTGCATGTAAATGCTAAAATCGATGTTAATTTTGGTTATTGTTACAGTTGCTATCGGTTAGAATCTTTATTTACTGAGAAAATTGCAGTTAGATCTACTTTACTACTGTCCAAGAAATCCTCAAATCGAGTGCTCATCCAGGCAATAGGAAAAAATCATTTTGTTAACTATTAGAAAATAAAAGGGAGATGTTTTAAAGGCTTAAAACTACATTTTATCTATTTAACAAATGAAATTGTGGAAAGAATACAAGCTTATAGGATATCAGATATAAACTATACACGAGAGAGTCATAATTTTTGTTGGTGAAATTGAAAGAAATTCCCTATAGAAACCAAGGTGGCAATACAAGAAAATTTTGCAAGAATTATCCCTAAAAAGAAGCTAATGTTGGATCTTAGTGGATCCATTAATGGCAAAGGATGTGGAATAAGTACACGTGAGAGACTAGAATATTGATGCTTTCTGCTTCGGATGGTTTGGCACTTTGTTTAAGATAAATAGATCAATAAATTATAGAAAATTTTCTAAGACATCGGTAATAAATTAGAGAAACTTCTAAAAGTCGTAGATAAAGGAATCCAAATTAATCGCATGAAAATTATCAAGTAAATGTTAAGAAAATAATCCGATTAAAATAAGAGTACAAAGAGATTAACGTTAACATTTACAGAATTTAACTTTTCTGCTCAAACAGTTTTCATTTTAAGAAATAACTAATAATTATGTTCAAACTTTTTTAATCGAGTTTAATTCCTTTGCCATACATAATTAAATCTAGCGAGAACAATTTTTAATTTATGAACGACAACTTTTGTTTATTAAAAAGAAACGGCGCAGAGGATGAAACAACAACAAAAGAAAGAAAAAACAGAATGAAAGCGCGTTGTCTAGACACAGATTTTTGTATTAGTTTCGCTATTCGATTGATTCCGATTAACGTTTTTTGGGGCCGAAAATCCGAGTCAATGCGTGTTGCAAACCTGATTTTTAATAAATGAATAAGTGTGTCCTACATAATACTCACCAGTTGTAGAACGAATGCCACATACACACCTCCCGCTCTGTTGAAGGCGTTAGGAAAATTGAGAATACCACAACCCAGGGCACTGTTCAGCAATAGGAAGGAAATGACGGTCCAGTGGACTCCTGAAAACAAAAATACATTTTGGATGAGAAGTATGCACACTATAAAAGTTTTCGGTTCGATATGCACATTGTTTCGGGCGTCTTTTGGCATCTTACCAAAATTCCGACATTTCTAAACCTTGGAGAAGGTCGTCATTTTCCGTATTGCCCATGTTAATATTATTATTATTATTATTTATTTTTTCCTCGCCGTTCTTTATCGCGATAGGCGGCTCGTGACAAGTATACAAAACAGAAAATTATACATATTTTAATACCCGATGTTCGGATGCAGAAACGATTTCTTTTTTCTTTGTTTCAATTCCTATAAAAAAAAAAAAAAAAGTGGGGCAGAAAATTTTCTATTTGGAATAAAGAAACTTCGTAATTAAATCCGGCAAAGTTTTTCATTTAAGTGAGTTCAAATCGATATTTTTCCAAAGAATGTCATGCATTTGGTTTATTTAAATATTTGCGTTTTACAACTCGTCACTTGTTTCTATTGTATCGATTAACCGAAGAACAAACTGCCAATTATCTTAAGATAAATATCCTTATCTTCAAACTCTACACGGACAGACAACAATGGTAAAGTTCGTCCTCTTCGCATCGATAAATTTATTCTAAGCTACAGAATCAATCTAAAGTAAAATTTATTTATTTTCTTTACTTCATTCATTCTAAATAACATATTTTTAGAACTTAGCGGCGAGTAGAATAACAGGTGCGATACTCGCATTAAAAAAAAAAGATCAAATTAATTCTTTCGTGGGCCATAAATCTACACCAGACCAATTTGGCAAGACGTTTGAATGACCTTCTTTTTTTGAATTATTCTTTTAAATAAGTCAAAAATTCTTTTTAACATCCAGTAAAAACAGAAAAAAAAGTAGATTTGTAATTCTACTGACAGACCTTAAAAATATATTTCAATTATTTTAAAATATAAGACAAGAAGAAAATTGCTGGCTTAACGAAAAATTATCCGTTTAAGTAGTGTAAAAATATTAATATCGCGTTTAAAAAATGATCAATGGTGGTTAAATGATACAGAAATTAGGAGCACATAGTTTAGCCTCGGGGCTTTGTTCTACTTTATTCTAACCTACATAAAAGAACTTTCATTCATTCGATATTACTCATGTAAATGCATTCAGCGCACGTCCGAATCTAAGAAAGTTGTTCATAATCCTTGTAAGATGTGGTAATGTAATTGCTGCTGGGAAAACTTTTTCGGAAAAGTCGAAAAAAAAAAAAAAAATGATAATAATAAAGAAGCAGAATTGGATTTTTGTTGGCTTATCATATAACAATCAATCGATCAGAGAATAAATGCCATTATCATCCCGGTCACCCAAGTCATTTTAAATATATTTTATTGAGAGATAGTAATTACTTTCTCTTTAACAGCCGCGTTTTTTCTTAAACAAATAAAAACATAATTAATTTTCCTTTAAAAAAATTTAGCCACTCGACTTTTCAGAAGTTATGAAATTATCTTGGTATTTTCAAGGGTCTGTACGGAGGATGTAGATAATTGATACGCATCTGAATATCTTGGATGATAATGGTCGGCACGAGACTTTATCAATTAGGTCTTACCATCGGAGAATTGAAAAGAGGATGCGGAATTGCTAATGAATGAGTAAATCTAACTAAATATTTTTCATTAATAATGTATTTAAATTATGTGCATCGATCGGCATAAAATCTACTCAAATTTAATTACGGCGCCACTTTAATGCAACCTTTTTTTTAAATGTTTATAACTCGAAACGAACCGGAATATTTTATTGCTATTATAAAATATGCAGAAAATGAAATAAGGTAGAATAAAATTGAACTTTTAAACTAGGCAACAAGTAAAATCAAACGAAAGCAACAAGCTCTAGTCATAGGTCAAGTCCAACTAACTGCAACAATCGAGTGCAGACAGACTAGCGCCAAAATGTCCTCAGAAGAGGTGGCGACGACATCCGACATCCAACTCATCTGTCAGAGCGGATCACCTTTCAAACTCATTTTATCGAGTTAAACCTTCAATATTCGACTTTCTTTTTTTAAAGTTTAAGACGGGATGACGTCGAGGAAAGAGATGCTCAAATATCTCATCCTGTTTGTTTTATCTAATTGGAAAGACCAGTTTGGTCCAGACTTGGGTGAACTGACCTAGATGCTAAGAACCTCTCCCAACTGAAGAGACCATTTCTTGTAATTGCAGTCGATTGAAAATGAGACATATTACGTCAAATGTTCACCCAAGACTCAAAATAAGGCCATTAATCAAAGTGGGATATCTAGCAGATGTTCTTGTTTCGATATAGGACAATAAAGAACCGACTTTTATCAAAAAGAAAATGTTATTTTTGACCGTTCTCTTGTGTTATACACACTTTTAATAAAGTGTAGAACACGTCAACTTTATTGAGATCTAACATCTGAATTGTAAATTAGCCGACACAATACATCACCGTGATCGATATTTCGGTGCCTCAGGAGGTTTATTCTCTAATAAAACTACAAATTCCTCCTGTAAAGTTTATATCTCTAGACAACTAAGGATAAAACTACCTGTTAACTTTAAAGTTTACATAAAATTTGCTGCAGACTTTGAAATGAAAAAAATATTCAGTTTGAACGATTTTATCGCTACATCCACCCACTCACACTTAGAAACGATAGAAGTGGCAAAAATTGGCCACGCGAATACCGATCTCAATATGCTATAAAAAGCAAGATTACCTATAGGCTGGGCCTCTTCCTCGTTTTCGACTTTCTCTCCATGACGTCCGTTGATTAAGGGCAACTTTTCTCCTTCTTCCCTGATTGGGGTGGGTTTATAATCTAACCTGGTACTTCTGGAGATTCTCAGAGACCTCTGCTTCAGTCTACTGGCCAAATCGGCAGACAAACTCTGCCACGGTATGTGACTAGGAATGTCTATACTCACACTTAAACTTTCCTGCAGAAAAGCAGTCGCCATTGCCGTTTCGGTCCGACTGCCGTAGTGCAACTTGGCCGGGCAAGATAACACGTTATACTTGGTGGCCGGGTTGACTTTAGAACACGTGATTTTAGACATGTAGGCTATAGAGTCGTACCCTTACACTCGCTATCTGGCGATTCTCTCGTCACATCATTATTACATCTGCAACTTTTATAACAAACAATGGTGAATAATGGGCAATTTTCCATTCTAATCTTTCCATAATTGTATGGTGGGCCTTTCGTTGATTGGTAGCGACCAAGATGCTCCATTTACGTTTGTAAACCGTCATTAGTGACATTGGCTCGGCTTTGTTTATCCGTTGGCATTAATTTTCACGGGAAAAAGAAATTTTAAGAAGGGGCGTTAATAGAAAATAGGTTTTCTTTATGGCGGCAATTTATAGCCGAGCGAACGGGTGGAATTCCAAATAGTTGTAAGAATTCTCGAGTCGGAGACTTTGAGATAAAAGCTTTCGGATGAAATTAGTATCGGTAGATCGAGTCGTAAAACAAATTTAGAAGCATTAGGATACACGCAATTTAATTCTTTTCATTAATCTACCTATTACTTGCCTCTAGAGAAGAGAGCTGCAGTCTTCGCTTTTCATATGTAAAAGACTGAAGATCCGAACGTGAATAAAAATAAAATACAAACAAAATGTATAGTACACAATGCTAAATAGGATCTCCTCCACCTTTTGCCGCGAGCTAACATTTAAAAGTTCTTTATTGCCCGGAAAATATCATTTACATTTCTAAAATGCTTCCCGGATATTTATCTTTACACTTTTTTAATCGTATTCATGTACAGAATGTATAAAGATTCGCGGAATTCTGCTCGGTTTGTAAGAGAAAACCGAGCGAAAAATAATTTCGTTCCAGTAAATCGAATGATAAATTGCATTAAAATTAATTACGCAAAGTCTGAGAGTTATATAATGCAGATTGCGTAATGCTGTGTCTCTTTCATATTGGCATTGTTTGTTTCTCCGCCGAATTTCGAAGTAATAACATTTTGACCGAATTATAGCAACTCTGTGCGGAGATGCACACCGACACAACTATTGGATGCTCTCCGGGAGGTCAGATTGATGACGTCACGGCGACGACACGTGTCATCGATAAGAAAATTGAATGTGTTAACAGTTACAAATTAACAAACCGGTGCAAAGTCGTCTGTAATAGTAATCTCGCGCTCGAGCCAGAATTTCCAGTTATAATTTTCGACTCGCAGTTTCTATTAATAAAGAACGTGCACTAAACAAACGAACGGGAGACGTCCAAAGTCTACAATAGACCGTATAACGAGCGAAAGCGCGTTGACCTTTGCAACGGTATGGGTATTTTTCGAAAATATTCCAAAAATGTAGAAGAATTGCCCAGTTTTGTAAACGATTCTCTTTTTTATACACCGTATTTCCCTTTCGAAAGGCGTCCACCTAGCTACCAAGAATTGAAAGATATCAAAACTTGTTAGAAAAGTTGCAGCGGTGCTGCTTATGGAAATTCGCCTCCTGCAGGGCTGGCCGCTTGGATGGTTGAGTGGCCCGAGTTACCGTTTTGCGTCAGTTGATAGCAGCCAATTTCCCGCTTCTGCCGAATAGTAGAATATCGCGCCATGACCCACGCTCTTCTCCTCCTCGCTAACTCTATTACATGGCTGTTCATGTTCGCTGTGCTGTCTGCCAGCCGTCGGCTTCTATGCATCCGTCCGACTGATAAGAGGCCATCTTACAGAAAGAAGAGCCACTACTTTTCGACACAATGATAATTAGACAATCGGCTCTTTTTATTAATAGCGGATAATGTCTAGTCGAGAAAGTGAAGAATGCTCAGCATCACGCTATCTTTAAGTATGTTTTTTTAGAATTAATATTTTAGATTTAGCGTGTAAATTTTCCCTTTTATAACGTTCTTCCTGCGGAGAAAACGGAAAATTTATTTTAAAAAAGTAAAAACGTTTTTAAAGAATTTTTCATCAATTGTTATATTTCCGAATTTCATCCATGACGTGGCACATTAAACTTTCCGGAATGAGTGAATTCCCGTTCGAGTGAGCGCAATCCTTCACTGCACAAATTATTCACTGGAAATCTAACTGCGTTATTCGTGTATGAATGAATTTAGCGGCTTTCTATTAAATTACAAATAACAGATAGCCAAACTATAACGATCAGATGGTGCATAATAGATTCCTGTTTATAAATGAACATTCATAACATGTGCAGTATTCGCAATGGAGGAAATTGCGCCAGTAATTAATGATAGTGGGCTTCATTTAACAAGATAAACCAAACTGCACATATAATAGTTAATGTTTAATATCATAACATTGTTATCAGCAGTGGATGCAATTGCTGGGGATGCTCGAGCGCCTTACTTAGTTAATTGCTTGTTCGTGTTTTATTGGTCGCTTGATTATTAAGACTGAAAAATAATTACAGAAATTTTAATTATTCATTTCTCTGCAAACGAAAATTTATATTACAGAAATATTGTTACATCCCGAGCTTCTACTGCAATCAAGGATAGCGTATATTGACTAAGTTAAGTAGTAACCGTACCATTTCCTTCATCCTCGGCTTCGTCTTCTAATTAAAAGAATATTCTGAAACGATACAGCGAAATTTACATTTGGCAAATCTTCAAAAATATTGTTCTCTCGCTAGCAATAAAAAATTAAATAATTGTTACTTACCAATTTATCATTGTTAAAATAGTAAAAGGATTTATTAAAGATCCGGTCGGGAAATCGATCGGCATCTGCTGATTTATGAGTAGTACATTTTGATAACCAGACAAAACTTTAAAATATTTTATTGCCAATTTTATTGTTCTCTTGAAATTCCGGCATTCTTTTAAGAAAAAAAATCAATTGCCGCAGGCTCAAAAATGTTATATTATTTATTTAAAATGTAAACTATTGCTCTGTTTTACCCTTGCAAAAAAATCTTTTTAGATGATTCAATTACGGCAATGTGAATATTTTATCGAAAATTATGTTTTCTCTATACTTGAATGAGGTTAACCTTTTATATCAACAGGTTAACAATAATCTTGACATCCATCAAATTTATCAAAATAGTGCCGTTGGTATCAGCCCAATCTGCAACAACTGTTCTGACATTTGATCCTCATATATGTGTAAATCTCAGCTACAATTTATATAAATATAACATTTTTACCTATACAATATACTGATGATAATAAAAGTGAAAAAAATAAATTAATTAATAGGTTATCTATTTTTAAAAATTTAATTTAAAAATTTTTAAATTAATAAGGAGATTGTATCAAACAGTGATGTGATTAATCATACACCTCTATAGATTTTTATTTTAAATAATTAATTTTGTAAAATCCTAGTTAAAATTAAATAAACACCAGATTAAAGTAAACTCTTCTGTTTAATATATAAATAACTAGAATAAAATTAATTAGAGAAATCGATAGAGTTTAATATTGTGCAGGTGGATTTTTGTACGTGCATTTTCTGTAGCATCGTTGCAAAGTCTTTATGAATGATGAGTCCAATGTATCTAGTCACGCATATATTCAAGAAAAAAAATTGTACGAAGGGTCTAAACGCCTTGTTTTTCTTCGTTTCTCTCGGTTATAACATATATAATATCCCTCTACACATATAAGAAATTATGGCAAAAGCATTGGGTTGCTGATTAAAAATTTGATGAAGCAGTCGGAGTTGGTCTCATCTTATCAATTAATCCTATTTTAGCCTTCGGAAAATTTAATTTAAGTTTTTTTTCCTCTCTTTTTAATTTGGATTTTTAACAAGTTTTCATTTTTATAAATTATATCTCACCCTCTTTTTTATATTCTGGTTATTATCATTTTAAGAAAATGTAAGGAGTTGGTTGAAAATTAATTTTTTACATTTGTTTGTCCGGTAATCGTTAAAGCTTCGAAATTTAAATTAATAAATATTTGTTTATTCCCCAAATTTAAAATTAAAGAAGTTAACAAAATTAAAAATTAAGCAATTGACAGTTCCTATCTGTTTATTTTTTATTTTTTTCTTCTTCCTTCTCTTTATCCATCTTGAAGGAACACTCGACTTCAATACAAACTGTCAGCAATCAACTTGTGTTCTTAAGTTGTTCACTGTCATAATAAAATAATCTTTTTCTTTATTTTTCAATATACAGTCGAACCTCTAATAACGGCCCTCCGTAAACAGCGGACACGTTTTTAATGTATACAAAATAACCTCCTAATAACGACCACCTTCGTACGACGGTCACATTGTTTACTTTAGTTCTCGTCAGTGGCCGTTGTTCAGAGGTTCGACTGTATTTGTATTATTTATAAATAAAATAAATCTACATAATCTGTTTTATTTAAAATATCATTGAAACTAATTTAGCAAGTTTTATATTTGAAAAGTTAAAGAATAATTTATTATTTTAAAAGAATGTTCTTTGGGAAAATAACAAATAAATCTGATTATTAAGCGTATTTAATATTAAGAAAAACAAAAATTTAATATTTCATTTCTTTTTTTTTAGTCACATTTTTCAAAAATTTAATTTATTTTAATTTTTAATTTCTAGGAAAAAAAAATTTTTTTGATATTCAACCAGGATATTTTATAGAAATTTCGATTTTTTTTCTTGTGTTCTTTTTTGAAAAATTAAGAAGCAAAGGAAAAAATAAAAAATAAATAAAATTCCCGGCAGAATTCATTAGAAAAGATCTGTATCTGCAATATAATTATTCGAAATATCCAGAAAAAAACCGCGATTATTTTTTTTCTTCCTGAACAGCAAAGTCGAAAAATTCCTGAGAAAAAGCATTCGTAAAAAAAAATAAAATAATAAAAGTTTCAAATGCTACCTATTTATACGGTAAATATCATTACAATTCCAAATTGAACCGAGATGGAAAAATTTATTTCCATTTATCCTTCTTTCTTTTTTTCCAATTCTCTAAATAAGAATCAATCAAGGTACAATAAACTCAAAAATCTCTGTTGCTCCTTATCTTATTCCCTATACCTCTAAGAGGCCAAGTACATTTTTTTTTTCCTTAAAAAAAAATAGACTTTCCCGTGTTCTCGTATTAGTGAGATAAGACATGATTTTTCCTTTATAGACTAATACGTCTCCATGGGGAAAAAAACTTTATAATTGAGTCCATTTTGAAAATGAAGATGGTGCTTTTAACTATTGCGCTTGCGTGTAAAATGATGTGTCGTAGAAGTGGCTATCCTTATCTCTAACTTGCCACATGTCACTGCTACGCTTGCCACATCTTCCCGATAAAAGTTATGAAACTGGAAAAAATAGGACGACGGTGCAGACTTCCTAACTGGAAAAAAACGGAATAATTAGCCTATTAAATATTTTACTCGATAATTTTTAATCTGTTACTTGGTCTTAAGTTATTATAGTTTCTGTAACTTTCCAATTAACGTTTATCGAGGATTCTAGTCATTTTACACGGAATCGGTGCTATCTGGTTTATCGGAAACCGATACGACATTACTTGCTACTATGTCAAACATCAAATATAGTTTATATTAAAAATTAGACTATTTAAATTCGCCTGATGTTTAAAGAAGAAAAAAAACAAAAGTAAAATATTTAGCGTATCGATATAAATAGAATGCGTGCCATTTTGTGTTAGCGTGCCAAGAGTCGGTCACCTTTAAGATGTTGCTCATCCAAAGTCCGACGACAGTATATAAATCATTATAAAGTTTGATTTATTCATGAAGGATATATTTAGAATATTCTGATGTAGTTCAGCAGTTGTCGTTGATATATGATCTTGTCGGACTCCAATATTTAACTTAACAATGTGTCCATTCAGGCCTTCGATTTGGCATCGTGTTTATCTCGCTCCCGACAAAACCATTTTAAGGTTTCTTTGCACATCCGATTTTGGGCATTTTTCTTTTCCTTTTCAACACAAATAAAAACGTTCTTTCTCGATAACAAGATATCTTCAATCAACACAAAGAGATTTACTTGTAAATAAACAATATTTATGTTTTCAATGGCGTAAAACCTGCTGTAATATGGGTTAACAGATAGAGAAAAGAGTGAGATTTAAACTAAAATGGGTTTAAGGTTTGTATGATTAAATGGCTGCGTTTACCAAGGCAGCTGCTGCTCCAGATCGATTGCCATTTCTCGGAAATTGCAGCTTCAGACTAGCAAAACCCCCCTTAAAACTGTAGGGTGATAACTGCAAAAAAAAGTGAACGTTACCACATATCAGTTTGCAAATAAACAAGTTTGTTAGGTCAAAGAACAGATTACATAAGTATAAATTATATTAATCTAGAAATTATTCGGTAATTGATAATTATAGTTGATAGTGGCCTTTTTAAAAAAAAACCCATATCCTTGGAGTACTGCCGTATTCCATAATAACCTTAATACTGTATTCCTTACAGGAAATACGTTTAGGATTTAGTTAGATACATACGTACGTCAAAGTCTCATGCAAATTTTCGATTTATCAAGATCATATCAATAGGGAAAGCAGTCTGATAATAAACAGTGAAGAAAAGAAAATTTAATTTATTCTATCGAAACATGGAAAAAATTAATAATATGGATGTCTGACATTATACGTTTGCTTCGGAATATTTGCTGGAGGACAAAAATAAGAAAAATCCGACTGCTTGAAAGATGTTCTAAAGAAAATTTTTAAATCAAATTATTATAGATAGACACCCTATATAAGAAGATAAAATACATTCCAGACACAAGTTTTTTGACTTTATCTGCTTGGATGTGCTGCAAATCCATCATAGCTGTTGTGACAAAAGTGCTATTTTTTGAACATTTTTGCCAATTCTTTCGGATAGAAAATTTTTACAATTGAATTGAACAAATATAAAAATCATAAATTTAATTAATTAAATATAAACTTCCTTCTTTCTAATGGAAATAAATGATTTAAAAAACGAGAGAGAATATTTTAAAGACCAAAAACTCCTTCGATAATTTTACTCATTAAAATTTTTTTTAAATAAAAATATACTTTTTGGAAAAGTCTGCCTTAACGTTTCTAAAAAAACAAATAAAATTTCTAAAATAATTCAAATTTTTAAAGAAATTCGAGAAATCGCCTTTCTAGGAAAATTTCTTCCTGAAAATAATTTGTTTCGTCCTGTAAAAGAGATTTATTTTCCTCTAGAAAAGTGCGCGTAGGATAAAGAGTTTTCTCTAATAAAAATAAAACATTCTGAAAGGCATTTTCAGAGAAACCACCCCAATATCTCAGAAAATACAATTAAAATTTTACAAAACTACTACTAAAAATCTATCATCTCGAAAGATCCGGCACAGCATCAAAGAACATTTTTACTTTGATATCAGCGTTCAAAACTTTTTCTCCTTAACGAGATTTTTTTTACTCAAAAAATCATAAGTAATAAATTCTTTTATCTAAGAGTCAACTCTCCACAGATTAAATACAACTGCACACTGTATGAAACTAGGAAAAAATCAGAGGAAAAAAAAAATCAGTTGTTTAGCTAATTGTCTTTTATGCATGTTCTTGTCACATCTGTCTTTTATTGATTTTCACATTAGAATCTTAATTGTTTGACTTTCATTTATTCTGCTCCTTGCTGAGATTTTTTGCATTTTAAATACAAAATTTCACTCCGGATAATACCTAAAATCGTTCGAACTGTAACGATTAGAGAGAAATCATTTTTTAAATTTATTATTATTTAAAATATTATAATTTCTGCAATAAAATTCTTCAAATTTATCTTCTCTCTCGTCATTATTAAACTGCAAGTAATCAAAGTTAATCATTCAACTGTATCGTTTATAATTTCTCCAAAATTTCATAAATATCTCTGGACGGCAGGCAACCCTTCTAAAAGGAGAGAAAATTCAGTTCTTCTTTTTTTTTTATATGAAAATCTACTTTTAAATGATATATACGATGTGAAAGATATCTTAAAATAAGCCAAGAATCAGATTTATGTCGAACGTGTTTCGCATCTATATAAAAACTATATTCTTCCATTCTGACCCTCGGACTTGGTTTAACTCGAAAATGTCAATCTATAAAAATATTTATGTTTCTATACTTTGAAGATTTCTCCGATCCTTACAAATTTAAGTCGTAATAAAAAATCTAGAGTAAAACTTGTAGGTAAAAATTTGCATTCCGAGGGAGGAAGAAAAAACGAGTTGAGTCATTAAATTGTAATTTTTTCTTTTATTTTTCTTAGAAAATGATGTAAAAACTAATCAAAATTGCGAATTATTTGCGATTTGGGAATATTCTCATTTATCGCAGTCGTAAGTAAGGATACGGAGCTATAGAAAATTTATCTAAGATATTATCATTGGAACATAAAGACGTTTGGATAATTTTACTTGTTATAACTTTTTAAGTTGATCGTTGGCGTTACCTAATTGTCAACATAAAAAGGCTTATAAAATGTTTTCTAAAAGAGAATATATATATATATAATATAATTTTTTATCGCCGTTCTATCCTAAAAAGATACAATCTAGCAGATGTAGGGATCATGGAATCAAAATAAACTATCTTTAAAATCTTATCAGAGAAAACTACGTGGTCGGAGTTAGTTATTCTGTCAAGAAATTGTAAAGTTGCCAAATCTGAGAGAAATGTTCTGGAAAATCCTTACTTAGATCCGAAAAATCTGGGATCACATAAACACCCTTGTTATTTGACCAATTTGACACTAGAGTGCAACATTCGATACTTGATAATGATTGATTCGAGTTGAAAATTGTCGCTTCTCTTTGTTAATATTAAGTTGATTTATCTAAAAAGGAATTTGTGATTCACTTTACCGGAGTTTTTTTCTAAAACTGTTTCCAAGTAGGGCCTTATATCAGTTTGGAAGATATCACAAGCCATTGTCAGATGAGCGCTTCTGTCAATTTTTCAAACAAAATCATAGCTAGGAACGGTTTTTGTTGAAAAATTGATTCCAGGAGAGCAATCATTTTAATTCATTTCTCGACCTTCCCTGTCACCGAAAAGTAAGTTTTATTATAGATAAATGGAGCATAGAATTTGTTAACATTGTTAAAAATCGCTTTAGCTATTAAAAATCTCTGCCTTTAAGCTACTTTCTGATTCTATTATCAGCCAACAAGTTCGAGGAGAAAAGCTGTAGCCTGTTTAATTAACCAAGTAGTTTCTGAACTTTTGAACTTACGACTTTCTCTCGCCATGTTTAATGTAATTAATTCCCAAAACGAATCGGAAGATAGCGAAAGTTTATATAAAAATGCTGAATATTTAAATATATCGTCTAACTTCTCTTAGGCGTGCGAATTAATTTCAATCTTTGTCTTTATAAAATGAAAAAAAAAAGGAGTGTTTAAAATAGTTTCAATCAACGCAGAGAATTTTATTGTTTTTTTCTTTTTTTAAAAATATTTTTCGAGTTTTGATGTCATTCTTTAACTTGTAAATATTCAAAGATAAAATTTGATAAACTAACTGCTACTCTTGCAAATCATAATCATTTGAGGAAACTATAATCACATTACTGCTCCTGCTCTGTCTTTGATGAGTTGCTCCGAGATGAGAGCAGAAACTCATTTACTTGACGTCACGAACTCATTTTATGACCAAGTCAAATTTGGTAGCTGTAATGTTAAGGTGAATCAACATAAAGTAGAAGAGAGAAATTTAATGTGAGAAGTTAAAAGACGAATAAAAAAAACCAAAAATATAAATCTTTAAAAATTAATTTTTTATTTTAAAAAACACTTTTTATTGTGGTAATAATTTTTAGTATTATTACAACTCTTCAAACACCAGTTGGAAAGTTTACTTTTTATATATAAGTGTGAATCATGCGTTCAGCATAAGCGGCAATAAATATTCGTACGTTATCTAAGCTTTAATTCATCTCAAAAATCTTATTTTTTTTAAAGTAGTTTAAAATCCTCATAAATGAATCAAGAAAGTTTTTGTTTATAAATTACTAAATCGAAATAAAATGAATCAAAAATAAGAATTGTAGCGGAAGAAATTAAAATTTGTTTGTCTTTAAGTAGATTGCTTTTAAATTATGGCATCTCCTCCTACAGATTAAGTTACTAAACAAAGTCAAAGAAGTGAACATTTCAGCGACTGTATATTAAACAAAGAGAAACAGGATCCACAAACAGCATCAAACACTCGCTAATCGATCTAACATCGATCGACTTTTTCTAATTTTCAAATGTGCGAAGTAGAATATTTGATATTTGCACAAAATTCTCAACTTTAATAACAACATAATACCACTTAATACCTCTTCCAATTACTTCCCGGAAAGCTTTGTTTATACCTAATTTTGAGGCTGAATGTGCGTGCTTCCTCTTTAGTCCTCCTGATTATCCTACTATCCTTGTCTGCCTGTGATACAGCGCTTCTTATCAACTGATTAATAATTTACCAAGGAAAAAAATTTCACTCGAAAATTGTATTTATTTCTAGAAAAATTCAACTAAAAGAGAATCTTTTCTAAATATTAAACAATATTACTAAGGTGCAAAGCGAATTTTTGAGGTAGAAAGTAGAGTTCATCAATCAAAAAAGGTAGTGATGGCGAGGATGAAAAATCTAATATTAAGATTGAAGAAGCCGCAGATAATTATTTTCTTGGTTAGTGTAATGCCTGTCGACAACCGTAATCAGCTCGTTAGTTTGATATAAAACTAACAGACCTATAAAATTTCGGAACTTTCTACTGTTTTTTTGGCTTAATTTAGCCCGGAAATTCCACCTAAAAAATAATGTTTTACATCTGATTCGATTTAAACTCGATACGGTCGCTTAAGAAAGTCGAAACTAAAAAAAAAAAAAAAGGGGAAAAAACGGTTCGATATTTCGTGTGCCATAATCGTTATTTAATTTTGATATAGGCAAGGATTTGTATCAATTACATAGAAAAATACTTTTAGCACTTCTATAATAAAAGATCTTAAAATTCAATTTTGTTAAGTTAATGTAGATATGGGAGCAGTTCCATCCACCTCATTGATGTTATGCTTCACAGCAGAGAGATAATGATGATAAATGAACCTGCAAGAAAGTCTTAACATGTCAAAAAGATCCAGAAAAACGTAATTTGTTGAAACAAATTGTTCATTAATTTTACTTTAAAGCTTTCTATGTAGATGCTTCGTTTGATAATAAATATGACACGAATTATTTCATATTTTTACAATTAATAATATTTATCAGTATGGAAATTAATGCTAATTATCTTTCAAAAAAATCGCAGAAAAAATTATCTTCTGGCGTGTAAAGTATGGTTTTTTTTTTTATTATTATTTAAATCTAGAAATGTGCATATTTTTATTCGCGTCATGCCAATTCTGTTTTGCATACTCGAAAGTCGAGTTTTGAATAGAATCCGTAGGAATTCTATTAGTTCGAGTATTAAATTTTCTTTCAAAATCCTTAAATGTGAAGATATTACAAGCAATTATTTTAAATCTAACGAGTAATCCTAGATAATCCATTGCTATTGTTCCCGAAGCTTGCCTAAGAATCTGCACTCTCAGTAGCTATTAAACGTCCCAAACAGTTGAATATTGGCCGAGGGCCAATGAAAAAATTATGTAGATACATGCTGTCACGTGAGTAATGTAATAACGTGCTATTTTTTTGGAAAGTTTAGCTATTTTCTAGGGGAAAAAAATCCTAGTTATAAGCATAACAAGCTAGTCTTTGCCGAACGTAAACCTTTTGTCTTATTAGGAAGTAACTTATTTTCTTCAATTATTTTACACGTAAAAACCGAATTTTTAAAATTTTAACTTATTTCGAAACAAAAAGAAAAAAAAATTACTTAAAATAATACATTTTCTTTGGAGGAAATGGGGGAAGAAAAGGAAAATTATATGACTTAATTGCATCGAACGAAAGAATTATTCGGGAAAAAATGAAAGATTTATGAGAGCATCGAGTAAAAAAAAAATTATCTCAAGTTTCCATTTTCAATTAATTTCAAGCGGAATTAAGAAGAAAGAGACTAGATAGAGCTGCAGGGAAGGAAACATTATTGTGGAAGAAACTTCACCTAATTCGAATCTGAATATTGTCAGGTGTAATTTATTGTTCGCGTATTTCCGAGAAAAAGCTATTATAATCTGTCTGGAATTTTATAGCAGGTAGATAATTCTGAGAATTATTTTCTCTTTCTCTCTCCCGCCTGTTTCTCAGAAAGTCATTCTACAGCTTCAAAAAGAGTCGTAACAACTCCTGACGGATGCAAGCAGAGCTCGGGACCACTTGTAACTCTAAACCGAATTACTGGCCATTTATAGATTACAATCCAAAAATTTCGGTTAAATTTTGATAAATGGAACGTTGAAGATGTACTGTTCAATGTTGACTATCGAATTAAATGGTTATTGCCAGGCACATCTTTCTCTTTCCTCCTTTAAATTTCATTCTCAACTATAAACTAACCAGTTTCCATCTATTTAACTTCGTTATTAACGGTTTGCTTGACTTTCTACACAAAGAGTTCTCTGCTTAATCTTATTAGATCGTGTAAATATTGATATTTCTGACACTCACTCTCCAAGATATGAATCATTGCCACCCAAACAATAAGAGAAAGTTACTTATACAAACACGTAACGTCTTGAAAATTTAACTTTTCTCTAGCATCACACGACCTAGCTTTGTATAATTTCCGTCTTTCTCTCAATTCTGTAACCATTTTCGAGAAATTTCCAACGGCAATTTTCCAAATAATTTATATAATTTCAAATTTCGAATCTTATGAACATACTCTGGCAAAATTTGGATATTCACAGGGCGGTCGAGGCAAGGGAATTTATTGATAAGTTACAACACAAAATCGATATCGGTTCATTCATAAAATTGTAAATATTCTCTTTAAAAGTCAGAAATGATAAATGGACGTGAAATAAAACAGAATCGCTTTTATTAAATAAGTAATTTTCTAACATATTGCTATAAAAATAAATATATATTTTATTAAAAATCTTCTGTCCATAAATCTTAACTTTTTAGCAGATTGTGATTTATCCGAAGAAACAATTGTTTTCTCATTATTGTCTGCCTTAGAAAATTAAATACTGATTGATAGTCATATTGATTTTGCCATTTTCCTTGTAAAATGGCCTTTGCGCATTCCACTACTTTTTTTAACCATTTCTTTTAAACAAGACCGGATTATTCTTTCGAAGTAAAATAATAATAAAAAAATAATGGCAATTTCTATTCTTCACAAATTCATAAAGTAACTTTATAAAAGTCGAGAAGAATCCATCTTTTATCTAAAGAGCCTAAACTTCTCCTTTCATTCCGGATCGTGATTTGACGAGGTAGAGCTTAACTAACGGGAACCATCTTTGATTTCGGTCGGACACGAATTAGGAACCGTTGCTTCCGAACGAAACGTGGAAAAAAGTTTATGTTCTTAATTTAGTGGGTTAAACAGACGGACGTACTTACAAACACGTGCGGCATTCATAAATCCGAAACGTTTAAAGGAAGTCGGGTTTATTTATTTATTTATTGTTTTTTTGGCAATTCGGTCCTCTTCGTTAGAGACAACGACGGCCGCAAGATGGAGCCTGCTGACACACGGCCACCCCGATGTTTACGAGGCGACAATAAGCGATATATTTCCATTAATTATTAGAAAAGCGTTCTGCAATCGGTTAGATGAATTGAGTGGGAAAGTTATAATTAAAAGGAGTCAAATTACTGGTGCGGTTGATAGATTATTAAGAAGTACAAGTAGCGTTGAATAAATCGGCGATTTACGATGCTTTCTTGACAGCAACTCATATCAAGTGTTTAAGGATTGATCAATAACCTCTTCATTAGCATTCTCTTCAATGATAACTGCGGAGAAAGGTCGATATTGAGAATGTTTTGAGCCACCGTCCTCCTCATATACAATTTAAATCACTGTTCTCTTGCTTTTGCTTTCTGCATACTATCAAAATTTTCTTCTGGCCTGCCAGCAGCCGATTGAGATCAAAAGTAGTTGGGAAATTGTTATTCCGAAAGTTTCCACTTCTGATTGCATTAACAGAATTCTCCTATAATCGCCTTTTTTTATTTTTACCTCTGAAATTTGCCGAACAACGAAGGAAAAGGGGAAAAAAAGGATTTGTGTTTGGAATAAATCCTCATAAATTAATAAATGCTTGTATAACGTTAGCCGATCTCTTCAATTTGCAAAAATGTTATAAGTTACGTGAAGATATTTTTATAACTTTCAACTTCTTGTTATGCTTTACTCTTTTTTTCCTTTTTTACTTCCGTCTTTACTGTTTTCTTTTTTTAACGGGTTAACTTTCCTCCTTCGATTTTACTCTCTTATTTGTTTACCCTATTAGTTTTACAACTTGTTTATCTTCGAATGGTCTTTATCTGTTCTCACTTATTTAATTTATTTCTCGGTTCATACAAAGCCTTGTGTTTACTCCTCAATATTAAGTTAATTAAGAAAAATATATTTTGATACAATTCATAAGCTATTCTTCTTTTCGCACGCTTGACTTATTTATGCAAGTGTGAATATTATTTATTTAATTTATGATATTTTAGCGAAATTGTCACACGATATTTCGTTTTTCATTTTTTTTCTCCCAGATATAAACATAAACAGAAATACTAATTTTAATAAAAGTACTAATTATTTATTAATGTCGACGAGTGGAGAAAGGGGTAGTGTATCATTTGTGTAATGTCAGGCGAGTAATAAAGATCAGTTGTCCAATCATTGTCTTCTCCATTCTCACTGAAACTAATGAAGACAGTCAGAAGGGGATCGGGGGACGAAGAATCTTCAATAGACTCTGTATATAAGCTGCAATTCAGAAGGTGTCACATAACTGGACTTAATCTCTTTTCATTGCTCTGCAGATCTATGTGCTGTTTGTTCCGCCAGAACCGAGTAGGAAGTCTATTATCTCTGTCCAGAACCAACTTCCTAAAGAGATTGTTCGTTCGACATTTTGTTCTTCTTCGATTCTTTTTAGCTTTCTTTACCGAAAAAGTTTTCCTTTTTTATAATCTTTCTTCTTGACACAGAATGAGAATTGATTCCCTTATCTCCTTCGACAATCTGACATTCTGCTAATAAAAGCAGTTTAGAAAATAATTTGCTGAATTTTATAATAAAGAAAATTTTTAACGCCTTTCTGCCAATTCTTATTGTACGAAGTCGAGAAAAATAGAATTTGTTGAAATTACTTTTAATTGTGATTAATTGACGACAAATTTTCGAAGTAATTATAAAAAGTAATCAAGGAAATAAATGATAAGATCTAAATTAATCCCGACAAAATTGATTTTTTTCTGTAAATTAAATCGAATTTTGACTAAGTTCTATAATGGAATATTTTAATTAAACGTCGCCTAATATGATTTTGTAGATTAAAACCAAAGTATGTACAGTACAGTACGTTTTCGTCTGTGTGGAACTAGGTCCGGATTTTCGCACAAGCTAAAGAAATTGCGGCTTAGGGCCTCGCGTTGTGTCTATAGCTTAGGGCCTCACATTTTCACGTGTATCGTTATTGACGGAGGGAAAGGATCTTTTATATGTTATAGCTTAGGGCCACAACAAGGCTAAGCTCGCCCGCAACTGAATAAGAACCTGGAAAAGTTCGATTATTGAACATTGTAGATATCGATACCCTATAGATCGAAAACTATATAAAACATCACCTTATATAAACTATAATACTTTATAAAGTGCTAGACGAATTATATAAAGAAGTATTATATAAAAATATTCATTAGAGACATAGTTATTGCCATAAAACGAGTTGTACTTCAAGTAAACTACAAGCGTACAAAGAAAAGCGCTGTAAGTCTATTTTCTTATTGGATAGAGAGGATAAAAAATAATAAAAATCAATTCTCACAAAATAAGTTTTCTTCCGATAGAAAGCAACATCGGACTTTGCTTTTAACTTCTTGCAGTAAGATAAACATAAGAAATCGCATAGCAACATCATCGAAATCAATTGAAAAAAAAGAAGAAAAAAGGAATAGAGAAAGAAAACAGAATAAAAACAAACCTTATTTCACAATTCTGTCTTGACAAGAGAAACGTCAGTCTAGAAAGAAAGCAAAAGTTAACCAACAATTGAAATTCGAATGTAGAGAGTGGCGCACGCCATGTGAAAAATTCATTCAGGTAGCGTGACAAAAATATGAGATGCCGTTGGGGTCAGCAGGGATCCCATACAAGGCGTCATATTAAAGCATTGTCTTGGACATGCTTAGATCAAAATATTGACGAAGAAAAACTAATAACTGTTTGACTTCACGCCAAAGAGGCAGTTAATTGCGCGTGCAATTTAGTTGCCTCTTGATGAAACTTCAACTTAATGATGATGTATCATAATTGCGTGATTATGGCGGAGAAACGATGAATTGTGCAAGGTGTACTATATCATCTGATTCCCAGGTGAGAAGAAATTCAATCCGTACGATGAATGGTCGGATATATATCTCTGCTTTTTTCTCCGCCTTTATTCATAGCTCTAATGAAGAAGCGAGTGGATGATGGAGATATCTAATACAGTTTCGATTTATTAATAACTGCAAATGCAACTATTAGTCTCCGGCAAACTATCGAATATATATCGATCAATATAAAGTTATCTGATTACTCACGGAGGCGAGTGATGAATACGAAATTACCCGTTTTAAATACTTTTCGGATAATCTTGGAGATAGATAATTTGCTCGATCCGCATGAAACTATTTCGCTAAGACATTTTACCGGAATAAATATATTGAATATGGCATAATCTATGCATAGTCAATACGGAATGTTCACTCGTTTCGTGATCTTGTTGGCAACTTGTACATGTTCATTATTATTTATGATGAACAACTCTTCCGATATATTCAATATGTAAGCGTGCAGCGAAACGAAAACAAATGAAGGCATGGAAAATTTATTAGGAAGAGTTTTAAATCAAAATTCGATAATCGTGATGCAAAATTTATGAAAACAAACATAATGAATATTTATTAATGGCGAAAAGAAAAGCCCTTAATAAGTAAGCAAAACAATAGAGCGTTACTTGGTTACTGCACATTAATTCAAGTTATCTATATTTAACAGTTTTACTGACAAACATGACATAATTTGATCAGTCAGGACCTCACGCATCTGTGTACAGGTGTTTTCATTCTCACATTCCAAAGGAATAGTGAAGAAGCGCAAGCATCGATCGAGTAAACGTTGACTTGTACAACACAGAATGTCGTGCATGTCTCATGAGCTTGACAGAATTAAACAAGCTGGATTTTTATACAAACCACCGAACAAGCTTCTCTAATGGTTTAAATTACAAGTGATTGAAGACTAAGGAAGAGTCTTAGCAACTCTTCTGCTCTTAACTGACTTTACGACTTTAATTAACGCCGAGATAATTTTACTATTTTAAATCCCGGGAGTTGCAAAACAAAACTCTCTGCAGATTCTTTAAAGTTTTTACTAATTTGTCGGCATCCTTAGACGATAATAAAATAGACTAGATCTGAAAAGACTAATTGAGTTTTTCTAAATTTTATTTCTATTAAATTTGTTCTTTTCTCGGTACAAAATGCCGAAATTCTTTCCAATGCAATTGTATGAGGTGCCTCATCTTTTACAAGGTTTGCTATCTACAAGAAACGGCAAAAATCGAGTTAAGCTTATTTAATTGTTTGTTCGACAAAAGTAATTGTTTAACTGCATTAATTCACAGTTTCGTGGAAATGGCTGGAATCTTATATAATACACAAACTGTTATAGTTCTGGACACCCCATAAAGTACTCTAAAATATTTTTCATCACGGAGTAAAGTATATTCTTATCTCATGATACGATTCTATCTCTCAAAGTGATGGATTGGTATATCATTTTTCTGATGGCTGCATTCACTTCTACAAAAGCATTTCAGATGATGTCCCTTCCAATCTTTGCTCCCGAAAATGCTTGCAGTTTTTCTGAAAGGTATCATCACTAAAAAAGGAATTAAATGTGGCCATTACTGTCCGACTTCATTCTTAATGATATTATGGAAGAGTAGCATCCATAGTTCACGGTTATTGGTTTTATGGCTTCTATGGGAGAATAACAACCGCTTCCAACCCAAAATTGCTGTAGAGGGAGAAGAAATGGGGCAGAGAGCAGATTTTTAATCAACTATCACGAGACCGTTCCCGAAAACTAAGAAAATCTTCCCCCTTATTCTTTTTTTCATTACATTTCTAATAATAAACGTCCATTAATCTTGTTAAAGAATACGATTTAAGCACGAAAAAGTCAATTTAGCGCATATTTACATGATAAAAATCTTTCAGCAGAAAATCCGTCACGAAGATGATTTCGTGACTAATTTTATATGAATTATACATTCGATTCTCTCACTAATCTAACCGAGATAATCTTTGTAAGAATTAATTCATTTGCTCTTAAAGAGATTTTAAAAATGTCGCTATGATCTTAATCCCTTTATTACTATTATTATCGTTATAGTAGATTACGTTGATACGATTATCTTGGCCTAAGATCGGACAGGAATAGCAAATATAATCCAGATACCCCAAGTTTTATTATGGAGAATTATATTGGATTAAAAGAGTCATTGCGTTGGATTATCTAGAGGTGGATAATTTATCTGTCATACATCTTCGCGAGATAAGACAATCTTCCGAATGATCGATGGGCGAAATATTATGCGAACGGGTAATGAATTGCCTTATATTAAGTGCAGCGATTGCTGTAACACAGGAAAATTATCCATCCCGAACTCGTTGATAATCAGCAAAACAGTTAAGAAAATCCGATTATTTACCGGTATGAAAATTTAGCCAAAAATGGCCAATTTGGCTCGACTTAGCTCATTGGATATCGCTTACTTTTCAAATATAATTAGCAAAGAGATTTGTGTCTAATTGGCGGCCAATGATTGTTTGTTTGATGAAAAACTGTCTGATGAGAAAGTTAGGCATCAAAAGACGGTCAATCTGATTACCTCTTTAATCTCCCCGCAATTTGTTTGGCTATTGAATTAATTCTTTCTCCCAATCACGTGACCGAGATGCTATCGACCCGCCACTTGGATTTCTGCACAGAGAATTCCAAAATTACAAAGCATGATGGGAATAGCAAATGAAGACGTAAAAACAAATGAGAATTGCTAGAGAAAACTTTAAAGCATCCTCCCAATCGCTACCATAAACAGTCTTTAATCTAATTTATAGACCAAACCTGGAATAAATTTCCAAGCTTATAATTTTTTTACTATTTTGTGTTTATTATTAGAGTAGAAAATGCAGAAATAGAAATCAATTTTGCAAGTTCAAAGTTGATTCAATCATCCGTCTTGATTAAATTCCTTCTCGAAGCAAATGGAATCTGTTTGGTAGAATTTTTTCTGGTTTCTATCATTAGTTTTTAGAGTAGAAATACCTTGCAGATTCACAGGGAAAAAAAATGAGGAATTTCAACGATTTTCTGCTAGAGTTATAAGATTAAATTACCATCTACGAAGCAAGAAACATGAAATTGATAATTAATAATTTTATTTGTCTTTTCTAAAGGAGATCATTTATAAAACATCCGAGTTATATATTTTCATGAAAATAACTTTGACAGAGATCACTCTATCTTCTATAGCAATCTAGACAAAGTCTTTTCATATCCGGACGAATTTCTGGCTGATTAATAGATTGGTCGAGCAACCCTCCAGAGACTTAAACCATCGACAGTCCATGGTTTCTAGGGGAATTGGCCACTCTTTAGCCACCTGGTCCACAAATCTTAATCGAGTTTTGCCGTCGACTAGTAACTTATACAAAGAATAAAATCATTTTACAATAATATTTACACAGTCTCTTTTAATTAAATGAAAACTTAATCCTAAATAAATAAGTATAAATCAGTGAAACAACCCACTTTCTCTTTGCCAAAATACACAATATAACTTATTTATGTAGATTGGGATAATTAATTAAGCAATTCTATTAAACAAATACCAAACCTGAGTTATAATCTTCTTTCAGACCCGTCGACAGGCATTATTACTAATTATTATTTTAATTACCTCGCTCGAATCTTGTTTTTGTATTTTTGTAAAGTATTAATTTCCTTTTCTGCAAATAATTATTCTTCGACCACGACCGAAAGAAATAAGACGTCTCTTTAGAAATTTCGTGACGTTCTTCAGTCAATCCTCCTCCTAATCTGGCAAAAGTGACATTTTATAAATTTACTGCGCCATTTTAAGTCAGTTTTTTCCCAGTCTCTTGACGTAGAAGAATTAAGTTACTTAGTGAGGAGAGTTTGCAGTAGGAAAATCTTTGTTAAGCGATATATTAAGTGGATATACCCTAAGAAACAGTAACGATTGTTTTAGACGTTAATATATCCCAAAACGAGCCAGAGTTAATTACAAGTCAGACTTAATTATCCTTACTTCTACTTTAGGGAGTTAAAAAAAGAAAACCGATCTTTTACCTGAATAATTCTCAGGTGAGAGTTTAATGCTATTGCGCACTAAACCTATGAAAATAAACTGCGAAGACAAGTTTTAAAATAAAGATTTATTAAGGTTCTTTTTACTCATAAATTAAATCATTTTTTCTCCAGACTATCGATATCTGCAGGCGTTCCCTGGTCGAACGTAAAGAAGTAAGAAGACGCGACGTATGGAAGTTTCTGATGAATACTTGTCAACCCGTTGCAAAAAGAAAGCAATTTTAAAAATAAATATATGATTTAATAACGTTTTAACGGCCTGGATAACTAGTGGAAAGTTTTAAGAAATTTTCCTCTCAGAGATGTTTGCTCAGCGTCAAAAATACCGATAAGGTAAGGGGAAATAGGAAAACGTTGATGCTGACGAAAATAAAACTTCCGGCAAATGTTGACATAGTTTCGACACAAACAGACTAACATATCAACACATTGTTTACAAGATATCGCCTTCAGATATCGCCAGAGAAAGAGGAAATAGGTCTAACTCTAAATAAAGCAAAATAGTTGGAACATGTTTATGCTTTCAATGTTAGAACGAATCTTACAAACTTTGTCTCAGGCACATGGGAACTATCGAGTAACGTTCTATGCCGACAGAGAAATAAATTTTCCCTAGACACGAGCAGAGACAGGTGCCGACAAAAAATCCGACCGGCTATTAAGGAACCCTAGGGCTGCCAGCCCATCAGTCTATGGCAAATCAATACTCTCCAGGGAAGTGCAATTGTCACGTGGCGAGGCAGAAGTTTGCTCGCCAGTCACAACAGAGATGGCAATTTGAGTGTGCAGTCATTTGTCTGTCCGACTTGCTTCTGATGAAGATAAGAGAGAGGTCCTTGTCGAATCTGGCAAAAGATACACTTTTCTTGTCAAGCCCCCCTCAACATTCGGCGATATCGGTCCCGGATGAGCCATCTCAACTAGGAATTATTTTTGGCACAAACAGGGTCTCGCAAACTGATGTCCGAGTGAAGAATTGCCATTCTAGAAAAACGATCTTCTATTTGTTTGACGGTATATTTTTCTTTTCCCTCCTGAGTCCAAATGGCTGGAAATTTAAGAAACTTTTCCATTTTTGACTCCTTCCTTCTTAACTGTTGAAATATATTCCGACAGTTATGATGGAATGGCGTAACTCTCATCGCCTTTCAATAAATATGCTTTCTTACAGGGAAACAACCCCTCGGATTAACACTTAACACAGATTAGAGCAGAGAGATTCCTGAAAAAAACCACTTTCTCTATAAGATCTTTCTCCTGGGACTTCTTGAGAGCTTTTCGATCGTCGATACGAGTTGGAATTTCGTGTAACCACCAACTAAACTCCAACCTCTTAAGTAAAACTATGAAAAATGGCAATTTCTCAGCTTATCGCATTTTGTGGGAGGATCTAAGTGCTTAAACAAAGATGCTCCGATATAATGTACAGGCTATTTGCGATAAGTTACGAAGATAGTTCTTTCCCAAATAGCGTAGTAAATTAATGTAATCTGGAATGCTTACAAGAATTGGAAACAAAGCAATGGCCGTGTTGTCGAGTAAAGATATCGACTACAAGGAATGTAAATGTGACAAGGTGTGCATAACCTAAATAAGGAAGAGTAGTCGAACGACAAAAATAATAGGGTAACAAGACCGGTTTTTATTTCTTATACACCAACAAAGCTGCTTAAAGTTGTATAGTAACGAATAAATTATATTAGCGTAACGTTTTCAGAATTTTTATTTTATAGAAATTTCAATAAGGAATAAATTTAAGCTTTCTTTCACCAAGATCTCATTTAAATTTCGATATATAAGTATTTTATAACTAATAAAGAAGAGAAGAATATAAATTTTTCGCAAAGTTATTAGCGTTACTAACCGTGTAGGGAGGTGTAGAAGGTAACATTTAAGAGTCGTCAACCCGATATAATTCCAGCCTCTTAATCCTTATCTGTATAATTTAATCTCATTTAAGTTTTAATTTAACTCAACGTTGCGTTAATAATACGAGCACTTGTTAATTTTTACTAAAGTTTAAATTACAGGGTAAAATTCATTACGATATTATAAAACTAATGAGCTGTCTTGTAAACATTGCGCTTGCTAATTGTTTGTTTAAGTAATTATTTTAGATTTTAAATGCTTAAGAAATATTTAAAAAACAATTTCACAATTTTTACCAAGTAATTCCGTAATTTCGTTAAGTATAATTTTTCAACGCCTTCAACTTTATGCTCGAATTTTGTAGCAGTAATTTAAATAATAATTATATTATTACTTTACCAAAGTATTAATAGCGGTAGAATTACATTTTAAAAAATCCAATTAAAAAAATTATTTATATTTATCTCATTTTCTACATTTTAATCGCCAGCTGCGAAGCATCACTTAACACTTACAGTTTCGTAAGTATTTTTAAAATGCGTAAACGCTGGCCCACCCAAAGAATAATCAGGGCTTGTAGCAAAATACACAGGCTATTGGGGGCCCTATGACGAATTATTATATCAAAGTAAAGGAAGTAAAAAGAAAACATTGTAGGGTCTCTTCTTCCTCGGGGGGCCCAGACAGTTTTTACGTCTATAAATAACTTTCTTCTGACCTTTCGTTCCCAAAAAGATAAATCGAAACGTTTTAATAAAGAAACAAATAATAAAAAAATGCGGGTTATTTTCTAATAACACAGCCAATAACAAACGTTTTGGAAAGAAAATAAAGAAAAAAAGAAAAGAAACTTAGCTTATTCGGTACAAAATTCGGCGTTTGTATCGAATTTGGACCTAACAGTTTGTGGCCATCAATCATCATTCATCGTCAAAGCCATGCATTTCAAGCGAAAACTTGCTTCACTTACACCGAGCTAACCTATAAAAGATTGTGTTCTGAAGTAGACCTATCGATCCAAACTGCAATAACGTCGCAGTTCGCAACACAAACGCAGCTAATCTTATCGGTAAGAGAACCACACACCTCCCTTGGGTAACGTTAGCAAAATTCTTTGAAGTCGCAAAAAATTGTGTTCCGTCGCATCGTTTCTTTGCTAAAATTGCCATCAAATTAATGGAAGACTTAACTATTGACGTCAAAGAAGGGTAATTCGGCCCAACTGATTAACGAAGTTAAGACGTTCGTTCATTAAACCGCACCATCTTCAATTATGATTGTCTTGAGTTTCACAAACAACTTAAAATTGGATGAATATGTAAATCGAATAATGATTGACAAATCCTTTCTCGCTCCATTCTTTCTGGGAAAATCAACAAATCCGATTTCTCTTTCCAAATCTCGCCACTCCTTTCTTTAACGTTTCTTCTGGCAATTTTTTTTTTAAACTTACTTTTAAATTAAATTAGGATAATTTCGAAAAGTTACTCGTTTCAAAAAAATAAAATAAAATAAAACTAGCGAAGATGAATAACTTCCTCTGGCATTTTATTAGCGTTTTAAGTGTTGTTTCTCCGAGAATTTCATCTCAAATTCCGAGCTCGTCTATAAATTTTTATCGATGCTCATCGTAACAACTTGTATTCGAAATCCAACCGGAAGTGCACAGTCTTAAGTGGCAAAGTTTAAAGTCTTCGGCTTAAATACTTAAATGGGCGTCTTCATTTGTGTGCAAAATTTGATCCAAACAGATAAAGTGTCTATTATACTGTAAATTTGAAACAATGTAAGATTTGTATACGGATTGGATCCTGGCATTGCATCTATTCGATAATGATCCTTTAATCCCTCGTACAAAATTATCTCTGATCTCGTTAATCGTTTGATTATTGTGTCGATAATAATTGTTTTCTCTCTGCTAAAAGTCTTCTACAATCGACAAATTACCGTTATGAATATTTTAAACAAATTATTAACACGAACAAAGCTCGGAATTCCAACTATTACAAACCTTCTATTCATTGTATTTATTATTACATCGTATGTGATAGTAATTCATTTATGTCCGGGCTGTTTCTTTCTGTATTGATCGACATTTGACTTTAATATATTACACAGAGTTTCGCTTATGACTACGAATTAACAGGATTAATCTTCATTATATTGTTTCCAAATACGGCGCGCTCTTGCTAATCCGGTCTCTCGATTACCCGGCTATCCCCATCGTAATACGTTTGTTCCTTATAGTAAACTTTCAACATTAAATTTAATAAAGAATGAAACTTACAGTTACTGTATCACTACATAATTTCGCAATAACGAAAACAGTACTGTACAGTACATCTCCAGAAATCAGTACAGATCACGCCATTTATTGCCTACGCGCTCTCAGTAATCCGGCATCCTCGCTAATCTGGCACCCCTCTGTGCAAGTAATGGCCGGATTAGCAATTGTCTAGTGTATGTGTTTTAGTTTAGCGCGGTCAACCTCTTATGTTTAGGGATTTTAAACTTTAAAAAAAATTCTATAAACGTTTCTCCGTCGTATACGTTTGAATAAACGCAGCAATGAAATAAAACATGTAATAAAAGATATAAAGTCTTGTAGCTGAAGGTAAAATACCCCTCCCCCAGGACAAAAGATACATTCTTCTACATAATTCAATATCTAAACAGAACTCGCAATCTCACACACGAAATTATATATATAGAGCGGCGCGTGATTGCGGGTTATCTTTAGGAATGTTTTTCAAAAAAGAAAAGAAAAAGAAATGATAGGTGCAGGTCAGGTATTCTACAAGACTCGATACTAGAAATAATAAGTTTATTCTGATTCCTCAGCCGTACGATACAATATTTTTATTATATATTATGACCGAAGAACAATGACATCTTCCGAATCGACTCCATTTGTAATTTATTCACGGTACAGAATATTGGATTATATATCTAATTTAAAAACATGAGATAAGAGACTAAACTATAATTTATCAATATTAATATGACAAGATAGGATCTTTGTTTGTATGTAAATTCTGGCATCGGAATAACATGGATACAAGCCAGGCACTTTTCTTAATAATTATATATTTGATAAGAAAAAACAGTATAATTAATAAGTACTAAATTTTGACAGAAATGGGCCCCATCACAACTTCTTTTTTTTTAAAGATATTTATGTCTATATTTAAGATTATTACAGTTCTATTAGCCTAATTAGCACGGTAAGAAGTGTATTTGTTTGGGGTTTTTCTGTCTCTAAATTCTTTCAGAATGGATATAATTTTATTTTGTAATAAATATTAATCGTGTAGATTCATTTAAATGGTAAAAAAAATCAATTTATTAACACTGATTCCCATTTTTCCTTACGTTTTGCCCGTCAGAACGTTCCGAGGATTTCCAATAATTCCTGAATAAAATATAAGATTAAGTTAGTAATAACAATAAAAAAAAGAAGTAAATACGGCCGAATTAAAAAAAAATATCCGAATTTTTAAACTTGGAATAAGAGTAATTGGCGAATTTCGTGTTTCTTTTGCTGATTTTTTAAAAACAAAATTGAATTTTCGTGTAAATTTATTTTTTAAAAAAAATCAAAACAGTTGTAATTAAAAGAAATACAATTAAATATCTGAAGATCGAAAATAACTCAGTGATATTTTGACAGTTTGAAGAAAAAGAATTAAAAGAAAATGACAAACTTTTTTTTAAGTATCAGAGTAAAGATTCTTGACAGAGGAATGTTCAAAAATGTTTCATATGCTCACCGAGGTGGAATTATTATCTAGACATAACTGTCACTGGAAGAAATTCTCAGCTAATCCTATCGATCCGACGACATCCTATAATAATATTTTGCTATTTTATACACTGTGAATAAGCAAAAAATAAAAATAAAAAAGCAGAAATAAAACGAGAATAGGCAACCGCAGGAAGTGCAAAAAAATACTTGCGGATTCTCAACTTTTTAATACAACACTTAAAATTTATTCAGAGATAAATGATAGGAAAAAATTCGGAATAATTTCCATGACAAATCAAGAACTTAACATTTAGAAAATTTTTTTTTTAAAAAAAAGAAGCTGCTTTTATCAGAAAGACAGAAAAATCAACCCCTCACAAATTATATTAAAAGATATTTATGCCTATAACAGCGTGTAAAAAAATTTCTTCGCTACTTAAATTAAATAAAACTGTTATTGTTTTTCTTCCGATATAGATTTTTCTTTTGTATTTTATTTATAAATTGTATGGAAAAATTTCATTTTGTCTCTTTTTATTAAAAAAAAAATAATAATAATAATAATTGTTTAATTTTATTTATAAATTTTATTGTTATCCATACGTCTAAAACTACAAGCAGTAGTAGCCTATTGTTTGTATTTTGGATTTAAGCAACATTTAACCTCTATAATGGACCTATTTATTATAATAATAACTCGCAATAAATTTCGTTTTTTTTTTACGTTTTTAAAAATTTAATTTTTATAAAGTATAAATAAAAATGAAATTAAATTTCTTTTCTTTGTAATTTTAGATAAAGCTCTTTTATCCTATCGTAATTTTACTTTTAATCGTATTATCTGTCAAATATATTTATAGGCTCTCACTTTGTGCTCGTAAGAATAATTTTATTATCCAGTAATAATAAATAAATATATTACCATTTTATATTATATAAATCTTCAATAAGGATTTTTAATTCTTCGACATTTGCCAAACTCTCTGCTGATTTTCTTGTAAAAGAAACGGAATTTTTATTACTAAATTTGACTTAAACACTTGAAATATGTTTATAATTAAATTTCAATTAAAAATAAATAAAAATTTTAGTTTCTCCTGTTTGGCGTTTTAATCACAGAAACGGGTCCTTAATATAAATTGAATTTTCTTGTAAAAATTCTATCAACTGGAGAAATTACGCAGTTGTACTTCATTTGAATGTTCTATTATATCACAACAAAGTCTTATTTGCTAAGACGTGAGGGGCAAAGTAGAAACAAAGCAGTCAGAAGCTGTCAATTATCAGAAAGCCTACGTTGTTCTTGTATTCTCTAGCGACTTCCAACAAAGTTCCAAGAGTCTCACAAGAGGATTTACCTTCTTGGAGTATATCAACTACTAGTTACATTCAAGATAATACAAATAAAAGATAGTCAATTCAACCAAGAGTTAGTCTTAAAGTAGTAAATTTAAATTTCTATTATGATGATAATAATTAGAATATTGATTTCGAATGAAACTCGACGTTAATTGCAGTAAATAGTTAACCGATTCGTGATCCATAAAACGTCAAATTCTCCAGCGACTTCTAACAATTTTATTGTTATAGAAGTACATCAACAAAATTCGTTCTTGTTATTCGTTTTTCTTTCTTTCTTTTCCTCCCCAGAAAAGAGAAATAAACTAAATGTTCCTCTCGGAAAAACGAATCAACTTATTTCCATTAGAATGCCAATCTGATTAACAGTCACGTGACCATCTACCTCCTTTTCTAGTCACATGACCCAAAAGAAAAGCGTCGAAGTGCATTTTACGTTCCATTAAACTTTCTACTTGTCATTTATAAAAATAAAATTCGATTAAATAACATTTTTTTTCGAATTTTTTTGTCAATTATTACTAATGTATAATAGAAATTTTAAAATCAGTAACGTCCTAATATACGTATATATTTTTATTACTTCAATTTCTTTTTTTTAAATAATAAAATTTCAATCTAACCGCAGAGATATCGAAGTATAATTTTTTCTGTAATTTCTTCCAGTAAGAAATGTAATAATAATAATAATAATAATAATAATAATAATAATAATAAACCGTACCAAAAAATAACCCATAATTGTTAATACAGATTAAAGGGCATTTATATATTCTTAATGGCAATCGCGAGAAGAAATAATAATAAAAATCTGCCGTAAAATTATAAAATGCCAGCATTATAAAATGATATAAAAAAAAGCCATTCAAATTTACCTTTAAACGAGTCGATTTATTTTGAAAAATATAACTTAAACGTCTAAATCTTCTATTGAATTTAACGAGATATAAGAAGAAAAATTTGCAAAAGAACGTAGAAGTCTTCCAAGTAATATGCTAAATCAACAAAAATGCTTCAAAGACAGTTATTTAAAGATTGTTGAACTCGACACTCGGGATTAGCATCGTCTACCACTAGTTATAGTTAATACCTTTTCTATTGACAACTGATATTTTCGACTTGACGAAGCGGGCGAATTTTTCATTCCACATTATTGAATGCATTCCCAATATGATTATCTGCTTGCTGCACATGAGTATTTTCCTTTGTCCCTTTTTCGTCATGCTAGCTTAGATCCATAGACGTGGAACCAAGGCAAAGAATAGGGGGAGAACTGTTACTAAAAAAACTAATTCCTCAGATGCTGAAGCATAGAACATTAATTTCCCTCAAGGAATATATATCGTGTGATATACAGCTTCAGATCAAGGTTTGTTGTTAATTTTCCTTTCGATATTTATAGTTTAAAAAATTCCATTCCTTCAGGCTAAAGGTGGAGATCTGTAGGAGTTACAGCATCTAATTTTTAAAGAAAATTGCAGGCGTGGAGATAAAGAGAGAAGAGAAAGACAAATTATTTATTAATAAATGTGAACCATTGCTAAACTAAACAAATATTTGAAAAGAATTTCAATTGTAGATTTATTAAAATCCTTGTTAAGCGTTATAAGCGAATTTTAGCAATAATTTCTTATCGTTCTGAAAGAAAATTGCAGCTTATTAACTGTTAAAAACTCTTATTAATCAAATCTACATTTTCGATTCATTTTTCATTCATAACAGTAAAATAAATGTACGAAATCTTATGGATCTTACTTGAACGATTTTTTTTTAAATCTTAGAATAAATAAATAAAAACAAATTTTTTTCTTTGAGTTTTCGCTGTATTTAAATAATTAATTTTGCGTCATTTAATTGAAATTAAATTTTAATACTAGCAAAATAAATTAGAAAAAGTAAAGATTTTATTTGTCATTTTTGTAATTTGTCAAATATCAATATGCGGCTTTATCCCATTAAATATGTAAAGAAATGTTTTAGTGTATTTTAGGAGACTCGCTTGGAAGACATTGCATGATATCTTAGCGTGACCGTGTCTCCTCCTCGAACAAATATAGATCCTCTCCATCGGTTCAGATCGAGTGTGACCAATGTCTTCTAGTAGACAGTCTGCGTGTCTGTCCTGCTTTAAAAACTAGAGAAAACTGCGTATATCCGTTTATTTCCATAAACGTTTGCAGACCGGAAACTGCAATGCTGCTTCATTATTACACTATAACAGTTTCAACAAGCGTAACTGACAGAGTTAGCCGAGTAGATTATTCCATTTAGCGTCACATTTGCTAATATCGAGAGAAAGGCGAGATATCAACCTACCGGAACTTCCTAGGACACGAACGAGTGGCATGCGTGACACGCGGTGCGTGACGTGAACAGATTACGTACATTTCGCTAGAAGACTAAATTATTACTGCCCGAATTTTATTATTCTTGATTAAATCTCGGTTTTTTACTAACTTTAATATCAGCTTATTAGTTATAAGAGGGAATTATCCTCAATTTGCTCCGTTCAGATTTACCTTATGCACATAAAAAGGGCAAATTTCAGGGATTCGAGGTTAAAAAATTTTGATTTCGAGATGCCTACGCAACTAAATTTATCGATTTAACATTTAAAAAAAAAATGGTTTTATTGCAGAAGCCAAGCCGGCAGGATAACGTACTGTACAAGGCAACACGATGCATGGATACATAAAACTTTAATGAAAAAGATTATGGAAAAACTGAAATTCTATCATCTTGTTCGTCAAAACAGATAAAGTTCTGCATTATGTATAAAAATTGCTGTAAAACATGTAATTTTCTTCTTTACTACATATTTATTCTGTTTGATTTCTGAAATATTCAGATGCAACAAAATATAATGATGTAATATGGCCTTAAATGCTCTAAATAATTTTATATACATAAACTTTTGAAATGATTTATACATTTTTTAATATTTTGAGAGCAATTTTTCACAAAATTTTTAAAGTTTTTATATGATTACGTAGTTTAGTTCTTCAATTAGACAAGATTTAACGCGGAGTAAATTTTGTCACATTGATCACGTCCTAAAGTTCACATTTTGTACTTTTGCCCGGGAATTTCGGAGGGTTTTTCTCGACTAATCCATAAAATTAGAGCCATAATCTTCGACTAGTTTATTTCTAGCTATTTCTATGCCGAGTAGTCGACTGTCTGAGCAATTTGGGATGAGATGATATAGCGGAGCAGATCACGTAGTTACTTTAGCAAGTTGAAATGAGGTGGACTCTTGGAAACTGCTCTACTTTGTCAGAACGGAAGTGATTTGCTCTCTCGCCGAAATGTCCATTGGGGTTTTTTCCACTTGGAAACAGCAACAGTTTCAGAGCTGCCACTCTTTGAAATCGTGTTTTTTCAACCGTATACGCAATTGACTGACCTTGTCGGAGACAATTGTTTTCCAAAGTATCTTTAAAAAGTGTTCATTACGATGGATTTATACAACACAACTAGGCTTATCTCTTCTTGCAATTCCACTACTTTTCGTCTATTGGCTTCTCAATAAAACTCCACGCTTAACAAATTTACTTTTAATAAAAGTTCCTCCAACAAAAATTACTTTTAAAACTTCCATTGATCATTTTTTTTCTTTCTTTCTTTGATAAAATTTTCAACCATCTGTCTCTTCTTTCGTCTCTTTTTCTTATAATAAAGGTATCTGAATAATGCATTTAATGCATGCTTAACTTTCCATTAAAATAGCTCTTTAAGTCTCTAAGGTAATCTTTTTTGTTTCGAATTTTCCAAATTTCTCCGATTTTCTTCTTACTTTTTTCCCTCTATTAACCAATATGAATTGTTTCCATGTTGTTTATTTCGATCGAACCTTAATCCAGGACAATTTAGAAATATTTAACCAAGCCGTAACTATGAGAAATAATATGACAATCTTAATTAAAGAATGCTTAATGGGCAATTAACCGCAGTATTTGGAGGAATAAATCGTGAATATGTGCTATTAGTGTAAATTTCTACCATTGCGTTAATGCAGAGAAAGGTAGCAAACGGAAGGGCATTAATTTTACTACGTTGTTATACTTATAGATATCGAACAGGATGCAAAAATCCCTTTTAATGTTAAAATATAATTAGCTAAGAACGACATTAACGCCACTGTTTATTTATTAAAGCTGTTGAAAAATTGAATAAGTAGAAATCAAATAACCTACTTTAACTGTTTTTCTAATTAAATACTTCAACAAAAACTAATTTGCATAGGAAAAATCTATAAAAGAAAAAGAGAATTCCATTTCCGACCGTTGAATGTAATGAAGGTGTTTCGTGAATAGAAAGTGCGTGACGAAATTCAACAGTTATCCTTTCGTGAGAAGTCAGAGACACAAATAACCACGTAGCAGCATCTTACCAGGTCCCTAAATAACTAGCTGAATCGGGTCAAACTATTTTGCTAGGTAAACCACGTGATTCCAATCATACGTGGACATACGAAATGCCGAGTTTACTTTACAAGTAATTCAATAGTTCTGTGGAAACTCAAACAAATCGTGACTACTACACAATTCCAATATCAGATGACGAATATTCACGATTAATTGCAGCGTTGTGCAGATACACTGCGGTATAACGTTTGCACTAAACAATAGTCATTATTAAAATCAATCTAAGTCACTCCAATGCAAGTTTGTGGAATAATAAGTGAAGTGAAGAAAGATAAAGCTGTTTGTATTTGTACTCGTTCGAATTTAATGCTAGGAAACTGCCGAACATTTTATGTTAGTATTCCAAAAATCTAGTCTCTTAAAAATACAAGAAAAGAAATAGCCGCATGAAAATTTTTAAAATTTCAACAAGTAAAGTGGATTTTACTGTAGGTTGTTTTAAAAAATTCTCGGCAGTAAATTTTTAATAATAAATGTTAAAAGCTCTCAGAAATAGAAGAAAGAGGTTAGAAGGTTCCACTCTTCGCTATTCATGTTTAGTAACATGTCCGTCCGGGGGGGAGATGGGGATTTTTCCCCAAAGATAAAGAAAACTAGGGGTCTATAGTGGTTCCTACTTCTACATTTAATGTTGTTTTTACTAACAAAACACAATAAAATCTTTAAAATTGTTTTTATTAATAAAAAAAATATTCTCGACATTTCATTTAGCAAACGGGTCCGCTCTATCCGGGCCCTATACAAGGTCTCAAGCCCTGTCTAACCTCATTAAAATCTCCACGTTCTGAAGAGAAATGTGTCTCGAATCGAAATCTTCCATTTGCAAAAGAGTCATTATCATATTCATTAACTTATGAAGAGGGGAGAAGAATACACAAAAATTTCAAGAAATTTATTATGTAAAATGTAAACTCATTACAGATTCGACCATAAACGTAATTGTTTAATGATTATCCTATTTGTTACCAGGTTATTAAATTGTAAACGACATTAAGCCCTCATATCGAAATGGCCACATTTTAACCAGATATAAAAACAACCCATTATCATTTTGAATAGTATTTCTATTGAGAGAATTTCTCTAAAGATAAAAAAGAAAAAATGAAAGAAATTTGAAAAAGTAACGGTCTAGTGGATAGTCTAGCACCTGGTATAGGATTAGATGATACAGGGGTGTGTATAGTCGAGGGGCAGTCAGACATAAGTAATTGATGAGTCACACCAGAAGCAAGTTAATTAAATGATTCTCTTTTGTTGGTTCTCTGACGCTACGACACAAAGAGGAAAAAGCTTGTTTTGTCTCTTATTTTTTAATGACTTTGCCTCTTTTCTGCTGGCTTCACTAAATGGTGTCTTTACATTATAATTACATTACTTCATAGCTCAACAATAATGAATTGTATACAGGGTATATTAACCGATTTTTCTATGCTAGCACCAATAGAAAGTTTTCTTCTACATTAATAAATAATCAAAGTCACCCTAATAAGGTATTCTTGTTGGAAAATTCACTTTGCATTCTCTTCCTCTGCAACGATTCGCTTATTTTATCAATGAAATTTAATTATTTACTTTTTTGATAATAGAAAAAAATTCAAAGAATATTTTCCTGTTTCCTTCCTCTTTTATTGAAGTTAGAATAAAATTAAAATAAATTTTAAAAGTGTTTTAAATTATACAGATTAGCTCTAGATAATTTTATATTAAATTATATATTTAGGTAATTTAATTATTCAATTTTAATTATATCAGTGAAATTAATAAAAATTATAATTTATAATTTAACAAGATGCTAATCATTTTATTCTTTATTAATCATTTAAAATGCTGGTTATTTTGGGCTGCAATTTGAAAAAATTCTAGACCTGTAAATTCCCACTGTCGTCCGTCCGTCCGTCCGTCCGTCCGTCTGTCTTCCCTTAATCTCAAGAATTAGTTAGATAGATGAAATTTGAGACCAGATATAGTCATTTTACGGACAAGAGGCCCTGATTAACTACATAAATCTTTCTGGTGCAAACTGAAAGTAGCGTTATTTCAATTCAAAACTTTTCTCCTGAAAGGAGTTAGATGACCGGCACGAGTCCGTTGTTAGAGGAAAAGTATAATGTACAGGGGCAAGCCAGTACTAGTTTGAGGTGGAGAGAATATATTTTAAATTAAATAAATTAAAAATATGATTAAAAATTGCAGCCCGGCATTCTGACGATGTCACAACAAATAATTGTTCGTTTAGAATTAGCTTGTTATTTTTATATATAAGCTAAAGGTTATTAAATTGCCTACTAGACAATTGGTTCAATCATCAAATAAATTAACGTTTTTTGTTTTTTTTTTAATTTTCAAAACAAAAATAAACAAGAATGATCCAAAATTATGTAGAGGGAGGCCCCAAACTTCTGTCTCTAGGGACCTTAGGGCTTAATCCGCCATTGAATCATGCTGCAACTTAGTTCATCTATTCTGGTCATTGAATAGCATACATTAGGAGTAAATACTAAAATAATTTCTACACTAAATGAATAAAGTATAGTGATTTTAGTTATAAAACTTAATAGAATATCAATAGAGGCTCTTAAGTAAATTAAACGAACGTATTAAGAGGATTTAAACCACTAATTCTGGAAAAAAAATGTAACCAAGTTCGACTTTCATTAATGTCTTTAATTCCCATAAGCATATTTTCAAAATTTAAATAAAGACTAACGTTTTTTTTAGTCAAAAACTATAAAAAAAGAAAATTTCAATGATTTTTTTTCGTTAATCTATTGAAGCAAAGATACAAACAAAAGAAAAGAAAGAGGGAAAAATTCGGTTTTCGTCGCTCTTATTCCCAAAGCGATTGGAAATAATTAAAGATATCCGGAAAGGGAAAGGCTCGCAGCAAATAAAAAAAAAGATAAACTGGACAAAAACAATAAAAACTAAAGAAAAAAAAACAGTTTAATTAAGTCTGAATGCGCTTTTCACTCTTTAAACCATCAGACTAGTTCCAAGGAATCAGAATGGTTCAATTACAATCTAGATTATTTGGTAGAGAAATAATGCGGTTTTATCGAGTAGATCTTTATGCAAAACTGAAAATATAAATTTATTTTTCTAAATTCGTCTTTTGAATTAATTTCCCTTAAACTTATTTAACTTTCAAGGCGTATTTTACTTATAAAGTGATTTATAAACGAATTACCAGTGAAATAAAAAGAATATAATAAAATAAAGATTCAGTAGAAAAAATACAAGTTCATTCATATTTTTTCATTATATCTGGTCAAAAAATTTCATTATCATGAAATATTTGGCTTATTTACACTTTTGTACGTTTGTTAAACCTCAATGTGTTGCCAATATTGTATTAATACTAAAGTTTTGTTTTAACTCTCGTTATAATTTGAGAGCTTGAGGACCATAAATGCCAAAGAATTCGTAAATATTTGTTGCATTTCATAAAAAGGAAGGGAGGAATGCATATTTTATAGGAATTTACAAAATTTATGAAAATAATAAGTTGAAACGGTATTATATAAGTATTCGTTTTGCATGTAGATCGTGATCAAGTAGACCTATAAAAAAGCGAAAGAAAATAGCTCTTTAGAAAGTTTTATAATAAGTTACACTATTTGAGCTCGAGAAAGCTCTTCTTACGTCAATAAGCTTCTGCATAAGTTGTAGATGCGTGTCGTTGTCAAATTTCTAAACTGATGCGGTACTCTTCAGTAATGGAGCATGAGAGTGTGCCTTATACCCGAGTGGTCCTTAAACTCTGTGACCGAATTGAGCGTTTTAAGAAAGCTCTTAGACGACTTACGCATAAGCCCGTAATAAATTTACTAGAAATAGTTTTATTGTTAGTCTTCTTCTCACCGATATTTAATGATGAGATCCAAATACGCTTCATTGTATAGCATTCTTCCATTTAAATGTCTCTGGTCCTTTGCCAACCGGATAGAAGTTTTGAAATCAATTTCATTTCGATGTCTTTTAACACTCGAGTATACAGTTTCAATCATAAATGTCATCTTGGAAGACTTTGTTAATTAGTTCTGGTAACCTAAGCTTGTTCACTCTCTCTTAATTTCATTAATGTTCGGTTAAATTGGTGTATTATTAAGTTAATCAAAAAATAATGGGCCAAAATGATTTATTTAGACAGAGTAAATTGTAAAAGGGAAATTATTAAGTTATTTAGAAAAAAAATTTTTATGAAAAATATGCTTTTAAAGCATTATGTAGCGTGGTTTATCGAGGAGAAATTGGTGCAATGAGCTCTCTCGATACTTTTTAAAAAAGTTATATGCTGTTAAATTAACATTTTTAACTAAAGACGATGTTGTAAATAAGAAAAAGTAGATCGCTGTTGATTAAATTTCTTTCTCGGGAATTTCTCTTAATGGGGCATTAGCTAAAATTAAAATATACACTACTGTAATGGGATGAGCGTATTTTGTAATTGGTAAGGTATTCGGGTAATTGCCTAATTTGCCTAAAACAAAAGAGAACCTTTCAAATTAAAAATTCCAAGGTTGATTTTCTCCGTATTGAAACCGGAGAAAGTCAGAAGAAAAGAGAAAAATATCACATTTCAATTTGTGATGAAGGTTATTTTCATTTCGAGGTAAAGTTTCATCCTATTGTCAGGTGAATGCCGTAGAAAAGAAATGAAATGTCAAATGCAAGAAAAAAATGCTACTCTCTTTACATAATATTCAGTATTGGAAGCGTTAATTTAACGAGATTATCTGGATTTTCCTCCAAAAATAAAGTAGAGACTCCATTTTAATGAAAAAGCGGAGCGAAAGAAAAGCTTGTTCGGAGGTGAGATATGAGGTAAGTCACCGTGATCAGCAAAGTTATGAATGGGATTAATTGTGAAGGAAAGATCATTTATAGGAAAATAAAGAAATCCCTGTGGAATAATGGCAGACGAGAGTGTCAAATTGGATTTCGAGCAGAGAAATGATGAAGGAAAAATTTAGAAGATAACAGTGAAATCTAAATATCCACTGATCTGTAAGATAAAAATTATTTATCTAACTATGCAAATCCTTTTAGATTTTATCAGTACTTAGGGATATAGATTATATTTGAGTGAAATCAAATTTCTTTGGCAATGAGAGCGATAATGAGATCAATGTTGCGTGAATATCGGTTGATGCTACAGCAGATCGCTTTTAATCCTCATCCCTTGGGATCGATGGAAGAAACTGCTAAACTGTTATAAGATAGAAATAACAACACAAAGCTAGAAAAATCAATGATGCCAATTAAAATAGTGAAGAAGTCTTCGCTGGAGAAAAGTAAGCGGAAGACAGACAAATAAAAGTTTCTCGGAAGATAAGAATTTGGAAATGGAATTTTTACAATCAAATATCATCGACTGTAAAGGTAAATACAATCGACAATAACGTTTATAATACGAATCTCCGCACAGACAATGTCTTTGTTTCATTGGAAATCCTAAGTATTTGCATAAGACGTAATTCTTCTTATCTAATTTTACAAGTTAATGTGCTTGTCAGTAGATTATTAGTGCATTCGATTTTGTATCCAGAAAGAATTCTTGTCATTTCAACAAAGAATCCCAATAATGGAAGCAGAATCCGTCAACATCAGAATTATCTCAACTTTGAAGTATTCAATTAAGTAAAGAGTTATTCCAATTGACAGCAAGTTACAATTAATGAATTTCTCAATTAGCGATCTTCGCTCGATAAGATAATTCTAATTCGATCAAAATCTAAATTAAATCTTTACAAAATGGAAAATGTCCAGCCGTCATTTTGAATTTTCTGTACCTTTAGTTGGAAGAAATAATAGAGAATTCTGGGTAAAGTGAATTATTTTTAAAACACTTGTCGATGTTTACTTTTAATTTCACTCCTAATATTTTCCTTTTCATGTTAATCCATTGATCCGCACTCGATATTCAGCTAGAGGCTACGAAAGAAAGTGCCGCAGATGTAATGTTTTCTTCCTATAATTGAAACATGGATCCAAAAAAAGAAATAAAAAATCTCTTGAAACAGACGTAGTGGTTGCTTTGTCATCTTGCCTTCGTCTCGAATTTTTTCTCATATTTCCGTAAAAATACTTTGTTATTCTAGATTAATTGGCTGCGAATATCTTCCATACTTTGAACTTTTTAATTACGATACTCGATGTACCCGACTACCGACAGAGATTGGATTGATGTATTTGATGATATATGGTAATGCAACAAAATTGGGCAATCTACTGTAGAGGATACTTTCCAAAAAAAGGCTTTCTATGAGAAATTAGTCCTTATTTAAGTGTTAGACATGAAGAAAACTGCACATTGGTCGTGAGTTTGCTCCTGACCAACGGACAAGCCATGTGGCTCTATTGCTTCGTGATTTTATGCACTAGACCACTGGTGGGCACTTGAAATGATTGGACTTTAATCATTCATCATGGAGGGACCGTTTTCTTAATGATGAATTGAAGTGTTCAGTGGTTTTATCCACTCCGCCGCTGGTGGCCCCTGTCGATATGCAAGATATTCAACCGTTAAGATCTAAGTGTTGTTAAAATCAACTTCTTTAATCGGATATTTAAACATTGTAAGAGATTATCACTAAGTGGGCAACGTTTTTTCGGAAGTAAATTTCTTACATTAATTAATGGGGGAAAAAATGATAAAACTGAAATGAGGATTTAAATATATTCACTTCTGGAAAATGCAATCTCATACGGATAATTCATTTCGGTTTTTTCTCCTTATATATCAGCATCAGAAAATAATTAATAGTCACTCACAATTATCTGACAGCAGTGGAGCAAAGCAACTCATCTTGATTTTCCCAGCCGCTATGTCTTATATCATACTTAAGACCAAGTTCTAGATTGGGACAGAGATTGTATTTCACAAAGTGGCTGACAAGATTTATTACTCAACCGTAAATTCCTGAACTAGTAATTCTGTTGATCTCTTAGTATCTTCTGTGTAACTACTTCGAGAAAATTTAATGGTTAAGTTCTTGGTTTTTTCCCTTCATATACAATAAATTTGTCGGGGTTGTAAAAAAATAATGATTTTTTGAGAATATTTGATGAAGAATAACATAAGCATTTCTTCTTTGTTTTGGATAACATACTTCATTTATTATATTTCGACGGAATCATTTATTACTTTTTTATTCGGCTAAAGGACAAAACACCAGATGTGTCAAGTGATGTTATGGCCGAACAAATTGCTCTTGACAATTATTCCTTTCTTAATTGCTTCGATATTGTTTTCCTTTCGCCTTTAATAAGAATATACGTTTGGCGAGGAGAGTTCTCTTTATGCAAACAAATTTCAATTCTACTTTTTACTGAATACTATATCTGTCTGGGGAATTGAGAATTTAACGATAATATATTCAAGCAAAAGAAATGCTTTTATATCGTAACCGGATTCTGCAAACAACTGAGAAATTTGGGCGGAGGCAATGAAAGGAACTTCTACCTTTTCACTGTAATCAAAGCGAGAAAAAAAATGTCTTCTCTGTCGTCTCTTCATTAACAACTATTCCTCTGTATCTTTGACAAAAAACTTGAAACGTTAATAAGGAAAGTAATTATTGCACGACTCGAGCATCCTCCAATTTTTATTATTAATGCATAAAATATTAAATTAACACTGTTTAAAGATAATAACTTAATGAAATTATTTTTAGTTTACAAATTGCGTCCTGATGTCTTATTAAAAGTAAAAATGTTTTTAACGTTTGAAGCTTTAGAAAACTGCAGTGAAAAGGACAAATAAAAAGGTCTAAGATTCTTACCTCCTCCCTTTAATCCCTATATTGTTCGTCGTAGAGGCCGCTTGCGGAATGGCATCCGATAATTCTCCTTTCAGAGATAATTTACTTGTAATTCAGCTGGGGAGAGTTTATATATGTTTAGATATCTGGGAGCGCCATGCTGATACTTAAGTTACGAGTGATGCCATAAGTCACGGAGAAAGACAGCTGGATAGAATAATAAAAATTTATTAACAAAATTAAAGTTTAAACGCCAAAAACAACCGCAAAACGGAAAATTCAATATTTAAAGACACCAGGCTTTTACCAAACAAATTTGAACACTGATGGGAATTTTGGTAGACTGGCCAATAAATATCAGGTGAAATAGCCTATTCCCGCGCAGTAGTTGCGTAACTTCATTAGGACATTGTGTTCGTTTAACAACATTTACTTTGTGCAAGTAAAGAGGAAACAAGCCCAAGGCTACAATCAAGCAATTCTCTTCTGCTGTTAATTTCTAGCGTGCAATAATTACTAACATTTCAAGCTATTGTGAATGAATTAGCTAAACTGCTATTAGCCACCAACGCTTTGTCGCTCTTTTCAAACAGGAAAATCTCTCTTTATCAAACGTTATTTCCGTTTTCCGAACGGAAATTTATCTTTTCTACAATTAGAAAAAAATATATATAATGTATCTGGTGATAAATTATTCTAAATTTATGCTTAGAAAACGACTTCAAAAACCATACAGAAACCGGATTCGGTCAGGTTTGATGTTTTTTACGAATGTTTCTATGGAATTACAAAATGTATTCTCGAAAAAATTGTCTTTTTATTAAACAAAACAGATTAAAATGCTGACTCCGAAGCTTAACTTTTGACATTTCTCAGCCAAGAATAAAAAGAAGAAAATTCTTGGCAAAGATTTTTTTTTTTTTTTTTTTTTTCAGCTGGAGGCGGACATTTCCCAAGCTATTGAGAACAGCTGTCAAGAACCTCATAGCAAAATATGTAGAAGCCCACTATAAATAAGAAACAGAAAAATATATTTGGAATTGTTTATTATTGATAGACACATTGTAAGACAGACAGGAAGAAGGACTTGATAGACAGCCTCTTTTACGTCACCAGATAGAATGACAGCTATAATAATGCCCTATACACATATAGAGATACATTTTATATAAAGCGTACATATCTAACAATAAAAAAATCAAAATTTGAAGCGTTTTTATATTCTATATATATATTGATTCGATTATTAAATAACTTATAGGTTACATCTTTTTTAAATAAACAAATAAATCACAATTTATTGTATTTTTTATTTTTGACTGCCCTCCATTCACTTGTTTGTATTTATATGAGTTGCCTTTAGTAAAGAATCTTCTTTATTTTTTTCAGCATAAAATTAAAGTATTTTTGAGGAAGATAAAAGGAAAAGTTGCACAATTGAATAGTAAGCACTTATAGCACTTCCATAAAGAAATGAAAATTTGAGAAAATTAAATTAAATCTTTTCTTTTAACTGAAAGGAGGCATTTAAGATTGTTTTTTTAACTGTAAAACATCTTTTTTTTCCTGATCGATCGAAGGGTTGAATGTTTTTGCATCTCATTAAAACAAATTATTTTGCACCTGAACTTTGTCCTTTGAAATTTCTTAAAATACGTCTTATACATGTCTTAATAATATTTATATATATTTTAAAAGTATCACAAAGATTATTTTTCCGGAAGTAATAGAGGTCTTTCGACCAGAAAAATCAATATTAATCAAAAAGAAAACCTGATACCTTCTCAGAATTTAGGAGATTTATTTTCAATTGCGATTTCGATTTTTTAAACTCAAAGTACACAACAAAAGGAGTAAATTTTTAAAACCTATGGAAAGTTCTCGATATAGATTCGAATTGCTTCATAAAATTTCATTCTGTTTTCGAACTGATATAAGCCAAAGAATTTTCCTTTATTTTTTTGTATGAAAGTGCAGATGCACCCCGGTTCTGTCAGGAAAACCTCATTAAAAATAATATACTGTGTTTCCATTGCCATCCTCTCGGGATTGAACCCTATGATACTTCTCAAAGATGTCATTTTTTTTTTTTTTTTTGCTTTTTTTCTCTCTCTCTCTCTCTCTCTCTCTGCTAAGAAATCCTAAATGGTATTTCGCTGAATAGCACTAAATGAAAATACATTAAATATATACTTTAAAATTACGTCGACTTAATGACCGCGGCTAAGAATGTCATAAATCAAAAGACGAAATCTTTTTTTTCCCCTGTTATCAATCCGAAAAAGTTGCCTAGTTCTGAAGTCACGTGACAGATATGTGCCCATTTTTTGATGGATAACCTCTTGGACTTTGCAATGGTGAGAAATATTGGAAAACTTTATCCAATTTTCTGTAGGGTTATTGGATAGGACTAGAAATAATATAAAGAATCCGAACCGAGAGGAATAAGTTTGGCGAAAGTCTGGTTCGGAAAAGTGCAAGGGGGACACTGCCCCATAACATAATATCTATTGCAAAAATTGGCTGCTAGATCCGGTTCTAGGAGTTTTACCGAAGCAAAATTGTCTAGCGTTTAGCCACGAAAACTCATCGGATTTGGTAGCAAAGTCATTCCTTTGTTGAGATCGGTGGAAGTTGCAACCAGCAGCTTCCTTAATTCCAATATAATTGAGGTAATAAGTAGCCGTCTGCAACTATTCATTTTCAAGTTCCACAACTAATTCCTCAACACGAATTAGTCAACAATATTTGGTAGATAATCCAATGATGTTGTTGTATCGCATCATCCATTAATAAGCAATTAGAGTTAATAAACTGATGGACAGCAGCTGATTGTTTCGCGGAAAGAATGAAGAGTTTACCTCTCTATTAAACTCCAATTAAAAGTAAAAATCATTGAAATGTTTAGATTTTCGCGTGGCACTTTCATTCGCATACTTCTCTTATTTATTTTCACAAGAGTTTCCGACAGAATCAAATGAGGTAAGGAGAAAATATAATGCTGCTTGGAGGAAACGGTACAATGACTATACAGCAGCACATTTTTTACTTCGAAGTTAATAAGAGGGAGAGATTATTATCGATAGAAAAGCAAGAGCAATCGAGGATTACAAACGAGATAATCATAAGAACAAGATTATTATTGACTATCATGTGGACTCTCAATTAATCAGTGTCATTTGCACGGATTGTTAATCATTGTCTTTCGATAGAACGCTTTTTTCTAGGATGCGAGAGAGAGAGAGAGAGAGAGAGAGATCGAGTTAATTAAAAATAGTAAAACTTATTTATTGACTATAATGACCAGAAATTGAATAAGTAAGGTTTGATTGAATATTCAAAGCATGTTATCTTTAAGCTGATATTAAAATTCGTGCCTTTATCCCGTCTCGTAATTAGAAAGAGTCAAAAAGCGACTAAATTAATTAAGCGACAACAACTTTGTTTCTGCAGCTATCAAGCATTCCACCATTTCCATACGACGACAGCGCCATCTGTTGGCGTCATTCGCCCCTGTCAAGTGAATTAAAGGGCTCAGTATGGACGCACGTCATCGATTTTTTTTTTGTCTGGCAACACTCTACGGCTTAAAAATATAATTTATGCATGGTACGAGCATGGTTTGTCCCATGCCAATTCATTCTTTCTCTCTCTCTTTTTTTCTTTACGTGTCGCTGGTTTAACTGATATTTGGATACGTTTCTGTTGTGTTTTATTTTATTTCATTTTCGAAAAGTTGTTATTATTGAAAATAGGAAACGGTATTATTAATGGCGTATCCTATATTCAATTTATTACTTGTAGTAGAAATTTTAAAATATTAAAGAAATTCAGTTTATGTTGTGTAATATTTTACATTTGTAAGAGTATAAATAAGAAATTTTTTATGATAGAAAAGATTTTGTTTTTTCGCGTAAAACATATTGTATATTTTACAAACTTATATCTAAAGTAAAGATATTATTATTGTTATTGATTTTTTAATTATATGAATTAATCTTAAACACGAATACATTTATGTTATATCGGGGCTAAACGACAATTTGTTTAAGATGTCTGCAAATTTTGATTGATGATTTTTCTTGAACAATTTTTTAAAATCGTTCCGAAGAAAAATTTTCTTGCTAAAATTAAAAAGTAGTAAGGAAATAGCGTTGATTTTAAGCATCTATTTTAACATTAACTCTGTTTTTTTTTTTCTGTTTTCAGGTGGGAATTAAATATTCCTGAAGCAACTTTAGAGGATGTTTCGTATATTATTGTTCTATTGAAAAGAGAGAACGAAAATTTTAGGGATTCGCCCATCACCGAAAGTATTACCCGGGGTGACATAAGCGAACCGGGAACCACTTTTGAGTGGGTATCTTCTAGTGAAAGGATAAACATGTGCCTCATTCCCATGAAAGACCTTCCCACGAGGAATAACAACACCCATTACACTTTAAAGATCCCGGATAAAATGGACCAAGGGCCATTGAACTCTCTCCTCGTAGATCATCCCATCCACTTATAGAAAATAACAAGATTACAATCCAGACTTCATTAATTGAAACTATTTAAATTCGGTGGAAAAAAATCGTTACAAAAGAGCTGCATAATGTTTTGTTCTCCTGGCGTTCGATACTTCAGATCAATGGATCACTAAGTCGGGGATCTATTGAGTTCTTAATTAGATTTATTCCGATTGATTTTATTTGTAAACAAGGTTAGAGTATGGGCGGATTTAATGCGAAGTCTTTTAGGATGAAACAAGAATAGATTAGCGATAACTAGGATGAGAAGGAGCGAACTTTATTGTTATTATTCCCATTAAAGTACATGGATGCGTTTTAGTTCTCTGGCAGCTTGTTTCCTAAGCCGATAAATAAATGAAATGAGACACATTTTATATTTTAAATCGAACGATTAAAAATTAAATTTAATCGAAAAAATGTGTTGGTGGCATCAGAATACGACTTTTAATTTTTATTTAAATTCGCGGACTGGTCGATTGCATTTACATAATAAAGAGATATCAGACACACACAGATGTCAAATTATCCAGATGATTGTAATTGCCTTATCTAGATAAATGAATTTTTATTTATTTGTCTATTCTATCGCAAAATCAATAACGACGAGTGCTCTGAAAATTCAAATCGTCTCGAAAAATCGCAAAAAAAAGAAAATAATTGCAAACAAAGACCGTGATTGCTTGGTAAAGATGTGTCGAATGAACGTCCACATTTTCTTCACTTCTGTCAACCTAATCCCACTTTTGTATGGACAGCTGATCACGTATAAGCTGATAAAACAGCCTGGCAGCTGTTCTGCAGGCCTGTCATACACATACGTTTAATCTACCTGAAAAGAAGCAAAGAGTCTTTTGTAGTATCTTTGTAAAGTTGAGAAAGCTCGATCTGTTTTATCTTTTTTTCGCACAACATCTTAAATATGCCACCTGTCGACCTAACCTGTTATATGTTGGATATTTTCCCAGCTTTTCTTATTGCATAAAACATGCGCTTGACACTCAGTCGCGACAGCAAAGAGGACAATAACCATACCGCTTTGAGGTCAGATATTTGTATCTTGGATAAACATAATCCTTTGTCACAATACTCTCACCACTTTATCATCTAGTAACGATGTCTAACTGAACTCTACACGGTTTTTTATAAGCCGATATTTTAAATATTTTGGCTATTTCGTATTGTATTTTTTCTTAATTTCTGCAAATATTTAAGAAATAATTATATTATTTAATTATTTTTAAATGAGAAACTCACAATAAGTCGTTAAAAAGAGAAAGTTTGGATGTCTTTTCCTTCAGATAAATCTTATATTTGGTTTTATCTCTATTAAACCGATTAGATGGAATGAGCAATAAAGTAGACATTCGGTCTTGCAATGGCTATATTTTTCCGGGTGAATTAAGGAGTTTTTTGTGAGCAAAATTGAAACATTTATGAAATCGTTGATAGTCTCATCAGCTGTTTTCTATGAAGCAAAAGTATTAAAGTCAGTAATCACACTAAACTATTATTGAAAATTTATCGTTGTATGTCTTCAGTTTTTTATTAACTTATTAAAATATTTAATTTTTACTGTAGATAGGAGTAAATTTATAATAAAAATTAATTTATAATGATCAAATTTCGACAGGAGTAAAAGTATAGTTTGAAAATGCAGATGCCTTCGATCTTTATAAATTTTTGGTAGGATAATGTTCGTTACGATGAAATTTTACCGCTTTCTATCTTGCTGTAATCGGAAGACAGTAATTAATAAAGAGGGGATTTTCTATAGACAAATTTTATTTGTTTTCATCTGCATTTTAAATTTATCGAGAAGGTTGTTTACGTTCAAAGTCGACGAGAGAAGGTAACATCGACTGACAATTCAGCGAGACGCTTTTCTACTTAAAACAAGGACCAGTCCAGTCGAATCGGGTTAAAGGATTTGTTGGCTCGGTTCGATGTCATGGTCAATTTATTGGTTCTTGCCAAACGGCCTTCTAGTTCCTGACACTCTTCTTACTTCTAGTTGCTAAGATGGATCGCGTTATGACTCCTGAACGAAAGCCTTCCCCCAGAAATTCAAATTCGAAAAGCGAGATATCGATCCGAAATCAGAATTTGTACCAGATATAATTAAGGTTCGGTTTATTATGAATTGCGTGCAAACGTTGTACCGGTTGGTGTAAAGACACGAAAGCTTTCGGATCGATGCGACAAATGCAGGTTGTCACAGGTACTCTTGATGATTCTATCAGAATGACCCGGTACGATGAAACAATGCCCTGAATTATACAAAAGAAAAGCGAGTGCAAAACTGTTGGTGTAGTAACCGTCGGCAATGGGGATTGGTAGAAAACTACCAATAGATCATGGTTGGGTTCCCAGGAGGTGATGCACACTCTCTACCGGAGTGCATTGTTCTGTTATACCTCTTCCGACCGATTATTCAGCTATACTCGGATTCCACGTTGATTCTGTCTCGTGTAAGAACTAGAATAGATGCTTTTGTCTCTTAAACTGGATTTCAGAAACGATTCTCTAGATACTGAAAGCAGTACAGATGTCTCTCTTTCCGCATTATAGCAAATGGCCATCAGTACTTAAGTCTATTCACACTGGGGTCTCTTTAAGAATCTACTCGATTGGGAACGTGTTTTATGAGAAAAATACGTTTTACTCGAGAAAAACTCCTCTTTTGTCACCATTCATTTGTGCAGTTTGCATAACACAGTTAATATTAACCGATCTTTTATCTATCTCAGAAAACTTTTCGATTTAATTTTGTTTGCATAATTATTTAGATAGCATCTTCTGCAGATTACGAATGTTAAATAAAAATATGGGAAATAATTTTTTTTTTATCGCACATTAAAGATTTAGAAGATGATAAAATAATATTTTTCGTCATAATCAATTTTGCAACTCTGCTACTTAAAAAAATAAGATAACATTTAATCTAATTTATTCAACTTTAGATAAATAAACAAGTAAAAAACTTTAATTTTCTACTAAAAAATAAAATAAAATAAAATAAATAATTAAATATAATTCACGGCAATTTTTCAATATTAAAAAATAAATATTCTTATATTTTTTTCATTTAAAAATAATTTAAATTTTATTTTATTTTATTTTTTAAATTATATTAAAAGTTCCTCACATTTTACACTTTAAATATAAAATTTTAAAGACGAGTTTGAGTTATATTTAGAATAAATTTATCTTTCGGCTGTTTAATAAAAGATATTTTAATTTTTAATGTCGGAAACCTCTTCTATTTTTCATTTTTCGTTCGATAAAAAATGGAAAAATGAAAAGAGAAAGAAACTGTTTTATTATTTTCGCATAAAAAACTATAAATAACAAATTAATACAAAATAATATATTGACAATTTATAGCAGAATCACGATTATAAAGCCAAAAAACAAAAAATTGAAAAGAATACAGAAAAATTTATCAAACATCCATAATTTATTAATATGAGAGGAGTGTCTGTTTGTTTATCCGTGCTTCATAAAACAATTTCTTATTCATTTAACAGCGGTTAATTCTTATAAAAGTTTGCTTTACGCTTGTAATAAAACATTCAAGAAAACATTAAAATAATAAATTTTAATAAGATTTTATACTTAATACATTCGTATTTTTTGTTTAATAAAGTTCCAAAATGATCATTCGATCACAAATTATTCGGCATTGAGAAAATATTGAATAACATCTTAGAAGCATTTTTTGCATTCACAAATAAATTTGCTATTATTATTATCTTTTTTCCTGAACAAATCGGAATGTGAATTATGTTATATATTAGGTATTTTTCTTTTCCTTTTACTCAACTTACGGACGGATTGACTTCGTCTGGGATTTTATAGAATAAAATCCGGGTTATGAAAGTTCTTACCGAACATTTTTCTTGTTAGACTATACAATAATATTTTTATGTAAGGAAATTTCGTGGTTTTAAAAGATTTATCTTTAAATAATTAAGTTTATTAAGCAAAAAAGAAAAGCGCAGATAAAGATGATACATCAGCACTTTCAATCGTGTTTTATAAAGCTATGGGCGAATTCGTTGCAAGAATAAAGGGCGAAATTTTATAATCTGATAGAGAATATCGCTGCTAGTGATATCTTTAAACATTAAGATTTTATATGTTTATTATTCGTCTAGATTCAAAATTAAGAAATAAAAAAAAATTTCTTGTAGAAAATCTTATTGAAATGTACATTTACTGTTAAAATGCCTCGGGGAGTTTTCCTAATTAGAGGAATAAATAAAACGTTCTGGGAGGAAAAGAAAATAATAATCATATCTTGAATAAGAAAAGCGGAGAAAAATACGCATAACTTCATCTTTACAAGAGAAATTTGTAAGGATGAGAGCTTTAAATTTTTATCGTTTAGGCAATCGTTCAAACAATCGATGAAAAATAGAATTTCTTGGCATTTCCTGACCTTTTTATACTTGGATTTTTTAAAGGAAAAGATCGTTGTGTTGCTCTTCCTTTCAATTCCGAGCCATTTCTTACCAACATCTGCGATTTCTCCTTAATATCTGGCGTGAAATGATAAATTAAAATAGCAACAATCACTCTAACTTAAATTATTAATTAACAAAAAAAAATAGAAGAGAAAGAAAGTACGCGCTATTTAACCCAAACATATATAACTAATGGGAATTTACCAAACACAAGTCAGATTAATTGCTTGTCAAATTTAGGAGGCTAAATCTTTTTCTACCACAGCAGCGATAAAACTGAGCCATTAGCTGCAAACATCTGCTGCCATAACCCAACCATACATAAAGCCAGCAGGGAATTCAAGTTCTGCTTAAACTTTCTTCCATCTTCGCAATTAAACTCCAACTCTGTTGTAATCTTCTGATTGACAATGTCGCTGGAGGCCGGATCTGATTTTCTTCGCCATACTTAACTAATTTTTCCTAAAATTCTTACAACTTTCTTAATTTAACTAGAAAATATGTATATATTTATGGCATCCAAATGATCTCTTTCCCTCCCAAACTGAAGTCTGGCAGAGAAAAACACATTTACAGGGTCGATTTTTCTTTCCGATGTGCAAATTATATTTTAAAATGTTAAGATATTGTTTTCTGCCAGACAGAAGTTGCATAATATTTTAAAACTATTGAACTTTTCACTCGGTTCTACTGAAAAATTTATGTAATTTTTAGTCGACTCTCCTTTGTACTTGGATTGTTTTGGTCATTATATATTTATTGCAGAGAAAATTTCACTTCCCTCGTTTATTACAAAAATTGCTGTTTTTCTTTATTCTTTTATCTTAGCAAATTCTTGAAATGTTCTCTTTTAAGATAACAAGCAAATATTTTATTTCAGTCATTTCTTCTCTATAGTGACAGAGAAACTTTATTAATCCCACGAAAAAAATTTCGAAAGCCCAGAACATCGATAGAAAATAAGTTTAATTTTGTTCTTTAATCCTTTAAATTGCATTTCAAAAAGTTTCTTGTCAGGAATCTCCTCCTTATCGTGACCTCCAGTAAAAACTCACAAGAGTTAGTGGCCACAGGAGACTGACAGAAGTCTACTGTTTAATCACTTAACACAAAGTTACAATCCGGTATTACGTACACAGTTCAACTTTACTGCAAACACTGTTAAATGAAAGTATCAATAAACTCTATTCTTCTGTCCCTTCCTATTTTCTCAATGCCAATGGATGTAGAAATTCCTGCGGGAATATAGAATAAAAACTTGCCATGCAAATAAATACAAGGGTCGATACATATAATATATATTTGTATCCTACCTTCTATCGACCGTTTAGCAATTATCAGCCAAAGATGCGATTTACTCTAAGAACCTCTTAGTAAACCGAGCATTGATGGCAAGGCTCGTAAAATGGACAGTTTCATTAATTTTGCAGCGGAACCGTGTTCTATGAGTGCAAATATGACAAAGCTGTTCACCGTTCATTTAATGAGGATCCTAATGGTCGTGTTGCTAAGTTCTCTAGTAGACAACAGTTGTGGTGCTGTCCCGGCAATAATAAAGTGTCAGTAAAACTTAAACACGAGAGTCTTCCTGCGTTTATCTACCACCTGGGGTCTTGCTGACATCAGAAATGCAAGGAACTGTTGTGTTAAAATCCTCGTCTTCTAGCTAATTACTGCATTAACATAATTGGCAAGAGCTCGGGGATGTCACCAGACTGTAGTGGGAAATAGGATTTAAGTTCAATTTGAGAAATCTTCCGCACACTATGCATTTTATAATCTCTTTCCAAGAATGTTCTAAACGATTTATAATTTAAATTGTCTCCCGTTTTATTAAGACGTTCATTTTCCGCCGTATTTACGACATTGATTTGTTTTTGCCTCACCGTTCCTTCTTCTTTAGATTGGACATTTTTCTTGTAGTCGAAAACACGTCAAAATACAATTGCTTCGACGACACGAAAGAAGCAAAGTTAAAAATTGCTTCTGTAGTATTTTTGGCAAACTCTGCAAATCACCCAAGTGTATTTCGCCTTAACTTTATGATACGCATTCCGAAAGGCATAAATTTTGAGTAAAGTCGAAATTGCGTGCTTAATCCGATGATGATTTCATTTACAAATGTGAATTTGCTGTTTCCGGCAACGGTACTCGAATAGTAAGCGTTTATCGAATGAATCGCAGTTATATTAATATCGGATGACATAATTTACATCAACAATTCCCCACTCGGCTTTGAAGTTTACATTAAATGCTAAATTAGATTTATGAAGTCAATCCTTTTTTAATAAAGATACGCAGCTTGAATATAAATAAATCTCCCTTATTTACTTTTATATAACTCAATTAACAATTTGATTAACTTTAAAATTAAATTCTCAAAGCGGAAAGTAAATTATGGCCGAGAAACAATTTGTATTTTTGAAGGAAAAATTGCATTCAGAAAATATTCCTTCAAGAAAACTGCAATTTTCCTTTGCTGTATCACATACAGAGAAAAATCGATGAGGCCACACCTGAAAAGCTCCAGCTAGCGACTAACGGATGAGGTGCAGGCTAGAAGATTAGACGAAGCTGCCTCCTGCAAGGTGACAATTAATGGTGATGGGAAGTAATGTTCACTTGGAGACTAACTGCTGTCGTAGACAACGCGTTGGCTAATTATGGATAGTAACCATGGGAGTGATTGCTTTCGGCATCGACTCAATTCGAGAAAGAAGCAAAACTTCACAGACACAGATTTAAAAAATAATCTCAGGATGAAGAGCTAAATCTACTTTAAACTTTTTGGTATTACCACTTTTGATGTTTCTCCGTTCCTCTCCGCAAGTTCTATATAAAGTTTAAACGGCAATATCTTACAAAAATAAGTACACTTGACGATTATGTAGAGAATTAACGTAGCCTTTTTAGATATGCACTGCAATAATTCCCCATTCGGCGAATAAACATTTATCATGCGAAGCATTTGAGTTCCAATTTAAAAGAATTTCTCGATAACATCTACTCTTGTCTTTATCATCTTTACAACAATAAAATATTTATTTATAATGAAAAAAATTTAAATTTTAAATATAAATTTAGATTCAGAAATCTGACCCCATATAATTTTTTATTTTAAGATACATTTTTATACTTTTTGTACATGCCTTAATATTTTTTCGTCAGTTTTAGAATAGAATAGCAAATAAGTGAAGCGAATTTTCTGTCATGATGATAATTTATCCAAATTAGATTACTTCCAACTTTCTAAAACTAGTTAATAGAAGAATTTCAAGTCAAAACGTTTCAATATTCCCAATAGGTCTACCATCATCCAAGAGTTACGGGTCTTTTGTTTATAACTAATTGGCGATTTCGATAAATTTTTGACCGTAGATCCCATAAGTAGACATACAGACCGACAGACTGATGTTTGTAGACTTCTTAATTAAAAATCCGGAATATCCGACAATTTCATTATCAGATGAACCTAAGGCTAATAGATTGTTAAATTCATTCAAAATGGCGAAGGAGATACAAGTCCCCCGAGTGTTCTTCGGAACACGAATATTGTAAATGGAAATATTAATGTTACCGATTTTCTGGTAGCCGAAAGGCAGATTGATTTCCGCTGGGAAGACAAGCAAGAATATTGTCTAGCAGGATGAAATCCAACATCCATGTATACAAGAGGACTATTAGTAATCCAAGCATCCCTCGGCAGCTAATGGATACGGAGAATAAGACGTAACCGTTCATCTCTATACATCAAGACTTATTCAATAATCAGAACTGAAAATTCGTTTGAATTTTCTGTTAAGAGTGCATCAACCCTGTTATTTGTTACAGATTCTCTCTGACACGCACATTTCTCATCTAGAACTCTTCTGATATTTGGAAAAATTCTTTTCATCGAATTGTTGTCTGCCCCATATTTTTAATATTAACAACTGTTATTTCATAGTAAACAGAATCCGTTAGGTTATCATATGCAATTGGTAAACAGTAGTCTCTTGCAGATTTTCCTTATAACCCTACGAGCTTAGAAAGAAATCTCGGTTCAGAAACAGGCCTAGCAACTTGTCTGCAAAGAACATTTTGAAAGCTCGATAAATAGTTTTTAGCTGTTTAATAACAAGCAAAATTGATTTATCTGAAAATTTTAAACAGATTATTAAGAGTTTATGCTGTTTTTATTTTTTAAATCCCCGACGTAACTTGGCCACAGTTAAAATAGCCCAACGGGGAAGCGAAGCGCGGTTGATGTATATGCTATGAGTTAACCTGACAGAGTGTATCTGATATGTGAAGGATAATTGCTGTGAAATAGGCAGATGCATCTGACAACATTGTCTATGAATTCTAAAGCTGGAGTCGGAGATATTTTCTGTGCTCTACTCTCCCCATAATCACTGAAATGTTACGTGATAGGTATAGCACTTTTTCCCAGAAAATCGACTTTGATTTCCATTCTTCTGTAACAAATCTTAGTGTCATAAATTATGATAAAAATTTCTAGCGAAAAGTCTTTGCCAAGAACTCAATTACATAAAATCTACTATAATTTGAGATTTTTCCAATATGAGAAAATCGAGACGGCGTGGGATTTGAAGCGTTAACTTTATAAAGTAATTTATACAGCGTATAAGAGACTCTATATAGAAGTCCCACAAGAGGCTTTCCTGTCAATCACAAGAGATTTGAAAAATAACCAAGATGGCGGATATAACTGTGTTCCCCTTTTCGACTAAAGCACAAATTTCCGTATAAATAGGATGTGCAAGGAATATTTTAACAGTGACTGACTCACTTTAGTATTAGAGTCACGATACTCGAATAGAAACAAGAAATAAGATTCTCTTTGCAATTTTCACGCTTTCTTTCTCTTCCAATTTCATCAATTTCCCCCGTCTTCCCCCTGAAAAATAATCCTTCTCGACGTATTTACAATCAAAATTCAAATGTATAAAGTCTTATATTGGCTCCAGAATTTACTTTTTACTTTCTCCGTCTCCAACGACTTGCATCATCAAATCTTCTATTTAATTCTTGTTTATTTGTTTACTCAAGCAACAACCAGGTTATTTATTTGGAATAACCCAAGAGGAAATCTACAGTCGAGAAATTCGCTACAGTTTACAATATTAAATGCAAATAAGAGACTTATTTTTAATTTAATTTTCCACTCACAATTCCAAGAATATATTTTTAAAATATGGATAGACGAAGTAAATATACAAAACAACAAAAATATATACTACTTTTATTACTTTTTCTACAGTTGATTGCATCATTTTTGTCATCATTCTCTGGTAAAATCACATCTTCAGGTCCTAATACCTCCTAATTGTGGTGACAGACTTTGGGTTGTGTCAGTAGAATTAAGAGCTGCAGAACCATTAGTTCTCTCAAAAAGGTGCAGGGAAACAATAGTATTAGCAGAAGCGATGTGTCACGGTGGGTGACAACCTGACAAGATACAAGCCTCACGACTACACTAACTTCTGGCTTAATAGGAGTTTTTGATGTGAGGACACATTCCGATATCTGTTTATTAGCGGATATACCTGTCATAGCTAATAAGATGCACTGAGCCAACTGTTTTCTCTTCTTTATTTCTCTTTGATGGCACTGATAATAAAAAAGTTAAAGTAGAGCAATCGCTTTTTATAGATCCTTCCTTCGATCGAAGTATTATCAAACATTTTCAAAGATAAAATATATATTATTTTTAATTAAAAGCGCTCAAATCGGGAGCAAAGTTTGAAGACATTAAATTACAATTATCAAAGATTTTGACGTGTTTATTTAAAAAAGAAATATTGTTTGAAAAATCATATTTTAATTTGATTGATTTAATGATTAAGTATGCAATTGCATCTTTGTCAACCATTAAAATTTAAATAGAGTTTGGTCATTTTTCATTTCAATTTTAATTTACCAAGGAAGAAGCACTTCATTTAGAAAGAAACATTATCCGATACGGTTTGTCTAGTTTCTTTGACCTCATAAGACGTGCCCGGAGTTTCTAATACTTTCCCTCACAGATAACAATCATCTCTTTTCAACTTGAAAAAATCCGATTTTGAACCAATTCCTCAAACGATTTTACTAAAACTTTTCTTCTTCGTTGTTCGCCGATGTTAAATAAGACCAACCAAATTGGATAACCGATAGTATCATGTGACAACGTGCAGGAATCTGGTTTGGTGCCATAAATCGTGATTAGTAATCGTGTGGTACGCAACCGCTGCCATCCGAGACTTATGTGAAATCTTCTACGTTCGGCAACAACAAATTTTCGATGTTATTAAATAAATGCCGTGTAATTTTATAAACTTAGGCTACTGGACGATAATTTGACGTGTCTTCCGAAGTACTTGCTCTTATATAAATACATATATATCCATGAAATGAGTTTCAGTGGTTTAAATTAAGACTTAGAAGAAAAAGATCACTAACTCTAGAAGAGAATCTAACTACCGCAAAAATCTGTCGATTTAATTTTCATCAGCACAGAAGCAATATCCATTTAATAATCAATCATCGAACCGAAGAAAAGAAAATTCATTTGTGGAAATCGACAGCCAATTCGCAAAAATATCAATTTTCGTTTAAAAATTGAAATATTTTAAAGATTTTATTCAATAAAAACTTTGTATTTCTCTCAATTTCGACCCTAGTTTGAGCGAAAATAAATAATAAATTGAGACTGGGTGTACTTCGTCTTAAATCTCCATTATGTATGGATTCGGAGGTTATATAAAAGGCGGTCTGTATCCAATTCAGCAACTTCTAGGCTTGTATTCGATGCTTTCAGTCAATTGATCGTAGTTTCTGTTTCTAGAATTCAATTCCGAGACCGAAAAGCAAAAGGAAGCAAGCGTGTTATTTTGGAAAATATCAAAACATTTGGGCCATAACAAAACATTTATATTCCCTTATGTTCCCTCGACCGAAAGCTTCTACTTTTTGATCTAAGGCCTTGGTAATATGAGGTTACGTCCTAGAATCATCGATCCAAGTCCAATTCTTCTCCATTTCTACTACTAAAGTCGAAAGATAGATACTAACTCCTAATTCGATCAACAACCGAACAGTAACGATATATTTAACTTCGGCGAATATACAAGTCTCATTAGAATTCCAAGAAAATATGAGAAATTTTATCCAGCTTTCATTAAAAATGTCCGTCCATTTGCCTCTCATAAATCAGCATTAGATTTAATTTTCTTATAAGTAGCACGGAAGGAAATTTCATAATCACCACTTAAGAATTTTTGGCATTTAAATATCATATACATATTTGAGTTCCATCTTAAATTGATAGGAAAAAATATGTAATTTCCAGCTTTTATTATCCTTATATTGAATTTATGTTAAGATAATCTTTATGCAGAAAACAAATTTATGAATTCTACTCACGAAAATATAGCTTAAATGCTCTCCGCAATTTACGATCTAATTTTCATTTCTCGAAAAAAATAATAAAATAAAACTGAAAGAAATTAAAGAATTTGAAGAATTTTTAATCATCATAATTGGAAGAGAAACAGCATTAAAATAATTTCGTAACAATTCATTAACAAGCATCGAGCCATTTTGAATGTGTAATTCTCTTCACGCAACACTTTGAAATTTGTATGTTGCCAGATTTCGTATTCAAATATATCACGAGAACAATGAATGATTTTTAAATAAATTATATTCCCTGAAAAATCTTGATATTTTCATTATTTTTCACTTAATCCGATTGATTTAAGTTAAATGAAAATAAAGTAATTATGATTCTTTTTCTATGTTGTGCGGAAAAAAATGTAAGGGTACTAATTGGCCTCGAGCTAAACTCTAATATCAATCGAATTTAAACACGAAAAAACTAGATTCTATAAAATTTAACTTTGTAAACAATTCTTAATTGTGAAGAAATATTATTCTATTATTATATTTTTAAGAAAACGTCTAATTATTCAAATTAATAGAAAATACAACATCCTGGGAAAAAGTTCTAAACAAAGCTTCTTATCAAAGAGGATTTGTGATAAAATTTATCTTATTCAATGCCTTATTATAAATTTAAGAGTTGTAGACCTGAATATTTATTTATTAAAGAATTTTCTCCTGCATAAAATTTTATCTTTCGTTCTATGCAGAGAACTTGTTTAATTTCTAACGAAATTGAAGTGAGATAAAACAATAAATTAATTACGTCATATTAGAAATATGCAGGCTAAAAAAAGGCCCGCATATTTGTAAGGCGATGTGTCTAATGAGAAATTATATAAGAAATATTCAGGTCTTTTTTTAGCCTGCATATTTCTAAAGGTTATCAATAATATTTACTGCCTCTTATAAACAACGTCTCATTAATTACATTTAATGATTTCCATCTTTTCTATAAATAAATTCGATTATTTTATATTCCGAATGGAAATTTATTTATCAAATTTTATATTTTATGATTTTAAAAATGTAACTTAACAAAATATATTTTTTATGATAATTTTAAAACTTCGTTCAAACTTTCCGAGACATTTTTCGTCGATGTAATAATTTATACTCGAGAAACTTTGAATAATAAATCCAAAAACAATAAAATTTCAAGCGCTTTCAAATTGAATTTACTCGAATGTACGAGTTCTAAAACTTTAATTATTGGAATATTTAAAATTTTATTCGATTTTGAGGAAGAATCGACAAGAATTGAGTGGCATTGTGATAGACAAAAGCAAACTTTCTCCTTCAAGAGTTCGTAACGAGGCCAATTTAACACGAATGGATATGAATATCAATTAAAAGAAGAAGAAAAAAATGGCCTTTTTATCATTGTCAGAATCAATAACAGGATTGAGTAATGAATGGATGAGTAATGGATTCAAAAGAGTCGTTACCAGATAGTAATGGTCCTTCACATCTATTATTATACTGGTAAAACTGGTTAGGAAACTATTTAGGAAACAAAATAATTGAATTCGTAGTAATTTAAATAACCCCTATCAATTTTACGAATCATTTCGGCCGAAAATGTGATTTATCAGACTGTTTTGTAAAATTATACAGCAAATAATTATAAATATCTTTGATTGGGTAGTTTATGTGACAAAAGTAAGTCTTAAGGGAGGAATATTGGTGGAATGCATCATAAACTGTTGGACTATTATGGACTATCTTACAATCTGTCAAGAGTAACTCCGCCAGAGCAATAAAAGTGTTGTGTATTGCTTTAATCGATCCAGATGTCAGCCATGGATAGTAAAGCTTTGGGATTGAAGCTCTTCAACCTCAGATAGGTGTATAAACTAATAAATATAGGCGATAAAGCTGTTTAAGTAAATTCTTTACATATCTCTCGAAACCCACTGCAAAACTGCACGGCTTTAACGCTTAGTTAAAAGATTATGAAGCTTTCTCTACTAAACCTCATTAATGAGGTGGTGTATAAATATCTAAACCGTGTATCTGATTTAATCTTATCAAATAAACAAAATCTATACTGACAGGGCAGATTTTATGCTATTTATTAGTCCATTATGATCTTAAGTAAATTAAAGTAGTTTTATTCTTTTAATTAAAAATGTTGGCACGAAATCATTTTAACCATTCTAACTTAAGCTGTATTACTGCAAATAAACATTTCTAATATACAGTGTTTATACATATATGGAATAATCAGTTTGGCGAAAGTTTGTTAATACCTAAATGTTGACGTTACTGTTTAGTCTTGTTTCTCTGAAATGTGTTAGATAACACCAAACCGTGTTAATTTGTAACTCGACAGCGTACATCTGTTCAAACATCTGAAGACAGATAGTGGACTATAGCTGTTAACGATGTTGCAGGAACAACGATATTACAGATATGTCTGCTGCAGAGACAGCTGCAAGAGATGTCCTGGCTTTTCCTATTTTTCCAACAATCTGCCTTTGACAAAAATGTCTGTTTGTTTGCTCCTTTAAGTACAAACTGTTGGATTTAACGTCTGTCCTCGACACAATTGCTCGTTTAGCTCCTCAAAAAACACCGTATAGCTTTTTCTTAAACTTGTATTTAATATAAAAACATGTCGTTTACTCTTTCCTGGATACAAAAAGTTCAAATTAAATTTAATTTTATACTTGAATCAAGAGTTATCTTCCTGTTATTTCTGATTATAAATCATGTTAAACAGCTTCACAATTTTCATATTGTATCAGGAGTATTTCTTGATATCAATGCCAGAAAATAGATTCGTCATATTGTACAGTACATAAATTCTATTCAATATCTACAACAAGGAAATTGTTGTGAGAAATTTACATTCTTCGGAAAATAATCTGAAATTCTGAAAAGCGAATTAACGTTGTAGTTGGAGAGAAGTTAATTTATAGCTCCCTACCAATTGCTACATAAATAAAGAGGTAAAGAATTGTCAGGCACTCGAGAAAGGGCCCATAGTTTATTCTCATTTGTCGCGGTCGACAAACAGGTGCCAACAGAAACTTTCTTTAATTACAGCAGATAGATAGCTGAAAATCATTGAGGCAAAGAAAAGGAAGGATTACTTAGATAGGAACCAGGATATCGATTACTAAGAACAATATTGTTGATGACCCGACTGAATAAAGTTGGTCAGATGAATGTGTTGCTTATTGCTATATCCTACAAAGGAAACATCCAGGCTTAGCTAAGATATAGTTGGAAGATAACACGATATGACAGTCTGCTGGACTTTTATAGGTCGTTTTGTGATCACAGACGTCTCGTTTTACGTGATCTGGCTCATAGGTCAGACGTCTACCACCAGCTTACACATTGCTGCTAATGGAACTACGCCTGCTTTTGATACTTTTGTCAGACTGACTATTCAGATTAATGTTTGCCATTTCTCGAAAATATTTCTGCATGACAGAATTGTGAGAGAAAGAACACAGATCACATGCTTCAACTTATTCGTCTATTCCACTTGATTTCGTTCCAAAATTGTTATCTTTTATCGCATTTTTCTCCAGTTAATGAACATTTTACCACAATTAATTTCAAATTATGAAAATTGAATATATTAATTATTGAAAAATGAGTCTAATGCACTCAATGCATTCCTTTGAAGTAATTAAAATAGCTGTATTTATTGAAAAGACTACCTTCTTTAAAATTCAATAGATTCTAAAGAGTAATTTTCATAATAAATTTTTGTCTTTTGAATTAATCATTTCAAAACAACTCATTTAATAATATAGGCGAATGAAAGTTCCAAAAGTCCTGAGATGATTAAAACAATTACTGCTTTCATTTATTATTAATGTTGTACAAATTCTTGTTTATGATAGGAAACCTTTTACTGGCTTTCACTTTCAGGAAGACTTTGATGAAAATATTTTAGTAAATTATATTAATCCTATAAAAGAGTTTATTTTCTTGTTATATAATTTATAAGACACATAAAATAAACATTGAAAAGTGGAAAGTAAATAGCGAAGTTAAATATCTCAATTACTTTTTAGATCCTCGCAAGATATTTTTCTAACAGGAGAATTAAACTGTTTGAAGAGTATTTATAGATAGAGTTTTACAGAAAACATTTACATTCCTGTCTTAAACAGAAATGCCCCGTTTAAAGAAGTGGAGACAGTATCGGAAGAGACATCGACTCTCATGAGTTAGCATCAGAAGGGAAGGACAGTATATTGGCAAAGATATAAAAGTGGAAACTGAAAACCGAAAAGAAATCCTGCCGAGGGAACACAGAATAAAATTCGCATCATGTAGACGTATACATCAAGTTAGAAGCCGGAGCATCTATAAAAGGGACAAGTACAGTCGAGGGATCACCAAGGATCAGTTGAGTCTCGTTTCTTGACACTCGGGGCTGAGGAGATGCTTTTGTTAACAGCTAGGACCGCATGGGATTGCTAAGAATATCCCAAGAGTTCTTTTTGAAAGATAAATCCAGCATCACTTGGGATTTGTTAAAATACGACACATTGTTAAAGAATTTTCCGTAATTCGGTCATATGGATCTTGATGGAAACACGGTAAAAGTGGTTAAGCAAAGAGAGATCTGCCCATTCCTATTAACACTTCATTATTCGATTCTTTACCCATTCAGAATTTTAGATGCATCTTTTTTCCATTTTAAATGGTACGAGATCTTCAGTCATCGGCGGCAAAAGAGAGTAAACTACTGCTCAAATTTTGTTTTGACGTGTCTACATAAATCAGCGCCATAGGCTCGGTAGGTGGATGCTTGTTCTTTATCCCTGCAAGCCACTATTTTTAACCGGAGCAAATGGACGTTATTATCTTGTCATCGTACTTTTGGCTATTCTTAGAAGGACATCCATTAAAACAGAACAAATTTCCTTTCTGGAGAGAGAATTCTATATTTCTCTTCCATTCCACTTGTACTTAAATCTGGAACCGAAATTGTCAGGCGTTTTTTCCTCGAGCTATATTCTTGTCTTAACGGTGTCGAAACGTTAACCATTACACTTATGTCCTCGGGAAATATTTTCTGACGTGACAAATCAATGGATGGAATAGAAAAGTCTACACCAGTAAACAAACGATTCCTTTCGATGACGCTCCGCATCTCTTATCGTACGACAAACAAACTCACTCATCTCATTAATTTTCAATTTTTCATTTTTTAATTATTATTTTAACTCGACTAACGACCAATTTTATTTAGTCGAGGCATACCGCTACCCAAGATTACGACAATCATTGTTCGTTTATCTTTAAATTTTATCTAATTACAAAGGAATTTAATAATGAATTTTATATGCTAAATTAAAAATTGAATTTTTGACGTTTTTCAAAGAAACAAAATTAAGAAATTAAACACAACAACTAAGAGTAGCGGTAGCAATTCAATGACAAAATTCTATTTTAAATTACTTGTTACTCAATTAAGTAAATGTGGAGTCAATCGAATAATGTAAAGATAAGTTTAAAAGTACCGTTAACTGCTGAAATAATTATATATTTTTTATATTTTAAATCAGTTTTTGTAGTAGACGTAGGCTATCCGGGGGCTTCGTTCTCTACAGATGCCATAAAATAAGTGATTATCTCCAAATAAACAGCTGTATAAAATATACAGCTATAATAAATTTACATCATTTTAATAGCGTAAATTGATGTTAATTAAAGAGATTTAAATAATATAATTACATTTAAAAATGTGAAGGGAAAAATCAAACTCTAATCTTGTAAATAGTTTGCAATAAATAGATTAGAAGTTATGTTGTCATGTGCACTGTTTTGAATTTTTAAAAATATTTTATAAGTTTAAAAGCTTTTTATAGATTCGTGTATTTATTAATAATAAATTTGTGTATATACATTTATTTTTTAATGCAAATATCTCATATTTTTAGTTTATGGCAACTTCATAATTTCGATTATAAATGAGCATATTCTAATATTTTAATGTTTCATGTTTTAAAAACTTAAAATATTAAAGACTTGATATTTTTTTTTATATTATCGTTGATAGAAAGGCGCAAATTTCTAGAAGTTTTAGCAAAGAATTGTTAAAGAGTCGAAATTTTAATATTTAATATTAAAGTTACTCTTAAAACTTTTAAAATTTTAAAAGAGAAAACTTTTTTTTAATACTAAAAAAAGAAGAAGCAGCATTAGAAGCAATACAAAATTGAAAAATCATTGAATTTTACAATAATAAAAAAGTCAGAATACACCAAACTTAAAAAAGAAGGAGAAAAAAATCACTAAATGCTTAACTTATGATGTATTGATATTTTTTTTCAATATTTCAAGAATTTTGTTTAAAAAAAGACTTTATTTAAAAAAATGTTTTTGTAATTTTAAACTCGAAAATTACAAGCAGATAAACAATATCACGTCATTTAAAAAGCTTTAGATCAGATTTAATAAGAAGTAAACATCCTTAACGGATGGAAGACGGAACGGTTTAATTTTAACGGATCGAAATCTTTCTTGTTGAGAATGGTTGTGTAAGCGGAGCCATTTCTACAACCATTAAACCTAGAAAGAAGTCCAACAACAATATCGTTCATAAGCTGAATCCATCAGAAGTGCCATAAAACAGACATGTGTATGTAAGTGACTCTTCTATACCTTCTATTGCTTTCTTTAAATAGTTAAACTCAGCATTCTATGATACAAGCGCATTAAATTTAATGAAAATATTACAATTTTATGTTTTAAAAGTCCGAAAATAGTTTCGAATGAAACTCGAGGTGTAGAAAAGAGCGATAAGTATGCGAGGGCCGAATGTCGCTTTCCTATTTAACCAATTAAGTTAATATAATTCGCCCCAAAGCGCATCACTCTTAGACAAATTAGGTCTTTATCCGGTCCCCGAGGAAGTTAATCTAAAGTTTGCTTCATTTCCGTTAAGTCGAGTTAATTTAGCTCGAAAATAACTACAAACATCTTACATTTATTCTGCTGTGCAACCTCACTTTTGAATTGCATTATCTCGGAGTTGGTGACTTTTCGTCTCCAAAAGGATAGAAAAATCATATTTTCTCATGTGTTATCGAAAAGGTCACCCATCGAGCTCATATAAACCTCGAAATTTTTATCATATGAATACATTTGAATAGGTACTGTACATTGTGAACACTGCGTGAGGAAAGTAAATATATTTAGTGCAGAAGTAGGAGAAACTGCAGAGGATGTGAATTTTTAGCAACTGTAACTGATGGAGAGAATCTTTCTACAAAAGAGAATATTTCCAAGTACTTTAGTATTTCAGAAGAGGGAAAAAAATCAGTTGAGTTGCTGTACGACTTGACCAGAGGATCTTTTTCTCTGTCCAGTACTTTAATGGCTCAATAAATAGTTGTTACTGTACTTTCGATAACCAGTACACATGTCCCACGTGGTATAAAATAGTCTTCTGGTTTCGTCGTTACGATTATAGACATCCGGTGTTTGTGCACTACAAGTAGAAGAAAAGAAATGATGTTTTTTTCGATCGCAAAAACTAAAAAAAGAAAACGAGAGAAAAAATCAAATATTCTAAAGTACGTGAAGTTCAGTCTAATGTGGTTAATCTCGATCTTCCCGAACAATTTTAAGCTTCAATTAATTAATTTCCGATAAGTTTTTCAAAAAATAAAATCCCACTTAATTCCATTTTATGAATAAGTTAAGAAATTTAAACAAAAATATATTGATTCGAAGCTTTTCGACACCGAAAGTATAAAGTTAAATTGAATGAAATCAGAAAAAGGTCTTGGAAATATATCTTGGTTCGGGAATGGTGATGATTATATTGATGATGATGATGATTCTAGTGAAGAAGAAGAAGAAGAAGAAGATTCGACTGTTGTAAAGACTATCGATATTATCAATTCAATTTTCAAAAAGTATCGAAGAAATTCGTGAAATGGATGCAGGTGCCATCAAGGAAAATCGTTCTAGATAAAGGTAATATTGAATTAAATTATTATTGTTATTATTATTATTATTATTTTAAAGTAAATAAATATATATTAAAATTAAAATATTGCATCTTCGTGTTTGAAAAATAAACAGGTTTCTAATTTATTTAAACAAGTTAAATATTGATAAAAAGTAGAAGAAAAAAAAATAATAATAATTACGACTCATCTAGTCAAATATTTATGAGAATAAAAATAAATTGTCGTGGTTTTTTTTATTACCTGCAATATCTATATTGAATAAGGAGAGTTTTTCTTTTACAGAAACAGAAAACAGAGGAACTAAGCAATCACATCATAGCAGTGCAACCATTTTCTTCCAACAACATCACTCATTCTTGTATTCAAATTTTTATTTTTATGGAACCTGCGTTTTATCTTCCACAATCCTTTTTCCCTGTTGATGTCTACATTCGTTATAAGTTGATAATAGCTTTCGAAATACCTGGAATGTGTAAAAAAAGTTCAAAAAGCCAGAAGATGGCTAGCTTTGAGTCGAAAAATAACCAAATTTTTCGTAAAAATAATACAGGAAAAGGTTTCTACTGCTTTTTTTTTCCCGTTTACTTTCGAGCAAAAAATAAAAGCTGAAAATTTACTAATTCTTCTATTCGTGAATAAAAATACGTAAAGAAAAATATTACGTTTAATCTAATTTAATCTTTTCTGCAAAGAAAGAAAAGTAGCTAAACTTCTACGGAATTTTCTGTCGCATATCGAAGTGCTGCATCCCTATACAGAGAAAACTGTGATAAATATGTAAACTCCATTTTCGGAATGTATTTCATACGGCAAGTTTTTGCTTTTAATTATTCAAACCGTATGAGGAAGCATTTAAAATTCATTGACAAACTGTTACCGGCATTTCTGTATAATATTAATGAGAAGAGAAATATCTTGCCGTACACGTCGAATTTGTTTGCTTAGATATTCATATAAAGTGTATTTTTATCTTCAATACTTTGCCTCAACTCGGGGTAAGTATAGATTATTGTTAAGAATCTCCAGAGAACGCGATGAAAAGTTAATTTTGTTTTTTATTTTATTATATATTTTTTTTAGTATTTTGGCCTTTTGTTTATGTTGCGACGATTCAATATGAGAAAGAATTTTATTAAGCCCGATAAGAATCTCTGTTAGAGAATTTTGTCGATGAATAAGATATGTAGAAGAGGAAGAATGGAAAAGAACATTCAAAAATAGAGACCTGTACGAATAAAAAAGGAGATTATTCCTTTCAAAAAAGATACTTATGCAAATGGAAAGGATGAATATAAAGATTATTTAGATAAAAATAGAGATTACGCAGAACGAAATGGCGATTTATTGGAATAAGAATGAGAAGTTATTCGGATTTATTCAAAAAATATTGGTTCTATCCGGATCAAAAGTGTAGATTATGAAATAAAAAAGATAAAAAAACAACTTTTTATGCAAAGAAAACAAACAATTCCGCACTTTGCACAGCAAACAAGGAATGAAAGTTGTTTTGATTCGTGTTCAAACAAACTGAAAATGAATGAAAAATTATGGATATTTCGCCTCTGAAAATATTGACAAATTAGGAATCAAACTTCAATATGGGGAGACGAGACACTTCGATCGTATCACTCGTCCTATTTTCCGAAGGCGAAGAGACATTTTATTTAGTGGAGTGTGTCCACTCCCCGAAGCCATTCCTGTTATTATATCAAGTATTTGCCGAATTCGCAATGTTTTCATCTTTGGCATCTGTTTATTAGCCGCGTTAATCTATTCATTTCCGTGATCATTTTTACCTAGATACGAAAAAATGTTACTTTTTCCATCCACTAAGCCAGTCTTAGAAGGAGGAAAAAAAAGGAATGAAATTAGTTGTTTATTCGTCCGTTTGTCGGTGTGCAACGTTGATAGTAAATAAAGCCTGCTCTATTGTGTCTGCATAAAGAAGGTTCTTGATTTATCCAAAGAAAAAAAAAAAAAAAAAATGAGAGTGAGTGGTGAACAAACCAAATAGTATCGATCTTCTTCAAGGAACCAAAATCATTTCCCTTTGAGAACAGATGGAGAGCTCCTCTCCGAATTGAGTCTGTGGACGGTGAAAGCGTTTTTCCGCGTCGCTCCTTCCAGGGAGCCAAAATAAAAAAAATTTGATGCGATAAAAAGTCGCATTATGAAGAACTATACTGTTATTTTAGCTTTACAGATTTTTCTCAAAAGCATTATTGCAATATTATCATATTCCGATCGATAAATTTCGCATGCGAAGTAAGAAATTCAAAGTTGTATATCACAGGAATGTTTTATTTTTTTTTCCATCTTCTTTTCTGATGAATAATTTTGAAAAATAATCCTCTCGACTAGAATTCCTTTCAAAAATTATTTATCCTTTCCAGTTCCGGACTCCAATTTCCTGATTGCTCTCTCCATTAAACAACAACAACCTCACCTTTCCAAAACAGAAGGCTTTATCTGTTAGATTTCTGCATTTAAAAACGAGATTACTGATTTTCTTCAAGGTGCCATTTTCGTATAATAATATCCAGGTGGCAAATTTATCCATTTTTTTTCTCAATCTAAACAAAAACAATCAATTTGAAATTCCCTTTTTTTTTTCTTTCTTTCTTTTCCTATCCGCCACTCGATTGTCTTTTGAAAGAGAATAACCTCAACTAATCAAGAAGAAGAAAAAATCAGCTAATTTTTCTTTACTTTTATTTAATTCTCTAACCCAAAATAAATTCCGGAGTTTGATTTTCAATTTTAATCCTTCCATTGTTTAATTTTCAAAGTGTCAAAAATTTAAAACGATAATTTGTAAAAAGGTGAAAGAATAAAAACTTTTGAAAAATTTCAATTTTATTTTCGAGATTTTCGAATCAAATCGGTAAGACGATTATTAATGAAACGGAATTTCGTTTTGTTTACTTTCATTTTCTATTCATTGAAGACGAAAGTCTGTTCATTACTTTTATGAAGGAGAAAGAGAGCAAACGCTATTTACAATAAAAATAGAAGAGATTGTAATCAGGTTTCATAAGTCGTTCTCCGGACGTAGTTCTACTTCATTTATCAGAGTTGTAACTCGGAGGTGTCACAGATAATCCGATTCTTTTACACTAGAAACTGTTTGATGCCTATACGATAATAATCTTTTGATATATTCTTTTCTGAATAATTTACAGAAGGAACTAAACTTAATAAAAGAAAAAAAAACTGAGCACTGACATATAATTGAAAAGATTCTTTCTCTCTGTAATAGGGTGACTGGAGAAAATTTCCTTCTCTCTTCTGATTACAATGGCGCCAACTTCCGCCCAATCATTATCAGCATTTCATTAATCAGGCAAGTACCCATCCTTATAAAATCCTATATGAATTTGTTATAATCGAATAAATACGAGTCAAAAACAGTTTATGCTGAGGAGAATGCTGCAGGAGACGGTCGATAGGAACAGGCAGAACGAACATCGAACGAAATAGCAGCGTGATTTTATGTTTACAGCAGCACTTCTCTTCACAATTACAATCGATAGAATGAATTTTCATGATTGGCACTATACACTGATTGTATTTCGCATCAAACTTGGCATTTATCATTTCATTGTGTCGTGGGTCTGGCCCACATTAACACTTTTCCCCACTCCTCTTTAATAACTCTGCCTATAAATAATCATACTGGTGACAATTCATAGCTGGAATGCAACTACTTTGCCTCTCTGAAAGCTTTTTTATTGCCTCCATAACTATATTAAGATTGAATTATACCCGTGGATATGCAATCTTCGGATTAACGAATTAATGAAGATTAGGTCTACACTATAGAAATAATGAGATTCCAATATGAGATTACTAAACGATAATCGATAAAATTCTTTGTAATTTTAAATTTTTCAAAGAAAGTACTTTCATTTAGAAAAATTACCAATGCAGAAAATTATGCCGGTAATCTACGTTTATAAATTATAAGTTGACGAGATTTTCTACATGCGAATTATAAATAAGTTTTTCAAATTATAAGTTAGAAGAATTTTTCAAATCGGAAAAGAAAAATGAATGATAATAAAGTAGTTTGGAATCATAAGCTAGGAATAAATCGTTTTGAAAGATTGTTATAGTCGTAAAGAATTTTCTAAACATTAGCATTAAGAAACGTTTTAAAACTTAAATATCGTGTAGATTTTAAAATTATAAGTTAGAGAAGATCTTTAAATATACTTATATTCCGGAAGAGACTAAAGAAGCATAAGAAATCCGGAAATAAGGTAAGTGTAGAGCACGTAATGCCACCCGTATATCCCAAGGAAAAAACGATTTCCCAGACAGAAAAAAAAACGAAAAAAATATATATGGGATGTTGCAGAGCATGTCGTATCCAAGCCCAACATCAATCTGCAATGACGCCATAGCAGTATCGAACTGTGCACGCAACTTGTCCATCAATCAATTCTTCCATCGGTATCATTGCACTGATTGTCTTTCCAGATCCTTTCCCAGTTTCCAAGATGATTCTGTATAAGCAAAAGAAAAAAGTAACTGATATTTTGCACGCTACCGAACAAAGTGACAATACACTCGTTATTTTGACATTTTGAGACAATATTTTCTAAATCGATTTCTTGTTTAAGACTACATACTTCCAAGTTTTTGAATGATGTTTTTCTCTCTCCTTTTTTCCCCTCTTATTTTTTCATAATTCTCTACATTTTTCTTTTCTCTTTCTTTCTAATTATCGTACTCTTTACCGAAAAAATTGTTTGTTCTCTTCTTCTTATAGTTGTTTACATTATTGAATATGTTTCTCTTATATAAACGGTTTACTTTATTACTGTTCAATGTGATTTAAGCAAGCTTAAATATAATATATTATCTTATTAAAATCGCTATATACAGATTTTTTTTACACGTTGAATAATATAAATAAAAAACATGGCCGAAAGTTATAAGCAAAAATATATGATTTTATGCAATTTTCTCTTTATCAAATTTCATATTAAAATGTCAAGTAAATTTACGTTTTATCTGAAAGAAAAAATGTTATAGAAAGGTAACATATTTCAATAATAATCGCAAATAGTAAATATTTACACGAAATATTTATAAAAATTGTTCGAGGTGACAGTTACAAAGCATATATCGAGATGAATTTAACTAAAAAATTTATACAAAATTCACGACTAAATAAATTCCTTATAAAACAATTTCCTTTGATGTTCACTCGAATAGATTTACAGAAAACATTGACTCTAAAGATCATTCCGAAAATATATCCAGTCGCGAATTTTTTCAATATATCTGTAACATATAGATTTTCTTTATTTTGTTTGTAGGTTTGTATTGATCTTTTGTGAATATGCATCGAAGCGTTATGACGAAAACTTTTGCAATCCCTAGATTTAAAAAGAAGAAGAAGAAGAAATAGAGTTGAGATAAATATACCGTCGAGAAGGAATCAAGGATATTGGAAAATAAAAACAAAATACATTTTACTATTAACAGCTTGAATTGGGATCTTGAATGCGATTTCGTATAAAGCAAAACGCAGTTAGATTGACAAAATGGTCATTTGCTTCAAGCATTACACGGATCATGGATTTCTTATTTCCAAAATGACGCCGTGTCTCATTGTCATTATAAAAAGTTTGCTTCATCGGCATTCTTCTTACGAATCGAATGTCAAAATTATCATACAAACCAAAATTTTAACGCTCGATTTACCCGAAGAAAGAAAAAAAAATTAATACACGACTCCATAATTTTAAATATTTACTTTTTATTACTTTTAATAACAATTTCTTGGTACTGATATACATAAGCGTGTCAATGCACTAAACAACTCTTCGGTTGATGTCCCTATCCTCTTCAAGATGGCAAGGTGCCAGCAAACACGATTTGGAAGTGAAAAATATCTTCCGAGAAAGAAATTCTTCGCTAGAATTTCTAATTAGAACACGAAGAAGTGTTTTATGAACACTCTTTAAGATTGAGTAGTTTATATTTTCTAAAATAGGTTAATAAGACGAGTTATTTGTAGTTTAAGTTTACAACCGGAAGCGAATGCAAGAAAAGTCGAAGCATGGTTTCCACATCTTTGCTCTGAAAGGGTTCAATATAAGATACGCTCATTTTACAGAATTAACATTTTTTAATTTTACAACGCAAGAACTATTTTCAGATTGAGGAAATAATGAAACTGCTGCGTTAAATATTCACTATCTAAAACGTTGAAAATTGTGGCTGGAGTCACTTCATTATATTTCATTTCGCTTTTAAAACTTCCTTCCTTCTCCATAATTTCATAAACACGAAACTGGAAATTGTTCGACGCTACACTAAACTATGTAATCACTGTAAAAATAATCAAGAAAAATCATAAAAACGTTACTTCCGCCATAACACGGCACGTCTGACATTTCCCGAAACAAAATAAATATAATTCACTCGAAATTAAATACTTGGGCGTAGCAGAACGAATTTTAAACAAGGCGACTGAATAAATCGCATGGAAAATCGGGTTTTCAATAGCAGAGTGTGTGTTTATCATTAGCCTAGAGTCAATATACCTTTATTAATAGGCTAGTGCAAGTGAGCGAAATTAAAATCAACTTTTGTGCAAACAAACATCATCATCTAGACTATAAAAGTCTAATTTTGTTAGGCCTGTTGGGTAACGTCGACTGCAACATTAAGTACGAGTTAGAGAAAGTTATATTTGAGAAAGGCCAGCTGCCTTCGACAAAACTAAGTTGGCCACCATCTGTGGAATCTCCGTCCGTTCCGTTCTCTCAGAACGGAATAAACGTTTCGGAAGCAGATAACGGAAAAATCTTGATACGCTCTCTGCTATTGTCGTTCACAGTTCCGATCCACTCACTCGGCTTTACTTCTGAAGGCAATACTTGGCCCATACTTGATTATCGATGATACAAAATTACCTGCCACGTGCCACTCCATCCCTGGTCAGTAAACAAAGTTTTCATTCGCAAATAAAATGCGAATACACGTTGCTTCCTAAACTTGGAAGGGAACCAAAAATTCACAGAAGAATAGGAGATTTGACTTAATCTTTATATTTAAAAATTCACGTATTGATGCATATATATGCATACATACATACACACTAAAACTTATTGGCTGTCATGTCAAACTAGCTAAGATAAGTTTGTAAATTCAACAGAAATTTAAATTTTATTAAATATGCCAAATTTCGACAGATCCATTTTTACAAATTTTACTAGGAAAAATAAAACTGTTTAGAAAATTCAACACAACTCATAAGTTGACAATGACAGCCTGTATTTACTCAATGTAAATAAGAGCTTAAATGAAATTTGACAAATGTTTTAAATCATAATATTATCCTGAGTAAATATTCCATTACATGAATAGAATTCTATTTAATCTTATATATTAAATATATGAAACAAACAATGTTGATAAAACTTTAGTTAAGTTGAATATTCGTGCAAGTACTTGTATTTACCTGGATAAAGAACCGAGAACACAGGAATTGAGATTATTGTGAGTTTTTTATATGGCAAAATGTCTTCATTTTAAGAAAGATTTTTCTGAAAAATATTTCCAGAAATCGTTTTTGGAAAAGCAAAAGTGGTCCTTTGAAGTGCGGAAGTGATAACTTCCTTCAATTCAAGTTTTGTGACTGAATGTGATGAGCAAGAGCAACATTTCTCCGACAGAATTCAGTCAAGTAAATTCAAGTTCGTTTCCCTATTTCAAATCGAGATTCTTTCTGCAGAGTTTCTATCCTCGCAATCTGTGAAGACTTCCACCTGAATCAAAAACAAATCTTTTCGAAATATATATATATATATATATATATATATATATAGGGTCCGCGTGTGTATACTTTTTTGTTTTATTTTTCTTATACGTCTTGTAGCGAAATTCCTGTTTTGTTAAAAAACTTTTTAAAGTTTTTCTGTTTTTTCCCAGTTTTATTTTGGACTGATGAAAGGGATTAGGTCGGAAATAGTAAAGGAAGTAATATATGAGTCGGAAGTAGTAGTTGTGCACCGGAACTGCTTCCCTTTTAGAATCCACTAAAAAGGAAGTCGTCGTGTGAGACCGATAAAGAAAAATAAGGAAATTAATAAAACTGTTCCTCGGAATGTTTTCCTTTGCTTTTCTTCGTTCTTTTAAAGCAAGGAGAGGGACGAACTTGATGACGACATTAGCAGCCAGACGATTAATATTGATTAGAAATAGGATGTCCCGGAAAACGCTACTAATTATTTTTCCTGTCAAAATGTCTTCTTCTTCGCAGCCAATTCTCTGTAAAGAACGTCATTTTTAGTCGAAAGCTACTTATCTCCACTTTGTTTATATTGATCTCTTTTTGTTCTACTTCTATCAAATCGAAATTCTGTGCTAAACGTTAGGAGCATTCTCTGGTCCGATTTCGCTAATTTACAGATAACTATTGTTGGGATTTATTGATTATATTAAACTTCTATTCTAATCATCGATTCTCTTTTTATATCGCAGTTTTTTTTTCCTCTTTTCACGTTTATATTACGTAAATTATAGGCAAAAATCCCTTTTTTCTCATTTCCATATATTCTAATTTTCGTTTCTCTTCTTTTCTTTTACAATTTTTAAAATATTTCTTCGTTTTTCTTCTTTATTACCTTTTTTCTAATTCTCTTATTTCTCTTATTTACAATTTCTAGAAAATAGAAAAGACCAAAAAGAAAAAGAACATCTAAACAAACGATTTTTTTCCCTCTGCTTCCGCATTATATTTTTTACTTGACTTTTTAATGCAGAAATCAGCTGGCAATTTTTCAAGTATTTACATGTAAAATCGAGAATTATAAATCTTTTATTAAAATTAAAAAATTTTAGACATTAAAAAGAGCGTTGTTTAATTCTTAACACGTTCGGAATGTCGAATTTTTCACTGTTCCAATCATGGTAGAGAAGATAATGGTTCTCTAGAGACCAATTTCGACTGAGTAAATCAGAGGAATGGATTGAGGTGCTCCGAAATCTAAAAGATGCTCCTCCCAACTTACAAATTCAAGTGGTATAAAAACCCCGAACGAACACTATCTTTGAATGGTACTAGATACTTTTCGCAGTAAAAATATATAGCCAATTGTATAAACTCCCTTGTAAAAGATGCATACTTGTACAATCACTACTTTAACATTGTAAAAATGTTTGCAAAAATTCTACAACTGGCAACATGTGATTCCGCTTTAAAACTTGCAACTTTTAAAGCTTCTTTACTTTACGACCTGTTCGAGAAACCGAAGGAAAATATTTTCGAACGTAACGGTTTAAAGTAAATAATTGTAAACCTTTTAAAATGACACGAAAATATTCCGTTTAATCACAGTACAAAGTTTATTTTATGTAAAATTATTCTCAGTATTAATATAAATGAGTATAGCGAAATAGGCTTGTAATTCCGAGCATGAGTGCATATAAAATATTTCTTTCCATTCACATACATCTCGGAAGAGATGCGGGCTATATTGGAAAAGCGCGAGAAGTTGCATGAAAGAAATGGACGTGATTCCGCTGTATTATAGATAAGTTATACGCTATCTAAAAATAACTTTTTACGCGAACTTTAGTAAATTTTCTCGAATTTACTCGATGATATCGCCTTTTCCCAAAGATAATTTTCTAGAAAACCCAAATAATATTAATCCATAATTCACTAAAGATTATTTTGAATCGCAAAACTTCCTTTTTTATTTATTTATTTTGTTTTTTTTTTTTTGTTTGTTTTTTCCGAAAAATTCCGAGTAGCAGCGAGGATAATAAATTAAAACATAAAAGAAAATGCTTAGATAATTTTTTCAAATAAATCCATTTGCAATTTTCTTTTTCTTCAACTTTAAAACAAATTTATAAATTTAATGGTCAACAATTACAGAATCGTAGAATTTTACATTTAAATGTTGTTAACGATGTTAACAATTTCTAATTCAGTAGATATCGAAATTTTCCATGACTTAAATCAAGTGAATATCATTACACAATGGTCGCTCTTTTGGAAATGGTCCAATTATGTCCAGCAAAAATTGTGAAACTGAGAGCAAAAGAGAGAAGAAAACAGCAAAAAAAAAAAAAAAAAAAAAAGCTAATTCTCTTTGCACTGCTTTTTCATTATTGCCAGTATTATCAAGAAAATTTTCAGAAATTACTAACTACGAGTCGTTTTGCATGCTGGAAAAACTTTTTCTGATGTAACGCCAAATTTCTCGATTTCTTAATGGCATAGAAACACATTATAGAGGAAAAAAGATACAAAATGTATTAGTTTTAATTATCATTTTAAATTATAAAATTCTTTATAAACATTTAAGACACGCACGTATATTGAGAATATTGTAGTTGTAACATATTACACATCAAACTTTAGGATTTTTGAGGTAACGATACATCATAAATAATGAAAAAAGTAAGTGAAGCATTTTTAAAACAACCATAGAAAGACGTTATATGGAAGGATAGATAAATGGAGTTGTATAGTTTACTTCATTATTTATCCTCTTACCAGTTTCTCATTTCGAAAATTCCTATAGGAGTGTTTGTCGGAGTGCATCGGAATGAACAGTTGCCTATAACTTCGCTATTGTGCTTCTTTGTTCTTCTATCTCATAGAGTGGCAATAATGGTGAATGACCTTATAGTGAAACAAAGACACCGAAGGTCGCTATTATCGGTCATCTCAAACAAGAGATTCTGTCAGTTACATCAGGCAGATAGTCTCCTATACAATCGCCTTCACCCCATTCCTACTTTTATTTATCCATGATAACTCTACGCTTTTTAAACTCGTAGATACAAATATTAGCCATAAAACTTTTACGTGAGTCCTAAATCTTTTTTCTTACGCCAGTTTTAACTCGTATTTAAAAAAAAAAAAAAAAAATTCTACGTTTATATAGTATACCTATATAAATATATACATATAAAACGGAAAAGAAACTAAAATAGTAAAAAGTTCTTTATACTTCCTGTATATTTTTATCGTAAAAAATAAATTTAGTGATAAAAAATAAAGGAGGAAGCGCGCAGAAAATTCTTTCGATTTTTTCCTTAACTCTTTGAATCGTCTCCATTTTTATAGGTTAGAATATGATAATGAATATGGGTTAGCGGTCTCAGTCGACTTTAAAATCTTTAAGATTACAAAATATAAATGTGATTTCGATCGATAAAATGCTTTAAATATATCTATTTGAGAATTATCTAAAGGCAGAAAGGTAACATTAATTTATATTGAGGTAGCCAATGGTATTTTATCTCTAGGGAGAGACTAAGTAGTCTTCCCAATCTGCAAGAACTAATCGATGAAAGATCGAAGTTGGACTTGCACTTCCTGTATCAAACAATCTTAACGAAGCATAAATAACAATCCTTTTTTTTCTTTGTCTTTCAATGTGCCATGTTATCTTACCTCGAATTTCTTCGATCTGTTTTATCTGTAACAAAATATACTAAAAAGAAGAAGAAAATTCAATTATTTAATTTTGTTGTAGAATTATTAATTTTTTAAAATTAATTTTTGATATTAATAAATTAACTTCTTAAAAATTAATTTCACTTCTTTGCAAATTAACAATTAAAATTTTCAAAAAATAAAATAAAATAAAATGTTTTTAATTAATTTTTTTGTTTTTTTTTGGCAATAAAAATGATATTTAACATTTATATAATCATTTAAATTAAAGATTCATTAGTAAAATGTCTTAAATAAAAAATTCAAAAAAGAGGGGAAAAAATGTGGAAAAGTGAGAAAAATAAATTAAAATTTTTCATTATATTAAAATTTTTTAATGAATTTTTTAAATTTAATTGAGTGAAATAGTTGTTAAATTTTTTGTAATAATTTGTTTAATTAATTTGTTTTGAGCTTAAAAATAAATAATTTTTACTAAATTACTTCTTAATTTATATGTTTATAAAATGTCAACAGTATAATCGTTGTCTAAATGTTTGACAATTACAAAACTAACAATTAATTAATAGAGAATTAGAAGAAAATAATGATAAAGTTTTATCTCCCTCAAAGAAATAAAACTGAAAAAATTATAAATTTTATTTAAGAAATAAAATAATAAAAAAAAGGTTAAATGGTTTAAAACTAATATCGACGAATTATAATGTTATTTTTGACAGTTTTTAAATTTAAAATTGGCTATTTCATCTTAAAATTGACGTAGTCTGACATAAATATGGATAAAATTATTGGAGCAAAGCTGCATTTTATTGCAGACATAACAAAATATATTGGATAATGAACAAAGTTGCCAAAAACTTGATATAAGGAAAGTCCATTAGAGCCATTACTTTTTCACCACAGGAAAAATACGTTTCTTGCGAAAAATAAATCAAATTTGATGGATAAGAACGTCAAACGATGGTTAAAAAGTAATTCGAATGAGAGAAATTATTTTATTAACATATTTTGCAATTAGTATGGACCTAAGCCGTTCATAATCCTTGTCAGGAGAATGATTGTAGCCATTAACAATTGTTCGCTATATCCGTTTACAGGTACTGTAAACAGGTAGGTCTGCAGTGATGGGATCCACTTATGGGATGTAACATTACTTAATCTGTTATATAAACATCGAGTCTGACAATATTGTTTGGAGATTTATTTAGATCCCTCACGTTCATTTTCTTCGCCCGATTTAAACTTTTGTGACATGGGGTAGAGAGCGGTTTCAGAGTCGTGCTTCTTCTAAGATAAATATATACTATTATCCGTAAAAATTGCTGTTTATTCGTCTTCCAGTTTTTCCTCTCTCTATATATAAAGTAGTTCCATCTACTCGATACCAAACAAACGTAAGTTTAAGATATTAAAGCGGTCTTTTTCTTTATTTAAACTTTGTTTACATTATCTTGTTTCGAGAGTAAAATGCCAAGTATTTTGTTATCCTTCATCGCATCGGTTTACATCTGACATATTAAAAAATTAATTATTAAAGAAATTGTGTTTTCTTTTTACGAAATAATTGCATTAACGGAGATATAAAAATAAACCATTTTAAATTTTGAATAAAATTAAATTTTTGTTTTTCTTTTTTGCATTTTTCTCCTTTAAATCGTTCTTTTGTTTATTAGAAATTTATTTTTATTTTCTAAATTCGGTTTTAATTTGCGAGTAATCCCGTTTAGAATTAATTGATTTTTCTTGTCAAGCATTTCAAAAATGCTATAAAAATATTAAATGCCATATTCCCTTCCTTTTTTTCTTATCTTTGCGTCACTATGACAGACATTTTTTAACCAATAAACACAGTTATTAAGGTCTTTCGGCTTGTTTTGAACCATTATCGCTCGAGGTGTGCTTGTGTTTCATCTTACATGACAGTTCATATTAACGTTTAGCTTATAATCGAACAATCCTGTCACGTAATGATATTAATTATTCTTGTAACGTTTGGTGCTTGAACCAATGCGCTCGTTGAGTTATTTGTGTTCATTTTCTCAACTTTTCGTCGCTGGTTCTAGTAATTCGTATCGACGTTAAATAAGGCGGCAACTAAATAAAACTCTTTATGAAAAGCATTGTTTAATCACGTTTAAACTAGCACCAAGTTAATTCTATACGTACGAAAATTGTATTCGACGTGGGTCTTAACTGCAGTGAGTTTTTAAACAAAATTACTTTGAATTTTCGCAGTTATTTCGAGATGTTACTCCAACTTTACACCGAATTTGACTGATGAAATAAGACAACGTAACACATGAGTGATCTGCCAAGGGGGAGTGCATCCCGTGAGGACTTTCTATGGAAAACTGGACCTATTTAGGTGTTATATACACGTCAAGAAAACCTGGATAAGTTACCACGTTACCACGTTAGTCAAGCGCGAACCCGCGACTAAATACCACAATTCAATGATTTTATCCATTCGGCTACTGATGGGCACCTTTAACTTTAGAAGAATCTGCATTCCTTAAAAGTGATTCATGAAAAATTCTGAGAGATTCATGAAAAATTTTCCAAATTTGAAAATGGAAAATATATCTAAATTATTTGGTATTTTTCAATTGAAAGTTCAGTCAGTTCTTCTTTCTTTCGGTCATGCTACATTTTTGTCAAATTGCAATTTTTACGGAAGTGGCCAGCCACTTTTAGTTTTTCAGATAATACACGAATAGACAGAGAATTCTTTCTGTTTTATTTTTTTATTTTTTCTTCCTCTAACTTTAGGTTTTATGTCTCATATAACAAATCTCTCTTGAATTAATATTAAAATCGCTAGAGAATATAAACGTGCAGTTTATAAATGGCTGAAGTTTTTTATGATGCGATGTAAATTTCTCAAAAATCTAGAACATAATGATTTAAAAAAAAGTAAACTTTAAAGTTAAATGCGAAAAAAGAAAAAGAAGTTATCGTCGAACTATTAACAATTTCATTTAACAAACTTCTACAAAAACCGATTAACATAAACGAGGCAACGAAATATCTCATTTTTATTCGTTGTAATTGCGAATTTACTAATTAAACTCTGTTTTATCAATTCTGTAATTAATTTCAATTTTGCATTTTGTGATCATTAAACTAACAAATTGGACAATCTGTTCATTTTCCTTTAATCCCCAATCAACTAAGTGATGGGCCCCCATATAAACGGGGGTGGACGTTGATTAGGAAGTTAATAATTAATCACAGGCGCTTGTCTCGTAATTAATTGTCCTCAGTGCAAACTGCACAAGTTAGGATTGTGTATGAACTGTTTACAGGATGCAGAGATACAAGCAATAACGGTTAATGTATCCTCTTCCTGCTCCGACAATGCTTCACTCGCCGATAACAATGAAATTAAAGATATTCAAAGGGTTCAAATAATCTGTCGGTTTCTAACAATTAAACTAACTGGTCATAAATAAATGCATTTAGCCAAAATTGTCAGTGTTTATGCCGCGGTTCCATTAACGTTTCCACAATTAGTCTCTCCTCATTCGCACCTGGGAGTGAATTATAAGAGATTCATCGGTAGTAATCGATCAAGAGGCATAGTTTTTATTAAAATTAATTAAAATTTTAAAAAAATGTTTGACTTTAAGCGGTTTGCAGCTTTAATCAGAAAAGAAAAACGCAATTTCTCTGAGAGAATTGGCTCTTTTCATACGGTTATCACAACGATTTAAACAATCTAAAGCATCAGGTTTCCCAGACAAAATTATAAGGATAACAGCTGTTGAGAGACATCCATCTCATCCGGAATCTATTAGCCCACAGGGGGAAAATATGCCTCCGAACCCCGATCAATGCTGTTTTCTGCTTTCTGCCTATGATGAAACGAGAACTATCATATATATTGAGCAACCGGAGGTCGTTGTCAATGGCGGAAAGCTGCTAGATCCACAACACAACTATACATTAGATCCGTAAATCGATCTTTTCAAATTAAACATAAATTGTATTGCTTCGCTTGAAAACGAAATAAAAAATGAAATAAAATAAGAAACTTCAATATAAAACCAACCACAGTAACCATAAATAAATAAGTTTTCAAAAGCAATTGGTTAAAAAATATTTTAAAATCTTTTAAGATATTACAAAAGATATTTTTCGACTTAAATAGAAATATTAATGAAATTACAGCATTTATTATTAATAAAAAATGGAAAATGTCAATAATACGAATAAATAAATTTTCATTATTGTATTCGAAAGTTCTTTCGTGGAAAGATTCGAAAGCAAATAGCATAAAAAAATCGATATGAAATAGTAATATAAACCAATCTTCTTGATATTTACGTTATCCAGTAGAGTGTTTGAATAGAGTACTAATCTAGATTGTGTTTCCTATCAAGAGATTGACATGGCCAAGTTTCTCTCTAGCAGATGACATCAATTGCTGCGACATAACTGTTGATGACATTCTAATAACACTCTTCCTTTTGCATTGTACAATCGACGACACATTGAAACGATACGACGAAGTCTTTTTGTCTGATTTGTTTCATTTGTTGTTCCTCTACTACCCCGACTTTTCATTTTTTTTTAATTTAAAAGATAGAGTAGACTTGTTATCAGAAAGAAGCCATAAAGTAGGTTAATTTTTATGAATAATTTGAAAAGAAGGGGATATATTCGAGATGCAACGAAGAAGATAAGAAGAAAATCTGTTAGTTTTGTTAGAGTCCCCAAGTGTGTCATAAATAAAGAGAGATAGTACCGACTCGATAGATTAAATGGGATACATGATGGGAAGTAAACGCCCCACTTGGTGTCTAAGAGGTGGATCCAGACATAATCTGTTTGATTTCTTAAAGAGTCTGTGACAGGTATCCCAAATTTTCTGAGAAGAGTCCATTTATCCGTACGATGTTATCGTTCCCGATAGCACAACTGTTAAGTCGAGTGTTCATCATGTAGATAGAAAATGAGCAATTCAGCTAACAATTATTACTTCTCAGATGATGATGAAGTCAATTTTTCAAGTATTACGAGGGTTTAAGATACTTTAAAAATTTTAGGGATTTGTTTGAATTGAAATTAGTATTTTCTCTTTCTGCCAGCATTCTTATTCTTTTAGTGAGAGGCAATTAATGAAATAAAGTCATCGATGTCCGACTGTATCGATAACTTATAATCATTATTATAAATTTTGTATTGGATATCTTCATTCACATAATAGAGCTTATAAATTATACTGTATTCAAACATTTGTAGGAGACTTAAACATGAATTAAGCCTATTATTTTCGTTTAAATACCAGCAATTAAGATTTAGAAAAGCCAGTTAAAGCACTGTTGATCTTTCACATCCAATATGCAAAAGTAATGGATCTAACACTAGAAGGTTAGAACTCTTTCAATTATTTTAACAATTAGTTGAAAGCGTATCATATGACTCCATTTTTTTAATTTTTAAATATTTAAAAATAAGATCCTTAAATCTCAAATAAATGAAATTACACATTTTCATTATTGGAGTCAAATAATTCATTCTCTAGTTCAAAAAAACACGGAGAAAATCTAAATCACTTAAGGTTATATTTATATTGATAGCTGAGAAAAATTAGATTGATAATTAATTACCTTACATGTTTTCGAAATAAAGGATTTGTTTCCCTATCGATCGCTTAATGCAAAATATTACTTGTCATGAAATCCACTTCTCTTATTGCATGTAATGGCCTGAAAGTCAGTTCTTTACCGAGGATAAGAAATGTAGAAGCTGCGATGCCTCCAGCTACGTACCAGATTCTTGGTAAGAACCACTAAAGATGACTCAACTCTTACAGTAAATTCTTCTATAGGAAAAAGGTAATATCTTTAATTAAACTCCAGTTGAAGCCTTCTTTTTCACATATAAAAATATCAGAAACGAGTAATGTTAACAAATGGAGTCAATTATAGTAGAAATTAAAGTATTGATCTCTACAAGCCATGCGATGTACTAATGAGACGTTTCAAAACATTTTCAAAATCCAAATAAACATTAATTTTGATTAAGAGACTTTCTAATTCTTTGAAAATTTATTGGATAATTTATTTTTCAATCACTTCAATCGAATTTTTTAAAATTAAAATAGGAAAATACTAATACGATTTATGGTATAACAGAAAATTGTGACATTTCATACATCGAATTTTGTCATCTAAAATCTCAAAGAACATTTTTTCTGATTAAATTTGGACGTCGAGCTCATTTTATGGTCTCGGATAGAAAATAATTTATTTAATAAAATCTTTCCTAAAGATGAAAATTATCCATTAAGCTAATTCTTTATCTCTTAAGCGTTTATAACTTTAACTTAGAATTAATATAAATTATTCTGTTTAAAATCTATAAATAATTATTAAAATTGTTTTTATTATTTCATTATTCGTTACTTTGGCATTTTTAATTAAAGATACTTTTAATTTTAAAACTAGAATAAAATCTTTTATTATTTTATTAAATTAATTGTAAATAGATTAATTGGGAACTTCTTTTGTCTAGAAACATTCCTAATTTTGGTAATACACGAAGATCAAAAAATAAAAATGACAGTTATTGTGTTTCTATAAGTATCAATCTAAAAAGGAATGCAAAGTAGATACTTAAGAGTTTTACAACTACATTAACCTCTGCTAAATTAATTAAAGTTGGAAAAAGGGTGATCTGCTAGTTTGATCAGTGCATCGATTCTTGAATGTATAGCCATGCATTGCATGACACAGCTATCGAGTGAGAAACATTAGTTTATAAACACCAGAACCTCGCTGTTTATCGATCGCAGCGAAGGAGAAGAACCACTGGCACACTTACCACACAGAATGGATAAACTTCTGTTTTCTGCCATTAAAATGACACGATTTTGCTGAATTTCTGCTGCTCCAATTCCGCCATTGTATGTATAAACTATTTCTTTTCATCTTTACTTTCACTATTTGTCAAATTCATTTTTAATTTATTCTTTCTTTTTTAGATTTATATGTTAGCGAATAATTTTCAAATCTCCTTTCATATAATCTTATCTTTTATTGAGTAAATGATGGGTAATTTGGGTTAAAACTCATTTCCTGATTAATCGATCATTTCCCTTTCTTTTTTATCACTAGCTCATGACCTATTATATTTACTGCCTATGATTTATCTTAGGAAATCACGTTCTTTTTCTCACGATTACATCGTAACACTCACAAAATAAACTCAAAAAATACATTTCAGATGGAATTTTTTCAATCTAAAAAATAAATATGGCAGATAAATAGGTCTAAATATTTAATTAAAAACAATAAATAACTTCTTATTAATACGACTTAAATTTTCATAGAAAGTAGCGTTAAATGTGGGCTATAAATCATCCACCGATTGCGTACAGACGAAAAAGAGATATCTTTGTATCTTTTCATGAAAAAATTATAAGATTGCCTATTACAAATGCATTTCGGAGTGTTTCTAGACACAGAAAATCTATAGGATAAATTAAGCTAAAGAAAGAAATCTATCAAAAATGGTCCCGAATGGTTCTTGCTTTATTTATGAAATACAAAGGAAGACGCAAATAAACAATCTTATTTTTTTTATTTTTGGCTCTTTCTGCCCTGTGGGCGTTTTTACTCATACCCATTGTGGGTTCGGTCAGGTCTCAAGAGGGTGGTGAGGGAAGGGGTCCACAACATAGTTACACGAGAGGTCTGTCTTAGGAATTTTTCCCAGGACAGACCTCCCATGAAAAAATTCCTGCGGTCACTCGCCCGGATTCGATCCTAGGCACCCCAAGAGAGGTAGAATGATGCCTTAACTATCTCAGCCATTCTGCAGTAGCCTGTATGTATACAGGAAAGTAATGAATAAGTTAATAATATGTGTATTTTATGAATTAATCGCATTTGCACTAAGTTAATGGCGATTATTCTTATTACGGTTGGTGGATCGTTTTACTAAATTAAATTTTGAATGTATTGAATTAAACTGTAACATACCACATTTATTCTATGAAATTTATATACACGAATTCAAATGTCATGATATATATAGGAATATTGGATATCGATATAATTAATGCATGATATAATACATTTATATCACCATCGGAATATTAATTATAACTCAACTCTAAATAAAGACACAATTTTTTTAATGTGTAAAAATCCTAATAGGAGATTTATTTAATATCCTTTTTTAAAAAATATTTTATTTAAATCATTTCCACAATTTTAAATAAATTCTAAAATTTAATATTTTTTTAGAAATGAAAAAAAATTACTTTTTCTGATATTAGCTGCAGTAGAATCCTCTAACTTGGCTTGTTCAAGTCTGTTATTAAATGATATCTGAACTGAGCCATATTAAAAACTGAAAGAGAGGTATGGTATCGCCTGTAGGCTCCAGTTTCGCAATATGTTCATAATACCTAGTTAAACGCTCCATTACTTTAACAACTTGGTTAAGAGTGGAAAATCTAACTAACCCATGCAAATAGGGCTCTATCAACACTAATCTATACAAGAAAATCAACTTATTATGGATGTAAATGACTTTTTATTCATTTTCTTTTGATTATCGAACGATATAGAATCGATGATGAGAGTTGTCTCACTACTAGATCCTAATTATGTCATTAAGCTGTTGAATTAATTAATTTATTTTAAATAATTCAAACATTAAGAAATTGTTGGCAATTCATTCAGCACATGAAAAAAGGTATTAGTTTTCAGTATAGTCAGTTTTTCCCCCACAATATTCGCGCTTATAAATATTGAATTTTATAACCCTGGCTTTTTCTAATTCTTTATGCATGTAAAACAAGGATTTTTTTATTTGAAATTTTTCTTTTATCCATTTAGAACTTCCAATGCTAATCAGTGCCGGATTTAGAAATGGATCCGCCGGGCCTTGACCTATGCATCCAAATTTGGAACTTATTTTTCCCTCAATAGTGTATGCATTTATAATAAATTATTAACTGAATATCTAAACATTTCAAATACCTCGAAGAAATAATCAAGTTATAATAAAGTGGGCCTCACCAACTAGCTGGTCATGTGGAATTTACCGGCTTTTCTTCACGTGTCTAACACCCAAATAAGGGCTAGTTTCCTCATTGAAAGTCCTCTCGGGAGGCATCCCCCTTGGCAGATCGCCCATGTGTTGCGTTGTCTTATTCCATCAATCCAATTCAATCCTATAACAAGATGATACACAGAAATGCGTATATCGTGTAACTTTCAACATAGCCTACGTGAAACATAACGAAGGGGTACCAAACTCTACTGAGATCTGGGCGCCTAGAACCAAAATTTTATTTAAATATGAATTTTTTCAAAATTTTACATACAAAACAGTTAATTCTTAAATATACTAAAATTTCGCACTGTTATTATCGTATTAGAAATAATTAAATAAATTTACATATAAAATATGAAGTTCTCTATTATTATACTGGAAAATACATCCCAAATTTCGTATCTCTTATTAATTATTTATGGTAATATTGTTAATAGGAAAAATGTTCTCATCTAATAATTGGAAAACAAATTTTTTTTATAAATATATTTAGTCATTGATTATTTTTATTTAAACTTTTATAGAAATCGTATAACAAAACATTACTTTACTAGAGATTTAGAAAAAAATGATTTATTTTTCTATCAAAATTTAAAATTGGCGAAAACTTAGATTTAAGAACATTTTGTTTTGTACAAAGAGAAGGAGTATCGAGTTGTCCCCAGAGGCAGTGTGTTTTGTGCTTAACCATTTCTTGTGCTCTGACAAAATATCATTGACTTCACATTCGGAATCCTAATTCGCAAAGAATTGTATTGATCTGTCTGCAACTGCCTCCGAGCAAAATGAATTACTTTAGGCACCAATACGAAAATTAAAGAATTGATTGAAACCTCATCGATGGATTTTTAGATTTCTACTTTTTCCAATAAAAATTTTTATACTTTAATCTCATTTTTAAAAATATAAAAGGATTTTAATTATATCAAATATTTTTATAATAATAATAAGAAGAAGAAGAAAAATTCCTTTACCTTTAGTCGATTTTGATCAATGTAAAATGGTATCAAAAGGAATTATCCTTTGTTCCAAGTGTTTGTATACTCCAATTTATTCTCTTATTGTGTATATGTTGAGGTAGTAAATTCCAAACCATTTTAATGTACATTTGAATAATTCCTGATTGAAATCACACCCTCAAAATTTGAAAGGCAATCATTGATGCTAGAAATCTCCAAATTAAGGTATCTTAATATATTGGCGGTAAATGATCAAAGGACTTAACCAACCCACATTAATATTGTAACAACAGTCAGAAATGAAACTGTAACTTAGTTTAGTAAAGTTTATTCAGTAATAAAGCTGATTGCTAACTTCTGTAGGTGGACGCGGCTCAATAGGAAACGCGTTATTGCCTAGTAATAATTGTGTAGAAGTACCATTACATATCTTAAACGCTTTGATAGCGGAAGGTCGCATTTGAAAGTGCAATTTCCAATTCTAATGGTTTTATAAGGGTGAATGTTGGGTCAGTAAAGTCTGAAGAGTTGGTAAAAGTAAAGTTGATGGTGATTGGCGAACCAAGCTGGCGTCTGAATTGATTATTGACATCACGAAGCTGAAATGACCGTCTGGGGACAGGTGGCTATGAGGCTTGCTATCGTCTGGAAATATTTCTTTCTTACTTCCTTCTTTGTCTCTTGCCACTTTCTTGCTGCTCCTTTTCTTCAGATTACCTTATAATACCTCTAATATTTCTACTTCTGGTTGGTGGACATCTGGTTCAGAAATGACAAAAACTCAAGATATTTCTATAAACTGCTCAAGCCATAAAAATCAAGATTTTCTTTCAGGATCTTTATTCAGGAGACAAACAATATATTTGATGTATTTCCCACATGTTTCTTAAATGATTATTTGAAAGGAAAATATCCCATTCTCATGCTTAACTACCATATAAAATTGAATGTAGATGAATAAATTATTAATTTATAAATCCGAAATTCTGAAACGAGCGACTATCGTGATATCGCTGAATCAGCTGAATTTCGTTTCATAAAACTAAATTAAAAACTTAGAAATATAATAAAAGAAATATCCTTTCAAAGAAATGCTATCTACATTATACATCGCAGCAGTAAAACTCCCCTTTGTCTGATTTTGTTTAATATCTCGAGTTCGCAGTCATCTTATTTGCATCCGAAATTCCATGTACAAAAAAGAAAGAAAAACGAAAGAGATTATGATTTGAATATGACAAAATTGAATTTAGGACATAAATGAATATGCTAAAAAGTATATTAAGAAGTCGTATTATTATTTCGAGTGAGAAAAGTTTCCATGAATGAAGCTAATGGACTGATTTATCTTCGGCATGAGCAAGAGAATGTCGTCAAGCCTGTCAATGGCATTTGCTTGAGTGGGCGTAAATGTAATTTGTTAGAACCATTGGCTAAAATGCACTATCTTTAAATAAGATCAATTTGTCATTGTACTAAGATAATCAAAACTTTACAAAGTCAAACTTGGTCCTAATAATGCAATTTGACTTGATAAATTGATAATACGTTTTTATCTCGAAAAAATTCTTGGTGAATTACGCATAATTTTCAATTTTTTCCTATGTTAATCCATACATTATTCGTAAATTTCGGTCATTAAGATGGCCCGACTGCAGCGTGTAAGTCATGATAAAAAATGAAAACTTGGTAAATGGAGAATGTTGAAATAAGAATTAATAGCCCACAATTCATTCACAATTGACAATTTTTTCTAGGAAAAGTTAAATAAAGACGGATAGAAGTATTAGTACAGATTAGTGTAAAAGTGCCCTATGTTTACTTGTCAGTAGTTTTACTTTTATAGAGTTGTGTAGAAAGTTAATATCATTGAAGGGAAATGGGTCTTCTTCTTGTCCTGGATGTTGTTAAAAAGACTTTGAGCCAAACGGCTTTAAAACCAGCAATAAATCGCCCGATGCATTAAAGTACACCGCAGCCATATTCTACTTTTACTGTCTCCTGTTATTTCCATTTATAATAAATCATATTGGATGTAACCAGTATGCATTGCTCGGCTGCAAACACAATTATAGGTTTCTGAAGGAAAGCGCGCCTACGAAACAAGATGGCCGACACTCGATTTTGAAAGTAATAAAAGAAAAAAAAAATACTTTGAAAAAGAAAGTGAATTCTAAAATAAATTCAGAAAATATCCATTATTTTTTAACGTAATGGTTTAACTATTGCTTATTAACACAGGAACTACTTTCTTGTTTGGACAAAGAATTTAATTTCACGTCAACTCCGTGGATCGATAGAACGGGAAAAATCTCTTTTCATTCTTTATTTTTTGTTGAGAAAGTTAGAATAAAAAGAAAATTCCATTAGAAACATCATTCTTTAAAATATTGCTTTATGCTTTATACAATCATAAAACATTACTTTGCAATACTATTCCATCTTTTGTGTCAAGTCCACTACTAATATGGATGTAGATACAGTAAAATGCACAATACTTAGATATATGTTATCGAAAGAAAAAATTATAACTCATTCCTCGAATTTTAAATGAAATATAGTAATCACGTGGTTCGGCTGTAAAACTTTTTATAACTTGAAAGATGGATTTTATAAGGAAATTATCAGAATTCTGTTCTCGTCGCAAACTCAGCTCTTCCACAAAACATTATTTTCTTTAACATCGTTTCGAAATTTAGCCGATAATAGAAGAAAAAAATAAAATAAAATAAAATAAAATTAAGTAATCAATTTTATTTTTTTAAACATTTATTTTAACGTAAAAAAATTACAACATTTCTTTTCAATTTATTGATATTATAAACGGTATAAATTCTTTCATTACAAGTAAAGATAAATAAACATATTTTTTATTTATAATATCATATTAGTTTATTATTCCTCTTTCATAAAAAAATCCATTTTATTTTTTATATAAAATAAAATTAAAATAGTTAAAACTCTCTATAAATTTTAAATTAAAAGATAAAATTGAGTTGCATTAAAATATCCAATAATGTACAGTACAGTACCAAACCAATGCATATTTACAAAGGATGATCTACAGTTTCCTTTACAGCAAAATAAATTGGAAAATATATTTGATTTTATCAACAAAATAAACAGTTTATAATAAAATTTCAAATCAAGATAATAGATAGATTTTTTTTTCCTTCTGCTGAATATTTTACTTACTATATAACAGACAAATTTTATGAATTTAGTTTTATCTCTAAACTGATTAGGATGAGATTTTTTTCTTTGTCAAGTTTACACCAAAAGAAATGTACGCTGTTACCTCATAAACGTTATATTTAACGTTTTAAAAAGAGGAAAAAATGTTATAACCTTAATAATTTTAAAATAAAATAAGGTAAATCAGTATTAAAGTCGCGTCAATAAAGCCCTAATATTTATTCAACCAGATGATGGAAAGAGATAACAAAAGAATATTTTTACAATTTCACTAGCTTACAATAAAAATAATTTTACATTCATTAGTTTGCATTTCATTTTCCTTTTCGAAAAGTCCCATTTAAGAAGAGGGGAGTAAAGAAAAGAAAAAAAAAACATTGCTAGGAATAATATGATGCAGAAAGAAACAGTATATAACAGGCTGAATTCTTCTTTTAAGTTCTTAATTTTTTGAAAAATATTTGTTAAACAAACAACCGACCACTGATTCTATGCTTGTTAAAGTTTAAATTTTATATAGCATGAAAATATGTTCAATAATAAGCGGCACGATATGGAAAAATACATTGCAGCCGCTTATTATTTTTCGTTTTTTTGCATTATACTTGGATGATTTTAAAGTGTTATATTAAAGAAAACTATAACAAACATTATTATCATGCAAATAAATGGAATTTGTCAATATTTTTTGTTTTATTTATTTTCTTTCTTTGAATACATATTTGTACGAGAGGATTTACACAAAAATATATTGCCTGACAGATTCTAAATATCTTATATATGCGAGATGAATTTTTATTCTACTCGGTTGATATTCTTATTATTTAAGCTATGTTTTTCCTTGAATAAATATAATTAGAAATGCAATTTTTATATACATATTACATGCTACATATTATCCAAAGAATGATACGTGATTAATCGAGTAAATCTGATTAATAATTTTTTAAAAAAAAGCAATTACAGTCAAATTTCTGAGCCACTGATGGAAACATTAAAAAAATGGCCGTTGTTTGGAGTTTATTTTTAATGCAGTTTTGTTTTAATAAATTTCCTAGGAAAAAATGCCCGTTAATGCGAAGTGGCCTTTATTGGAGGTTCGACTGTATGTATATATATATGTTATTTGCGTTGTCCGTATTGCTTTTCAAAAAACAATATACAAGAAAATAGAGTTTTGGATAACAAATTAACGTAAACAATAGATTGAATAAAATCATTTGTGTTCTTATTGTTTTCTAACAGTTGCCATCCGTATAGTATGCTTTTATCGTTCTTCGGTGACAGATCATTATTTTGCATGTCCAGATGCTCTTTTCATTCGAAGTAAGATTAAAGTAAAAATGATTAATTATCAAAGATCGAGGATTGTAAAAGCTTCATATATAAGCCTTGTTTTATCTCGACGTTAGATTGACACTACCGGTTTTCATTAAAAATAATTGATACTATTCAACTTATTTTGAAATTGTCATTTTAACTTTAGTGTAACATTTGTCGGAAGAGAAGGTTCAATGACCAAAATACTATCTTGGTCTACCCGATATCTAACGTAGAAAAAAAGAAAAAGAGAGAGTAATGTTGGTAGTAGAGCCCATTTTCTGTAAATTACATGCCATAAAATGGAATAATATCAATATAAAACATAATATCTTACTATTAAACAAGGTAATTTATTGTTAGTGATATTTGCAGTTGTTTTTAATCTGTACAATTAACATATAACAACGTAATAGCCAAGTACCTGAAGGGAATCTTCAAGATTAGGGGGTAGAAAATTATTCGAAAGCGATTTTATTTACATTTTAGCATCTTTCATTGGAATTTCGTTTTAATATTTACTTAATATAATAAGCTACATATAATTTGAAACCTTTTTCTTACATTTTATACTCGACATAAAATTGGATTTAACTACCAAAATATTCCTTTTTATTTAAATTTAAAATGTACTATCTAAATTAATGGCATGATAGAATTTAAATGTATTTATATTTGAAGAGATTTTAATTTTTCGATTTTATTTCGAAATTATATTATTTTCTATTAAATTAAAGTATATTTCCTTAATAAATTAAATAGCAACACTTCGTTAATTTATGAATAATTAAATTGTTTATATCGTTTCGCTTAATTAATTCATTAAGATAGGTGGTAATTTTGATTTGGAAATGGCAATTGTTTGTTAATATTTCATGAAAATTCGGAAATATCGCGTAATTAATGTTTCTTAGTACGTTTGGGATTATCTTGGGAATGAAAACGGTCTTGATTTTCTCATATCAGCGACTTTGGTGGTCTGTTTCCTGTGTGTACCATACTTAATGATATACCTTTACTACATCCGAACGACTCGCATCATGACTTGCAAATCAATTCCCGTTTGTCTGAAATATTATATACAGTTTAAAAATATTCCGCTTGTAAATTATTCAGAAAATAAGATTCTTTAAGCATCTCAAACATTTAGAATATTCTTTTAATATAGAATCAGAATTTTAAAATATTCAAGTTTGATACGCCTCATTAACTTTAATATGGCTTCGTGTTGGACTTTATAATTTTTAAATTGCGTTTTTTTTACTAAACAAATCGTTATTTTTGGAGTTTTTTCAGTTTATATAAAGTTTTATTTTATTTTTTATTTTTTATAATTTAGAAAAGTCGAAACATATTAACAAACTAAATTAGATTGTTTATATATAATCTTCAGAAAAATGCACAAAACATGTTTAATTCAAGAAATTAAATGTTGACAAGAGTGAATAGAATAATGATTAAGAAAGTGAGAATAACATTTCAAGTTCTTTTGTTTTTCTTAATTTATTTTAGTAAGAAAGTAATACAAACTAATTGTATTTTGCCATTCTTTAATTAGATAGAGAATGATAAGGTAATCATTAAATATAATCTTCAAATCTATTCGTAAATATTGCGTGTTTTTCTGGTTTTTACTTTTAATTGACGTTTTAAAATACAATTATAATTTAATATCTGATATGAATATTAAAAGTAATTAATTTAACTTAAAAGCGACTAAGTTAATTAAGTATAGTTAAAAAAAAGTTGGCTTAATATTTAATAGGGATGCACTTTACCAATTAATTTTTCAATTAGATTTATTATTTTCATTGTAAATTATTGATGATGTTAGCTATTCGAAATACATTCGGGTCGTGGAGTTTTGTTCAATTAAAAATCTCTAATTTGTAAACTGAAAGAGCTTTTAAATCGATTATATGATATTCTTATAGGAATACAGGGAGAGTCAAAAGTTGCTTAACATTCTTATAAAATTGAACTGATTTGGGCTGGAGGAACTTTGGCATGGTAGAAACATGTTATGCTGTCCGTTGACACACGTATAGATGGTTGCTCCTAACAGGGAAAAGCTGCTGTGGGTTAGAGAGTCGTCTCGATCCCCAATGTTGGCAAATGTCACCAAATGATCGAAAAATTCAGGCCACCAAAAAAGAAATATTTTTCGAAATTAAGAGAAATACAGAAGTACAAAGAAGGGGCATGAAGGATAGGGAGAACAAGCCTTGAAGGGCCTTGATGGGGAGAACTGGGGATTGATACCTATGGCTGATACTGATAGTTCATACAACTGGACTTTATAAAGGTGTTAAGCGATTTTTGATTTACTCTGAGCATTGGTCTATCGAAACAGACTTTTAAATTTGGAACATTGTAGAAGAAATTTCAATCGTCTTTCGACATTAGCACGATCTTGCAATTTTGTATTTTATTACAACTCTAGATCTTTCATCATCAATTGAGTTTAGAATTCACGAACAAGATTTTGCACGCAACCATATATTATATTGCTCTATCTTGTAATCACCATTCATTCTCATAGCTAACTCTATTGAAACACACGTACTTTCTATATATAGGAAATGTCGAATTTAATTAAGGATGATGTAAGAAATATAAAGCAAAATGATAAGAGTAAAGTAATAATTCTAATTTAAAATTAATTAATTAGTTAACGAATTTTATTAATAATTTGCTCTTTTGATTTATATCTATAATGAGTAGCCAACTTTATAACTTATAATATATAAATGATTTATTAAACGACAATAATTAATAATGTATAAACTAGACTATCGATTGCTTTTTAGGCACATTACTTGTTTAAAATTTAAATAAATTATTTATATATATTATGCCGTATTTACGTGTAAACAAATAGCCTACTACATTTCAATTAGTAATGATTCTGAATAGCTTTTAATTAAATAAATTTATCGAATAATTATAAAATTTGTACGTTAAATAACTTATTCTATATATTTATAATATCGTAGCAAACTGTTGAAGGTAATGTAATTTAAATTCAGCATAAAATTGCTTAAATAAAGTATTGTAAATACGCAGTCAGGCTCAGGTACTGTACGTGTGTATTGTAATCTCGATTCAAATTTGATTCTTTACACTTAAAACAATTGGACATTGTTACGCCATACGACGAATTGAAGACAAAAATCAAAACACAACTAACAAAGATAAAATTACATTAAAGCTATTTAATAAATTCAAAATTTTAATGTAGAATAAAGCATAAATGTTTAACAATTTTCATATTTTTTTTCTAAAGCAGAATTCCTTGAAATTTCGCCTTTAAAGTGAGAAACGATTGCTCATTCTTAACAACGTTTTCTTTCTTAAAGAATGACAGATAAACAATGAGAGTCATTTATTTGTAACTTTTTAATTCTGTATAATAGCATGAAGAACGCGAAACCTTAAATCACAACAAACATTCTTCTATTCCCAAAGTTTAAAAATTCACTTATCACTATATCATGTTCAAATCTATCATATCTTTTTAAATGGTTTTCTGCTATTTGTTTTAATTATTTAGACAACTTGTAATAATTTAAACGACTAAGAAGAGAAAGAATAATTTTCTTTGAAGCATTTATGTCTTTTATAATATATACTGCTCATGACTACATATAAATTTCAAAGTCTCTAATGATAAGTAAATACTAGCGTTTTAGACTGATAAATTTTCGAGTGTCTTACTAACCAATCAAAGAAAAAAATTATCCTCTCCATTTTCTAAGCTACAACATATCTTCACGACCGCTTTACATCATTTTACTTTTAAAAATGTTCATTGCACCGTTCTACTTCCTCTCTCATGAATAATATTAACCATTTTAAATATTAATTTAAATATTCACTTTTATTATTTAGAAATTTCAGTGATTAAAAATAGCACTTTTACTAGGAAAATTCCGAAAACTTTCTTCTTAATCAAGGTTTATCGTTGTTATATTTTGAATGCAAGACATTTATTGCTAAAGGAATGTTACTTTAGTAATGTTTTGGGGTTACCAAATCTCTAGAGATTTCAAATTCCATTGTCCACAAGAGAAATAAAACAGCTACAGATTTTATGTCACAAATCGAAAATTTCTAGTAAAAAATCCTTAAAAAATGAAAAATTGCAAAGAATTTTTCATTATTTCTATATATTTCTTGCAATTTTTTAAGGATTAGAATGCCAGAATAAAGTCAACTTTATTGGTCTAACATTGGCAAGCTAATCTGAAAACCAACAGATATTCTACTTACAAGGTGAAATATATCAAATAATACATACAGATAATACAGAGATATTGAAATAAAAATAATGCCAAAACATTTTTCATTTTCTCTAAATGTTTATAAATAGAAATTTTCTGTTTATTTCAGTTTTTCCTCTGTTTACAATCTCTTATATTTTTTAAAATTTATAATTTAATTATATAGGCCTACAAACAATAATGAATATTTTAATATATAAATTAAGATAAATAAAATATAAGTTTATAATGCCGAAGTAAATTATAATATATATATATTAGTTATATTAAATATAGTTATATAATAGTTAGTATAATATTATTATTAATATAATAATAATAGTTATATTAAATATATATTAGTTTACATATATAGGCCTATATATATATATATATATAGTCAATTTTAATTTCTCTGTCCTATGGGTACTAAGAGGAACTTTTCTTCCTTACCCATCGTGAGTTCGCCAAAGTAGCCATAGCATAGCCCTAGGTTTAAATCGCCTATAGACCTATATATATATATATCCCACTGTTGACAACACAAACTTGTTCCCCAACATTAACTTCTCTGTAATACAAATCTGTACACTACATAGTAAATTCAATGGCTACCTGGCAAAACTTTGGGCTAAACTACAGCCTTCTGTACTTGTGAAAATGGTACCATAGAATCTGTTCAGCATGTCATTTTTAAATGTCTCATGCATTTATATACGAAACTAATCTTGCAGTTAGAACTGGCTGAAATGCAGGTAGAGTGGCCCTGCAATCTTAAACATTAGGTCTATATTAAAAAAGTTAAATCATATATTTATCTATAACAAAATTGTATACAAAAATAATACAGTAGAACTCCGATTACCTGAGGTAACGTGAACCGATCATCCTCGGATAAAACGGACGGTCACGGTCATTTCAGATTAAAACTTACAAATATAAAACAATTTATATGACAGCACTTTTAATGAATTACAATATACGAAAAGTTATGTATTATATTCAGGTTCACCTCGTATAATGCAGAAACTCGGTTAATCGGGGTTCGGATAATTTTTAATATAATTAATACAATCATTCAAGAACTAAAATGCATGTAATGTTCTTATCCTATGCCTCTTTCTATAAAAAGGAAGGCAAAATGCTGAAAATGCCTATGTATATACGAGTATATAGGCGTTTTCAGAATATTATATTATGTATTAATAATATTGTTTACGATTAACAGTAAACTAATTTAAATGTTTATGTCTCAAAAGAATTAGAGAAAATTATTTAACATTCGATAAGTAAACAAAAGAAGTATTATTTTATTTATTCATTGAATGTTAAATGATTTTCTCTAATTATTTTGAGAAGTAAACATCTAAATTAGTCAATATTGTTTACTGTTAATAGTTGATTATGTTTATTGAATAACAATAGAAACAAATTATGTTTACTTTTTCGAAATTATTTATAATTATAAAAATACAAAATCGTTTAGAATTATAAAATCCAATAAATCTCGCATATTTACAGCTAATAGTTTTATTAATCATACTCGACTGTTTAGTCTTGTACAGTACACTACACTGACTGACGGATAGGGCTGGATTTAGACTAGTTATGGTCCTAAACTAAAACATATTCTCTTCCACCAAATAATGATACGTATAAAACATATGATGACCTAAGGCCTAAGCTACTCACAACGCGAGGCCCTAAGCTGCAGCTTGTAGGCTATAGCTTATGTACTGTATAAATCCGGCCTGCTGACTGTTTTACACGCAAACGGAAAAGTAGCAGATAGTAATTTTCTGAAAAGAATATCCTTCGTTGCAGAGTTTGGAGAATGATTTTAAAGAAAAATATTTTAAAGCTTCGTGACTTCATTTCCGTTGTTTAATACAAATATCCCATTCATCATTTGTTTACATAATTTTTCTAAAGGGAAATAAATATTCATTAGGCCTAATATAATATTTAATAAGAAATAAAATTAAATGAAACACATATTTGAAAATAAGCGTGATATAAAAAATATCAGCAATGAAATAATCATATAAGCAATATACCAAAAGCCGTCGAGAAAGGAGGTAGTTATAGATTTTTTCCAGAACCCGGAGAAAACTTGCAGCCTGTATTGGTTGCTATCCCTATAAATAACGTTAGTTTTACTAACAAAAAATAAAATCTTTAAGAGTTCATTTTATTAATAAAGAAACATTCTCTACGTATTTAATTCGTTCAAAAAAGGGGGTAAAAGGGGCTCGTCCTACCCCATGGCCACATATCAAGCTTTCGGTGGCCCTAAATGTATCAAAATACTTTGTACTGCGGGTTATAAAAAAGTGGCTATAAAATTACATTATTATTGTTTTTTAAAGTTTTTCTAATAATATATGAATAACTAAGTTCTAAAACATGTTAACAATTTAATAAATAAAAATTAAAAATATCTAATTAAATAACGAAAACAATTCCAGACTTTAAACACGTTTTTCTTTAAAACAATTCTCAAATAGGATTTTTGTTTGGCTTGTTCTTCTTTATGTGTATATTCTGTTTGTAAATATAATTTTCTCCATCCTCTATCCATATTATTCCTTTGACAAACATAATATATATAATAATAATCTACGTTAAAAGAAAGATGTACGATACAGTACTTTTAAATCAAGTTTCCTTATAATTTAAAGCGTTATTAAAATTTCAAATCAAATTTTTCACTTTATTTAAATCATCCTGAAGATTATTATTTCATCATTTTTAAAAGTAATCATTTATTTTATCTTTTTCTTATCAATATATATGAAAATACAGAAAATCAATGCACTAAGATAATTGCATCACCATTTAATCCTCAGACGTCATAAAGAGAGATTTTCCTAAAATAAATTGTATTCCTTAAACATATTTTACATGCGAAATAACTTTAAATTTTGCTTAAAATTTCTTTGGAGGTCAGATTATTAAAATTCAATCTCATAAATTAAGCCTTAAAAAGCAAGCAAAGTAGAACGTACCGACATACCTCTAAATATTTGTATTGTAACGTTATTACAAGACATGCTCTTCCTTAATTATAATACGGTACATGTCTTTTCTTCTTCATCTCATGTATATAATTACTTGTTTAAAACTCATTATAAAGTTAAAACATAAATAAATTAAGTTCGGAGAGTAAAGGAAACTGTTTTACTATTTTAATTTCTCTTAGATGAACTAGTTATCGACGATTAGCATAATATACACACATATATATTTTATGTAAATAAAAATATATATCATGGTGAATTTATAACTAAATAAAAGCATAAACAAGGTTATGATATCATAAATAAAAATAAATTTCTTTAAAGAAATAAATTCTCGGACTTTCTAACCCTCCATTAGCAGATTCTCCAAGTGTTGACCATTAACGTTGCCTTGAAAATTGGATGAAATTCCTTCGCTACCACTGCAACAATCTTCGATCTGCAGTTTAAATAGAATGTTTAATAACTGTTCTTGATGGCAATAAAATGGCAGCGAAGAGTAAAATTCTATTTATAGCTAACTCTTTGTCTAATTTTCATTTTTACTTGTTTTATCTTGATTAAATTAAGGTAGCCTCTTACGAAAATAATCAAATGTCTATTTTCAAAGTTGTAGAAAAATTCTAATACTTTTTAATAATTTACTCTGTAAGATTAATATAAATGTAGATATTTCAATTATTTTTTTAAAAATTTTTTTCATAGTTAATTTATAGGATTGGATATAAATATACAGATTCTTTATTACAAAATTTAAAATTTAATTTATATTGAAAATTTCGAGATTAAAGGTGTGCCATAACTAAGTCTTGAAAACAGAATATTTATTACGTTAATGGGCGAGTTTCCGCATAGGTAAAATAGGCACATACCTACACGGTATCGGATTACCTATAGGCACGTGAGACACATGCCTAGGTACAGTACACCTTGTCTAGGACCTCGAAATTGGAAAAAAAAAAACAATTTTACAATAGCAATTGTATATTATAATTTATAAATAATTTTATAGCTACAATTAGACGTTATTAGTTTATGATGTAAATTATGTAGAAGGCCCCAATCTTCTGTGCCTAGGGGCTCCGGAAGATCTTAATCCACCACTCTGCCTACGGCGGAAAAATTTTGAGAAGGCAATTTTCGGCGTAGATAATAGGCCCACATTAATTATAAATTATAGAATATTTCATATATCTTTTAATGATATTTGCGTAGAATACATCATCATCTGAGCGGTAAAATCGTAAATTCTGAATGTATGGCGTCATTAATGATTTAAAAAATCTAAATTCTAATTACATTATGTAGTAAAAAATCTAACTATAAACAATTAATAACATCTCGAGTATTACGAAAAAATTATCTCGTTCTATAAATCAACTAGTATATATATTATATAGTTATTTTACTAGATAAGCTTGAGGAAACACCAACCTAATCTAAAAACTGTACAGGAAAGAAAGCGTTTTATAGTCACAATATCTCGAAAGACTAGCCAAGATAGATTGGCCAATGTGGAAGATACTCTCAAAATCCAAGTCTGACTCTTTTTAAATCAATTAATAGGAAGAGAGAACCAGGAAATAAAACAACAAAGAAAATTTCTGAACCATGACTCTAAGAGAAACAGTAAAATCAAATTTTCTCCTACAGATATTTATAGATTTATGCAGTAGAGAAAACCCGATTTTTCTTAAATAAATTAAATTGGTAAATGAATGTATTTGTGAATATAATTTATAATGTTATCGTAAAGTTTTTTAAATTAGAAAGCATCATTAAATATATCCCCGTAGCATACGAATTTGCGTATCATTAAATTGTTAATTAAACTAATCATGAAGGATAGTAAACGTGGACATTGCATATTATGAATTAATGTATTCAATTATAAATTATTAGTAATATGTCGTAGAATATCTCATTAAAATATCCCGGAGCAAGATACTGTGTTATTTTTAAGTCATTCAGAAAATTTTATTTTATCATTCCAAACTGCTACAAAAATTAAAATTATATCTGCCGTAATAGTAAATAAATGAATATATATATATATATATATAAGAAAATACCATTAAAAATAAAAATATTGTTATCTCGTTTCCTTTTTCGAATTAACAAGACTTCATTTCACATAGAGATGCGATGAGAAGTATCATAATTATGTAAATTAATTCAAAAGTATAACGGTATATTTTGTTACTCCAAACATGAATAAAATATTAAATCCTCAGGTAAAGCGGAGTAATTATTTTGAATGGTAATTATTTCGAATGCATAAAATAACAACAATTCCATTTTATTCGTAGATGTTGCAGATCAATATAATTTCTAGAGAAAATTCTCAATTTAACTTAAACGAAATTATATGACTTCTACTTATATTTATGACAAGAGAAATTATTAAATAAAATACGTTGCTTTAATTTTTAGAACAGCAATTCTTAACCTTTCTCATTCGCCTACCCCCTTCTGTGTATCCCTCCCTAGTGATACGCGTACCACTGGTTGAGAACTGCTGTTTTAGAGTACATTTTTTAAAATTTAAAAATGTAACATAAGGAATAAGATAAAAATAATAATGCGAATGATTTGTTTCTATAAACGTAATAATAATAATACAATAGGTTTTATTATTTTTGACTAAACTGTAACAGTTTCGCAGTTGAATTTCTTAGAAAAGTAAGTTTTAAAATATAAATTTTTCATTCATCCGAGTCAAAGATCTTAAATAAAACACGTCAATCAGATTCTTCCACGCATCAAATGCGATTTATTTATATTCGTACAAAATTCTAAAAGAAATAAAATCATATTTTATTGAAATATTATTACTATAATTAAACAAATTTCATAATTTGTAAATAAATTTCGAAATTAATAATTTAAATAAATCATCACTTTAAATGATGATATATTTATACACTTATACTAAACAAAGGAATGATCCCAATGGATGATGATTGGTTGATGAAAAATTGACCTTTCACTTATTATTACATGATCAAATGGAAGTTCAACTTAATTCTGTTTTCTATAATTAAATAACGACAACAATACTTTATGATAAATTTTAAGTTTAATGATTGAAACAGTTAAGATTAGATTTAATGATAAAAGTACTTAATAATAATTAATTTATATAAATTCTGTAGTTGAAATATTGAGATTTTCACTTTAAAAATTTGTTAACAAATAAAACGAATTTATAGAATATTTTCATTAGATGTTGCTTAATTTATCTTTTATTTAGCTTTTATAACGTTAATTGAATTATAAATCTATCAAAATGAATTAGCATTGGAGTTTAGGAAAATGAAGCAATTTCTTATCAGTAAAATCAATGTGAGATAAGATAATTAATTTAAATTAGTTCAAAGAAATTCTTATAATAAATTTTTCATATTATTTACATCAAAGGATATATCAAAAATTCTTTATAAAATAATTTTGTTCTACAAAAATAACAAATTCTTCCTTTCGAATACACCTTGAAAGAAGAATAAATAACGATATTCGTTTACAAATGTTGAATTCAAAAATGGAGAGATCATTTATTGCCAAGTTCTTGTTTGTGTTGAATAAAATTCCAGACAATAAGTTGGAAAATATAATCGCTTTAAATATATTTTACAATTTTGATGCCTTATGAGATTTAAAGGGAGGAAGAAAAACGTCTTATTTCATGAAATGACTTCACAGAAGATACTTTTAAAATGACCTCTTTTTCGGTAGAGCTTATTAATTTATATATTTGTAATTAAGTAAAATAAAATTTTTATTTTAGAAACGAAAATTTAATTTTATTTTTAATAATAATAATAATAGTAAGGATTATTTAAATGCAATTTCATTATTTTCCACTTTAATATCTTATCTAGAAATGCAGATGAATAAAAAGGCAAAAAAGTTTTATTCTTTAAAACAAAAGTAATTAATTATACAGTACATATATTGTACAAGGCGAGAAAACTTGCCTTTAATATGTCATTTAACAAAATAATTTAAATTTCTAATTCATTATAACAAGTTTTATACTTTAATTAGGAGGTCAAAGAATAACTTGTATAGGAAAAAAACTATTCCATTATTTTCTGTACTCGAAAATAGCATAAAAAATGACTATGATAGCATAATTGACTCTTCATTTTTAAAGATGATCTGCATATTATGATTAAAATTTTGTTTTAAAAAAGCTGGATACTCGATTACTCAATTACGCTGAATTAAATACAAGAAAAATGACTAATTTATCAAATAAAAAAATTAAACTTACTTACAATTCGTAAAAATAATTTTTTATAACACAATTAACTTATTTTAATATTTCAAAAATTTGTTACAAAAAGGTTTTTCAAATGTACTAATGAATATCTCAGTCATTTTAAACGTGAGAAGCCAGATTTTGACGCCTTCAATTTCCCAAATCTATTCAAAATCGTCACGAATTTTGAAAGTTTAAATGTATAAAAAGTAAAAAGAATTTTGAGGGTTTCTCCGTTTCTATAGCAACTGTTAAATAGCGTGAGCTGTAGAGGAATATTGGGTGCCAACGCCTTCAGTTCCATTCCGACCGCATTCACGGTCACATCAATCTTTGTCTTTCTCCAAACACCTCATCAGAAAAGAAGTTACCGTTGCCTGGCATAATTTCCACGGCAAAAAGAACGAAAATCTCCATTAAATACTCTATTCTGAAATAAAAAATCATGTAGGCATCCATCTTTGTTTCTGCATATATCTTAGGTGTAGATAGAGTAGTAGAAATGTTCTGTCTGGGGCTCCTTCAATCATATAGATCCATGGCTCTACCTTCGGGCACATAAATTCATATCTATAGGTGAGCATTTGCACGTACACAGCAAAAATCTTCTACAGTTTTCGAATTTCATCAATTTCTCGAGAAGGGTAATTATAAGTTTGACTTAATTCAAAATCCTAATCTTCTTTCCGTTTTGCAATTATCTAGAAATTGGTTAGTTAGTTAGAAATTTGAAAATTTCTTATATTGATTTTTCTCTGCTTCTCCTTTTACTCTTACGAATTACGTCATGCGGCCAACCGAATAAGCACTTTCTAATTATAACAATTTTGAATTTCTTCTACTTTAATTTAGTTCTCAATACAGTTATCAGGATAAAGATTTTTAACTTCCGATACAAAAATTATAATTATTCTCAATTGCGATTTCATAAATCTCTTCTGTTTATCTATTGCTTTATCTATTAGACAATTAGACACTGTTCTAAGTCTTCGCATACATTTAAAAAAAAAAAGACGAAAGAAAAACAAATTGCGTTTAAGTGCATTAAAGAATCTTTTTACTAACCATAATCCTAGAAAATTTAAGATTAATTATATCTTAACATTTGTTATGGATCTAATGATTAGTGTAGCCGCTTTGGAGAGGATCTGATAAGAATTATTGTTTAATAGCGCAACTGTCTAAAGAAATTGCTAGATAAAATAATGTCTGGTAAGACAGATAACATCTGAACTTCATCTTCAAACTGCGAGTTCTGCATTTCTTCAATATCACAAAAGATCACAAGAAGTTGATAATTGATCCTAATCTAATTATTAACCTAATTGTATTATTAATTAAGTAAATATAAAAAGTTTACAATTTATGTCTCATAATTGCCTTTAATAAATTGAATTTGTAATGACAACCCTTGGAGGACCTGACGTCCCCCACGGCTACAGTTTAAAATTTTACTCTTTTTAAAATTTTCGCGTACGTAAATTTTATACTGAGAGAGCTTATATTAATATTATTTAAATTTAGCATTAATCGATTTAAAACATGGCCAAAAAAGTACATTATTAATGGTAAGATCAATAAATATCACATCTAACCTGAAAATTAACTTGAGAAAATTCTCTCGGATGACATATCAGAATCAAAGTTAAATAACTGATTAAAGGTACAAGATAATTGCATTTTTTATCAGAATTTGGCATGTTATCTTCTTTTTAAAAAGTGTACAATCTATTCTAAATGGTTTAAAATAAAGTTTCAGCTCGGAAGAACTTAAATTAATTCGGGAATATCGATTTTCCTTGTTTAAATATCAAACAAAAATGCATTTTCCAGAATCGAACTTGGAATTTTTAATTTTATGCCAAAGCATTGTTTTTCATGCATCGAAATTCTGATTGCATCTCTAGAATTAAACAGTTATTCCAGTCCAATTCTTCTCATTTAGCAATTTGGACTTGCCGAGAGCTAATCATGGCTTCAGGTGAGTCAAATCCAATTATAAATTACCCTATTATAATGCTCGATACTTTGACCCGTTCTGTCAATTTTCCACATTAAATCTATCCTAATTAAGAATCTTTAACACGTTTCGACTACTTGGATTTAAGAAATAAAACTTGTGACATTATTAGATTTAACTAAATTAGAAAATAATTTATTTTCTAAAATACATTAACCTCACCGGAAAATCTGATTATCTTCGTGACTAAGCTGTCGTATGGATCTATAAAATCTACAAGATGTACATTTCTAAAATAACTATACTCTCGATGATATAAAGTAATATTTAATCCGTGTTTGTATTGTATACTGCTTTAGGAATTCAGACATGGAAGATAGTCACAAATCAAATAAATTGATCGCAAAAACATTGACTTAGCGTGTTTGTAGCATTCTCCGCTCAGAAAGTCTCTGTTGTTGAATATTTAAACTGAAAATACGATCGAAATGCTGCTGATCGCGATTAAACACGTACAGAATTATTCAAATTGAATGTTTCCACTTCAACCATAGAAATGAACATTTAAGAAGATTTAATCAAGAAAAATATTTATTTCGCTTCCATAAAAAATATTTGATCTTTTCTTAATCATTTTAATTTATTTTTTTAATATAAATAAAGAATTCTAGCAATGTTTGGACATTAAATTCATGAAATGTTGTAAAAATATTTTTTATCCTTTAAGAGAAATTGTAAAAATATCCAGCGTAAATTTATCTTTATTACTTTTTTTTATTTTGTAATATTTTCGTCCTTTATTTTCAATGAAATATTGTCTTTGTAATGAGTATTAGTTGAATAAAATTTAAGAATTTTCTACATCTTCAAAGAAGGGGTTTAATGACCGAAAACGCAATTAAGGTTTACATTCAACATAGTTAAATGACATAAAAAAGGAACAAGAGCAAAACCTCAGATCTAATTAGTTCAAATTAAAATAGACAAAGAAATGTCTAACAAAGTTTAAAATCATGTTTAAACTTAAAAAAATCGGAAAAAAAAAACAATTTTTATATATGCATTATATTATGGTTTCTTTATAAGCATATTACAAGTTGTAATTTCAGGAAGTATGTTTCAGAGTTCATAAATTTCAAAATACCTACGTGATTACAATAAAATAGAAAAGATTACATTAAAAATTTCTAAGCGCCAAAGCACTTTTTAATATTATTTGATAAAGTTGTACCTAATTAAAGCTTGGAGTATACGCAGGAGCAATAATTATCTGAAGAACTGAAAGCCATAGAAATTCATAAGAAATGCAAATCACAAACAAAGAGTAGCCATTTTAAAAATTAATATTATTAAATTACTCTTAGCGGTAAGAGTAGAATATAGTTTTTATTAAACAAATTACACACCTAGATTGAATTTTAGGTATTTAACCTGCTTATTATACCATAAACATCAATTTATAAAAGTTAGGAAATATTAAAAACACGTAGTGAAATATTAAATATTCATGAAACATTAAATATTTCACGTACTGCCGAGATCATTTATTAATGAATTCTGTAGTGGATATTTTCCAAGAATACTCTAAAAGTACTTACGATTTTTAGTTACGTGACGGTCGTTTCATTTAGAAAAAGTCACATAAACTATTGATTACGACATTTACAGATTATCAATAGCTATAGTCTTGAAAAATCGACTTGTGAGGCAGAAATAAACAATCAATAACTTCGATAACTGTCAGTTTTTTTCCAGTCAAAATGTGATACAAAATATATTTTCATGTTTAAATCATTAAATAATTTTTAACAAAATTTTTCAATTGAAAAAATTTCATTTTATAAATTGAATTTTTCTTTTAAATATATATATATAATGATGTAGCAATTCATAAAATACTATTCCGAAGCATCCTACAAGCTGGCAAGGACTCATACGATTTTCTGGGCACCAAGAAATCCAATAATTTTTAATCATAATTAAAAAAAAATAAATAAATAAAAAAAAGACAAAAGCCTTATTTTGGGGGTAGGATTAGATTTTAAAAAAGCATTATAAATGCCAATAACGAGGAAAATATTAAGTCTAACCCAATTACCCTGCGTATCTTCCCCCTCGTCTTATCATTTCAAAAATATAATAGTATATCCAATATTCAGAAGTATTCCTGCCAAACTTCGGAATTTTTGATCTACAGGGTTCCGAGATATAAAGTATATTATAGGGCAACATACATAGGTTACAGAATTTTGCTCGTGTTTTTATGTTTTTAGAATAGAGGACCTTACAATGTCGAGAAATGCACCCCTAAGGATTAAAATTTGAAACGATTACAATACTTTCCCTCAGTGGAATTAGTCGAAAACGTACAAATTTAATTAAGCAATGTGAATTGTCATGTTTTTCTTTTATATGTAATCAATATTTATAAAATTTTAATAATAATAATAATAATAATAATAATAATAATAACAATAAAATAAGAATAAAAAATAGTTAATGAAAATGTATATACTTATAATAAATCTGATTAAAATATTTTAAAAAAATTAACACAAAAGAATTTCTGTTTATCTTTTTGAGTTCATGTTTGTTTAGTAAATTTTACTTTTATCACTTTTGCATATTTAATTAATCTTTGATTTATTCTGTTCGTTTTAAGTTAATAAACAAAATTTGATTAAATAATATTGTATTATAGCATATAATTAATACACTTGTTACAGGTTAAACTTGTGAATATCGAGCAGATGGATTTGGATATTCTGAAAGAAATCATAAAAAAACGAATAAAAATGCAAATCCTCAAGGTAATTGAACGAATAGATTGATTGTGTTTACTTTCTCTGTCTTGATTATATTAAATTGAAAGCAAAACAAATCTGTAAAGTGTTATGATAGCTTTAATTTTTTTTTATCTAAAGATGTTTATTTTGATAAGAGAAAAGATTTCTCCTATTAAAAAGTACTTTAAAAATAAATATAAATAAACTATAAGATTTAATAAATTCGATTGTTAACTTTTATTATAAGAATGAATAATTTTAATTCTTTTTTAAATATATTTAAATAACGCTATTTTTATATGAAATTGTTTTAGGGTGTAACCAGTTCAATGTAAGTTATTTTTTGAATTGTGAAGTGTGAGCAGATCATGCATGACCTTATAGAGATTAAAGCTTTTTTTTAAAGTCAATTTTAAAAATTCGATCAGGATTTCCAAACTTATAAAGGGTTACGGGTCACTTCCATTTAGGAGAAATTTTTATATTCTGTACTTAATCCTTCTAATCTTCGATTCTTAAGGTTTGAAACGTTCTTTAAAAATAAGTATCAAGGGAATCCTTCAATTGGAACCTTTTCTCGCAATTTTATAATTTTTTTGCTTAAAAAACCATTCCTATCTTTAAAATTCCCCGAGGAAAATTTTTAAAAGTTCAGCAGCTCATTTCCAAAATAGCAAGCACAATTAGATATTTTTAACAGCAAATTTGATCCTGTCAAGTTGGAGAAGTGAATGAGTTATAAAGCGTGATGAAAAATAAGTTTAACGGCTTTACACGACATCCATGATTATAAATGGAAGGAGAAACTAAACCCGTAAAAGTTTAAATGCAATATTGTTGAAAGAATACGACCGAGATGACGTATTCCACTGAGATATTTTATCATTCCAATAACATCATCGATTCCTCAAGATTTCGCATAATTTATTTAACGATCGAATTCTCAATACGTTTCAATAAAAGTCATATTTTATTAATAAACGCTACGCCGGAGGAAATTAGTAAAATTTATTTAAAGAAAAATGTTTATAATTACTTAAAATAGTCTTTATGCTACGTACACAAGAAGCTCCGTTTCCCTACGTCACATAAACGTCATTGTTATGTCAAACGTCTTGCACACTTCGTTCGAGATCATTCTGTCATTTAAATATCCTTCCACCGTTGTTACCTTATCACATGTCACATAAGATGTTTGTCACATTTCATTCTGGGTCATTACGTCATATAAAACGTCTCGTCGCCCTCGGTAAATATCATCGTTACCTAGTATAAATAGGTTTTACAAAAGAGTACTCCATCATTCGACATCGTCCGTACAACTTCTAAGTGGTGTATTTTCCTTTCCAGAAATTTTGATCATTATGCCATTTAAAAATTCTTTCATATTCTAAACGTCATTAACATATGAAATATTTCCGCCACATTTATCATTCTCGACTCTTGCGTCATATAAGAGTAAAATAGACGGGTTGAAGGCAATATCACCTTAAATAATACGTTCTCGGGCAATAGAATAGTTATAACGCAAATTTCATTCTATCACAATCTAATCAATGTCTTCATTTCCGCAATTTTTCTAATTTATAATCGCAGGGAAAATATATGGCATATGTTTGATAAGCTATAGTGGCCAGATAATTAAATTTTTCCTCTTAAAAATTCTTTAATTGTATCGTTCAAAGTAAATGTAAGGATATGTTTTTCCGAAAGCACTTTTTTAAATTGTAAAGTGGTCATAAAGTACAAACATTCGGTAGCATCTGTAATAAAATTAACAATCCGAGAATTACTTGTAAGAAAATATGGTTTAAAAGCAAGAAAAGTCCACTTTTAGACAAATGTTATTATCGTCCCCATCACATTACACGGTTATGTTGCAACTTTTTCCCTAAGGCAATGCCTTGCGCTAGCCAGGTGCTGGACACATTCCTTCAAAGTTCGTCACATTTCTTCATTCTTCTCAGCTAACTGCAGTTAGATGGAACACAGCAGGAAGGCGACAATGCTTCGAGCCGCGTGAAATTTTTCCTCACCACTCTTTCACAACTGACAATTCACTTTTCGTGCTAACATTGCCTGCAGCTACTCGAAATATTTTTTTCTTTCCATCTTTCTATTTGGGTAAGAAAGTTGAGACGAATCCAATCGGAAATCTGAGAAACGATTGATTTCTTTGAAAGGATAACTCGATTCTATACAGCTTCATCTACACTATCTCGATAACTACGATATCTTCCTACTGAATGGCAAGATATACATGTCATTCTTGGAGAGTACATATTTTTTTAACGATTTACACAATTATAAGATAAACAAGATGCTAAAAAACTAATGTTTTGAGTTTACTCAAAAGCAAATAAAGAAAATAAAATATACTCAGAACTTCTTAACTTACGAAATTACTTATTAATTGTAAACTCCAAGCGATTTGAACTCTTATAAAATCATTTACTAACTTTGGAGTGTACAAATTTAATAAAGGATATATTTTTTATCAATTTTATCGGATTTAGAAAGTATGACGACATTCCCACGTTTCAAAACAAAATTTCATAATATGAACACCCAGATAGCCAACTGATAACCCCCGTACCTACGGGGGCTATCAGTTGGTTAAGCCCCCTCAACTTAGTCACTAGTGCCTATATGCAGTATGTGCTTTAGCTTTCATCATGTAAACTTAGCCTACTCTTACTTATTTGTAGGTCTCTACACTTAAACTGTAGTTGTGCTGGCTGAACAAAGAAAATACCAGTCACAATTTTTTCCGTTTGCCCCTCTAGCCCCCAATGATTTAGTTCTGGCTACAAGACTGTTAATATCAGAACAAGAGCAAGATGCGATTCGTAACAGTGGAGTAATCAGGGAGGGGTCCAGACTCCACGGACCCCTCTCTGATTACTCCTTCCTTACCTTACTACTTCCTTCCTTGCCTTCGTCAGTAAATAAATTAAGAAAAAATCAGATCAGTACAGTAAGACGACTTGAATGAGTCAAATGCACCTATACACAAGTACTATACTGTACATACAATATCTAACAGTTTACTCTTCATCCACAGAGCAATTGGCTACATCCACAGTGGTACAAGGATTGTATGTTTGCACGTTCTAATTCATGCTCCCTCCTTATATCGGTTCTAGTTACACTACTGGTAACTAACTGATTAAACTGTAATTTATATATAAATAATGAAATTATGAATCAAAAAATAATGAAATAAAATTATGAGGTCAAGGTTATTTTAATTGCAGATTTAACTTTTATCTTTTTTTTCTACGAATGAGTCATAGAAAAATTTTAAATAATTTTACTTTTAAAAATAGAAATCAGAGTAATTAACATAAATTTTAGTAAATTATAGTAATAAAAATCTATTGTATAAATCATTTCTTTAAGTTGCAAATAGAAAAATGTATTAGAACAAAAGTCAACATAAAGACATGACATCATTCTTCAACTATTTCATCCTTCCACGAAAAGAGAAGGTTGATTCAATAGAAAATAACTGAAACGTGATGGAATTTAAGAAACAATAAGCGATTCAATTTACTGTAAAATTAAAAGATTTGTTGAAATTATTCTAAGTATAGTAACATTTTAAAAACTCAAATATGTTTGAAAGTCAATGAGTTGTTTAGACACAATGTCGTGTTAGAATAGCATGTTTGGAACATTGCATATTAAAGTTTGCATAATTCATTGCTTGGTTGTTGTACTATAGATTTCTTAATAAATCGACGAACACGCAAACTATGCACATGGAACTGTTTGTTGACATTTTATCTTTTGTCCAACATCGATTTGGCAATATTAACACTTTATAATAGTTTACATATTTGAAAATTCAAATATCATTCGCATATTTGCATATCTTCATCAATAGATAACTCAGAAAATTGTTTAGCGGTATCGATCTGTTTAGCATATTCTGTTATTAATGAAATCTATAGAAAATTGAATTCGATCGATAAAGTATAGATTATACTTAACCATTAACAACCGGTTTCATTCATTTAATGGGATGGAATCTTCAACAAAATTTGCATTCCTTGAGTTTGATTTAAATAATGAGCACAAGAAATTGAAAATTAATACAGGAATTGATGCTCGAGTAATTTGTTTAATGTAAACTTTTATATTTTATCTAATCGATATAATAAATTATAATTTAGATAAATTAGTTGACTAGAATATTTATTATTTAAAATTAAACCCGATTTTCCATATTAAATTCGATCGAATGAAAGCTTTTTGAACGATGTCGTTACTACAAGGGAGAATCCAAGATCGATTCCCGTTAATCCCATTGTTTTATCTTTTTCATCGATCCATAACTATAGACCTAACCAAATATTTTATGATATTCTATCAAATCGGCCTAAGAAAAAAAATCTTTATGTAATTTTAAAGCATTCGTAAATTCGAAAAAAAATATCGAAAGTTTACTAAGTTATAAAAAAAATTGAAGGATTCCACATAACTCGGTAAGGAGTCAGAATCAATGCTGCATAATCAAGCAGCAGTTCTGGGTTTTTAAAAATGCTACATGGTATTTTAAAATATGTTTTAGGTCGATATAAATCCATAAGAAATTAAGACCCCGATGGCATGTAACATATAAAAGTTAGAGTATCAGCTTCAAAGTCGGTTGTCCCAAAATAAGCTTCATTTTATTTTTCAATGCGATGACATGCATCATAAAGAAAGAATAAATATTTTCGATTTAAGCATGGCTTTTCATAAGTTTATATTTATTCAACGGAAATATTCCTGTAGAAATATTTCAGGAACGTAGAGAAGGGAGTAAAAAAATAAAAAAAAAAAACGAAACCTTTGAAGCTAGTAGAAATTTTTAAAGAGTGATTGCATATGAATTTTAGATGATTTTTATGTAAATACGCACAGCAAATTTTATCTATAAAATTATAATTTATAAATAACATATTGTAAACATAACATATCTTAATAGTATCTTAATATACGATAAGATTTCTTTATTATTCAGTAAATATTTAATTGTACTTCACAAAACTTTTAAAAAATTACTTAAATTTTTAAATATATTATTATTTTTTTGAATATCCTTCGAATAAATCATTAAAAAAATTGAAATAATTTTTCATTAAATTTTAAAGGTAGCGTTTTAAAAGTGAAAGCGAGATGAATACTGTATAAAAAATTAATTTGTGATAAGTGAATTCTATTTAAATAGAATAAATTAGAATTTCAAATTAACACAATTTATTTATAATTAATTTTATTTATTTTTCACAAACAAAAATTAAGACAGTTTTTTTTCCTCGACGTGTTTTAGAATTAATCTCCCGCTTTAATTTTTTCTGTTTTATAGCTTTTCAACAGAATTCGGATGAGTCAGTTTTCTTCGAGTAATTCTGTCCAAGGATTTAAAGTATAAACTCTGAGCTATTAAATGTATTTCTTATATTTGATATGTTTTTAAAATCGTTTATGGTTTCGTAAGTTTTCTTACTAAAAGGAAAAGTAGGTAAATACGTGTTGCATATGTCTTCTTTATGGACTTGTTGTCGAAGTCGACAGCTAGTCGCCATCTTCTGTCATCGCTGTCAATCACCTACCGCTATTTTTGATACAGAAGTGTTCAAATATGAAATGCTTACAGAATAAAAAATATCAATCTAATCCATTTAAAGTCGTTAAGGAAATGATTACAAAGAATTCTTTGAAAGAAGTTGGAAATTCGAATAAAAGAAGAGAAAGGGAGAGAAAGCGAATCAATTAATTTGCGATTAGGAAATTCAAGTCGTGATTACTTCACTACAGAATGAAACATAAGGGATATTTCACGTTAAGAGTTTCTTTATTTTATATAACGTAAGTGCTCCTGTGCTCCACCTTCCCACTTACTATTGTTGCATTATTCTTTACCTACACATTAAAAACAAGATTTTTCTCAGAGCGAATAAGAAATTACTCTATGAAATAAAATACTTGTGAATGTATCACAAGTTTTATCTGAATATAATAACATTTACAATTATAGAAGAGTGGACTCAAACACGTTTTCATCTTCAGAATTCAAGTAGTCGTAATTTCTCTTAATGCTACTATAATATAAAGATAACTTTTTAAAGATAAATAATAAAATTTCTGACATTTATTTTGTGTTAAGGATTTTGTTTTCTTATTTATTTAATATTATTTTAAATTTACATTTCAGTAGAAATGTTAAATATTTTCCTCAGTTGCTTCAGTAGACAACAAATTAATAATCATTCTAATCTAATTCATTTTAAAATGGAGATTAATTTATCTGTCTGTTTGAACTCTTTATAAAGAAAAAATCCATTCGAAATTTTGATTGGAAATTAATAGGAAAGTTCAAAGTAGCCTACTTGATTTAAAACATTATAAAAAGAATACTGTAGATTATAGGATTGATAGCGTTAGTGACAGATGTTAGATAGGGGATCACAGCTTATTTGAAGGTCAAATGTGGTCAAATGAAACCTTTATATTCGTGCTGGAAGCGATACGACGATAATTTATTCCGTCCGTTCGCCGGCTGTTAAAGTCACAATGCTTTATAACGACAGAAAAAAGTTCACTTTAGATAACTTTTATATACAAATCAATAAAAATCCATTAAAATAAAATAACATAGTGACGCGTTCTCCACTAGAATTAAATAAAAAGTTGAAATTCGTTTCAAATTTTCATGAAAATAGACTATTTCCTTTTCGATCGTAGACACAGAATTTGAATTCGATCGGTTGTCTTTCAATAAAAAGAGAAAGAAAAGGAGCTAATTGAATACGTTCTCGTGAGAAGCGTTATGAATTATAGCTAATTAAACTATTTTCAAAATTTGTTCGTTATTTTTTTGTTACGAAGAATGCTTTTATCAAGACTAGTTTATTGTCTGATCCATAGAACAGTATAAAAGAAAGAAACTCTTTAACAGCGTTAAAAAATATATATTATAATACTTAAACAAGATTGGATTTGGCCACTTTTATTTTCTAAAAAAAGGACAGTAAAAAATGAAGTAGCTTCTCTTTTTTCATAAACTAAGACTTAATAAGATTTTGACAAAGCATGAACAATGAATATCAGTAAAGAAAACAAGATTCCTTAACAGAATATTTTTATTTGATTTACAAAATCTTATGATACATACATTTATACCTACTTTTATTAAACAATTCCTTTCGACTAGAATAATTTAATGTTTCAAAATATATTTACATCATCTTAAAGCCATCGAGTTCGCTCCGATAATTTTACAAAAGCACTTTACTATCATTAAATTTGAAAAAAAAAAAAATTAAGAGCAAAGAACAATCTTATTCACCATCCGCAGCAGATGACTAATACTTTACTTACTGGAAAAAAGTATAAAAGTTAGTTTTATCAGCAAGAAATATTAAGGTATTACGTCTTTAATCCGTGCTATCCCTTTCTATCAAAATAAAACGAACCCTTTTTAAATTATTCAATCAACTTTGAAGTGAGATCCATTTCTAGAAACGGATAGACTAACTACTCGAGGGTGTGTCAAAATAATCGACAAATGGAAAAAAACAACCACTTCAAAGTTTCGAAATTAAATTTTAATTAATTCTTTATATAAAACAGATTTGATAATATTAAATTTATAACGGGATATCATCTAAAAATATGGACTATTCGATATTCAGAAAACTGTCTAGAATATTATCAGGAATAAGCATTGGAGATAAAATTACTATTTATTGGATTTAAAAGCGTTGTTGGTTTAAACAATTGTGAACACAATTGTTATAGATATATACTGACTACTACTTGCATGAGTGCCAATATGGATAAAGTGCTACAAAGAAGCATTTTGTCTTTCTAACCTTATAGGATTGTTCAGTTGTGCGATTCTCGTCTTGATAGATCCACTCGACGAGGGAGTAAAAAACAAAAATAAAAATCGATTGGTGGATTCTCTTTCTTCTATTTCTATCTAAACTGTCAGAAATCTAATTCTGCTTACAATATTATGGTAGCAGTCAAAAGAAACACCTGGTACGACCTGTATAAGAATATATGAGAAAAATGTGAAGAGAAAAATAATCCCAAGATAACCATTTTCTTGATTGACAGAATCTATTTCCGTTAGAGATTAGGCATCCATACTAAAAATATATTCATATGTAAGGGTGAAAACATGCAGGCGATTAAGTGTTATTGTCTTCAATTACTGTTTTAATTCCTGTAGAAAATAAATATCCTTGACACCGATCACTAATCACTTAATGAAGAACAATGTAACCATGATCTAGTTATCTTCTAAAGAAATTTGTGAGTTCTCGGATTTATTTTGTTTGGAATTCCAACTTGTGAAGTCAGCAAACTCCGATTGAATTGCACAATTAGCATTTTACAGTTAAAGCAATCTCTTTAACACTTCTATTTACACATTAGGAAAACCACTTGTGTAGAAGTCTAATTAAGAAACCTGCTAGTTCCCATCCAAGTTGAGGTTACTGTAGTTATTGGCTTCAATTCATATTACCCCAGAGTTTCATAACATCCTTTGGACGGAGTCTATTTAACTTCCAATTGCTTGGAAGTGACTCATTGGCCGGAACCCCCCGGGAAGTTCAACGAGCTCATAAATTATCTCCGAAGATCTCGACAGTGGAGAAAATACGATAATTTTATTTAATTTAAAAAAGTTAAAATCACCGGAACATTCCGTTTTTCGAGATAAACGACAGCAATATTATCCAAATTTGTTTCTATTGCCAACGTAATAGCCATAGTAACTGACACATCAATTGAGAAGACGCTTAAAATAAAAATTAAGATAGACATTCGTTTCTTTCTGGTAACAACAAATACCTAAAGTTGCAAATAACGACGAACAATAGTAATTGTTCTTGTCGCGCATCTCGCATTCCGATCCCTAGCAATTTTAAAGATTGTTATTGATGTTCAAATCGACTTTGAAGCTATGGATATTTAATAACGGTATATATCGATTGCCTCTCGATGTAATTAAAGTTACTGTGAACTGCAAGTAATAACAACATTTGCCACGCCATAGCCGAATCTTAGAGTGCTAGCTTCATTACAGAATGTTTAGACAACTCAAGGATTGGTGACATGTCGCAGGCGTTGTGTGTGGTCCCCGGTGGTCACGTGACAACTCGGATGAATATTTGACGAGGGCGATATCCGATGCCGTAATTGTTAGTGTCCGAGTGAGAACCCTGCACTGGGAATCAAAAGGTCGAGTAACAATTTAATCAACTGATGAGTTTTCTGTTAGGATCCGTAAGGGATATAAACTCTGCATCGAATTCAATGGATTGCTGAAGGGGGTATTATTACATAATGTAATTCTATACGCTATTAGAACTGCCAGGTTATTGTCACGTCCAACTAAATAGAATATTTGCTACAGAGACTGATCTCAAATAAAGCGAGAAGGTAAATAAATATGAAATGTAGTAAGTTTCATTTCCAAATCATTGAAACCGAAAGAGCAAGATAAATTAAGTGTAACCAAAGTTACTAAATATGCTATTACTAACTTAATAGCAACTCTGATTATTCTGATAAGTATTAGAAATATCTTAAAATGAAGGCTCATAAAATCAAAACCAAGGATTATATTTCAGTTTGTAACAAGTCGAAAAGGTTGCAAATTTCATTTCATAGCATTCTCAAGAGGTTGACTCTTTTTCTCATTTGAAGTTCCTAAACTTCGTTTCTTTCGTCTTAAAAGTTCGTCTCTTTTTTGAAAGTAAATTTCTTTTGCTTTACGAAAGCGTAACAATAATGTCGATGCTTGAGTGAAAAATGATTTAAATAAACCATTGGCTGAAACAGTTACATCGGTTTTAAGTATCCGAGGAAAAAAAAAAGAAATACAAAGTCGTAGAGACGAAAATTGATATTTTAGATAAGGATAAGGAAGATCGTTATATACCGAATTAGATTCGATCGATTGCCGATAGGAAAAATATAGATAAGATTTGATAAAGTACAAACGGAAGATAAATAAATGTGGGGTGAGGAGCATTCCCTGCATGATGAATGTACATGTAGAGATTTTTGTGTGTATATAGACTCACGCAGTGATATAAATCAAGTCTTGTGCAGATCAAAACTGAAAGATGAGAATGGCAGACCTACGAGATTCGGAGAAGAGAAGTAAGAAGTCACAGACAGACATTGGCTTTCATTTTTGTTTACAGAATGTTCTATTCCGTATACACAAAAAAAAAAAAAAAAAAAAAAAAGAGGGAAAAATATAGGCCTATATATGACATACATTAGCAATAGATTTTGGAATTCAAATACATTTTTTTATTGTTATTTTAGAATAAATTTTGATTAAGTGAATCAGTATGTTTCGCATAAACAATTATGTAAAGCATATAAATGAGTTTCTATTTAAATAATCGATGTATACTGAATAAAGCACTCACTGTATGTGTGTTATGTTCATATTTTATCCGCCGAATTAAACTGTAGAAAATGAGAAATTCTGATGCGGAAGGAGGTTGTTAAATCATTCTCTCAAGAGAGTGGTTTCACTTAAATGAAAATTTTATATTTAACATTATCAACAGATTAATTAGTAAATTGTAACGCATATTTCAAACTTATTCTTTCCGATATTTCTCCGCATCTTTCTGCATTGGGAATTTATTATACTGAACGAAGCAATGATTTCTCTACTACAATCGATACTCGCTCATGTTATACATCAATCGATGGCTAATGTTACATATTTTATTGTTCATGTCTCAAATTTTCAATTTTGTATTTTACAAATAATTTATTTAAAGAATTCTTTTGTAACGTCGCAGCGACTGGGTTTCAAATTCACATTACCAATGATTACAACAGATTTAAAGAATTCGTAAAATTCATTTAAATTCAATTTTTTCCTCTTAACATTTGAAATGCATTGTATATCTTTCATGTTTAATCGATGAAATTTAAAAAAAATTTAAACCTTTTCTTTTATTAATGTCAGATGGTGCTTTTCACTTTTCCAAATTTTCAAAGGGTTTCTTCTATTGTAATTCCTGTTTATTTCTATGAGAAATAACTCGTGATAAATTTGTCCAAAAGAAAATAAATGGTTTCATAAATATTTAACATTACATTTTCCTTAAATTTGAAAAAAATACCTTCATAAATTAGGCTCTTTTTAGTATAATTCAAATAATAAGCACACTGTAAAATTAACGTAGAAAAATCTACCAATTATGATATTAGAGTAATAATTATTACAAATCCAACTACAGTATAATTTTCTGTCTGGAATTACATTATGTAAACGATTTTGTCTGGCTGCTGACATTTTCATTTATGAAGGTGGAGCAATATCCTTGTCGATGCAAAGTTTATCTACCTTCATCAGACGACCTTAAATCATCATCTGATTTAATAGCTCAATTGTTCGCACCCAAGCACAACCAGAGGAAGGCACGCACGACGGAAATCACGCATCTTTATGGTCATTTAATCTCTCTCTGCACCTTTAAAATTCATTGAAAATATAGAAAAAAAAAATTCGGATAATAAATCAAAGCTGCTAAACGTTATTAAAACATTCTTAGTTAAATTGTTAATTTTATATAAGCTTCGGCTACTTCGATTGATAGATTATGACAGGACCGTTATTTCCGTTAAAATTAAATAATAATAAAACTATTCAAACTATTATTTAAACTATTAATTTTAAAAATTTCTTCTATTGTCATAGAATTTATGGAGAATTGAACACTCCAGTTCCTATTTTCGCACAACAGCGGCAGAAAATGATGACTTCAATTCCTATCATCACGGATGATTTTGGAAGTGGATGTTTATCAAAAGTAAAAATCTCATTAATTCTCACTGGAGAATATTAAAATTCCTCCAATTACAACTCAATAATATGAACTGGGCACTTTCTAATTGCATTCGAATGACGATCCCCCTTTCAATTATTAAGATAGCAGATTCCCACCATATACAGTTAATAGCAGCATTAGGTCTATTATTAAACTAATTTTCTAAATTGCTAATAAAGTTTTTCTTGTAATTACCAATTTACAAATTATAATTTCCGATAATATTAAAAAGAATTAAACATCTGCATCATCCTCCACAATAAAAGACATCTTTCTCTTCAAAAGAAAAAAAAAATCTTGTTTGTGGAAAGATCAAATCTTATATATAAATACATCGATATTTTGACTCATTTCTGTTAAATCGCCCATAATTCTTTATAATATTAAAAGAAATGATTCTTTTTTTTTTTTAATGTTAAAGCAAGAAGACGAAGTCATAAATACGTTATTATTTACAAGTTACTCCTCATAATTCTCCATAAATTTAAAATTTGGAAAGAATTTTTAGTCTTGCATCGTGATCATAGACCGTAAAATTGTACCCAAAATCATACTCAAAAAACATATATATTTAAATAGAAAAATATCTAAGAAATGATTTACTTCCTTCTCCTGTCTTCTTTAACTTTTTAAGGGCTTGTTTTAATGTTGGAAAAAAATAATAATAAATTCGATTTACATTTTCTTTTCCATTTGAATTAAAATATGTTTTGATATACAATTTTAGAGCTAAACAAAAAGGAGGAAAAATGATAAAAATCAAGAAGAAAGAGGAAAAAAATTTTTTTCGACTTTCACTTTTTAATTTTGAATCGAAAGAGGCGTCGAAAAAACAGTAGAGAAATTAAATATTTATTTGAAAACTGCCATCTTTCTATTTCTATCGGGTAATACTTTAAAAAATAATATTAATAAAAGTACAAATATAAAAAAAATAGTCGATTTTAAAATAGTTAAAAATTCAACGTATACCGAATACATTATTTTTAATTAATTATTTTTTAGCTGCTTACATCGATTACTATTACTGATATATTAGCAGAGACCACCATATTGCAATCTTAGTGTGATTACAGAATCAATTATTACCGAACACTTTGCTACTTGTAGTATTTGGTCGAGTTCTGATAGAGTTTGCAATGGATTGTGTCCGTTTATCTATCTGTAATGATAGAATAGAATGATCCTTACAAAATAAAACGTTCCGAATGTATCAATAACTCAACAACAAAAAAGTTATTTAATGGTTTATCCGTGATCATAGTCCGAATTCGAGAGGAACATGAGAAAATTCAAAGCATTTAATAAATAATAAACATGTTTTTGAAAAAATATGAAACTTTAACAGATATTAGCGTGATTTGAAGCAATTGTTATGATAGCTACAGCTCAAATTAACAGGTTATGCATGTTTTGCGACTAGATGTTTCTCTGGCACAGAATTCAGATCATAACATGATATGCACGATTGTAATTAAAAGAAAAATCACGTGATCTCTGGTAGTGCGTGACTGAAGAACACTAGGGAATAAAATCAGAAATGATCATAATAATCATTAATTAAATTTGTTTATTAGAAAATGTATAATTATACTTCATGACAAAATTGCCATCTTGAAGCCGAAAACTTAAATTCTCGTTATAAACATCTCTCGTTTATGATTTCTTATCGCGCACATTAATATTAATGTAAAAATGATTTAAAAATAAATAACTTTTCGTATTAAAGGTAATTTCTGTAGTCTAGATGTATTTATCATTAATCACGCTCTTCATAATAGTTTTTGTTTATTAAACGATTCTTATTAATTTTACAGATATTAATATGAGGATTTTGGACTAATGCTTATAAATCAACATACCAATGATCTCTATTAATGCGTCCTATTAATATTCATGATCCTTAAAAGACTAATTGAGACTATTAATACGATCTCATTGTTATTTTATAAGAACTGATCCAGAAAAAAACTACTCATTTTAATTTTTTCTCTAATACATTTGTAAAGAAAATTTATTCGAATTTTAAAGAATTTCCCGTGGAATATGTGGGATAAATTATAAATGAATTTTGAATTTATCTTCCTTAAGCACGTCGGGGTAATTTTAAATAGGATGCTTATTTAGTTCATGTAATCTAGCTTAAATTTTAATTAAAATGGTGGTGGTTCTAGTTTAACTGCGGTTAACCCACGAGTAAGATGGCCATTTGCTCTCTTCCTCTCGGAGATGTTTGTTATCAATATTTAGATACTTCGCAGGGAGTACACGTCACTTGAACCACATCGTAGTGACATCTAGTAACAAACGGACAGAAGAGATTTGAACTCAGGATAACTGCAGATAAATATTACTTGCCGAAGTAACTAACGCCGCAGTACGACTATTTATACTTAATCATGTAGCATCAGTAAGATGAAAAGTTGTTCTTCTATTGCATGTTTGATGATATATGATGAAAGATATCAGCGCTACATCCATCCCGTGATTAAATATGAACAAAGGTAAGGAATGTGTGAAAGAAAGAAAGAAGCAACCGTTGGTTTCACATGTTAGGTTTGTCAACGATTTGATATGAAAATAGATGACGAGATGGAATCGGAATAATTTGGATATTAGCTTCCTACTTAAATAATAATCGGAAATATTCATTATTAATTCCTGTTGTGAAGATGTAATTTGTTAATGTAAGTCGGTATTGTTCAGGTGAGAGTTTCTGCTGCCAGGCTAAAGGTAAAAGTAGTTTCTATTTAAAAGCCTTTCCGGGATTATGGGAACAGGATATGCTCAGTCACGCTGATACTCCAACCAATGATTTCTAGGAGGTAGTGCGATTGGTGTCCTTCTCCACCCGCCTTTATACCCTTGAAAGACTAGATGTCCTTTGAAATTGAACTTAGCTATGATTCTACAATCATTTACGATAGAAAAGTTTGGAGTTAAATTCTTATAAGAACTTACTCGTCGACCAAATATTCCAATTTGCTAAACGTGTAAGAATTATTCATTTTTATAATTTAATTTTTTTTTTAAATTGCGTTTTTATACACAGAATTCTCTGTATAAACGGGTACTATATCATATAATAATTTTATACAGTTTTATAAAAATTTATTAGATATTTTACATTTGGTTCCGTAATTTAAAAAATTTTTTCAATTACAATATATTATATGAAGCAATTTTATTCAAAAAGTTCATGACAAACTAACGATTTTCCGATAATCTTAGTGTGCGTATATATGTATTTTGTATTTACAAATATTCTTATATTTTCGACACGCAAGAAAACTTTAAAAAAATTTAAAAGCTGCTGTTGATATGTTTAATATAAAAGCTAATGTATAAACACACTTTATTATAAGCTAGTTTTTTGTTAGAAATTGTTTAAAACAGATCAGAATAGAGCAAGGACATCGAGTAAAATTTCATATAGTCTAGACAGAAAAGAATTTTTCGTGTACGGAATTAAAATCATAAACAAATACTTTTCTTAATAATGTTCTAAACCGAATAATTTAACTTGTAACGAGAAGGCAATGATTATCTCTCTCTAGCAATAAGATAATAATTATTAAAGGGATTACATCTTTGATTTATATCCTCTCTCACTATAAATGCGGTTTGATTCTATCGGAATAATAACTTACCAGATGACAGTTTTCTGAAAGTTGTAATGAGATATTTTGATTAAAAGAATAAATTTTAGACTTTATGTTGTGTACCAGTGTATTCATTATATTTAAATCTCAGCGAAACTAGAAGATGTTCAGTAGTTCCTCCTCGGTTCTCTTTGGCTATTGTTTAGCAACTATTTGACCATTTTCACATCGTTAACAAAAATTATGAGAGCAGAAGATTATTATCCTTTGAACAGTTATTTAAACATGATATATTCGGTGATTATAAATTTAAAGCAAATTTACTTTAATTTAATAATGTTTGCATCCAGAAATTTCGTGCTTTCACCCATCTGCAAATTTTCTTGTAAGGATCATCGTAATTACAGTTTTTGTCGTGCGATAATAATTTCTTTACAATTTATTTAAATATGTTTTAATTTATGGAATGTAAAAAAATTCGTGACAAACGATACGTATAAAAAGAAAAAAAAAATATTATCTTAATCTTATTTAACGAGCGTGGACTCGAAAATAGGCGTTGGTCTACTCAAATAGCTACCCAAGCAGATAAGATAAATTCGATTTTAAATTATTTTATGTAGTTTCGTTACCTCACAGCCTCGTCATTTCATAATTTATGTTTCCCTATAAAGTGTTAAGTTATTGATCAGTATAATAAATCATTTTGTTTAGAATAGAAATTTAAAATATGCGGTCGAATCGCAACAATCAGCATTACAAATTTACGAGTGTTTATATCATCATATATTAACAAATATAGACATTTTAAACTTTTTTTTTCAAAATGATAATTCATTTTTTTGCTTTGCTTCTCCTATTCTTAAATTTTCTACAAAGGAGCGTTATTCTTTCATTCATATTTAGTATGGGGCAAAGGATGGTTTCTAGCGAGACTAAGACAGACTCTTTCTCATTCCGCGTTTGGAACATAACCTTTCTTTATGGACTATTCCAGTATAAGTCTTATGTTGCGGACAATAACCGCACTTCTTTTTTCGTTAAAAAAACCGAATTCTGTATCATTTTCTTCTTCGTTTTTCTCAAATTTTCTCTAAATATTCTGTTAAAGCGATATTTTTTCTTCGTCGCATCTGATTAAACGAATTATTCAGCGTAATTATTCAAAGAGAATTTTATTTACTCCATGCGTTTTATTATGAATCATAATGAGTCATTCTGCAGTTAAAAAGAAAAAAAGAAAATAATAACAACAAAATAAAAATATTCATCTTTCAATTTAATACGACCCACTTCATTGCAATGGTTGGTTCTTTGAGGAGAACGATATTAAGTTTCCTATAAAAATAACACATACTTTAAGAGTACAGTTCGCCCCTGTTTTGCTTATTCTAACATTTAGCGTTTTACTTAATAATCGCAACTAATTTATTTTTGAAAACGTATCTTTAGAAATCCTCTTCAGGTTTTACTCTTAAAAATTTAATAGATTGCCCACATCCATTTCCTCATTTAGTGAAAAGGATAAATATTTATTTCTTTTCCCTTTTAAGTCGAGATAATGAATTGGGAGGCGAAAACACGGTATTTTTTTTCCCCCGGATATCACCTTTTTCCCCTTCTCGCGCAGCACTCCAAACATAAATTCCCTAAGTAGGGAGAATCTCACTCTAATTAGTCATTTAAGTCCGAAAAAGTAATTTAACTTTATTTACACAAATTAATTATGCACGTTAATTATTTTATTTAAAAAATCTATTTTAAATTTTGTTTATAATAAAAAATTAATGTTTTTTGAAAAAAATCCCTTTACTTTTATTATTATTATTATTTTTTTAAGTAACGGAGTTAAGAAAGTATTTTCTTTAAATAATCAAAGTATGGCTTACTCAAGACGAAATCCATTAGATTTATCTATATAAACTAGAGGCGTATTATATTTACCTCATATCCAGAAAATTCCCTTTCAGGAAAATATAATAAAACATGACGATGGGGAATATTCCCTGATCCAACCCAAACTCGAATGAACTCTAACCGGGGTGAACGTCGAGTGACGCACGAGCCAGGCTATTCCGAGATTAATACACTCGCCCTCCTCTCGTCTTTTAGTAGCGCCCACTTCTCTGCATCGACCGTGGCCGCACTTTACTTACTATTACGTGGAAACGTCGTTGCGATGTGTTTCGATGAGTAAAAAGTAAACGAAAACGTTATCTTTCCGAATAATATCGTTAACATCCTGTTACCGGAACCGGAACCATTGGTGACGTCATATGGGGTGGCTTGGTTGTCGGTTGAGGTTCAAAGGCCAGTTCCGAGCTGCCGTGGCTGACGTTCGGAGATGCTTGCTTGGTAAGTGAGTTTAAGAGTGGCTTTTAACTTTTATAAGTATTCGGAAATATGTGTAAATTAAGCGAGAAAGTGTTGGGAAGGACGTGGTTATATTATTTCGGCTAAGGAAGGATGGGTGATGCCGGGCCTCGAACCCGATTGTTGTTTCAGGACAAATGCTTTTGATCGTTTGACTGCGATATACCACGTGACATTGATTTTACTTTCAAATTTTTGCAGAATTTTCATAAGAAGCATTTTACATCATTAAATGGTGTATTAACCTTAGATCTTTTACTTTTTTTTATATCACTTCACCGACACGTTTCTATCCCGTAAATTGGATTTTAAATGATAATAGACGTTAAATGAAAGTTGAGTTTCGAGTGAGAAAAGATCTTTTTATGATATTAAAATGATCGAGTATAGATTCATTGACCAGTATAAACTATAAATGACTTTAAGTTCACAATTTTCCGAAATGGAGATTCGTTGATGAAAATGGAGCATTTCATTTCTTTTTGTTTAAAGCAATTTTCTCTTCAAAATTTACTTCAAAGTTTAATAGGAATTTCTTTTCTTTCCGCAATTCTTTATATATATATTATTTTCGCATTATAAGGGCTGTTTATCATAATTCGGTTGTTAAATTCTAGAGATATTCGTTAAAATTTAATCCTGTTTTTATTGCTTTAATACACTTAAGTTATATCTTTGATATACCTTGTGTACTGAACAGTTATAAGAATATTGAACATTGAACATAAAACGTATTTCATAAATACATTTTTTTAATTAAGAAAAAATTTATTCTGTATTGAAATTTTATTATTTTTACTGTAGTTTTATAATTTTCATTTTCATATAATAATAATAATAATAGCTTTTCTTCAATCCAATTAAACATTGGACATGAAAATGCTTTTAAATAATTATATATTTTAAAGGAATTGAATTTTCAAAACCGGTAATTGATTTAATTAAGTAATTATGAATGGAAATAATTAAAATTATATTAATTTAACCAAACATTGACCTCCCTATTAGAATTTTTTTTTTTTTTATAGAAATAAGTGCACCACTCCTATTGGAGTATAACACTAAGGATACATAAACTGAAATAAATGATACAAAGTAAACATAAAATTAGTATTTGGCTTTTAGTGAAAACTAAAATGTAAAAAACTAGAAATTATAGTCTTTTCTTCCATTATTTTGAACATAATTGTAAAATGCATCAAACAGTGGTTTCTGAACAAGCTTATCCAGGGGACATGGCCACCTGAAACCATGTGTGCAGATTTCTAATTTCAGAATAAGTCTATCTTGATCATAAATTGGACAATGATAGATCATATGGTTGACGGTGTCAAGGTTTACTTAGAGCAAAAGCAAAAGGCAGTTTCTGCCCGCTTATACGTCGCCAGGTAGCTTCAAAAATTACCACGCTCAGTAAGTAGTTGAGCAGTAGCAAACATTAAATCTCTAAGTGGTGATGAGAATCTGCAATCAACACTAGGAAAATAAAATCTTGTTATTTTACCAGTTCTACTGCTCAACCATTGCTGGTTCCACTTCTGCATAGCGTTAACGTGAATATAATTTTTAAGGCTGCTACGTGAGAGAGGGATGAGAGTATAGTCCAAGTCGGTGTCCTTTACAGCTGACTTAGCCTCAAAGTCATCTTTTTCATTTTCTACTATGCCAGTATGGCTGGGAACAAATATAAAAGTTATCTTATTTACAAGATTTTTAATATGGTGCTGGATATATGTGATTTTATTGCAATTGGGATTTAATAGGGCTTTTAGAACAGACTGAGAGTCATTGTAAATGTTGACAAAAGAGTTTTCTTAGGTAGTGAAGTGGCCCACTGAACAGCTTGGTAGACATCCCTATTAGGTGTTTTTGTTTAAATAAAATATAGTTTTAAATATAAAACACGTTCCAAAAAATAAAATGTATTAGTTTATGTTTTAAGGCTGGATATAAATATAATGTTACCGTTGAATATATCTATATCTTCTTACATATTTTGCAATTTTTTGTCGGTTTAATCATTATCAATTTCATAAGAGTGTATTAGACTATTTATTCTATATTAAAGTATAATGCTAGATGATAATTTCAAGATTATTCAGTAAAATTTTTAAATTTGATATTCCAAAAGTGAAATAATAACCACTAGAAACTAAAATCATTATTTAATAAATAATTCAATAAACTGAAATTGAAAAAAAGGTACTTTACTAAAGGAGTTTTTGTTTTCTGTTTCATTTCATTTAAGGATTTCATTTTTAATGTAAATGACTTCACAATCTAAAGTATTTCAAATTATAATGCTATATTTTTAAAAAGATTGCATTTTTAAATAGTAGCAAAACACTAAAATAATTTACTGTTGTTTTTACAAGTAGATTCTTGCTATAATTGCAAAATTTTATAAAATTGTAATAAAGTAATTCTCTAAACCACAGTAGTATTATTGGAAAGAATATTTTGGTAGGTTAGTCTCAAAGAAGGTACTGTACATGTAATCTGCTTTATTTTCAAAGTATTGTACGTTACCGGTACTTCATTTACGTTATGTATTTTAAAATATCTGATGTATAAATGAATCGTATTTAATTTAATTTAAAATACATGCTTCTAATTAACAAAATTTGTATATTTTAAAATATGAAATTCTCTGTGAATACAAATCATACATATAATAATTGATACTCATTATACATGGAATCATTTCAATTCTAATTTGGTATCCCTTATTTATATAAACATACACAATTAATAATATCATTGGAGCATAAAGATTAACAATTTGCTTGATATATTGCATCATCATTGTAATGCGATTATTCATAAATCATGAAATTTACTGAGTGTAATTTATTAAGAGTATTAATACTTAATTATATAATATTGAATATCTATCATTTAAAGAAAATTGCCATAATTACTTAATTATATCTTTTATTTGAAATTCAGTTTTGTTGTAGGAAATGTGTATACACTAGGCCTAGTTGTTAAAGTATCACGAACAAAGATTAGAAGTATTTTGTAATATATTTAAATATCAATACTTTTATGTCTAAAATTTATTACTTCAGAATTATTATTATTATTATAATGAACTATGGTAAATTAATTTTAAATATAAATGGACATACTTAAATATATTTGGATGAAAGTTTAATGCAATATCATAAAAAGATATTGTAGATATGTAAAATTGGATTTTTAAAACTTTATATCTTTTTTAATTATGTATTAAAACATTTATTCTTTTATATATAGGTATTATTTATTCAAATTAGCTCTTATTAAAAATAAAGTTGGTTATGATTGAATATTTAATTGTATAGTTTTGTAAGGAATGTCATTTACTTTTAACGTTTTTGTTTGAACAATGTACATTGTGATGTGTTCTAGTTATTGATTCCACAGCTTTAGAGATTGTCTTAGTCTAACTGACGATAATTAACATTGGAATTTTCAAAGATGGCATTGAATTCATTTATCTATCTGAAGACAATTTTAAACATTACTTTGAATTAATTGCAAATGAAAGTCTCTTTCTAAATTGTTAAAAAATAAAAAATATCAGTTTGTAATTTATGTTCATTTTAATTATAGGAAAACTTCTTAACAATTTTAATGATGCCTTTAAATTAAGATTATTTTTCATTTAAATTTCTATTAATTTTTATATAGGGTAGTATTTTATTTTTCAAATGCTTTTTTATTTAAAAGCAGATTTTAAATATGAAGCAGATTGAATTATTTAAATAAGCAGATTGAAGATTTTATATTTATATGCATATAATAGTTAATAAAATCAAATAAAAACAGACTTGAAGCAAAAATAAATTAATAATTAATTTATTAATGACTAAAAAACAAGTTGTGTATGACTTTTCACTTATTTGAAATGTTGTAGTAGCATAGTATTTTGTAGACATGTTACAGTTTTTTTTTTCCTCCTCCGATTTCAGATCTTTATATATAGTTTTGTTTTTAATTTTCTTAAAAAAAAAAATTTTCTATCAATCTCTGAATCATTACTTTTCATGCTGGTATTGAAATGCAGTGTCATTTGTACGCATTTGGTTGTAAAGAATTCAATTTGTTCAATGTAATGTTGTTAGAATTGTTTAAAGTTTCTTTGAGACAACTGAATGTTTGAATAATACATAACGTCATGTCCAAAGTTGTGCACATAACTCAGCATTCTCCTTTCCCATATCCAAAATCCATTTAAAGTATTTGGAAGAAACTTATATTACAATTGGTGAAACTGTTTGATAGTTGCAGTGAAGAAGGTGAATGCAGTAATTTAGATCTTCAAATCTTGCTTAATGTAAAAAATTATCTACACTTCATATTTTTAGATGTTATTAAATAATTTATAGGTAACTATTAAAATTATTAAGTTTTTCCTGTCTTTTAAATGAATAAAAATACATGAGTTGATAATTTATAATATAATGTATTTTTTTAATAAAATATTTTGAATTTTATATTTGGTAATATTTGTTATTTTAAAGTGTAGTTTAGTTTTTAACAGTTAATGAATAAGTTTATATATTCCAAATAAAAATATATAATATTATATTCTGTTTTAGATTAGAGCTGGACTCTGAATCAAAATTCTTTTATGAAGTGTGCAACTTAAACATTGGAGTACTGGAATGTTAACAGCCATGTATCACTGTAATATGTTTTGGCTTGGACTGAGTGTTGTGATGTCCTTTTTTGGAAACTCATATGAACAGCATTCAGAACATTTAGTTGTGGCTCATGATGTATATCCTGGATACAGCATAAAGAAGTTAATAAATAGGGGTCAGTCATTTAGTCTTATCAATAATGAATTTTCAAATTATTTTACCATATTCAGTGATGGTGTTCTGGTTCCGACAGCTAGTATAGCTCATTTTATAGATTCCCCATTTACTTTGATTGTTAGAGAAGATTATCCTAACAGAACTGTAGAAAAAAATTTAATCATTCATGTAATGGACAAAGACAAGATGTTAAAATTTATAAAGGATACATATTTAGGAAGTGTGACAGAGAATGAACCAAAAGGTTCCGAAGTAGAAGGTTTGGATTTATTTTTTGCAACAACTGATCCAAAGGATCAAGTAAAATATCAGTTTATAGATGGAAATGAAGATAATTCATTTTCGATCAGGCAACAATCAGCAAATGATACAAATCTCATTATATATACAAATAATTCATTGGATCGTGAAACTAGAGAGGAATACAATCTGACTTTAGAAGCATTTAATAGTAAAGGTGATAGTGCAAAGACTTTCATTAGGATAAAAGTTGAGGATGTAAATGATAATCCTCCTCATTTATTAAAGAATAGTTATAAATTCCAAATACCAGATTCTACAGAGCTACACAAAGTTATTGGAAAGATAATTGCAGTGGATGTTGATGGTGATCAACCTTTATATCATTTTTCAAAAAAGCATTCAGTGTTTACTATTATTCCAAAAACAGGACAGATATTATTATTGGAAAAGCCACAGCTGAAAACTTACAAATTCCTAGTGGAAGCTCACGATAATCGTAAACCACGTTTAACAAGTAATCCTGTTCCAGTTATAATTGAAGTATACAGCCATAAGAAAGTCAACGAAAATACAACAGAAAATCAAGTTATATTAGTGCGTAGTAAAAGATCGGTTAGACCTACAAAGACTTATGTATATAAAGAAACAGATGGAAGTATCAAGGGTAAAATGATGTTTCATTTAGAGAAACTAACTAACGAAGAAACATTTAAATTAGTAGACAAAAATCGTTGGATAGACATTGAGGAAAATGGAAGTGTTAAAGTAAAGGAACCTTGGGACTACGAACAGTTAGAAAAAGAAAAAACTATAGATTTTTGGGTTTTAATAGGCATTCCAGGATTTCAAGGTAAGTTTACATTTATTAATTAAAATAGTAATCTTAAACAGCATATTTTAATCAATCCTACACAGTCCCCTCTTTCTTGAGAATTTCTTAATCGACTTACAATAGTTATTTATAGCAACAACGTTTTTTTCTTTGTTTTTTATTGTTTAACCGTAAAAAAATACAATGAATTAAATACTGCCTTACTCAAGTTTAATTTTACACACAGTTCAAATTACATAATTCTATTCTTTCTTCTAAGCGTATTTTGTCATGAGATAAAAATAATTTGAGACTTGAAACACTTATTAACTGTAATTCACAAAAATAATTTACTAACGTTTTTATTTCTACAAAAACGAAGAGAGTTTGTGAACAAAAACTATTTTTCATCTGTTGTGCTGTTTCTTCTAAAACCAGTTCGCTGACCAACCAATTGGAAGATGGCCGTGTGTAAGAAACCGGTTTGAGTTAAAAACAGCACAACGGTTGTCTACTTTGCCTGTCACTGCGATTAGAAAGACTTTCCACATAAATATTCTGTGTCTGGATTAATCGTTCAGACTGTTTACTTTATTTTTTGGCTAAAATCCAAGAGTTATTGTCAGTTTATGAAATTATTTGTATATTTTTCATTCGATAATTTATGTTTAATTTAAATTTAGATTATTTATCTTTCCTCTTTACTGTTTGATAATGTGTTTGTATGAGTGTGCAGGTATTCTAAACTTCAGAAGCGGACACATCTTTTTGTAATTCTTTTACTAGTTTTGCGTGCACCTAGACTCTTAACGATTTAAACCATCACTCTTAAGACCGAAAATCAATATAAAAAATACACACTGTTTGTTCTCTTTTTTTTTATTTTCATCGTGGAATGACTTTCTTGTTTGATGACATTCTTAGTTTGTGGCATTCATTAATTATAATGTAAAGGTTTATTTAATCTCCCAAAATAATCTTTTGTTAACTTTGAGCGAACGAATAATATTTTGTAAACTCCGAGAAATAAAATTCAGAATATATTTTGAATGTTAATTAAAAATAATAGTAAAAATTAATAGGTTGTACTTGTTAATGCACAATTTTCGTCGGTAAAAGTTATAAAAATGTAAGGCACACGATTATGACAAATAATAGACAACTGAGTGCGTATGCAGCGGAATACTAAATTAGGGAAATCATAATTCAGTCGTCATCGAAATGATGTTCACTATTTTCAATAAGTAGGTTAAATTAGAGCTTTTGTTTTATTCGGCGAAAGTCGTGGTTGGCAGTCTGACTTATTCAATTATCGGTGATTGTAAGCATTACTATAGTCTGAGTTGCGAGTGGTACGGCAAGATTTGCCATCGGACCGTACCTATCCCCTCGGCCTGGCTGTGTAAAGAGCATATTCATCAGGTAACAGGCCAAGCGGCACATAACCTGACGCTAGAGTAGTGCCATCGTCTGCAACCTCGAACCATCAATCTCCTTTCTTTTCGTACTAGGTTGCAGAAGAGCACGTACCGTTTTGCAGTACCGTGTCGTAGTGAAAAGAAATTTTAGTAGGTTTAAATGACGCAAAGTGAAATTAAAGGATTTTAGATTTTCATAATAGAGATGACGGTTTTATATAATTGGTTCTTTGTCGTTCCGTTATATTAATGTAAATTTACAAATTGTTTAATTCTTTTTTGTTAGTCTATCGCCTTTAATCCAGGACAAAGAATGACACTGTTCTCGGAATTATGTCTCTCCCACACACGAAACCAGACACTGGATTGTAGAAGAGTAGTTCCTTATGACGTCTGTCTTCCGGGACCGTCTGGAGTGACATCAGCCGGATTAGCGTCCCACCTTCGAAATCTCCCATTTAGTCGGTATATTTTATCGAAATATTCGGTATTGACGGCACTCCTTTCCTGTTTACGCAAGAATTTGGCGTTGTTAAGCAGTGAGTCATCGAATAACTCGTCATCAGACAAAAGTCCATTCACTTTGATCAACGTCCTCAACACGATTGGTTGTTAAAGGAGAGCATTCTTCCTACTCCCCGTTTAGTCTAGTGAGCGCAGGCGCAACTGGGGAATTCGCTGAGAAATTCAGCTGCCTCCGCTAATTGACCAACGGGTAGATGAAAACACTCTCCCTCCGAACAAAATAGACATTAAGTGCTCTAATAATATGTCATCGTTTTTATAGCTATTTTGTTGAAAAGACGAATTTCTAAACCGTTTGTCTTACCGTAATTTATTAAGGAATGCGAATCTCGCAATTGCATTTTTAGTAGAAGAGTCATTTAACGTACGATACAATGCAACTTCCTTCGTTCGCCTTGGATGGCGATAAAACCTTCGAATCTCCGTCGACATAGATTGTAAGTCATCTAGACGCTATTAAGCTTATCAAGGTGCAGTTGCTGGAGGGCCTTCTAAGTTCGACTATCGTAGTTTGCTGTAAGAAGATATCGAAATGTTTGTTGTTTTTTATATCTCCGGGCATAGTTTCTGCAGCTCTTATTCCTTCATTTGTAGAAGTTTGTTTCGTAACAAATAAAAAAAATAATCTTTTTTCTTATTTTAATTGAACTCAAAAATATGATCCGACTTGGGACAGAATCCTATCTAGTTGCGAGCTAATTGATGTACAAATCAGGTTTGTAGAGTGCATCAGTTTAGTAGTATCAACGGTACTGTATCTGTTTAACCACGTTTATCCCTTTTCGTCGCCTGCCTTTACGTTAGCTAAATGTTGTAAGCCGGATCAATCATTCTCTTAAGCCTCCAGATGCTACTCTATGCGTTACAATTGTAGACAGAATGGTTTGGGAAAAGACAAGTCTGTTTTAAACTGATTGCTCCACCAAGGAAAAATACAGAGAATTTGTATTCCGTTTTCTCTTCTATAAAATAATAATTTTTTTCGGTGTTTGTTTGACATAATTGAAAGAACGTAGTCATAATAAATTATTTATCCTGACAATATAATTATATCAACTGCCTCAATTGGTTTAAATTCTTTTGAGATACTAAGATACACGTAACATAAAATATAAAAGGAAGTTCAAGTAGCGAAATGTACATTGTAATGTTTACAAAAATTTTTGCTTTGGCAAGAGTTCAAGAATTTAATGTATTTAAATGGAAATTGTGTTAGAAAGCAACTTTCTTGTATTCTTTCATAATATACTGCTATGTATAATACAAGAACTCCACATCAGCGTAATGTAAAAAAATTGTCCCTAAAGTTTTATTTTACATAAGAACAATTATTAAAATAACAATGTATATACTGTATAACTTTAAAATTAAATTTTATTTATTCAGAATTAATATAAAAATATTTTCATAAAATTTATCTTAAGTATAAATAGTTTGTAGTGAGGAATGCAAAGTATTTTTCTGCTCTGCTTGTCACCTGTAAACAAAGTACAAAGAAATTAACTCTGGCTTAAATTAATGTTTATATGTAAAATGCGCTAATTAATGTCAACAGTTATTAATTGATAGGATTATTATTGTTCTGTAAATATCCTATCAATTGATAATTATTACTAATTGATGTTTATAGAATAGCTATAATATTGTTATACGTAGTGTATTTATATTTAAAAATTTTTAATAACATCTTTCATTTTTAAAGTATGAATTGTCTTAACGAATTTAGCGGAAATTGTATTTCCCGTTTACTTACGTTTATATCCACAGTAAAATATAAATTTGTTTAATAAAACTTCTCGTATAAATTTTCTAATTTATGTACTGTACACTAAATATTCACAAAGCCGTATATATGTTCATAATATCACACTAGCCTTAGAAATGTAGAGTAAAAATGCTTGAATATCAGTCAGTCAGTTATTGTAATATATAGAAGAAAATAACATGTCTCTTCTAATTCATATACTTTAATGTATATTTTATTATAGTAGCTGTTTTAGTAAAATAAAATATTGATAGTGTTTGTTTCAGTTTGGAATTATGAAAGGTCTTTACTCTGAAATTGGTTTATATACTATTTTATATCAGAATTTTGTGTAGATTAGAAATGAATGTAATCTGTAGACTTTTCTTGTGAATAAATTATTTCGAATAGATCTATGTAATATATTGGATATCAAAAATCACTTCAACGGAAAATACAAATTTAAAGAAATACTGTTTCATTTCTTCATCTATAGTATAAATGATAAAAGTAACTCGTTTTATTTTGTTGTTAATTTACAGTTGTTGCTAGAATGATCGAATAATAAAGTATCGAAAAAGTTTGTTTTACATCAAGAGAATAGCTGAAAATTAATGTGCGTTAACTTGTTTAAAGTATTCACTTGATCATTTGATTCTGAATTACATTTTTGAAAAAATGATGGGATGTTAGCTGTCAGTATTTTTTAGTTTTTATTATTTGTTTAAATGTAATTGACGAGAACTATCTCTTGGTTTTTTATAGTTCTTTCAAAAATATCAACTACATCTAGTCTGAGTTTCCTGTTTAAGAGTACAAAAAGCATGCAATGATGTTTCTGAACCACTTATCCAAATGTCTAGTCTTTTAACTTGTTATCTTTTATATTTAGGTCATTTTTTACACTATTGATATAATACTATCAAAATAACCTTATTTATACGGATGAAATGAACTAATACTTCATCTAAATAACAATACTATTAAACGGGAAAAAAGAAAGAATAAGAACGAAGTAGGAAACAGAACTTCATGGCATATTTCACAAGAAAGAAAGAATGCATATTTTTTATATCCTCTACGAACTATATAAATTAACACCATGCTTGAGTTCGTTAGTGCAACGTTGTTAGTTCTGTTAGGGGAAAAAAATTATTGAAATGATCTGGTATGTTTGCATCAGAAATTTTTAGTCTTTTCTTTAACAAATAAACATCAATATTTGTTGATTTTTATACATGTTGCTAGTAAAAATAATCGTAATTAAATTAAATCTGTTTTATATATGTCTACATTTTCATTTAATCAAAATAAAATGTCAATAAACTGACAATCTTAATAGAATAAAAGCTAATTTATGTAAATAATCTTGCTTTAGGTTAAATCTAAGAAATGAATAGCGATTGCGAGAAGAATGATGCATGAAAAATTGCTGAATTTATTTTATTCCTTTTCTATCAATGATTAAATTTTCGAAAGAAGATAATATAATGACGATCTCTAATCGTCGAGGCAGAATGGTGGAATGCCTGGCAAATTTCTAAAACTAAGCGTTATTTTGAATAATATCGATGTATCGAATGAGGATGAAATAGCGTGATAAACTCTGCGCTTGACTTGAGTCGCTTTCTTGCTATCTGTTGTTTGATATCTCTCATTTCGGATAAAATGGAACATCTACGTATTAAATGATAACGGCCTTATTATTGATTATTGTTTCAAGCTTTAGTTCCATCTGATTTGGGAAAACGTTTTGAGTAGCCTATCTAATAGTCTTTCTTTTGGAAAAATTCACTAGAAACGAAATATTTTGAAAAATACAAATATTCAGTCAATAACTAAGTAAATTTTTAATACGTTTATCAAAGAAAGAGAAACTAGAACTGTACAAATCTAGTGTCTAGTTAAACGCAGTAAAGGATAACAAAAAGATAAGATTGTATGTTTTATATACATTACACATACACACTTTGATGTTATTCATTGTCAGGGAGAAATCTTAATACAAATAGAATGAGCAGTAAAGCGATTACTCGTTAGATCTGCAATATTTTTCCTTTTCGACTAATTGTTTTCAAAAAAACAAATTGAAACGAAATGTTAAGGACTTAAAATTATGGATGCTATTTTAAGTTTTAGATATAAATTGATATTTTCTTAGCATCTTTTCAATTAATATTAAAGGCTTGAAGCGAAGAATACAATCAATATTTCGGACAGACTTTTTTAAGATTTTTGAACTCTTATGTGATATCATATTTTAAATCAATTATCTCCACATCTGAGTTTTTCTTTTCTCTTAATTAAACACAAAATGCTTCTTATTTTTGTTGTTGTAATAAAATTTAACATTGATATAAAATCTTATGAGTAATAACTATTTATTTACTTCAGTCGTTTAATTAATGTATTTAATTAATCTAGTCTTGTTGGCAGGGGAGAAAAATGTAAATATAAATATATATATAATATATAGAGTTTAATGTTTGCAATAAATATTTAATTATTGTTAAAAATGCTTTTTGCAAAGTTATTTATACTAAGTTGCGTTAAAATATTAAATGCGTCGTGCATACAATGTTTAATTTACTAGTCGGTATGAATGGTGTGGCTCCTTTAGAATGACTCCCAGTAGTGTAAAAAACATGAGAAATAGTATTTCTTCAAATATAAATATTGTAGTTATGTAAAGAAGTAATTTTCATACTTGTTGCAAGATCTAGTGCTAGTATTAGATAATCTCCTGAAGGAGAGTAATTCGTGTCTATTGGATCGATGAAGCCGATTTTTCTTCGAAAAAGGAAACCTTTTAATTAGAGGATTCTTTGACTACCATAGATCATAAAATCAGTTAAAGCCAAAACAAAAGGCATTAAATTTTAATCTTATTTGTTTTATTATTATTTGTTTTATTAGGTTTATCGTTTCCCTGTATTATTTCGACGCTGTTCTGTTAGTGATATTATGAAAAGTATACTTGTGTAAGTTTAATCATTAGATAAAAAAGTTTGTAATGAAATAGAAAACCATTTCATGTATTTTTTTTTCAGTAAGTCTAAATGCTCTGTATCATGTCATCAAAACTCTCATACACGAATGTTCTGAAAGAAAATATGTAATTTCCGTCTCAAATCCATAGTTTTCAAACTTTTAAAGTCTTTTTCATCTGAGTGGGAGCAATTTCGTCTCACCTGGTCGAACTGTAAAGTCACTTATCTACCAATAACGTCACTTTGCTGTCGTATTACATCTTCTCTAACTTGTGACATGAAACAGAATTTACATTTTGGGAGAAAATTTATTCTAGTATCAAACTTATTCTATGAACGAAAATAAATAAATGTGTTGGTTTACTTGAAATAAATTTTTGTTTACTTTTTTTTTATTATAGAAACTTCAAACAAAAATTATTGATTTGATTCATGATAAAGAAAAAAAATTTTTTAGTAAATAGAATTTAGTTAAATGTAATTTACTGTTTCCCATTTATAAAATATTACTTAATAGAATATACTGTTTAGTTTTATTTAATTAGAATCGTTTCTCCAAATAAATACTTGAAATAATTTAATAAAATTTACTTAAATGAATATTTAGGGTATTTAGTGATTTTCCCCCCCATATAAAGGAGAATTTTTAGACGCAAGATTTATCCATGTAATTTTGATTTTTACTTAAAACATTTTGATAAATGACAAATAAGAAATGTTTATTGCCCCTAAGTCTAAGAAACGTCTGTAAGCAGTTAAATATAATCATTCATAATGAAAACTAGTATCAATTTAAAACAGCAAGTACAGTAGAATCAATTAATTTGTCTCTCTAAAGCATTGAATATGGTTTTATAAAAACTATCAAATATTTATAGGTGATGATAATATACTTGTATCTCTCTGTCAAAGATTTCCACTACTATCCTGACTTTCATCATTTTTTTTTACGATATTTTAATGAGATCTACAACCTGTTCTACATATCGTGGTCATTTATAACGTTCAGATTTATAGTAGATCAGATTTATGTGTCTTTTGAATTTCATTGATCCATTCTGTTTAACTTAAATTTGTGTACACTTCACTTCTGAAAAATGGCTATTTTCAAAATATTGTTTTTTGAATACAGTGCAGCTTTTATTGAACGTAAAAAAACGAAAGAATTGTTTCTGATCCTTATTTTAGAGATGAAATCAAAACTGTCAACGTTAATCTTTCTCTCTCTCTTTTTTTTTCCATTTTATCTATACAAAAAATATTTACTTGATTTAAAATATTTTTAGTTTCATGAAAATCACTGTCACTCATTTCATTTTCTTCGTTTAAAACATGGTTACACCATTTTCAGTTAGATTAAGTATATATTTTTAAAATTTCTAATACCGCCTATCCTGATTGAATTTAAAATGCTTCAATACATTCTTAGGGCATTTTATTATACAAAAAATTTAATTATAGAAAATTTTGAAACATTCTTAACCTGCTATCATAAATTTGAAATATTTCTAAAACGTATCATTTTATTATTATATACTGGAGAATAAATTAGATTATCGAGTATAGAAGAAATTCTTTCAGCTAATTCCTGAGACAAGATGATGATGCGTCTTCAATTATAATTGTCAATTTAACTTCATTTTACAGTTTGTGTGTGTATATTAAAAAGAAAAAAAGACGAAACGCTTTAATCATTTCATAAATAAAATATATCGTCATTTGATATATTCTGCAGCTTTAAATTTTAGTAATAAATTAATAAACTTTAAAAAATATATATATCCATCTGTCACTTATTAAAGGTTGATTATTCGGTAATGAAAAACAAATTCGTTGTAATTATTTACTTCCAACATACGATAAACGTGTAACTGATGAAGTAAGTAAATTAATTCAATGACAGTGCCATTAGCCAATTAGTTTTTTTCCCCCATAGTCATTTCTCCTTGCTGCAGGTTGGTTGTTTTTTTTTCTTGTATTTGTCTATTGAAAATGTTAAAGTAATATTATTGTAAAGTTGATAATATTAATTTGATTAAAAAGTTAATTAATACTACGAAAATATTTTGTATTTTCTTTCTTTTCTTACAATTCTTTTCGCATCGAAATTCAGAAAAGCATTGTTTCCTGGATGTCAACTCGGAGAAAACATCGGGATAATAAAGATCATAATGCTACGTTACAATGATGCAATAAAAATAACCTTTACTTACGATAAGGCTATATTCTGTATTATATACTTAACCAATTTCGTAAAGGTCGTATTCTTTACTGTTTATTTTATAAACAATGCGGTCATATTTTACAGATTGAGAAGAAAATTTTTATCAAGGGGAACTTTTTTCCTCAGTTGCTCATAAGAACCAGGAAATCGCGTTGTTTTCCATTTAAATAATTATTAAGTTAGAAATTTCTTCCCGATTACGATGAAGTGTGAACTTTAATTCTTATACTTTCTTTCACCGTATTTACTTTAAATCAATACTTTAAACGTTTAAACATATCTCTTTAGAATTGAACTGACAGCAGACTGTATATTAAACAAACGTGATTCATTTTTGCAGAAATTGCTTCCAATTATGGAAATTAGATAACATAAATTCTTATTTAAAATAATGCTCTTCAGCAAATATTGTATATTTATTTACTTTTAGATATATTTTTTATTAAATCTTGCAAAATTTTAATATAATATCAAAAAAAGAACTTTATTTAGTTTAGAAACGTCTGAATTTAATATGTTTTGTCATATTTTAGTTGATTTAAAAATTATTGTCTTTTCTTTAAATCCTGGGCGGCTGTTTATTAAATCTTTGCTTCTTCTGGGTGTAATGCTATTTCCAGACTTTATTGACTATGGGTGCTCTCAACAGCACGTGTGAGGGAAAGTGGACAGAAATCCGATACTACACTAGATGGGGGTTACAGAAGATTTTTCGTGATATGTGGCGAATATTGGGCGGGTTGTCACGCCTCACAACCCGGGGCGGAGTCCTACCGCAGCTGTATCGAGTGGGTGTGCCAGCTTTCCATAGAAAAATTTATTTTTTTTATTCTTGATGTGTTTGGTTGTTGACTTTTTCTTAATCCTGTATGATTAAGTAATAGTTTAACATAGTCGTGAAAATGTCTTTCCTTGCAATAAAACACTTTTGTGATAGATGTGAATTGCTGTATAAATACCTGCATTAAGTCGCTACTTTCAGAAAACATCTGGGTACAGTGTTTGATACTCGCTGGTAGCACTGAAAAGGAAAGATTGCAATAGTGCTAATTGTCGCTTTTCTGCCATTGTAAATCTTTCTCATGCAGATAATAAATGGTCGACAGCTCGATATTATAATGATGGCATGTGTCAGGAGATAATAGTACGCTGTCGTATGGTTGATCAGCCCGACCCACCTTGGATGATAGTAGTCTTTACGAAATACACGTCTGAATTAAGCGTTACTGCCTTTTTTCCGTCGCAGGTGCAACTGTTCCATATTCTCTTTGTGACTTGTCATCCCTGTGACTGATGGTGTGCGTGACCAATACCGAATTCTCTCCGACTTTGAAGGATTCCAGGTCACGTACACGATGAAAGGCTAGAAAACCTGCATGCAGGTGCTTCCGTCCGTATATTTAAAGTCCATCCTTGCTGAAACATCCCAAGCAGGTCAGTGGCGTCCTTCGAACGGGCGTTACCAGGGAATGTGAACATCCTACATTTCCTGTGCTTTACGGGCAAACCCATCACTACACGACATGCCTGCAGCAACTTTCAGGCTACAACTAAAAAATTAGCGAGTAAACATAGGCAAATGTCGAGATTTTTGTACAGTCCATTGTCACGCAAGGTACAGTACTTGGCGTCTATCTGCCTTACATGTTGAAACAATCTGAATCGTTTTTAATAGTTAAATTAAATTGAATTATTGTATTTGTTCCAGCCAGAAAACTAAAAAATAACTAACTTAAGTTTAGTATTGCTTTGTTCATTCCCCCCGTTATGATACTAAACTGAAATAGACTGTTAATATATTTATTATTCTCGAAGCAATATTTTCAAATTTTTCTAAGCTGTTGATTGTTACCAAGTTTAAAGATTAGCCTATATGTATAATTTTTAAGTCTCTGCCTTAATATAAGCCATCTTTTTCTATCAATAAAATATTGAGTAATTATATTCCCTTCTTTCTAAAATAAGTAAATATTATAATAGCAGAATAAGACATGGGTTTATCTCATTTTGTTTTTGAATCCATTATTATTACCGACCATATACTTAACATTAAATAAGAAATTATTAATGAAGTGGTACGAATTTAAAATGTACAAGACATTTTATTTGAAAATGTAATAAAGATGTGTAGTTTCAAATAAATTATTGATAGACTGTGTAAGTATAGATCGATTTTCTATCATCGCATGTGTCTACTGTTCCGCAATTATTGTGATACTCTTCAATGCTTAATCATTTGTGGCAGATGTTTCGCAGACAGTGGAATATCATTGAGTAATATTACGAAATTATATTTATTATGCTACAATGATATATTAAGTTAGCCTATTAGTTACATGCTATTTTAATTACCTGAAAGCCAGGATTTTTAATTTTCACATTAAATGCATTTACATTAATTAGGCTTTATTTATGTTAATAATAGATTGTTTAATTTACTTAACACGTCTAAAACTATTGTAAATATGGTTTTTGTTGGAAAAAATTCAGTTAAATTAATTTTGATCTGATAATTTTCAGAGATTCTATTAAAATTATTTCATTGTATAATAATAAGACATAAATATGAACTTTCAAACATTTTTAATATACATAAAAAATTTAATCTGCATAAGCTTTTTGACGTTGTTTATAACAATTTATTGATAATATGGAAGAATCCAATTATCAAAGGTCATAGGAAGGGTAAAGATAATTTAAGATGTTACAAAAAGTCGGCTTTATTTAGCTGAAAATGAAAAAAGAACAACTTAATGAAAAAAGAACAAAAATTAAAGAGCTACTTTACAATAATTAGAATGTTTTGCGATGAGATTGACAACTTCACAAATTAATAACACATAAGTTATACGCTGGTTGCTATGGAATGATTGTTAAGTTAGTAGCGTTTAGAAAGATTATCTTTTATATTAATTTAATTTTTTTTTGTTATGGAGGGGGAAAAAAGAGATCGTGCTGAAGATCTGTTGGAACTAATGTTGATGCGAATGCGTTATAATTATTACTTGATTCGTATGTTACTCTGGAGTACAATAAACTTCCATAAAAATTGATTAAACGTAAGCTATGAATAATGTTCAGTGAATAATTTTAGAACATAATCTATTAAAAATGGAAAGTAACGGATCTGTCCAACGTGTGGATCGATAATATTCGAACAAATGTGCGACCGAGTTTGAATGTTGTGCCATAGTTAATCATATTTCGGTGAAATTTTTCAAATTTATATTGGAAATAATGTAACTCTGATTTAATTTATCCTTTTCTCTTTCTCTTACAAACATTGAATTCAATTAAAAAAAGCTTATACTTCTCATTCTTTTTAAAATGATGACTGAATAATTACCAACGTAAATCTTTAAATTTTATGATTATTTTATTGTAAAGCATTGTAACTCATTAATAAATCTAATATATATATATAATACTAGTTATAGTTCTTAGCTGGATTGTAACTCATTAATAAATCAATATATATATATATACTAGTTATAGTTCTTAGCTGGACATTTTAAATAGCGTGTTTATAGCACGCTATTTAAGGATTCCTTTTCTATTTGAGGATCTAATAGCGTGTTTATAACATGCTATAATTAAAGGAATCAGAAAAAGTTGACAGTAGAAACTTTTGTTGCTAATTTGCTTTTGATATAATTGATAGAAATATAATAATTAAAAGTATCTTCTAATTTTTGATTAAAATGAAATTAATTTTCTTTAAGTTCAAATTATTTATAATTTGAAAATCAGTCTTTAGAAACCTCAAACGAAAAATATAAAATTCTAAAAGCATCTCACAAGATTAGATTATAAAATCATTTATTTTTCAGTAAATAATAGCCTAATAGGTGATTGTTTTCTGAATCGTTTTTAAACTTTGTATCTATTTTATTTTGTATATTGTCATATATTTATTCGATTTAAAATATTACTTTTATTTCTGTCAAAGATGACACAGTTTAAAAATAGCAGAGAAAGACAATTTGTTTTTCTTGTATTATATATTATTTTATTTCATTGCACTTTAATCAGATTTCATTTGAATGCAGACAGTTTCTTGAGTTAAAAAAATTAATGAGTTAATAAAAAATCTAATAACCCGCATTAAAGCTTAATCTATTAAAAAAATATATTAAGAATGATAAAATATTTCATAGATTTTTTAAAAATTGGATTATTTAAAGTTTAATGCACTTCAGTAAGGTTTTTTTTGGTTGTTAGTGATAGTAAAATAATTTAAAAAGCTGTCTTTTTAGCTGTGATTTATTTATTGTTATGTTGCATGTCTAGGAGAATTGATATAGTATGATAACCTTTCATTTACGACAAGTTAAATCTAGATAGACAAATCAATAGTTTGTAGAATCAACTGAGAATAAACTAGTTTAAATGCTTTGTTAGAATAAATCTTATTTAGGTTTCTGATTGGCTGTAAACCAACGATTTTTCTTAATTTTTTTCCAAATATTTGAAATGTCTTGTTTTATAAATAGACATAAATAAATAAATGCTACTTTTTGTGACATAATTTTATGTTAATTAATATATTTTAACATTTCAATTTATATCGGATATATTCTGAGTAGATATTATAATTTAAAAAAGTAATTTCCTTTTAATTTACATTTTCTATTTAATATATAAATATTTAAATAATTAATCAAATGTATTAAAATATCAGCAATGGAAGAATATCCCAATTACAGAGGATATTAATCGAAGTAGAATGTATACAGATCTCGTGTTAGAATGAAATCGGCCATGAATATTAGAAAATTACTTGACCCTTATTGCACTTCATTCCTGCCGTAATACCCATTCTAATGCACGGGAAAGCTGGAACATATTTCTGCAGCGAGATCACCTTTTCATATATATAACACGAAAGAATAATTATTTTAATCATAAAAATTGTCGTGTTGAATTTGTTAATTTTGTATTAAATGTATAAAGTTGTAATTAATAAGCAGGTTTTTTTTGTTTGTTTTTTCATGCACATTTTCATTACGTCATTGGAAGTGTATAATTTGAAAATATAATTATATATAAAAAATTAGAAAATTACATGATATAAAGAATTAGAAAATAATTCGTGATTCTTACATTAAGTATTTTATTGCGTTCGTGTAGATTGAAGAATAAGTTGACTATCTTTTGTTGGATGACTTGAATTTTTGATTGTTTAATTGTTCTCTTCTAATTATTAGCATAAACGATATAAAACGTTTGAATTCATTTATTGAAAATGCTTCCATATGTAATTTGTCCATTCTTGTTATAAAATAAATGAAAAAATTTATGACGACCGAAGTAATTTAATTCTTTACTCTTAAAAGCGAATCAATTCATCAACAAACGAATATTGTGTTTTCACAATGAGTACTTTTTAAAAACTGTCAGAGTTCACAGATTTAAACTAAGAGCTCATTGTTGATCCACTTCTACTATTTATAGAAAGTGATTTTCTAGCTGATGTGTATATAATAACAGTAGTAATTTTAAAAAGATTTGGTTTTGTCAAAGCAGTTTCGTTATTAATCCTATAACTCCACAAATATACGAGTGTGTCCGTAGAGATTATACCAGCATATTGTAAAATATTTAGGCTTGCGTGAATGGTTATTTGAAAATGAATAAGGATTTGTGGCGGTTAACCCCTCAGTAGCATCGTCAATCAAATCGAATTGAACTCAACACTAATCTACGGTTTATTTTCCCTATCTCGGGTGGCCGAGCGTCGTAATCGATGCTAGTTTGCGTCATAAGGTCGCTGACCTTAATGCCCACCTCTTTCCATCGTAATTACTGCGGCCGGCACGCTACCACTTCTCCAGTTTTCGTAGGAAGGAAGGATTGTTTTCGAGTGTCCTGAATTATTTAACATTGACTGTCGTTTCTGGTCGATACGACTCTTTCGTCTGCCTGAATGGATATCATATGTTGTCATTACGTTAAGTGACACCTAAATATACCTCCATGATAGCGACTAATTGTACGGCATTGTCTTGATTAGTGACGGAACGGTCATTAAATTCGGTTGTGTAGTCAATTAGGAAAGAACTGCGTTAGATCCTCCTTATGAATGGAAATTACTACGATATGGATAATAGCTTATTTTTCACTTATACAAATGTTAGTTCGATAAAGCTATTAATTCTAATAAAAAATTAAGGTCTAGATTTTATAGTGATATTTTGACGTTACCGCTGCTTTTAGTGTTTACTTTTTAAATATAATACTTGAATTATTTATATCGCGAGGAAAGTTTTTAAAATAAACATGCTTATTCGATTTTTTTAATATCAGTTATAATCTTCCATTGAAATCTTTCAATGATAGTTTTAGTTAGCAAAAACATTAAATCGATTTTAGAAAATCTAAATACAGAACATGACCAAATTCACGTAGAAATGTTTCCTTGTACTTAGTTTCATTTATAAAATATAGTAATTATTTTCATTAATAATTTAATTTGTAAAATATAATAAAGACCTTTTAATGAAGATAAAATTTTGTGTCGGATTGTTTTTTATATAATGAAGAGTTTTATTAGAACGATTTTTGTTCCAGTTTTGTTCTTTCTTTCGTAACTTAAAAGTCCTCTTAATGCATTATTCACTTTGTGAGCCCGATGTCTACCGAAAACTTGTTTACATTTTAGAACGCCCTTATATATGTTCGACCCATTGCAGTAATCTGACAGGAGGTCATGACAATGTCAGCCATTTTCTTTGCTTATTTTTCACGCGTAGAATTTTTCTTGCACGATAAACTGCGTTTTACTTAAAGATTTTCGAAACATTATCAAATCTTATCTTGTTTTGATTGGCGTTAGGGAGGGTGGTATTCGAAATAGTTCGGATATCTGATATTCGGTCAACGCCCGTACTCTCGAGAAAAGGTCGTGTTCTTCGTTTATGACCTTGCATCTTTCGCAGCATTGGCGTGGACCGATTTGAACGTTTTGTAGACGTAGAGTAGCTGTTTAATAAAGCAAAATTAAAGTTTATAAGACTCTTAATTACATTAGTGTTGATGACAAATGAGGCTAGTATAAAAGGCTCAGATTGAGCTGGGGAACATCAATTAATGTCTCACCACGCTTGTCTTCCTTCATTTGTGAATGAAACGGCTCACGGGGCGTACATCCTTCCAAACACTAACCTGGTGGGATAATTCAATCTTCAGATATATATTTCAGACGACTTCTTGTGGGTGTCGCATTATCCGTGCGTCCAGCAGTTTCCAATCACTAATCCATCATTGTATCTCTTTTTTAACCCTGAGACTTTGGGTTTACGACGTCCAGGTCGGGACCTTATCTCGACCGTTAGACCGATTTACGGTCACCGGGTATCCGGTAATGGAAAGACTTGTCGCCGCACATCTTTCTCTTCACGCGTGTCACCGGGGCCATCGATCCAGTGGCGCTTTCCTGCTTCCTACCCATTAAGTGGAATTTAAAGTACAGCAGCTGTGTATAGTTAACCCTGAGCTTATATTTGCTACTCTTAACCCAAACGGTGACATCCTATCGACGACTTTAGTCGAAATTTGAACTGATTTGATCCGACGTCTATAAGGTCGAAGCGACGATTTGGACGTTTGCCAACGTCAGCTGGAAACGTCCAAAACGTCAAGACAGGAAACGGTCAAGTTCGCGTCATAAATTGCAATCTGCCACATTGACGACCTCAGATCAGTTTACGTTTGAAGAGAACGTGATAAGAATTCTTATCGGAAGAGATGGCCTCTCTAAAGGACGACTTCGTTATGGTATTGAGAAAAAAAACTTCTCCTCCCCGTTTTGTTATCGACAGTTGTTCCGTCAACTTTTTGCATCTTCGATGCCTTTTTTTTTAATGATGTCGCCATTCGTCACTAAGATACAATGATATGGCATCATTCTAAGATAGAGGTCAGTGACATTATACAACGAAAATACTATCTTCTTTGTTTGTTTACATAAAGTTTTTAGAATGTTTTTTATATGAAAATGCTATTCAATTATTCCACATACAGATAATAAAATGTACTTGGGTATAAACATGTTTTAAGAAAGATATGAATGATGTCAGTTTAGTTTATAGATAACAATAATTTCTATAATATTTATATATTTTTCATTTTTTTAAATTATGTTTTATAGAACATGAAAAACAGCGTGTTATTATTCACGTGAAAGATGTCAACGATGAGAGTCCTTATTTTATAAATAGACCTCTACCTATGCAAGCTGTAGTACAATTAAATGCACCTCCAGGTACTCCTGTTTTCAAATTACAAGCTAGGGATCCTGACCAAGATCATGATATACATTATTACTTAGTTCGAGATCGAAGTAAGTTTTTTTTTAATTTTAATATAATAGTACTATTGATACTTATCTGTGTTTTAAAAGAAAGCTTTGTTCTTAGTTCCAGATTTTCACAGCAATATCAAATTACAAATCATGCTTTGAAATAAAATATTTTTTCTAGTTACTTTTTGAAATATTTTAAGCACCCATAATTTGCAATTGATGTCAGATATAATGGTTTTATTTAATTTAATTTAAGTATAATTAATATTATTTTTCAAGATTAATATATGTAATAACACAAATATTTTACATTTTTTTCTTCTTTTTTTTGTTTTAGAATAAAGATAATGTTTATATTCAGTTAAACTTGAACATAGCCTATCTTTTATTTTTGAAATATATTCAATATTATTTTAGCTTTTTGCTCTCATTTCTAATCATATTATTTTTAGTTAACTGAAACATTTAGTCTTTATATCTTATGAAATATAATAGGATAGTTAAAAATTAAATATATAATTTTACAGCTGGTGGCAGATTTGAAGTTGATGAAAGATCTGGAGAAGTACGAACATTAGGAAGTGATCCTTTCATGTTGGATAAAGAATATGTATTGTATGTAAAAGCTGAAGATCAAAATGGACAAATGGAAAGTGGTAGTAGCACTCTGCAGTATCAATCGACTGGAGAGAAAAGGTTATCTATAATGGGAGGGAAAAGACCACCTCAGTTCTATATGTCAAAATATGAAGTAACCATTCCTGAAAATCAAAAGAAAGATTCTGAGTAGGCATTTATTTTGTTTCAGTTCATATTATTCTTTTTTTGTTGATCGTTAAACATTTTTTTTAAAATGTTTGTTTAAAAAGAGCTGAAATACAAATGATTTCAGAATAGTCATTCAAAAGTCTTAATTATAGCAAAATAAAATTAATTTGCATATTACATTTTTAATTATTTAATTTATGAAATAGTAATGGCATACATAATAACTTCTCAACATTTGTAATTCTAACAGTATTATTGAAGTGAAAGCAAAATCATTTGCTGATAGAGAGATTAGATATACATTAAGAGCTCAAGGTAAAGGTGCTGGAACTTTCAATATTGGTCCTACAACAGGAGAAGTAAAATTAGCAAAGGATTTGGATTATGAGGATTTACGACAACCAAAGTCATATTCTCTTATTGTTACTGCAACTGAAGATTCTGGTGGATTTTCCACATCTGTTGAGGTAATTTGTTATTTTTATAAATCCTGTTATTTATTTAACAATTATAAATTCTAATTCTAATAATTGCAATATATATGTTAAAATTTATTATTTATGATTTTAATTTTATTAGTATGCTTTTTCCTTCTAGTAAATTGTGATAATATATATTGTATGTTTGTTTATAATATTAAAAGAATGTAATATTGTAAATAAATATAAATCTTTAAAAATAATACCTCAATCTCATGAATAATATATAAATGAAAAAAATTAAATCATTATATGATTTTAAATGTTGAATTATAAATTTTTATTAATTTTTTTTGGTTGTATTTTATAAGAAGGTTTTATATTTTTTGGTTTGAAATGCTACAGTAGTGAATCACTTTTCTTATCTTTTTAAAGTGGATATAAAAATTTTGTAGATGAAATAAATATATTTGAGTCTATAGTATATCCTAATACTTGTTGCAATAACCTAATTAGATGTTTCAATGTTGTTACATCCAAGATTTTTAATTGTTGTTAGAATTTATTAGTATATCAAGCATGTTGTTTTATTGTATTTAACATTATAAAACAGCAAAGATAATTTCTTAATCTGAGTACTGCTAAATCATTATGCAACAAAAATCTTTTTTTTTTTTGTCTTTTTTTTTTGAATAGTGTGTTGTGCAATCAATACAATTCTTTATGAATTTCTTTCTATTTTTTTTTTGTTGTATTTTGTCATTTTAAATTTATCTACATAAATAATTTTTAATGTTTTGGAATGAAAGAAATAATATACATTTTTCTTAAAGATCGGTTTTGGGTTTTATTTGTTATTTAGGATAGTTTTTATAATAGTTAATTTTTCAGATTTCTATTATATATTCATTAAAATATCTTATAGTTGTCTGCAATTTTATTAAAGATATTTAACAGTTACAAAATGTACTGATCATAAAATTATAAACTTAGTAATGGTAAAAAATTTGTAAAAAGTATTACGTAATTTAGAAAATTTCCAACTTTTTTAAAATAACTTTTATACTAATGATTTTAAATATAAGATTTCTTAAATCGTTTTTGATATGTTTTATAATATATTTACAAGAATGTACTGAAATATACTAAATCTATGCTTATTAAAAAAATGTTTATTAATATACATATATAGAATATATGTACAGTTTATATTGTATTGTTTTATATAATGTATGGAATTAATGATTTGGATGAACAAAGGTCCTGCCAGTAGGCCACACAGTCTGGAGGCTAGTTCTGCTCTTTTTCAATGCTGCACAATAACAACATTTAGCAGTAGATGTTAATTTAATAACTGATTTTTAATTACTATGCTCTATTTTATGTTGTCCAGATTAACCAAAGAGCATGTAATCTGAAAAGAACATGCTTTTTGAACTTAAAAACTAAACCCAAAAAAGTAAAATGCATACTTGAATTTCAATAATATTTTGTAGTTCACAAACCCAAAGCAGACTTGTAAGGTTTACCAAAAGATGCTTTTGATCAGTGGTGATTTTTTGCATTTCCATCATAAAAAATGAGAAGAACAGATATATGTCCAACCACAATAACCTGCTATTTTGAAAATATCCCTTTGCATTTTTTTCAATTTTGCTATATTAGACTGATGTAAAGTAAAACTGACTGATTAGGGACCTGTCAATATGCCCCAGTCAAGAATTAAAAGAATCAGTTTCAAAGGTTTACCAGAAGTGTCCACTGGTCCTTTTGGTAGGCTCCTTGTCTAAAATATTAATCCCAAAAATATAGTTTTAGATAAGTCATTCTTAATTAATGTTAGGTATAAATAAATATATAAATTTATAATAAAAATTCAGTTAAAAATTGATTATTCAGAAAAATTAATTTTAAAAACATATTTTTTCCATTAATTAAGTCTAATAAAATGAAATCTTATTAAAATTAAAGAACAAATGATTATTGTCTGTGTTATAAAAATTATCAGGATTTATTTTGGATTTCTTTTCCTAAAAATTGTTCAAAAGATATCTAAATAAATTTTTAAAAGCCTGTCTGATTTTAAAAATTTAATTACCAAAAACAAAACGTTTTTTTATTAGAATTATTAATTATTCATTGTTTACTATTTTGTTACATAAATTAGTATAATTATCTTGTTCATTTTGTTGATTATTTTTATTTTGAAGATTCATAATATAATTTGTTTCTCATTATAAATAATGTAAAGATTGTAATGTCACAATATATAACCTTTTAACAAACAATATTTTATTAAATTTTATAGTTTGTTTTTAAATACAAGGTACAGTACAATGTTCAATTACTAGAAACTCAGATATTTAGTAAATAAAATGTTTGTTATATAAAATTTGAAATATTTATATAAGAATTTAGCAGATTTAATATTATTTCTATGATTAATTATTTACAGTCTAATAATTGTTTTAATGATTATAAAATTATTGTTAGATTATAATGTAATCTAACAATTATTGGTAGATTATAATAATCCAAATAAGCTTCTTTTTGATGTTTCCAATAATATGAATTAAATATTTCATTTAAAAATTTCTTTTATTATAAAATATTTCTGATTCTGTATGTATATTTCAAATATATATTCTTTCATTATCAAGTATTTTATTGATGCTTGATGATTTTTATTTATTTAAAATAAACTAGTCAGAACCTGTTAAATATTCAGTTTAATCAGTATGATATGCCAATTAGTTTGGTGTCATTGTCATTGAATTGCATATACACTGAATAAAATTTCAAACAATATTTATGAAAATATTTAATCTTCTTTTTCTTAACTTTATTCCTTTCAAGTGAATTTTGTAAGGATTTTTGAAATTATTTCCAAAGTTTGAGATATGAATTTATTGAAAATTTAGACTTTCTTTGGAAGTAAGCATAAAATTACTATGGAGAATTTATCATACAGGAGCACTTTAGGAATCATGCAGTTTATAATTTTTACATATTACTTTCTGAATGTCTCATTGAATACAATGTTCGAATACTTAATAGAAAACTTACTTCCATCCAGCTTTGTGAATATTCTAATATTTAAAAGATTTCACTCTGAACAGATCCACTTGAAGTATGTTCACACATTGTCATGCCTGTGCAATGATGGAAAGGGATTAATCAAACAGGCTATTATATAAATACGATTGAGAAAAATTCACATTTAAGGTGTTAAAGCTAGTTAGCATAGACTGTAGTTTGTCATAGTAATATTATTGAAAAACTGGCTAGACTTGGCACTTTTTAGCATACCTGGGCCTTTGTACCAAAAAACTGCAAAACTAACCAACCAATATTATTATTCATAAGAATTCTTTTAAATTTATAAAGAATTTATACTAAATATAATAATAAATTCTTAAATATTACCATTATTTTTGAAGTGATACTAATATAATTATCAATAAAATTTTGTCTTTAGTAAGTAAAGATTTTCAGTTATATATATTTTTGATTTTTAATAACTGTCACATGTCAGTTTGATTGGTATATAATAAACTGTTCATTCTTGTAAAAATTATGACTTAAAAGACAAATAAAGTTAGGAATATGAAATTAGTGAACATTTTAAAAATATAACATTAACTTGTTTTTTTATTTAATATATTTAGCTAATTATGTTTTATAATTTCTTTTCTGTTTAATATTAGAGAGATTAAAAGAGGTATCTTAATAAGATTGTCTTTTATACTTCATAATTGTTTAGTAAATACTTGTTTTATATAAATACTTCAGGTAAATATTTATTATTCATAATTATTATTGCTTATATTGTTAGAAATAAAGATTTTGATTAACTGTTTTCTAAAATTTAATGAACAAATTAAATTTAAAAGTGTTTTCCGATACATTAATAATTATTTTGATAATTTATTAATTATAAATTTGATCAATTAGTACCAGACAGACAATTTAGAAAATATCACTTGAGACATCTTTTTACAAATACTTTATATAATTAATCTATTTTAAAATTAAATTTTTAACTAAAAGGCTTTTGTTGTTCAAATAATTTCATAATTAAAATATCATAATTAATATAGCATTACATTTATGTTAGCCTTTTCATTTTACAAATACAATTTTAAGCTATTACATTCAACTATTAAATGATTTTATGTTAATATTTGATATCTCTGAAATTGTGAATATCTGAGATTAGCAAATATCTGTAATCAGCTGATTTTTTTGGCTAATATTATTCATAAAAATTAAAAATATAGTATGAACTGGAAATATTGTATTTAATTAAAATTATTTATAGTTTTCATCTTGGAATATTTTTGTTATTATTTTAAATTTATAGAGATTGTCTGAAATTACCTTTTCATTGCTTCACATTAAAATTTTGAATTTCATTTTAAAAGTTATATATAATATGTTTGGCTTAATTTCTAGCAATTATTTGGAACATTGTTAAAGTGAATTGCTCTTGACATTTATTCTTATAACTTCAAAAAATATTTTAAATGAAAATTAGTTTTGTATGATTTTATCTGCTCCTAATACAGCATTTTTTTTTTTTTTTTTTTTTTTGATTTAATTTAGCTTTCTTTTAGAGTAGTTTAGAAAATGTTTGTTTATAAAGTTTTTTAAATATCTTATTTGAAAATAATCTAGTTCATTATTTTACCGATTGGTCTGTTTTATTCTTTATTGTTGAAAGTGAAATTGAATTTTAAATTTTTTATTATGGTGGATATTATGTTAATGTTTTAATGTTTAAATTCTTGTGATTTCAAATATTGATTCTATAATGAGACTAAAAGTCAAATAAGAGTAATGATGGTAAATGGATATAAAATTGATTAAATGATTAGTGCCAGGTAAATCATCATATAATTTATCTAGTACTAATCACTTGATCAAATTTTACAATATAGTCTATATTAAACAAGTAATGTATTTCCATATATATTAACTATCTGCTCAAAGAATAATTTGATTTTTGTAGACAACTATAGTTTTTAATGATCTGAATTTATTTTTCTAATCTGTAAAGTTTACAAGATATTTTTGAAAATTGCTTTCTTAGAGGCTATACTGCTGTTGAGATTTTTAAATGAACTAGAATCACTAGCAAACTTTGACACTAAATAATAAATGATTTCATGACATATTAACTCAGTCATATATTTGGTAACCTACAGTTAAAGTGATAGTGCATATAACATGAAAAGAATGGCTATTCAGAAACTTACTTATTTGGTATGAATGATATCTCATGTAGATCAAATCTTATATTAAAATTTACAATGTTGATTGTAATTAAATAAATTCCTCATGATATCTCTTTTTTAAATTAAAACAGTTTATTTATTTGGAAAATTAAAAAAAAAATAATAATAAAGAATTGTTGCTATGATGAATATTGATAAAATTACAGTTTAAGATAATTTTCTTTTAATTGAATATTTAATTCTTAATCTGTGTGAAGTTAAATTCCGTCAAGAGACATAATTAATGACCAATTTGTAATTTTTTTTTTAATTTAGAATCTTTTGTTGTTTTAACAACTATCATAACAGTATCATTTAGAAAATTAAAGAAATATCATTTATTATTATATGCTTGCATTTTGTTACAAATACAGTACAGTTATTTTAGCATTGTCCTTATTTTACATGCAAAATATTGGATTAAATCATGAGTAACTGATTCAACTGCATAAGTCTTGTAGCTTTTACTTCAGTTGGAAAATTTTTGACTATGAATTTCCTCATTTGAATTTGTTTTTATCCTTTGATTGTGGAGTTACTTTTTCTGAATTTTAATACTGGGTTGAATTAGATTGACAAATAGGAATTGTATAATTTTTTGTTGTTAGATTTTTTTTTACATTGTGTTAACATCTTTCTGTGTTTCTCACAAAGATATATTTTCTGGTAAAAAATCTCTTGATTATGATTTTGGTCTGTGGAATTCATTATTTTTCATATCCTTTGATGAGAGATTTGGTGTTATTTCAGAATACTTAGTAGTTTAGAAATGTTTTGTTTATAAATTTTTTAAATATCTTATTTGAACATAATCTAGTTTATTATTTTACTGATTGGTCTGTTTCATTCTTTAAACTGAATCATTTGTAATCTTCTAATAACAGTTGATTCTGAAATGAATGGGCAAAGAGACAAATTTGGTTTCAATTCAATTAGATTTTCATAATATGCCATCCACATATGTGGACTATATAACCACTCTCAACATTGCTTATCATTATGTCATGATTATGCTCATTACAAGCATAATGATGTTGGTTAGCAATGAGTAGATCTACTTAAAATTACATATAATGATATTATACACTTACCTGCTATAAAACAACAAATAACAGAATAGGTTGAAACAATGAAATGTTAGTAATTGTAAGTGGTTATATTATGATCATTCTAATCATATGTAAAATGATTGTCATAATCTCCAAAGAAATAAGACATTTATAAGGTAAATATGTTGCTTATAGGTAGAAGCTGCATATAAATTATTCTCATTATCAGAGAAGATAAGGAACACAATGACCAAACAATTTTTATTCTGTGGTCTCACACTCCTTGTTTAAACTGTGTTATGAATTGTTACCGTTTAAATTCGTCTTGTTCTCAACTCAACTACTCTTATCTCAAAAGTAGTTTAGCTTATAATGCTGCTGTTTTAAGAATTTAAACATATTTCTGTTTGTTTACAAATTTATATTTAACTAAAATTTTTAATCAAAATTGTATGTGACTGCATAATTTCTATAGTGTTATCATTACTATATAATATCTATCAATAAAAAAATTAAAAAGACATTTTAGTTTTTAACTATATTTGTTTATAGTTGTTGTATATTTTATATCAGTAAAATACACTTCTATAATCTGAAAATAATTTTCAATATTTATTTAAATTTATGTAAATAATTTTATGAATGACAAGATGTTCAGAAATTATCTTTCTGTAATAAACATAGGAAAGAAACAGACATAGAAATTAGTAGAAGATTCTTAATAATAATAACATTTGAAATAAATAAATTTGATTTCTTAACTGTTGAAAATTACTTTCATCTCCATATAATTCAAATGTTTAAAACTACTTTAATAGAGAAAATTCTTACTAAAAATCATTCTCACATGCAGTCCCAAGCATGCCTTATTATTATTATGTTTGGGACTGCACATAAGAATGATTTTAGCATTAATTTTCTCCATTGAATTAGTTTTAAATGTTTTGATAGATATTTTTGAGATTGCTAAGATCTCATCTTTAAATCCTTCTTTTAGAATGACAAGTAATTTAAATATGAAACAAAAAATATTGACATAAAGATAATAAGCCCAAATTATTATAAAAATCAAATGATAATGCCAGATTAACTTTTCAGGCTAGAACTTGGCTAATTAAAAATAAATATTATATAATTTCGACTAAAGGTAAATAGTATATTATTATTTAGCTAAGTTCTAGTTTGAAAAGTTAGTTATATGTTATATTTTGGTTAAGAATGTTGCTATTTGAATTTATATTACTTTGTTTGTGTAGAAGAAATATATTGTAAATGTTTTCAGCAGCTCTAAAATAAGTATTTTTGACTTCTTAAAAATTACAACTTATATTTTGACTTAGAATATCTTAAAAGTAATAAACTTTATTGTAATTAATTTATAAATATATAATTTGATTGGTTTTGGTTTTTTATATTTAAGAATTTCTTTAATATGCTGTGTTATTTCAAAAACAATTTAAAAATAAATATATCATGTTAGTTTTAGGATTAAGTCAGTCTTTGAAAATTAATGAAAGTATTTTACATATTTCATTTTGGATTAATATTAATACAAAGTAATTAACATTCAAATAATACATAAATAATTTTTATAATACTAAGGAATGTTTTCAGAAGTAAAGGATGCATGGTTTGAAACAACTGATATGCTTAATGTTTGTTTACTTTTTAATATTTTTTATACATTATAATTTAGAATATAGTTTAGTTAATATTTCATGTAATGACAATTGAATTAACCATATTATCAAATGTTAAAGAAAGCTTTAGTCAGGTGATAAATTCAAATGGCTAATCTTGCAGAACCAGTTTCAAAACTCTAAATATGCTAACCTGACATATTAGTTGCCAATGATTTTGCTAACTTGTATGCTTTCAGTGTTATCATCATTTAACTTCTACGCCATCTCATTTCAATTTATAATTCAGAATATTTCAACTTGAAATATTGTTATGGATTCATTATTCAATGGATTATACAGATTAAATATGTTTGTTGAATGTTTAAATTTCATAAAATTCAGTTGAAAACCTATTATTTAAATGCTGTTTCTGGAAAGAAAGCATTACATGAATACACTATTAGATAACATTTTTCATTTTAGCACATTATAGAATACTCTGTAATATAAAAAGCTTTTAATTACAGTTAATATTTTAATTCAATTTACATGTTTATAGATATGTATTGTACAAATGGTAATAAGCTCAAATTAATGTAAGTAGATTTTAAGATTTTACAGATAGAGATAACACTCTGTCTTAACAGAAATCACATTTTAAAATGGTAAATGGTTTATTTCAACCAGCAGTGCCTGCAGACTATGAAAAAAGGGAGGGGCACAAGCTATAAAAAAAGGCATCGTACATTATGCAAGAGCTTCAAACTCTATGATTCAATGTTGAATCAGCATTCCCCAAGTGGTGTTGGTTGCACTTGGGGCTGACTTGGTCTTGAAAACAAGGAATGGCATTTTGGTCAACACACAAAGTTGCATGGGTTAATGGACAAATATCATTCATTAGTTTCTTTTATATTTGCAGAATAGGCTAGAAGTCACAAATTTTCTGTTGTTTGGGGCTTCCTTGGGGATTTGGAAAATGGCAACTGAGATGAAAATGGGAGCAAATGTCCCAAGTGCTCCAATGTACAGGCACCACTAATTTCGGCTTTAACTGAACTCTGATAATTTTTATAATGGAAAAATTGACACTGGTTTTTAGCTATTAAGTCTTTATCTGTTTAATTTTTTTTAAAAATGTATTTTTTATAGCTGGAATTATATGTTGTCATTTAAGATATAGCGCATGAACATTTTTTTGTTAAATTATCCCTTTCACAAATCTGGTTACTCACCATTGATCCTAGACCAGGGATGGTCACTTTTTAAGTACATATACCCAAAATCACCAAATAATATGATCTCAAAAATTTCATGAGAAATTTTGTATAATATATTTGATCTAGCAGCTAGATGATGGTATGGAAAAACTAGATTTAGAGGATTTTTGCTTAAGTGGCAACTCTGCTTGTAAAGCTATTGCAAGGGTAGTGTATTGGAAATATGTTTGTTTCATTTTTTTTCGCTTATTATTACTAAAACAATTGATAGTGTTTGCTTATTTATTGCATTTTTATTTAGTATTACTCTACTTAATAAAAAATTGTATTCTATTAAGTTAAAATGTACAACTCAGAAAAAAATGTTGATATTTATTTTTTAAAGGCGAGTCCTGGATTGCATACAGGAAAAAGTTGGTTTATCAAGGGTTGCCCATCCCTGATCTAGACAATAATTTGTATGTTTATATAATAGCAAATCTCTTCAGCTTTTATAAAAACAGAATATGGATCAAACCAGATGTTTTTGGAATCTTTTTAAAGAATTTTTGAATTGTTTAAATCTCTTTGAATCTGAAACTGGAATCAGATGTATTCTGAAAACATTTGTGATTTGCTCTGTGTGCTATTTTTGCTGGAAGCTAAAGAGATTTGCTGTTATCTGAAGATATTAGATGTATCCAGTGTTAGTGAAGTACTTAATAATTTTTGTTTATATTCTATAAAAGATGGTTTTTATTAATAAATATAATGCCAATTTCCATACAAACCGTAGACAATAATTGCTCAGTTTTTGAAATTATATATATATTTTTAACAACTTATAATTGTTTTTGGAATAAATAATAATAACTATATTTAACTATTACAATATAATGTAAACCATGATACTGGACTTCTTGGGTAAAAAGAGCAGCTTATAATCATTTCTGTTTGTTCAAAATACATGTCTTACGGCCAAGTTTCCGAGTAACAAATGGATAGTCAAAATTTGTTTTGTACTAATCAAAAGAACACTTGCTGATTAATCAGAACCAGCAAAAAAAAAAAAAAAAAAAAGAAATTGATTTTCTGTAAAGTTATTTATTCTATCCACATTTGCCTGAAGTTGTATTGAATAACCTTAATGAATATGATCTTTGTTGAATAAAATGTTAAACAATAAACTAATATAAAAATATATTTCAATAGTTGTGTAAAAATTTTATGGTTATTTATAAATGAATAAAATATTTAATAAAATTTGATAAGTATGATTTTTAGTTTAAGAAGAGACTAAACTTTTTATTTTTCTTCATGTAATTTCATACATGAAAGTAATTATATTCTGTAAAATTCAATAACTTACTGATTTATTTTGTTTGTTGCAAAAACTTGTCAATATCATGGGAGATTTTCTAAATTAATGTTAACAGTATAATATTCAACAAAATGACAATGTTTGAGGTACCACATATGCAAAATAACAACTTAAATAACAAAACTCTGTTTAATTTTTATAATATAAATAGTGAATCATATGCTTTCTTTTGAAAAAATTTTGTACACAAAATTAAATATCCAATCATTCTTTTATCTTTAAACTTTGTAACAAAATTTACCATTTAAGGACATGAACAAAAAATTATTGGAATAGAATTTAAATGTTTTGTTTGAAGCATTCAAAAAGTAATCTTTTATTCTTGTTTGATAAGTTTGTTTTGAAATTTTAAAACTCACTTGTTACTGATTTTCAAATGTTTTGTGTGTGAAATTAAACATTTTCTGTAAAAAGTAGAGGGTTGTTTATAATTTAGCTTTTATTGGAAGAAATATTTTATTTGAAATTTGCTTATAAACTGCAAAAGTTTTCTTTTGTTTAATATGTTAGTGAGTTAAATGAAGATTTGATTTCATTGCAATACTGAAAATAAAGGAAAGTTGCTTAGTTTATTTAGAAATATTCAAGAAATATGAGATTATGAGAGTTGGCTTAAATGGATGTATGTTTTGATATAATTTAGAATCTAATAAAAATATATTAGCTAGCTCTTTAAAATGCTGATAGAGAACAGAAAATATCTTGAAGTCTTGTAATGTAAAAGTGAAGATTTTACATCAGTCATATCAATAATAAAATTTGATTTAAAAATCATTTTAATCTAAATTATTTAAATTATTATAATTATTAATTTTAATAAGAGATGGCACCTAATGCCTACCTCAAGTGCCAAATTTATTTCTAATCTTTAATCGTTTATGTCCAAAAGTTAGCCAGATTATTTACAGCAGTTGGTGATGTATTGGCCAAAATTTGAAGTCCTTAATCATACCATAAATGTTAAATTTTAGGTTAAGAAAAGTTGAAAATGTTTTAAATCCTTTTTTTCATTATTTAATCAGTAATATAGCTTGTATATTATTATTAATTATGGCACTTCTTGCCATAACTAAGTAGTAGTTGTATATTATTATTAATTATTTAAAATATATTTATTTTAAAACCATAAGAAAAAATTCCTTTGCTAAAAGATTGTGCTAAAGACCAAACTTAATTGACAATAAAATTTTAATCTATTTTTAAGCCAGATAAAATAAAAACATCATTTACATTATAATAATGTCAACAGTTTTCATTACTCTGATTTGTCTGAAATTTTCATAAAAAATTTAAATTACTGTTTAATTATGACCTTTTTAATTGTTTTACAAAATAATTTAACTTAGATTTACAGGTTTTAAGAAAATTAATATAGATATTAATGTGTTCCTGATTTGATGTATTTTTAAAAAAGTTGAAGTACTTAAACTTTTTATCTATAATTCAAGAAGTAATTTGATAGCTTTGCCATTATCTATTGCTTTTTTAAAATATAATAAGTAAAAAAAAAATGTAAATAATTGAAGCAAATATTCACTGTTAGATATATTAACAAAATCTAGAAAAAAAAAAAAATTCCTTATTTTATATTTGTTATAGTTAATATAAATGCAATTCACTAAAAATTTAATTGTAAGAAAAAGGTTTTCCAAAAATTATATATCACTAAATAGAAATTAATTTTATGTAGAAGCAAAAGGAAAAAATGAATGCTTGAATAGTTGTTATAAGCAATGAACTATTTAAAATTCAACAAAATGAAAAAATTGGAATTTTCTGCTAAGCAAACAAAAATATTATAAAATTGAATAAATTGATAAATTTATGTCTGAAATTTAAAACTTAAATCTAGATAGAAGCTTATTATTTTCACTTGTTCAGTTTTGAATAGTCAATATATTTATTTTTCCCTCCCATCAATTTTTATGTATGAGATAAATTTTTTAGAGTTCTATTCTATACAATATATGGTATGTATTGTATGGTTGTAATATTATTTTGTTAGGAATTCAATTATAAATACTATTTCATTTGATGAATTCTAATTTTATTTTACACACAGTTGGATCTGTTTCTTCAATATGAGATTTTATTGTTTTTAAGAAATTATTGATTTGATTGGAAAATTATTTATTCTACAAAAGTTTATAGTTCTTAAATAATGTTTAAAAAAATGTGTTGTTTATCATGTACCAATTTAATAAACGTCAATGATTGGAATTCATGCAATCATCATTCAATACAAATATATTGAATAATGCTTCTTAAAATAAAGACAGTCATCAATTAATTTTGATATATATAAATTTTTTAACAATAAATATTTTTTTGTCAATGCAGCCTATATTGAAATAACACAATAATAAATTAAATTTAAGAAAACTAACATGGTTTGAGTGTGATTTAATGAATTATATTAATTTGATATGGAAATGTAAATTTTGTCATTATGATATGTAAGAGAAATATATTAAATAGCAATTTAACTTTTTTTCTTTTTATAAATATCATAAATTGGCACTATTTTGACCATCAAAATACTTACACTACTTTATATAAATAGCAAAAATATTTATTTAAAGAATATTTTTGACTCCTTTTGAATGATCTTCAGTTTACAAATTGAACAAAATTGAATGTTGATTTTTAACCATTGTTTAAAATCGATGTTAAATTTTACTCGATTTGTAAACTGAAAATGATTCAAATGGAGCCAAAAACACAAGTGTGAATATATTTTCAGCATTTTAAAGTCTTTTAATCTTTTTGACTTTTCATCATGCTAAAGCTTTTCATTGCATTGCAAATTTTCAATAATTAAAATTTCAGCTGACTATTTATTGTCATATAATACTTATGATATTACAATCATTTTATATAAAAATATAAGCTGTAAAAACTGTTAAATATAATTAAACTAGAATAAATTTAAAATATTGTTGATGCATGAAAGATATATATTTATCAATACTTGCTTAGTCATATATACTATAAAAGTTGTCATATCTTAATTGGAAACATTCACATATCTCACTTAAGACTTTTAAGCCAATAACCGAGATGTATTTTAAGATTAAGAACAGTTTAACATGCAGATGCTCCTAACTGGTTTTATGTTAACACTTCCAAAGAAGTAACTGAATAACACCATAAAAATAATAATGCAGTTTTTCCAACTGATTTTGACTATTTTTAAAATATATCTTTATTACCATAATTGACTGATTGAATTTTATTTTGATTGTATAAGACTATGAAACCAGAATAATTTTAAAAATACCAATGAAACTAAATAAAACCAAACTAATTAATATAATAAGACAAATATGCAAATCTAATTAAACCTGCATTGTTATGATAAAATGAATTTTTATTTTTCATAAAGTTTAAAAATATTGCTCATTTGTATTCTTTTCAACTAATACAACTAAATAATTTTCCTATTATTTAAATGAAGCATTGCAATGACTGAAAATGTCTTCCCTACAAAGAACTGGGTAAGTGGATAAAACTACTGAACACTGTTAATTGGTCTCAGGTTTGCACCTGACCATTGGACTGGTTGCATGGAGTTATGTGAAATTTTCTGAGGTTTCTTCATGTATGAAACATCTGAATGGGCTAGTTTCCCATATAAAGTCTCTCAGATAGCAGATTGTCCTTGTGTTGTTATCTTATCTCACACAATAAACAAAAAAGCAGAAAATTTTTATAGTGAAGAGTTAAAGGGGAAATTATTGAACATTAAAGTGATAGATGATTTGGAATTTTTTGCAGAAACTGCCTACAAACTTGCTGTCTTTTTAACAATAGTCTAGTCTGTATAAAACAAAAAAGGAAAAGAGTTAGTTATATGAGGAAAGACTTCAAAGATATTTAAATATGCTTAGATGCAAATTCAATGAAATATTTTTGTAATATTTAGAAGACAATCCTATAAACATCTTGAGACTAGATTATCTTATTATTTATTTTATACTATAAAAGAACGAAAATTATGATTCCATTCATAAAGTAAAATTTGTTCATCAGAATATTTATTTTATTTTATGTAATTGGAATTTCAAATGTTATCTAATCTAACAAAACTTAAACTTTGTGTGTGATTTAAAACTGTTAAATTTAAACTGTTTCATTTACAGAACCCAATGATGGCTTTTAAAAATAGCCAAAAATGTCATTAAACATTTAAATGCACAACTAATTTTTCTGATTTAAAGGTTTTTTTTTGTACTTTACTTTCAAATATTATCTCAAGTTCATAATAAACAAATATTTAAGTGTTTCTCTTAATGCATAGTAGGAAGCATTTAACTGTGGTGTGCTAATTGCACCAGGAAGTCTGATCTAGTGTGTATGTGGCTATTTCTCATCATGTTACTTCTCACAAGTTCTTTCTCTCTAGTTCAACAGTAGCCAAGTATAATCAAATAGATCTATAATCAGATCTTTATATGAAACTTATGATCACCGAATAGAATTTTACCAACTAATTGTTTAAGAAACATATCTACTATTGATCTGTAAATAGAAGTGTTTTTGAAATCATTTAACCTTTTGTTTTTTTTTTTCTTCCTTCCTTTCTTTCTTTCTTTAATTCTGTTGTTTTGAAACTGAAAAAATTTACTTTTAAAATCATCTACTAGAGATTGTTTACAGATCATTTCACTTCTATCTGGAAAGTTCAAATTTCTAAAAATGAAAAAAAATTTATCTTTTGAGTCCAAATTGGGAATATCAAAATTTAATATATTGATGCATGCTGTAGTATTCTACCTAATATTCTAATATTTTTGTTTGTTTTTTTTTCTTGTGGTGATGTGTTTCTTTTTGCTATGATAGTAATATTTGTTGAATATAACACAGAAGGATGATTATGTAAATTACATAAATTTAAATTATAGAATAATTTAAATTTACAGAATTTTTGATGAATGAAGTAGCACATGAAACTTTTATTGGAAAGTGATTTACATGAACTTTTAGTAGTTATCAATAAAACAAAAGGCCCAGATACAGTATTATTCCAAACAATATTTTTGTATTTTTAATTTACATATACATTATTGTGTGTTTGGGTAGATGAAGTGAGCTGCACTCTAATATTAACACATCTAATATAAACAATAATTTATAATACAGTAATGTGTTAAATAGAAATTTTCATTACATCAAATTTCAGCTTCATAAATTTTCTTTATACTGTATGTAGATATCTGAAGTTCACTTAAAAAGGAAGAAAAATGCTAAAAAAGCATTAGGAAACTATCTTTCCATTCTCAAAGTCGGGTGTTTATGCCGTTCCAATGGAGTATCTTACCACGGGAGAAAACACACAATATATCGGAGCCACTACTAGAATGCTTGCCAGCCGGCTTACGGAGCACCAAGAAGATGTTATGAGGGGAAGACACACTCCAGAGCTATCAAGAAAGGTGCTAGAGCAGGGTTACAACCCGCTATGGTCCCAGTCAATTATGCTAAAGAAATGTAATAATCGGAAAATCATTTTTATATGGGAGTGTCTGCTAACTACCACCTTGGAGGCATGCAACACTCCCACATTCAACCTACCCAGTGTATGGGTCATACTGTACAAGCAGTTAAACAATGATAAACATCCCACAGCACACATGTAGCGTGAGCTTGGATCCATGCATGCGCTGCTTCGCTCATCTCAGAGCTTGCAGTTCGTTCAAGTTCTAACATTTTTGAAGGTTTGATGCGTGTTCCTAATGGTTTGGAAAGATGTTTTAATTCAAATTATTAAGCATTCTGTTCTTTGTCAGATTATTTTTCATTCAATTTTTTCACTAAGTTTTGTTTTCACCTGATGACGATGTCCATAAGTGTGTCGAATGTGCTTGCGGAAAAAGGACATACTAAGTATAACGCCGATCTCAGTGCTTTTCTTCAGTTTAGAATAGGAAACTATCTTTTAGTGAAATCAAGATCAATATCATTATTTTATTATAAGCTTTGTGGCTTTAGCACATTATGGCTCTACTTTTTGAATCAGTTCATTATTTAAAGAGAAAGCATGATTCCATCAAATAATAATAGTTTCCTAATGATTATTTAAGCATTTTACTTCCTTTTTTCTGTAAACTTCACAGATATCCAGATTTATACATGCATTGTGTGGTGGCTGCATAAAAACTTCAAACACTCATAACTTCTGATAGGTAGAACTTTCAGAAAAAATGCTTTAGATAAGTTTGTTTGTTTTCTATGTAGAATCATAATAGCCAATAAAAAATGTGGGTTCCTATTTAAGAAAATGATGACAATTTCTCATTTTTCCCTAATTTGTAATGCAATCTATAATGAAACTGATAGCCTTATCTTGTGGCCTCCTTGAAGTCCAACATATATCCAAACGAACACCAAACAAATTCTCAGGATATTTGTTGAATATAAGACAGCATCTTGCGTCTTAAGAGATTGAGATAACGGTTATGCAGCAAATTGCAGCAAAATCTTCTCACATGCTAAACTGTCATCATAGCACGAGAGAATTGTTCCATTATCAAGCTCAACCGTTTTCTCGTAATTTGGATCGGACTGGATTCGATTTGAATGTTTCATTTCACACGTTGGTGTATTTATTACAATGATATCCTGAGGAAGACCCAGAATGGGTCGAAAATGTTTGAAGATTTATGAACGTGATTAACTGGAGTAATTAAGGTTGTGTTGGATGAATCCAACATATATATCAATAACATCTCTAAAGCCAATTTATTAGATAAATCAAATGAAGTTTAACATTTTCAGTTTAATAATGTTTTCTGTAGGAAGCATATTTTGATTTATTCCAGTGGATTGATAAAAATGGACCAACATGTATATTATACAGACTTAACTTTATAAATGATCTAAGCTTGATTTCATGTCCATTTATGGGAGTCTCATTGCCTGATGGTGTTACATAATGTTCAAAACCATTTTCAATACATTTAATGAATTGATTTGTGCCATTTTGATTAACACAAATGAATACCAGAAAAACAGGCTTTCATAAATGATTGTTGATTACCACATTGTTTACCAATGTACAGTACATTAATGGCCCTCATCTTAAAATAATTAGCATAAGTAACAAGAAATCAAATATGTACCAACACTTGTGGCTTGTCCACTTTGGTAACCTTTCTTGTATTTATTATTATTTGTTAATTATAAATTTCAGAATGCAAAGAAAGTTTATTATTTATCACTGGTGATGTTAACAGTTAATAAAAAGGTAGATTACTTACATAGATACTTTACCAAACTAAAAGTATCAATAGTAAACATTTTATTTACTTGAATGGATTTTAGAATCATTTACACAAGTAATATCATAAATTATTGCTTGGTTTATAATTTATATTATAGTTTTCTTTTTAAAATGTAAAATAAAGGTAAGAAATTAAAATTAATTTTAATGTTAGAGAATTTATTTAAATTGAGACTTTTTAATATGAAAGATTCAAGATTAATTGGAATATACTATGTTCCTTCAATCATAAGATGCACTATTGATTTAAAGTACATGGAAACTTTTTATTTACATGTAATGGAATAAATATATCTATGTAATGGAATTACATGTGACTTTTGATTGAAATGCTTAAATTAACACAGTGCATTTATTTATACCTCATATCACTGTTTTGTGCTTTTCTGCAAATGTTTTCAGTGTTGTATCATAATAACAGGATGAATGAATATGAAGTTTGTTCATTTGCAGTAATGACTAGTACTATTTATCAAAAGAATCTTACCAGTTGATAGTTAATGTAGGGTAGTGTCAACTGTAAAATTCATCCTGATTTCATAAACATTAAAATATGAAAAAGCATGCATCTTAGAATCAAAAAGTATAGAAATATTATATAAATAATAGTATTTTTAAGAATAATCTAAGTTTTTGTAATTTTTATTTTTTGTTTTTAATAATTTTTGTTGAAACAATTATTAGTTTGAAATAAGTTTCAATATTTTCATTATATTTGTTAAAAATTATTGAAAATGCTTAAACTAAAGTAGAAAATTTAATATTTAGTTTTTTGTATTCTTGTTTTTATTAATTTTTTGCTTTCTATTGGTTCTATTGAAAATATGGTTATATTGAGAGGAGCTTAACATTTTGTTAGTTTAGTTTACAAATTGGCGATTTTATTTAATGAAGGAAGGTATAGAATTATCTCAAAGTATATTTATAATATATTAGTCACATCAGAAAATTACAACATTAACATGAACAGTATTCAAGTATTATTCACAAAGTTAATGAAAGTGCGTGGTTTATTAATTAAATTTTATTTTAATATGTAATATATGAAGTACTGTACATTCACATTAACATCATTTATAATTTATATTCATGAATATAAAAATCATAATCAATATGAAAATATATATAAGATATTCATGTGTTTATTCATAAATCAAATCATGCAATTTGATTTATGAGGAAATAAGAGATAAATAAATAAATAAAAACGAATACATTATTAGGGACAAATTTATGCAATTTTGATTCATAAATCTTGAATGAAATTATAAACTTGTGGAAAAGGTAAATATTTGTGTTAACAGCACATGATTTAATAAATTATAAAATTTATTAAAGGGTATCATTGATATAGGAAGAAAGTATAGTAAAGTATTTACTGTATTATATTTATTAGAAAACAAAATGATGCAGTTAGCCAATATAAGATGATTTGCTTGAGACTGAAACTTATGTGGAATATTTCCCTGTAAGATGAAAAGATAAGCGTGAAACACAAATGGAAATATTCTTTATTTTATGATGAATCAGTTGACCAAATTATGCTTTATATTGCATGTTATTGTGACTGTGCAGTTGTGACGAACAAAGTGTTCAGTCTTAAGTGAATCACCCTGTAGTTTTAGGTTTAGGTATAACCAGACAGTCTAGATATATTTAAGTTTAAGTAAACTTTTTAGTGTTTATAAAAAAATTATAAATAAAAAAGAATTAATCAATACTTGTTGTTTCTTTTAATAAAAAAATATATATTTTTTTAAATTAAAATGATGAAACAATAATGAGGTATAAGCACATTTACTTTTTAAAATAGTTACTATACATCTATATCACTTAAAAAAAAAAAAAAGACTGTTTCAGCTATTCTACACTACTACAGTTACAGTTTATTCTAAACTATATTCATATTTAAAATTAAATAAAACTTTGACCTATATAGTAAGGTCCAAAAGTTCTTGGCCTGACCTACTTTGCATATGTGCAGAAAAATGTGAATGGCAGTGTTGTGAAGCTTAACATGTGAGATACTAATGCCCTCAGTTGCATTTTTATATTCTCATTTCTGTGTTTCAGATAATGTGGCTTAACATAACCTGTATGCATTATGTTGAATTTTGAGTATTGTGCATTTATAAAGTACTTGACAAAAGAATATCTGACACCATTGGAAATTCACAAATGCCTTTGTAAAGTGTACAGAGATGCTTCTCCATCATATACAATTGTAAAACAATAGGCAAAACCTTTTAAACTTGGAAAAGAATTTCTTGACAGTGATCCATACAGTGGACACCTGGCCATGGCAATTACTGAAGAAAGCTTCATACTTGTCCATGCTGAAGTGCTTTCCAATTAATGTTTGAAGATGAAATTTCTGCAAGATTGAACTTGTTGAAAACAACTTATTTGAATTCTTCATGAACATTTTGTTAATGAATAAGGTCAGTGTCTGTTGGGTGCTCAATTCTTTTCACAATTCAGAAGCAACAGCAGATCAACTGTGCTCTACAGTTTTTGGAGCTGTGAAAAGAGAACAAAGAAGTTCTGCAATCTCATTGTCATTGGGGATTAGACCATGGTTCTATACTAGGATCCTCTGTCAAAAAGAGAATTGATGGAATGGTGCCATGCATGGGAATTTCCTCCAAAGAAACCAAAATTGTTGCAGTCAACAATGAAGGTTATGGCAACAATTTTCTAGGATTGTGATGGCATTTTATTGATAACTTCAAGGAGAGAAATTCTACAATGAATGATGAATATTATGTCAACCTGATAGTAAAACTCTGGGATGCCATAAAAAGAAAAGGAGGGGTGAACTTTCAAAAGGTGTGTGGCTCCTGTTTGACAACACAACTGTTCACACTGTGTTTTGCACATGAAGACTGCAAAAGAATGCAGCTTCACTGAACTTCCTCAAGTGCACAGTCCTGACCTGGCCCCAAGTGATTAATATTTGTTCTCGGAATTGAAATTTGATCTCTGAGGATGAAAGTTTAACATCAATGGTCAAGACAGCTGTTTTTTAACATTTTGAGGGTAAAGGTCAAAAAGTGCTTTCCTGATTTTGTGTGTGTGTGTATATATATATATATATAAGCTACAAAGATAAAGATGTCTTCATTTTCCGTCATTACAAACACCAGTGACAGTCCAAAACAATTTTCACTCATGGAGATGACCTTTTATTTGAGACTGCCTTTGCAAAAAAATGCAAAATGGATAAATAAAAATTCTCTGGTGATTATTCCAATGCCATATAATTCACAGTACAATTGATTAAAATTAAAAATTTGGCTGACTGTATTTACATTAAAATATAAAACAAAAATGTGTTGAAGCTACAAAGATGTCTTCATTTTCCATCATTTGTTTTAATGTAAATACTGTTGGCCAAATTCTTAATTTTAATCAAAACTTTGTCTCTTTTTAACTGTTACTATCTATTACAATAATAATAGAATTGACTTATTAAATATTATTATGTACAAGAACATGCTTCATTTTATAAAGTTAAAATGAATATTCTATTAGTAATCTCTTGCCTCAAGATACAAAATGAAATATTATTTTATAAGGATTTATTCTATTGTGAGGTAATGTTCAAAAACAAAGTAAATAGACAATTCTGCATGTTTATATTATTTCAGTTCTCTTCTAAATAAATATGGAAAGATATCATTTTCATTTTATTGCCACTTTTTAAATGAAATGAAATTAAATGTATTTAAAATATTTCAATTTTAAACAAATATAAAAATTTAAAATAATTATATTAGTTCATAAAGTATCTCCAAAATATTATTATTTTTCCTTAAATATAATTTTGTTTTTGTTTATTCTACATAATCATAAAACAGTTTATTAAAATTACATTATTTTGAAATAATTAATATATAATAGGCCTATAATAAAATTTCTATGACCAACTACATTATCAGACATAGTCTGTATAAAATTATACTTAATTTGAAAATGTTGATATTGATTGATCTATCACGTCACTGATAAACTAATCGGCACAACTGTCATCCACAGTTATATATCATCAAAGTCTGAATACTTAATATTTATAGCAAACCAGGTGAAATGAAATTATAACTAGTCTGAAGAAGTCTTAAAGTGAAACATTTCATCTTTTATTATTTATCACTGATAAAGTATATGAGTAAAATGTTTTTATTTAAATTTTGCAATTACAACAAATGATTTGTTGGAGATTTATATGAATATTAAAAAGCTGGAAACAGTATTGCTGGACTTTCCTGGCGCTTCTCTTTTTTCCATCCATAATAATTTCTACCATTATCTTTCAAGTCTTCATATTTACATAAAAATTACTAATAAGTGATTCCCATTTTATGGGTAATCATTCTTAACTGTTTTAAAAATATCCTCCCCTGCCTCTTTAACATGTAAAGATCTTTGTCTAATTTTGATGAAAATTATGATATTTTGTGTTATTAATCTCAAAGAATTTCATAAAATTACCCTGGACCTTGGTTGGGGAAATATCAATTTCTTAAATTTCTATTTTAATATACACACGTTAAAAAGTTAAAATAATATCTTAATTTATCTCTATCAAAAGTATTTTCCAAAAAGTAAAGTTTCCTTATATTTTTGTTTTTATTTTATTGAATATTAGATGTTTTTAATGTTAAAAATTATTTTATCTTTTAATCTCAATAAATTTCTTGTATATTTAATTATGAGCTTTGTTACTTTAACAATAATAATTTTATTGATATTTGATTTTTCTCTACTTTTTATGTTTAAATTTGTCAATGGATGATTTATTTTTTATTCATATTTTGAAATAATGTTTTTAAATAACAATTCTTTTTTAATGAAAAATCTATGGTTTATAAATTTTATATTTTGAAATAGTATAGCTTAGTTTTTATTTTAATTTTTTAATTTGATTTTAAGTTATACTTTCCAACTGTTCCTTCTTTACCATTTTTGGCTATTTTTTACATGTAAATATACACAAACTGCTATTCTCATAAAGGAGTTCAGTTTTTAATAAAGATGTAGATAAAAATATTTTTTGAGACTTAAGTCTCCTCATCAGTATCCAGCTTAATCACTTATAGAATTAAAAGAACTCAATGTTCTACAAACAATTTTTTTTTTGTGTTGTGTACAGAAAGCTGTTAAAGCAGTATAAATCAAACTATGGCTGTTGGGAAAGTTTGAGGACTTTTTGATCATTTATCTATTTTAATTTGTTTTGGCTTTTTTAGTTTTTCCTTGAGATTGAATATTCAAAATGGGCTGTTGTGGTAGTGATTACTAACGCCTCTGCCTGCTTTTGTCTGTAATGTTGTCTGTCTCAGTTAGTATAATTCTTGGCCTCATGCTGTTCTGCTCATCTGAGAGTATATATATTCTGCTAATTGGGCTGTAATTTGAAAAACATTGTAAGACCTATAAATTCCCTCTGTCTGTCTGTTCTTCCTTAATCTTAATAATGGAGTTAGATAGATGAAAGCCTTGACCAGATATGGAAAGTTTTAAGGGCAGGAGACCCCAATTAACTATATGTGAACTTCTGATGCAAACTGGAAGTCATGTTATTTCAATTAAAAAATTTTCCCTTGAGGGAGTTAGATAGATGACTGACATGACTCAATTGCTAAAGGAAAAGTATGGTATATATGGGGCAAGACATTACTAATTTAAAGGTGGAGAGCATGAAAGAAATAATTATTTTTTCATGCCAAATTGTTATCAAATAAAAGTTCTTGTCTTTCGGCATTAAATTAATAAAGTTTTGATGAGTAAAGCACAAAATCTTGAGGCTGACTTATACTAGGTTGTTCAATAAGTTTTGTTGTTCGATAAGAGATGGCGCTATTAGGTTAGTCACTTTATTTCTCTAAAAATAGTACTACTATTTTATGAACACGTGTGAAGTTTGATGTAGATCTGTCAACTCATTTGTATATATTTACAGCTGTTCAAAGATAATGTGTCACTGTATTTTTTACAATGAGAAAAATTGAATATTGTGCAGTGATAAAATTCTTATTTTTGGGAGGTATGCACCAAAACAAATTTGTGAACGATTGTTAAAAGTGTATAAGGACTCTTCACCTTCAATTAGAACACTAGAAAGATGGGTTGCTAAATTTAAACGTGGTTGTACAAGTCTTGAAGACAATTTACATGAAGGACGTCCAAAAAGTGCATCAACACTAGAAATCTTAGCAAAAAATACAGCATATGGTTTTGGAAGATCATTGATTAACCGTGAGAGATTTAGTAGAAGCCCTAGGGATCTCATTAAGCAATGTGAGCAATATTTTGGCCGAAGTTTTGGGTTACGGAAAGCCGTGTGCACAATGGGTGCTGCATTTGCTAACAATGGAACAAAAACATCCAAATGCGACTTTCTCAGCAAACATTTGGAGCGTTTTAGAAAGGATTAAAAAAGTTGTGTGTGTCGTTTCATCACTATAGATGGGACTTGGGTCTACCACCGTGATCCTGAATCAAAACAAGAGGCTAAGGAGTGGTGTAAACCCGGTACTTTGGCTCTGAAGTGAGTTAGGATCCAGAAATCAGCGAAGAAGGTGTTAGCATCAGTTTTTTTGGGGATGCAAAAGGAATTTTGTTCATGGATTACCTCCAAACTGGTTAAAACAATAAACTCAGATTATTATTGTAACCTTTTGGACCAGCTGGATGTAAAAATTTGTGAGAAAAGACCTGGTTTACAGAAGAAAAAAATCATTTTTCATCAAGACAATGCACCCTCTTATACAGCCCAAAAACCATAGTAAAAATCAGTGAATTAAAATACAAATTGTTGCAACATCCTCACTGTTCGCCAGATGTAGCTCCCTCTGACTTCTGGCTGTTCTCACATCTCAAAAAATTCATGCATGGGGAAATGATTTTCATCAAACAAAGAGGTAATAGCAGCCATGGAAGTATATTTTGACAGTCTTCCAGATTCTTACTTCAGGGATGGAATCCATAAATTAGAAGATCACTGGAACAAGTGTATTGAAGTTCAGGGAGATTATATTGAATAATAAAATGTATTTCAAACCATAAAATTTTGTTTTTCTTATCGAACGACAAAACTTATTGAACAACCTGGTACAATGGCATAAACAGTATTCAGAAGCTTCTGTTCAGAAGTCAATTCTTAATTTTTTTAGTTTAGTTCTCTACAGTGAATAGAAGCTGATTGACTCTTGAATCCATATCTTGGCTATTATCAAGATTTTTCTGTTTAGTTTTTTTACTTTATTTTAGCATTTATAATAATAATAATAATTGTTTGATAAATAGACAGAAATGAAACAAGATGATAAAATTTTGTCACTTAACATTTAATGTGCTTTAGGCAATTCTACCTTAAATATTTCATTTGTTTTATGTTGTTTATTTCTGTAATTAATCTACAATGAATTGCTAATGAAAATAAAATGAAAGAAATGAGGAAAATTATAGAAAGTTTTTGTTTGAGACAATACATTTTTTAAACTGCATAACAGTAAGTGCCATGGTTTCAATCAATGGCTGTTTTGCAAGTGTTCTGGTGCAGCTTTTGTGAAGGTTTAATTTCTGTCTAGCAATTTTGTATTGGATATATATTACTATATGTTGTTTACCGGAAATTATGGCAATTTTTCTGTGTGTATATGTACATATTTATCAGTATTTTCATTTATGATTGCAATTTTAAATTTTTTATATTGAAAAATAGAAAACATAATTTTATCTAAAATATATATGTATAATATGTTTCCTATAAATTTGGTATGTCCCAATTATATTTTAATGTTTCAAATACTGTAGTGTGTGGAATATCTATTAATCTGATTCAAAGCTGAACTATTTAGTTTTTGACTATATTAACTTAGATCGATAATGGATTTTTAAGAAATTTTGATTTTTGAATAAAAAGAAAATGTACCTTTTTTGTATAAAAATATTAGGAAATAATTTTTTTTTAATTCTCATATAATATTAAATGGAATTTTCATTTAATATTATATTTGGATAAGCAATTTATTATTTTAATTATATGTTTATATAAATGATTCAGCATTTAAAATATTCATCTTTTAAAAAATAATGAGTCTTGAATATTTGAGCAATTGTTCCCACCTGTTGTAATTAACCTCATTAATGATAAAGTTTATTATTTTTTTTATAGAAATGTTTTTTATTTTGTTTTTTTTTTTTCATTTATCCCATGCAAATAATATATATATTCTTTTCTTATGATGAACCAGATTTTCTTTCTCATATATATATTTATATGTACTATGTTAATAATAAATTATGTTCGAATACAGTGGGTGATCAGTTAACGAACAGTTTGGTTAATGAATAAATTGGATAACGAACACTTTCGTGAAAGATTTTTATGTTCGGACAATGAACAGATTTTTGGATAACGAACGCCTCACAGAACAAACACAAGAAGAAGCAATGTAAAATAATGAATACCGATTGGTTTTCCCTTGTCTTCAGGCAACAATTCGAAACTTTTCGGAGTGCAGGAGACGTTGACATCGACGCTCAACTCTGTATATACTGATCGGATAGTATTCCTCCGAACTTTGAAACTCTCCCTTGTAATTTCAGCCTTTTATTTTTCTGACAGAAACTCATTAAATTTTGTCTGTTTTTATTTTTGAGAGGTGAGAGTATAATAGCAAACGTAGAGAGTGGGCAGAAAATGTCTGATGTTGTTGGACAGTATGGCTTGAACAGGTCTACAGTAGGCTGCAGTTCAATCTTATCTAAGAAAGATACAGTATAATCAAGAGAACTCAAGCAGCTAAAGGAGTAAAAAAATTACATCTGAGAAATAAAGAACATTGAAGAGCTCATAATAGAACCTGAAACGGATCTCACAACAGAAGAACACCAAGAAACTCTGTGAGATATGCTTTCTTCTGAAAAAGAGGATTAATACCGATATCTGCTATTAAAGATCTTTTGAAGAAACGGGAGGATGTCAGAACAAGGTCTTAGAATGGCATCCAAACCAGGTTGAGGTTAATATGCTTGGGGATCTCTACAATTGCAATGCTATTAATTAATTCTGAAAAATCCTGAAGAAGAGAGAAATGCAATTGACATTGAACAGATTCTTTAATCTCCGTAAATGGAAAAAATGACTAATAAAAATGCAAAACTGTGTATATATGTATTTTTATTATTACGTATAAACAAACATAGTAAGAAAGTATATATTTTTTTTTAGTTTTTGGGGTTTCCAGAATGAATTAATCATTTCCATAAAAACCTAATGGTAAATCGGTTAACGAACAATTCGGATAGCAAACAAAGTCTTGGAATGGATTATGTTCATTAACTGATCATCCACTGTACTGTACATAATATTAGATTAGATAGTAAGGGATATTAAATTAAAATTATATAAATTTAAAATACATTCAAATAATGACTTCTAAAGTTAATGGAAAAGGTTTTTTAATTATTTATTTATAATTTGCCTTAATATTTTCAAGGTTCCAAATTTATAATAAATTAATGTAGTATCACTGTTGTTTGTACACCAGAGTAAAGTAAACAAAGATACCATTGAGTCTGTTACCAGTGTGCGTCTTATAATAAACAGACCGTTACGAACATTTTCAAACTCTCAAGTTTTTCTTCAGGTAACTAATAATCAATATCCACGCGATAGAGTTCTGACTGGTGTTCCAATTGAATTTAATGAATTGCATTTGTTCAGGAGTTATTGGTTACCTGAAGAAGAACTTGAGAGTTTGAAAATGTTCGTAACAGTCTGTTTATTATAAGACGCACACCGGTAACAGGCTCAATGGTATGTTTGTTTAACTAATTGTATTTTATATCAATAGAAACAAGTTAAATCATTCTATATTTAGATATTTGGAAATTATTACTACTACTAGACTAGCTAGACCTCATTTTCAGATAAGATTTGAATAATTTAACTTGTTTCTATTGATATAAAATACAATTAACTCAATTGAATTATTCAAATAGTTTATTATATAGGTGTAAGCAGCCTAGAAAATGTTAAGTCAGTTACAATCCTTAATCAGTAAATTTTAAGTTGATTATTTATTGAAGCAAAAAAAAAAAAATTCTGTATTTTCACAACTCAAACTCCAAATTATTTTTATGAATGAACCAAATTCTACTATGTTGAAGTTTTTAATAAATAAATATTCACTATTCAATCCTTACATTTTTGAATTTTAACGTTCATCTTTGGGTGTAAAAACATCAAATTTTAACAGATTCAAACTTATAAAAATTAAAAAATTATTAATCAAATGAATAAATCTTTAAAAACAGTCTTTTAAACAAGTTTAGAGTTAAACACATCACTTTTATCAGTCTAAACAATAATTCAAATATTTTGAATTTTGAAGAATTAAATTTTATTTCAGTCAACTTTCAATGTTTTTTTCAATGTCAGATTTGTAGTATATAAGAGCTTCTTGTCTCAATGACTGTTGATGAATGAATACCACAGTGTTTGTGAGAGAGATAACAAAGACCTATCAAAGTGCTACTGAGTAAGTCAAAATGAAACTTCTATCAATAGAATGCAACTTTATTAATGGCATGCATTGCAGTCCAAAAGACCCTCATCAGCCATACATGAATATATAGTTATCTACAACAATTGCAAACATTTTTATCTTATATACAGATAAAGTAACATAAAAGGTTTAAAATTCCATTTCAAATTTTTGAAATTGACCTGTTATAGATCTACACCAAAGGGCAATGCTCATCAATTAAAATTTTTATGATAAACAGACCTAAAATACTTGAGTTTTAAGACTTGAGACCTTCATTTTAGCTACATAATAAAATCAATTAATACTGGTTTACAACTGGTTTAAAACTGACCTGTTTTAGATCTATATCAAAATGCAATGTACATTAATTAAGAATTTATTATAATCAGAGCTAAAATAGTATAAAATTTATTTTAGTTAAAAAAATTTTTATTATATAATACTGGTTAAATCTTTTATTTACAATGGTTCCAATATTTTATAGTAAATTAGTTCCAGGAAGGCACAAACAATACTTGCTCAGTAGTAATATGTGATTATTATTAACACTGTCCTGTTGGACAAGAATGGTAACCAGGATTTACATATTGCTCTGCCTTCATTATTATTTATTCTGTGTTTTACATCTAGTATTCTTAAATGTTAGTAATACCATCTGTCTATTAAATAATTTTTATGCTTTAATAGAATGTCAATTAAAATATTAATTAATTTAGTAACCATTCTTGTTACGATGGCTGATGAGTCTTTTGGACCGAAATACATACCAGTAATAAAATTGCATTCTACTGATAGAAGTCATTTTGATGTCCTCAGTAGTAGTTTGATAAATCTTTGTTCTCTACTACTGTTTGAGATTCATTCATCAACATCAAATTTGTAATTTTTTAATGTAAAAGAAAAATTTGGAAGTTGCCTGAATGAATATTTAATATTTTATTTAGACTGCTAGGAGGTGATCTATATAGTTGTCTACTTTAAACTTTGTTTAAAGGTTGTTTCTAAATTTTATTAATTTAGGCTGTTTTTAGAAGCTTAAATTTTTATTTTTATTAGAATTTAATGTTTTACCTCCTGAAGATGAGTTGTAAAATTCAAAGGCTAGGATTAAAAGTACATGAAGGCCCCAATTTAAAAAATTCCTAACTTCATTTTCATAGCTTTTGATGGACATTGTACTAACTTAAATGTTTTCTGATCAAGAAATAACCAAGTCCTACATTTTAACACTTTCATATTTGCAGTAATACTGTACACACTTTTCGTTTCAAGAACTCACTTAGTCCATGAAATCAGGCTACTTATTGGTAAAAAAGATCAAATTTATTACTCTGACAATATACAGGTGCTCAAAAAACCAGCATTAATTCACTTCAGAACGAACGTTTTCTACCATTTTTAAAAAGGAAGCCAGTTTCAAGACTGTTTGTTAAAACACTACGTCAGACATGTGCATAACTTCAACATGTGCGATTTTCGTAGATTTTGAAATGTGCGTTCTCTTATAAGCATTCCAATGAATCGAACCTGATGATGGCCATTGAAAACGGTAGAAAACGTTCATTCTGAAGTAAATTAATGCTGGTTTTTCGGTAACTATGTTTTTATTTATTATATACCAGTAATATTGTGGTGATTATACATGTGCTCCCTTACTTACGAACCTTCAGATTTATGAACAATTTGACTGTAACCCTAAAATTTAAATTTTGCATGGATTGTGATGCTCTCTTGGTGCTTGTGTGGTGGCATTGAAATCAGTCTTTGCCCTGTAATAAATAATAAATTTTTAATAAATTATTAATGTAGGCTTATTTCTGTTGCATATTGTCATTTTTCTTTTTGTGTGAATTCTGAGGTTCCATTGTTATTTGTGAGGTTGCGTTGAAATTGGTAACATTGGAATAATGGTGTTTTTTTCTGTTCTTTGCAATTTTTATAAACTTTTATGATTATTGCTTCAAAAATGCATCCAAAACACATTATAATAGCAAATCTATCAGTGGAGATAAATGCAGGAAGTGTTGCTTTATAACCATGGAAACTAAGCTGGACATTATAAAACCAAGTGCATTAGGTGGAAGAAAAAACTGCATTTGAAACACCTACAAAGCAGTAGTAGGCAGCTAAACAAGCATAATGTATTCTATTAAATATATTGGTGGATCAAATGCTAAGTGGTTATTCTGTGTACAAATGTACTTTCTAGGTTAGTTTTTGACTTACAAACATTTTGACTTGTGACAAAATTTAAGGAATTTAACCTGTTTGTAAGTAAGGGAGCACCTGTAATATACACAGTATATATAAAAATCTGAAGGATATAAAATACTTGTTACTGTGCGTATCTGAATCTGAAAGACAGTTTTGCAGTATACTGCAAGAAACATTATTACATTCCAAAATAACTTCAAAGCATTATAAGGTTAGTGTGGTGTATTTATAATTAACACTTTGTTTATTGGATGGTTTTTTATAAGAAACATCTGATGAGAATGTAAATATCTTTGTAATAGACACTGGATGACAGTAGTAATTGTAATGATTGTCAACACTTGCAAGCATCACTGTATGAAAAATATACATATAACATATTTTCTTTGTTATTTCATTTATTAAAACAACAGAATGTAACTTTATTGCACTGTCAAAATGAAAAATTCCTAAGTCCATATTTTTCTTTTTTGTATGCTGATGTAGGGTTGACTAATGTACAATTGCATAAAATATAGGACATACATTCTATAAGTTTTATCTTTGCTAATTTAAAATTTACAATGGAATTATTTCAGGAGACATTTAATTTAACAGGATACAAGATCTATAATCTCAATTATCTTGACAACAGGAAAGTGTGACTTTATGATTTCTTAAATTGGGCCCTTTGCATGCATGTTTATTTAATAAAGGTTCCAATAAAGCAGATGCTTAATTATAATTGATGTCTTATTATAATTCTGTTCTTATTATAATTCTGTTATAATTGCCAAACCAAATCAAAATTTTAGTAAATTTTGGTATTACATAATACTTTCAAAGAAACAAAATAAATATAAAATTAACTTCAATAATTTCTGATTTTGTTTTAAGTCAGTTTGATATAATTTGTAATTTTTTTTTATTAGCTGACAATAAAAGTAACTGATGTAAATGATAATCCACCAAGATTTGAATTACCAGATTATCAAGCTCATAATGTTCCTGAAGATGTAGAAATTGGAACTTCAATTTTACAAGGTTAGTCAAATAATACATATTGATTTTACAATTAGGTTACAATTTACCTAAGCTTAGTTAAACCATAACCTTGGCCATATTTTATATGGGCCATGAATAATAATTTTTCTTTGAGAATTATAGTATTTTATTGCTATAATATCTTTTTATATTGTAGAATTATGTTAAATAGTGGTTTATGAAAAGTATCATTATTATAGGTTGTGATTTATAGTGACATTTTTTCATAGTTCTATATTTTGTAATTTCATCTTTTTTTAGGAAAATAATTATTTTATTGTATTCTAAAAATATCTTTAATGTGGTTGTCAGAAACCATTTAAATTTTAAAATATATATAGTTCTGTTTTTAAACAAATCATTACCTGAAAAGAATAATTGAATGTAAATATATAATATAATAGATACCTATGTCAATTATAATTTTATGTATCACTTTCATATATTCATAAATATGTAAATATCAGTAGCCTTTATGTAATAAATAAGTTGAATTGCAGGCAATAAAGTGTCCATTGCAATATGTTCTGTGGATATGAACAGGCATTATAGAAAATGACCTTTGATGCTTAAATTATCTATTTATTTTCTAAATTTATATGAATCAGTTTGAATTGTTTGGATTATATTTTGGCAATAGTTTGTCAGCAAAAATTATGATTTGAAGATATGAAGTTATACTTTAAAATCCTCAATAAGATATTAATTATTCAATCAATTTTTATTTTAAATTATTACACTGATAAATTTTAATGAAATGATTAAAATTAGAATGATTCTGTTATTCTTAAATTTAGGAATTGTTAGCTTTAGTTCATTTATATTTTAGAAATTAAACTTTTTAATATATCATAAGGATTTTAATAATCTTTTTCTTTTAAAACTGTAAGAAATAGTGTTCAATAAAAAACTTAAATTATATGTTACTGTGAATGACCGAAATCTGGCGAATGTCGACTTTCTCTGGTGAATGTCAGCATTCACACAGTCGTTTTGTGAATGTACGAAATATTTGCTAAATATCATTGTTCCTCATTTACACTGACGTTCAGCATGCACTGATATGAATGTCGAATAAAAATATTGTTCCTAGCATTTAGTCTTGGAACAATTTTTGTTGTAATTACAGTGTGTATAGCCTTGCCTTCCACTTCTCGAATTACTTGCAGCTGCTTCTCTGAGGGACATTTTTTACCTAACCTAACCTAAGGTAACATTATACACAAACAAACAAGGGACAATCAGAAAGTCCCAAATTTATCTATGGAAGACAAGGTTCCACTGATGTAAACTGATAAGGGATTTAAAGTGGCAACAAATGTTTTACTTTTTACATGGTTCCCATTATGGTTCAGACTTGCCACAGTGTGGAATAAGTTTTTCCAACCCTTATGCATAGAAGTCCAGGCCCTGCTGTTGTAGACATGTTCTTGCAGTGCATTTGCACTCATCATCACACACAAAGTGGTGACATGGCCATTTACTCCTTTAAGGCATGGAACAGATGAAAATTGCTAGATGCCAAATTATGGCTGTAGGGTGGATGCTCCAAAATGGTTCCACTGAAAGCTATGCAGCAAGTCCTTTGTGCTCAGTGCAGTGTAAGATTGGGTTTATTTGTAGAGGAGGATCACAATGTCTGTCATAAGATCAGGACATTTCTTCCTGATAGCTTCTTGCAATTTCTTCAGGGTTGTGCAGTATGTCTTGCTGTTTGTGGTGCATCCATGTTCCAGAAACTCATCCAACAACACACTTGATGCATCCCAGAAGATAGTTGTCAGCACTTTGTCAGAAGAAGGCATCATTTTGAACTACTTTGTTTGTAGTGAACTGGGATGTTTCCATTTGATCATTGCTCTTTTACTGCTTTGAGTAAAATAACGAATCCAAGTCATGTCACTGGTAACAATGTGATTCAAATGGTTTGAACCTTCTACTACATATGTCTGCAGTATAGTCAAAGATGTCATCACTTGCTTTTCTTTATTGTCTTATGTTAAAACACAGGATACCTATTGTACACAGACCTTTTTGTAAGACAAAAACCATCTGCAATTTGTTGCACAGTGCCTTAGCTCAGTTCAAGAATAAATTCAATATGTTGCAAAGTTTATGAGTTTATCTTCTTGAATGATGCACATCTACAGATGCACAGCTGATATCAGTCAATAGCAAACCAGGTCATAGTGGCTGACCACACTGTGACCTAGTTTGACAGTGCTTATTGCTTTTCCTGACATCTCTAAACACCCAATACCATTTCCATATTTATTATTTTTTCCCCACATCATCTCCATACTTTTGTACAAGCTATTGAATATTGGCTACTGATTGTCCTTATGCTTGAAGAAAGCAAATGACTGTGTGAACTTTGATGTGGGAACATTCTCCAAACAGGCTGCCATTTTATTTATATATATATATATATATATATATACATACACTGCCTTTCGTGTGTGTACAGAATTGTTGAGTTAATTCAAAGCAAATACTGAATAATCTTTTTGTAAAGTCTACTAGAATTAATAGACCTTGTTGCAAATTTTTATAAAATCCTATTTAAAGAAGAGAGTTTGTTAGATTTTTACAAATCTCTGCCAGAAGAGAATTTTAAATCTTAAGTTTGTAGTGGGTTATTTTCTACTTTTGCTTTAATGCAGTTTGTGAACAAACTTTTTGAAAATAAAAAATATAAAACCAAAATATCAAACATCACTATGCAATGATTATCTAAAAGAGATTTTAATATTGGGTGCCACCAGATTATCCCTAATTTTGATGATCATCTTACAAAAATGCAGTTGCAAATTTTACATTGATTTATGTCTGTTGTTGTTCAGAAATAAAAAGTTCTTAATCTTGTTTTTTGTACTTAGTTCCAAGACTTGTCTTTTACAGTTCATGTGGCCACTTTCAGAAAAAAAAAAATTGGTGATTCCTGATAGTCTGTGAAAGCTGTTGCAAAAATTGATACTTATGTCTTTCGAATATTTGATAAGAAATTAATGTAATGAAATATTCAAAATATTGTCATAAAAAGTATTCTGTAATCACATATTATGGTTTTATCTGCTGATTTATTTTGATAGACATGTAACATATATTGATTTATAATAAGTTTGAGTTTTTCCAGGTTCATATTGTTTTGCTCTGAATAGAAAACTTAAAATTTTATTTTTTCATATTTGTATTCATATTTTTTGTTATTTAAATAACTTCATTTTTTCTATGAAAAGTTTTTCCAGAACTGAACAATTACTTGCAATTATAATTTAACACTGCCTCATAAATGCACAAAACAAATTTTAAAAGTTAATAACTCATTAATATCTGATTATTTCTTTCTTAATTAACATATTCATATTTTTCATTTCATTTAATTCTTAAATCATTTCCTGTTTTATTAAAATAATCTCTCTGAAATTATCTACCTGAAACTGTATTTTAATAAAATATAATTTCAGATAAATAGTTAATTAATTTATTTATTTTATTAAATTTACAGAAATAGTAATTTTTCAAGATCAATAGAATTCTAATACATTTAAGTTTGTTGTTGAGTATCATGGAAGTGTGATCAGATAAATTTAAATATTTGTCATCATAAATTATTTTATTCATAAAATTTGAAATCTTTTTTTTGTTCAAGTTTAAGTGATGATTCCTTTCTAGAAAGAAAATGACATATTAGTGAGACATTAATGTTATTTTAATATCATTTTCTGTAAGACTGACTGTAATATATTTCAAAACTTATTTTTGAAATTTTCCAACATTTTATGATATTGAAATTAATGACTTTATATCAGTTACCTTTTTAAACTGTTTTTCACTTTTCCTCTCCTTCTGGCAAAATTTATTGTCTAATCCTTCTATTTTCTGGAATTGAACTTTACAAAATACAGAAATTGTGTGAACAGGAATCACATGGTATCAAATATTTTATCCAGTTTGGCAAGAATTTTTTAAACAGACAATTACTTTGTGCTTAGACAGGTTTACATTTTATTTAGGTTCTCTTTTGGACAGATTTTACTGTGTAATTTTTTAGGTTATTAATATATATACAGTAGAGCATCATTTATCCAAATATCAATCAACAAAAACATCAGTTAACCAAAAGTGTTCCAATGGCAAATTTAAATTTCCGCTAGTGCTGTGGCACTGCAATATTTGGCTATGTCTTGGGCTACTTCAATATTACTTTCGTTGGTGTGCGTGTTTTAGCTGGCAGCACTGGCGTGACCATGAGAGGGTACTTAAGGAGGCTCCAGGATTTGAATGAATTTTGGCATGGGATAGGTTAATATATTTTTTTGTACGTAATTGGTTATCTGAAAAATCGATTATCTGAACAACCTAGTTAGAATTGTTTCGGCTAATCGATGCTCTACTGTATATAGATATATGCATTATTGTTAATGTATTATATATAAGCTAGTTCTATGTGATTGCAATAAGTGACACAATGTCACTTATTGTAATCATGTAGGACTAGCCTTTGTTGATAGCAATGAGAGTGATAACATTAGTCAGTCAGTGAAAGTAATTAGACCATAATTAGTGAAAATTCTAGTTTTATTTTTATAGAAACATACTGAAACAATTAAAAAATGTTTAAAAATAAATTTTATGATTGACTTAAAAGTTTATTAATTATAAAAATTATTGAGTAGTTTGTTCACTCTTGTTTTTCAGCTATTTTTGGCAATATTTCTTTAATAAAACAATTATATTGTTTCAAAAACATTATGAATATATCTGTATTGTATGCCACAACAAAGTACTCACAAAACTCTTGCATCTAAACGTTTGTTGTAGAATCTAGATTATCTTTACATTGATTTTCCTAAATTTTATCTGATAACTCTCCAGAGCCTTCTTCACTAACAATTTGGCATATTTCTGATGCCATCCTAGCAAACACTGAAATTTCTTTAAGTTTAAAAACTGTTTGGCAATTATTTTTTTAATCATCTGGAGTGTGATATCTCCTTCATCAGACACAACTGTCTGTGCCTATTGTGTGTGTGTGTGTGTGTGTGTGTGTGTGTGTGTATCTATATATATATATACATACATACATACACATACACACAATGCAATAAAATGCAGACGACACACATACGTATGTGTGTGTGTGTGTTGTCTGCATTTTAGATATTCCTTGGTGAATATTCAGCAATAATTTTTGGTCATTCTGTCTTTATCCACAATTCAGTCGATGACAAATTGGGACTTTCTTCTCACCAAAGGTGCATCCGTGCATAATGTTCCTGTTGGTTGAGCCATCAGTTAGCTTCAATAAAATTTTTTTGATATTTTTAGCTAATTTTTTCACTTTACAATGAATTAGTAGCTCATTAACATGTGCATTTTTTTTCACAAACATTACCAAACCAAAGGTAATGCAAATTCACTGTTTTTTTTAACCAGCTTGATTTCTCTTGCAAATTAGATTTTTTTTTTTTTTGCTGGTATTTTAATACTTAATCTGTTTTTCTAAATCTTGCACAAAACTGGCTGTGAAATAAATTGACCCATTTTTTGGCAACTTAAACTTGAAATTAACTATACTACATTATCTTTTGAAGAAAAAAAATCTTTGCATTTCTTGTTAGTTTCTTTCATTATACTAAGAGGTACAATACAGTTCTGTACTTTAAACAGTAATAAAGATCAGAGTTTTCTATGATGACAACAAACAATTAGGCTATAAATGAAATAATAGTTGCCAGAAATCAAAATTTAAACTACAGTACTGTGTACAATACTTAGTGCAAGATTAAAATGAATGCTTATTTGTTAAGAGTAAACATCTTGTATGTTTGAATGATTTAATTTAAATTGATTAACTATTGTGCTAACTTTTTTATTAGAACAACATGGTTTATAACTTATCTGTCTTGTCAGTTGGCTGTTATTAATTGGCTAAGAAAGTTCAAACTTATAATCATTATTATGTTTATAACCAGTGGTGATATTCAGCGGGTTCGCACAGGTTTGCCCGAACCCGTTGTTAAAATTTTCAGTTTTCCGAACCTTGTTAAACACACGGAACATTTCTCAGTGGTTTTGTTTTTTTTTTAAAATATATTAAAATATATGTATCATACTCTGTAATACTATTAAACTAGAGCCTTATACCCCGTTAGTACCGAGCATTTCAATCTACATTGTGAGCAAGGTCGGGGACTATGCCATGGTGCGATCTCTCTCGACCGTTTCAATCTTGACCGAAACGAGGTTTAATCGCGATCGATTCAAGAGAGTTCTTGAAACTAGATCCAGTCAAAAGAGAGATCCCACAATCTCACGCGCGCGAGATAATACAAGATGGCTGTGGAACACGTGTTGGGCTATGGACAGCGAAATAAAAAGAATATTGCATTTCGAGAGATGATAACATTTGTCTATTATCAGCAGTGCCATTCGGGATGAAAAATTTCTCTGCCTAAAAAAAAAAAAAGGTCGATAGCATTAATATACTATTGTTACCTGGTCTTCGCCCAGGGCCCCTTACATTCCAAATACGTCACTGATTATTAGATATATCACAAGAAAAGGTATTGTATTTAATTCCAGCCAAAACTTCCATTTTGTTTGTCAGTGATTGTTAGGGAAAAATTTTCTGCTAGCGAACCTTTTGTTAACTATTTCGAATGTCACCACTGTTTATAACAAGTGAATTTCTGATTACAAAAAGCAGAAATGAAGAAATTACATAATGCTTTTTAATTTGTTTTGGAACATTTTGATTTTGATATTAGATGATTGATAACAATATCTGAAATTACAATAAGCATTATCTGTATAAACAAACTTGTACTGTATAAACAAATACTTGTTTAATTGTGCATTAAACATTTTACTAAATGTAATGAATTCAGTGTAATATTGTTGATGGTAATTTACTGTATTAAATATTAAATTTTTTAAATGTTCATTACATTTCAGTTTCTGCTGCTGACATGGATCAAGGGAAAAATTCTGAAATTGAATATTCTATAGATAAAGATGAATTTACAATTGATAATAAAGGCATTATTCGTTCCAATAAGAGACTTGATGCAGATATTATGAATACATATGTTTTAACAGTCAGAGCTACAGATCAAGGAGATCCTCCTTTAACTGGAACAGCAACAGTACGAGTTTATACAGAAAACAAAAATGATGAACCACCAAAATTTAGCCAAGATGTGTATACACCCAATGTAGATGAAAATGCTGGTCCTAATACATTAGTTACAACAGTGGTTGCAAGTGATATTGATGGTGATAGTATTATTTTTGGTTTTGTTGGAGGAGGAACAATTTCTGGAATGTTTCAAATAGAAGAAAGAACTGGTAAATAGTTGAAAAAAAATTTATATTAAGTATTTTCTAACCTTTCTTAAAATTAATTCAATAAAATTGTTTAATAGGAGTGATTAGACTCATAAATGGGCAAATACAATTAGATAGAGATAAATATGAACTGAATGTGACAGCTAGAGATGATGGATCATGTTGTAAAGGAGGAGGTTTGACAACTCACACAAGTACTGCCTTAGTTGTTGTATTTATTACCGATGTTAATGACAACAAACCTGATTTTGAGCAATGTGCTACTTATGCACCAAAGGTTGAAGAAGGAGCACCAAGTGGAACATTTGTCATCAAAGTAAGGACTTTTATTTAGATATTAACAAATTTGGTGATTAACTAATTTCAGTTTTTTCATGCGTTCTTCAGTTTTAAATTTTGTGTTTAAATGCTCCATTAAATATAAAACATATTATCCTGTTTATTTATAAAAACAAAATACATTTCAGATTTTAAAATTGTGGGAAATTGGGAAATAATTTTATTTTTATAATTTTAAAGTATTTCAAATTTAAATATTTTTGATGTTTAGATTTAATAAAAATTAGTAATAAAAACTTTATTTTATTAATCTAATTTTTATATTTTTTTTATATGAGGAATATAACTAACTTTATATATATATATATATAAGGATGCGCTAATTTATCTTTTAAAAGAAACAAAAAAAGAACACATTACACTGGATGACACACAACCACAATATAAACCTAATGAGCAGTGTTGGTAACATGTACATGTTTGAAATTGTGTTCATCAATGAAATAGTGAGATTCACCCAATGCAGGACTCCGGAGGAGCCCAAAAATGTTTGTGCAATTTGTGTGTTACCAACATCAGTCAATAAATTTATAGTGCAATTTATACTTTTAAAAGAATTCATCATTAACAAACAAATGTTTCTAAAAGTAAATATAAATACAAAAAAATGAATAAACTGTTTAATTAAAATAATAAACAAAACTAAGTATGCTAATGCTTTTGGCAAATCAGTCATCTTCAAGCATCTGGAACAGAACACACAATTTTACTAAGTAATGTTATCATAGATTCAGAATGTGTTTGATGTAGTATGTTCACAACTCAATAAAATTAATACAATGCCAGATGAATAAAATAAAGTAAAATATACATAATTAAAATAATACTGTACAAATTATGTGAAATTTTGCATAGTCAGAGTCAAGTTATCTAAGCAATACCATGTCTTAGATAATCTGCAGTGTCTCTTATGTTAATTATATTGTATCTAAGGCTCCCTTGAAAACTTTCTGAACTTTATAATAAATTTGCCTTATTGCATAACATCTCCAAATTCTTGTCTAACATGATTATTGGTAAGTGTGAAATGTTGTCATAATTGATACTGCATATTTATAGTATTTGTAATATGTACATATTCTTTAAACCTTTCATCTAAGAAGTTTGATGTAGTATTGACACCAAAATTCGTAGGATATTCCAAAAGATTTTCATTTCTATTATGTAATATCAGAATCTGTAAACTCTACAGAATTTACAGATTCTGATATTGGATGATTGAAATGATTTCACATTATTACAGGAATGGGATTTTGATATTGATATTTCTTATGTAGCTCCTACGGAAAATTTCCATTCTTATTGTCTGATATTTGAATGCTGTAAACACTGCAGAATTTACAGTATTTTCATATTAGATAATAGTAATGGGATTATGATATTAGGAGCTATATCAAGATCCTTTAGGTGAAAGGATCAAAGAATACACACACACACACATATATATTATATAGATACATATTATATGTGTGTATATATATATATATACACATATATACATACACATACATATGTATGATATTCTCTATAATAATGGATGCTATAATGTGCAGTATCTATTTTATATATCGTATTTTACGGACTATAAGATGCACCTTAATTTTTAAGCAATTTTTCGAAGAAAAAAGTGCGTCTTATAGTCCGTAAAATACGATATATGAAATGGATACTGCACATCATAGTATCCATTATTATAGAGAATATCATGCCAACAATTATATTAGACAAGATTTTGGAGTTACAGGATATGACAGCATGACAGAGTTATTAGCAAAAGTTCATGCTAGAGAAAATATTTCCATCACTGAAAATTTAAGAATTTTTAAAAGAAGCTTTAGAAAGCTTCTTTCACAAGGTACTGTACAATTAATTTAAGAGATGCTTCATTACCTGAGGCTTGGAGATAGCTTGTCTCTGAGAAGTATTCTTTTCATGTTGTTTGTATTTTATTTGTACATATATTTTATTTTATTCATCTAGCATTGTGTTAATTTTATTGAGTATTAATCATACTATGTCAAGCAAATTTTATATCTATGGCAATGCCATTCATTCAATCTTTTGTTTCAATCCAGTTGCCTGAAGATGGCTAATTGGCTAAAAACATTAGCATACTTTTTTTGTTCATTACTTCTGTTAACCAGCTGGCTTGTATCTATGCTTAAATTATAATTCTTTAGACAATATGCAATTATTTCCTAATCATCCGTACTTAGGATGGCTGATATTACTGTTAAAAAAATTATTTTTGATTCTAAACAATTGGATGTACGGTACTTGCCAATGCCATAGTACAATAATTAAATGTTAAATGACAGTAAACATTATATATTATAATAAATGATAAGTTTATTCATTTTGAACTATGACTTGAATTCATATCATTGGCACTTAAAATACAAATATGAAACTAATTTGTTGCAAGCTGTTTGGTCTATAGTAATCATTCTAATTTCAATTTTATAATAAGGCTACATTGAATTAGTAGTAAATTATTGATTTTTATTCATTTAATAAACAGTAAAAATCACTTTCACATGAATATTGCAATACTTTTTCATTATTATTTTTGATGGTTTTGAACAGTGTGGTGGAGTCAGTAAACAAAAAAGTCAGATTCCAACTCCCAGCAAATTTGCAATGTTCAACATTTTAAAAAAGGGCAAGGTCAAAGTCAGCCCTTTTTTAAAATGTCATACTACTATTCCTTTTATAAGAAAGATACTCCTGGGTACTTGAATATTTTTATCTAAAATTTCTCTATAAAAAGTTGTACTAAAATTGATCATGAGACTTAAAAAATCAATATAATGAATTTACTTTGGTAAAGCTTTAGAGTACATAAAGAAACACACCATATCTTAATAACCAAAATAATTCCACTTTTATTAGTTAATTAAGAAAAATAAGTTATTTTTTTTCAAAATAATTAAATTTAAAATATAATAAAATGCAAAAAATGATGATTTGATGAATGATACAATAAATTAGTCCATAAAATAGTTTTTCCCACTCTGGCTACAATGGGAAAAGTTAATTTCCTACCAACAGTTTACTAAGCTGAAATATACAGTATGAAGTATACAGTAGAATTTTAAAAATATGAAAATTGGTAAAAAAACAATCGTCTTGAACTGATGGGTGCAATCATGTCCTGAGAACCAGTGAATAATAAGCTGAAGCAATCCTATTAATTACATTTTAAAGTTTTCTCTCTCTTTTAGCTCTTGTTGCAGTTAGATTCTGATCTTGGCTTTACTTTTTTCATTGTTTTTCTATTGACTATTTTAAAATCAAATTGTTATCAAAGCTTTAATAAACAGTCATAAATAACTTAAAACCAACAGAAGGGCAGTGAAAAAATCAATTAGTAAAATTAGTAAAAAAAAGAAAAATTAATATCAAAATAAAAATATCTGATCTGTAAAAAAATATTGTGCTAAGTAAAAATTATGGCACTCGAATTGAAGGTCAAATTTTTTTCTTGAGAGCTTCTCTTTGGTAAAGATAAGTTTGGCATTTCGAAGCAATATAAGCATTTACTTTTCAGGTGTGATCCCACAACTAACTAAAAGTGTTCAGTGGTTTAATCCACTCTGCCACTGGTGGACTTTCAGATAATAGCTTTTATTAATTTAAAGTATAGAGCATGTCATGTGAGATATGCACGACATTTTGTTACAAAATGGCCTTTATGGGTTAATATCATTTTGATATCTAAATTTATTGAGATGTTCATTTTCTAAGAAATTTCTTTAGATACAGTGGAACCTCGCTTAACGAGCACCTCACATATCAAGTAATTCGCATAACGAGCAAAACAAATTGTAAAAACATGACTCGCTTAACGAGAGATGTTTCGCATAACAAGTGACAAGGAAAGGGAAGTCCCAGATTGTGCGCATGCTCCTTCAGTCTGTGTTTAGCACTCCTTTCGCTTGTATCTTAGTGTCGCTTGTGATCACACATTTTTTCCAAACTTATGTTAAGACATATTACACATAAACATTAACATCCATAGCTCGTTATATAATAAAAAAGCCAAATGATATGCCAAATTCTTGGGCTATGTAAAAGCTATAGTTAAATATGAGAAATTAATTAATTTGACTAGGCAGTTATGCTTCCATCTCGTATTAAATTTAAAAATTGTCTGAATTAAAAATTATTTATAATTATTAAATTTAATGAGATGGAAGCATAACTGCTTACCTCTAGTCAAATTAATTAATTTCTAATATTTAATTATAGTGTTTACATAGCTCAAGAATTTGGCATGTTTTCTGCAAATCGAATTCTCATTCCAGGTTGATTCATTCCATGCTAGAAGAAAAGATGAAGATAATTCGCACTCCTTAACAATATATATTGTATAATTTTCTTTGAATAAAACATTATACATAAAATATTTGAACAAATTATTGTATTTTACATTAATTTATATGGGGAAAAATTGTTTTGTTTAACAAGTGTTTCACATTAAGAGTAAGATTCTGGAATGAATTATGCTCATTAAGCAAGGTTCCACTGTACTAATTAAAAAGTATTTTTCTTACTTCCACATTTTACTAATAGTAAACTTCAAGGTCAAAAGACTTTTTCCAACTTCGCCCAAAAAAATTTGACTCCAGCATCTCTGACTCAACACTGGTTTTGAATGTGGTTGATTATCTGTTCATATTTGTGAGTCTTTGGGTTACTAAAACACTAATATAAAATGTTGGCTTGAAAATGCAACAATACACCTAAACAACATTGCATACCTGCTGTCATACAGCACAGTAACTGATAAATAGTCCAACAGAGACACCAATAACCAGCAAAAATTAGTAATTTTAATGAAAACAAATGTTTTTTTCCATACTAAACAGACATCAGGTTGAGCAGAAAGTGGAACAGAACACAAATACAAATGAATTAAACAAACTTCCTTCATGTGGAGACACATGTGCTCTGCATGTAGCATAGGAGTGAAAAATAAATAATTTTACAATATATTTTAAATAATTAACAAAGGTGATTACAATATTTAACAATTAACAAAGACACAGGATTTTATTAAGAAAGATTAAGCAAGTTCATGTAGTGTCCACCAGGCCAATAAAATGGAATTTTCTCACAATTTTTAAATAATTTTGACAATTGTTACTTATTAATTTATCTGGTTTTAAACTAAAATGAAGAAAAAAAGATTAAGCATACTTGTTGATTCCTTTTATTTTTTTTTTGTTTGGGCAGGCAGATACCATTTGTCTTTTAGGTGTTTTTTTTTTTTTTTTTTTTTTTTTGTAAAAATAAAATAAAAATGTTTATTTTCCATAACTGTTGTCATTACTTTTCCTACTGTGAATATCTTTAAATTTCTGACATGACAATGGCAATTCATACTGTAAGACTTAGGCAAACATCTTTGCCTAAGTCTATAGATTGCATTTTTTCTCTGGCTGAAGATGAAGCTTATTCCTAATCAGTTATATGGAAATGATTTTCTTACATAAACTGATTTTTAGCCAAAATTTAGTTATGGTCTTCCTCTAATTTTTGTGTTTTGATGTGAACTATGATATACTCAAATTGCGAGAGGACATATAAGTATATTAAACAACCTAAAACCATATATATATATATATATATAAACACACACACAGCCAAATGATTGCCTTAAATACTCTGGCTATAAATCCACTATTTTTTTTTTGTTTTAATAATTAATACTAAGTAATTTGCTACTAGAGGTAGATGTTAGGTGTCATCTCTTATCTAAAATAACAATTATAATTTTAATAATTTATTACATAATTTAGAGTTAACTACTTTTCTTCCAGATGGTTCTAAATTATTTAATAATTATTAAAATTATAATTGTTATTTTAGATAAGAGATGGTGCCTAATGTCTAACTCTGGTAGCAAATTACTTCACTAATTTTTGTTTTTTAATAATTAATACTAATTTATAGCCCGAGTATTTAAGATGATCGTTTGGCTATTGTGAGAAGATATTGAATACCATAACTGCTACATAATTATATTGTTATTTCTTCACTGATTAAGTTTTTTCATTGCTCACTTCATATTCATTGTGAGCTTGTGACATAACCTTAACTTGCTGGTCACAATATGGTTTGTCAGTTTAATTTGCATTACTTCTTTTTTGAATATCTCAAACATTTGCCTAAGTCCTAATGTATTTCTGTTACTGTATAGTCTTTTTATACATAAATCAGATACTTGTGGATGTTTTATACCTTGGATGGGTCCATGGAGACTAAAAGTGCTTAAGCCTTCCCACTGACAAAAAGTTACATAGGTCACTCAGAAGTTTTTTTCTACATGTCTTCTATTGCTTATAGCAAAAACAGCATTAAAAATGGGTGGAGTAAAGTCTGAATCAGGTTCCTGTTTCCGGTACTTCCCAGCAAGCATTGCAAAAATACCGGTAAATGACAGTGTGGACAAAAACCAAATATTGGGCGATTATCCATTACAACTTTTTATGTAATCTCAGTAAAGATGAGTGTTTTTTTCAGAAATGTCTTCTGTTTTGGGGGAATATTGCACTTCCTTGAAGACCATTACATGGTGGTATAAACAGTTTAAAAATGGTAATATTGGTGTGGAGGATGAGCCATGCTCGGGTAGGCCAGCAGAAGCAGTGATGTCAGAAAATATAGCTGTTGTAGAGAAACTTCTCAGCGAAACAGGTGAATCATCTATCAGCATATTCAGGAATTATTGAATATTAGTGTGTCATCTATTCATGACATTCTGCACAAGCACTTAGGATTAAGAAAGGTTTGTTCACTTTGGGTGCCCCATTCACTGACAGAGGGGCAGAAGCACAACAGGGTAGAATGGTGTAAAAAAAATGATTAAACAGTTTGATTTTGGGACATCCAAGGATATTAGCAGCATTATAATGGGTGATGAGACCTGACTGTATTATGATGTGCCAACAAAATCTCAGAGCGAAGTTTGTCTCTTTAAAGATGAAGCAACTCCAGTAGAGGTCTGAAAATCACATTCAACAAAGAAATGAATGATTGCTGCATTCTTTGCAAAATGTGGTATTGTGGAGAGGGTCATACTAGAAAAACAGCATACAGTCACTAGTTCCTGGTACACACAAACATGTTTGCCAAAAGTCATTCAACAACTGACTTACATCTGACAAAGATCTCAGCTCAACACATGGCTCCTACACCATAACACTCCAGTGCATAGGTCAAAGGATATAGTCACCTATTTGATCAAGTCTAGCCTAACTGTTTTGGATCATCCTCCGTACAGTCTAGATCTTGTTCCCTGTGACTTTGGCTTATTTCCAGAAGTCAAAAAAGTCTCAAAGGTAGATGATTTTCCAGCAATGATGAGCTCCTGGCAGTGTGGGATCAAGAGAGTGTTGATCTCCTAGAAGAGCATGGTTTGATGACTGGTTTTGATATATGGCAAGATGCATTGAGTGTGGTGGAGAGTATTTTGAGACTGTAAAAAGTAAATCTGAGGGACAAAACTTTCTGAATGACCTATGTAAAACTTGTTTGTTTGAATTTTGAAATGTTTCAAAAATATTTATGATGACAAATATGGTTTATTGGACCATCTGAATACAGTCACCATGCACATGTTAATAAAAGGTACTTATAATTATCGTATATTTTTAATTTTTGAGTTAGTCCCTTTAGTTCTTCAGGATCTACTGCCCTTTTCCATAGTTTTTCCTCAAAGTATAAAGATTCCAATGGTCTCCATTTTTGATATGTTTAGCCATAAGATGTTATTTTAATTACTGACTACTTTCAGAATATTCAAACAAAAAATTGCAATTTTAAAAGATTGTTTGGAAACTGAAAAAAATGGCATTCAATATATATTAATCTCTTTTTTGGCTGAGGGTAAAAATATGGAAAAATTATTGAATGATTTTATAGATATACTTTCACAAATATATTGATGGAAGAGTATAGTCAGACATGAAAAAATTATTATATAATTATATACAAATAAAATAAGTGTAAATGAAGACAATGAATTTATGAAGCCAAACAAACTGCCAAAATGATTGGGCTATGATATGGCTATGTAATTAATTAATCATTCATTACTGTACGTTGGCATGAAGTGTAATATTATTTTATAATTAAACATTAAATAGCTTGTCTTAGAAGTAGGCAGTTATGTTGCCATCTATTGCTAGATTTAATAATTATAATAATTTAAATTTAGAATTTTCTGGAAGAAAAGAATTTGACCAGATCAGGACTCAAAAAACCAATTTGGGACAACAAACTTAACAAAAAACTTAAAAATTTTGGTCTTCAAGGGTTTGAAATATGTATTGTTTGTTATTTGTTAACATTAAATGATTTCATAATTATAATTGAATATACCTGGTGATGAACAGTTTAAATGATGGAATCCATAAATATTTAAGAAGTCCCCTGTAAAATAACTTCAAATGTAAGTAACACATTTTAAAAATAAGGAATGGACTAAATTAAATTTAAATTAATAAATTGAAACTTATTGTAAAAATGGATACATATGCTTATAGTGAATAGAAAGAGAAATATTGGAAAAGAAATGAGCTGATATTATTTTAGTGTAGATCTAGTAATATTGAAAATGTCAATAAGCAATCATTGAAACTAATGTTTGGTATCTTCTTAAGTATTGTTTTAACTGCTATGTGCACCTAAATTGTTATATGCACTGCCCAGTTTTCTTACAAATATTATATATTTCTTCAGAAAATAACATTATCAGTATTCTTATTTATGAATTAACAATTCTTTCAAAATGAAATTAAAATGTAAAAGACTTTACATCATGGAAAACAAGAATGCAATTATTTGTTATGAGAAAAGTGCTGAAAAATTTAAAGTTTTGTTGGGAATAGAATTTAAATTTAAATTATTGAAGTGTTGAAGACCAAATTGTGATTTTTATAATTTTTATTCATAGATAAGGAGATAAATATTTGACCTTTTAGAGCAAAATTCCAATTATTCAATAAATGATAGTATATAGTGTCTAGGAAACTCTTTTTTGATTTAATTTGGGTAATGAAATTTTTTCCAGACTTTCTGATTTGTCTCATTTTTCCCATGTAGTGTTTTATTAAATACAGTGTTTTATTAAATATTTAATTTTCAAAAATGATCTTTTCAGAGATAATCCATAAAATGAAATTAGTTTTAATAATATATCATCCATTGTTAGTACTAGTTAACTGGTTTTATGTATAAACAAACATGCTTAAGAATATGATTAAAAATTGCAGCCCAGCATTGTGACGATGTCACAATAAATAATTGCTTGTTTTTGCTTTAGGTTCTTGTGCTGTTTTAAACAGTTTAAAATATTTTTTTTTAGTTTTAAATAAAATCAGAAAATACAAAAATATTATTTTCTAATTTTAATGTAACTTGTAATCTAAATGTTCCAGCTATTAAAGTTTTTATTATAGATAAGCTAGATGGAAACATATATTATAAAACACTATTTTGAATATATAAATATCTGAACAGCAATTAAGTTCTAGCCAGATGTGAAAAATCAAACTTCTACTAGATTTTTAGATCATTTTTATGCTGATTTACAGAAATATTCATATAAGCAACAACTCCACAAACCCTATTTTTTATTAAAGCCAGGTTACCAAATTATTTGGCTATAATAGGACTAAGTTAATAATTATATAGGAAGTAATTTTATGTAGATGTAGGCAGTTAAGCTACTATCTCATAATAATTTTAATAATTACAATAAATTAATGTTAATTTAGAATTTCTAGAAGAAAATACTTGACCTGGAGCAAGACATGAAACCACTTCTGCTAATATTCATGTACAGTTGTTTCCTGTTTAATAACTATTTGAAGAATGGTTATTTATTTTAACAACTGCCATCTTAAGGCTTTAAATTGAAAAATCATTTAATAATAATGATTATAAATACTTCTATTGATGAATAGAATATTATGGTATAGTGTAGTAATGACAGATTGCAAACTTAAGTATCTTTTTGAGGTTAATCTAGTTAACTTGGGTGCCTAATTTATATTTTATGTTAGTCTTAAGTAATTTTTGAATTGTTTTTTCTATTCATTAGATGCTTTCTATATTCTAGAATGTAATTCTGTTTCTGTATTTGATTTAATTGCAATTTGAAAACATTTGTTCTGTGTAAATCTACTGCTGGATATTAACATAATAATCTCTAGCAATGTTTTGATTTTATACAATAATTTTAACAATGATCCTTGAAGATTATTTTTTGATTTTGTTAAACTTATTGTGACAATTAATAAATTTATATTTTTTCATATGCAATAAAATAAACTGTGTATATATAATATATATATATATATATATACACATATAGTTTACAAGAAAATTATAGTTTGTTACAAGAAAAAAAAAAAAAATATATTATATATATATATATATATATTTTTTTTTTTCTTGTAACAAAGAACTTGTAACATTTTATTAATATAATAAAGTATTGGTTATATTTGGTGTTTACACAGTTGTTTATATATACTTAATTAAATTATATAAGGAACATATTATATTGTTTTACTTATTGTAATTTATAGAAAGAATTAGTATAATAACTTTTTATCAATTGCAAAAATTGTTTCTGAAAACATACTTTAGTATGTAGGAAAAATCCCCAAAAGAAGAGTTTCAATTTAACTTTCTTAACTTCTTACTACACTGGGATGAATATAAAATTAACTTTCACCTAAACCTACTAACCGGAGTAAAAATTGTTCTAATATTGCGAATGTTTTTGATGTCCCTTCTGGGCTCTTCTTCAGGCATTCCATTAAAACCATTGTAAGCTGGTTCTTCCTTAGGTTAGTAGGTTTAGGTGAAAGTTAATTTTAGAAGAAGAGTTTCTATTTCTTATGGGAAAAAGGATTGGAGTACTTGACTAAACATATCTATTTCATCCAAGACTTGATTCTTTAGCAACTACTAATAATCAATTATGACTTTTATAAGTAAATAAATAGATTAGGGATAATAAAAACTCATTAAAAATTATAATCTATCAACAAATCAAGTTTTGTTGATAGAAAATCAATATGTAGCTTCATGAACTCATTCAATCTGACAGTAAATAACAAATGGAAGCAATCAAACATTGGTTATTTTTATTTAAAAACAATTAATTTCTTACAAATACTTTAGCTTATGAACCTAAAATTATATTAAAAACTGGACATAAAAAAGTAATTCTGCAACCGGCATTTATTTATTTAAAGTAGCTACAGTTTCCACTTTTTAGTCATTGCTCATTATTTATTGTCATATTGATATGAAATATACCTAGCCTTCCATATGCTTTTACTAATTAAATTACACAATCCATAAATTAGTTCAGCATTATCTGCCATTTATACATTCTTAAATACCCAGTTTTATTGATACAAAGGCCATTCTAAAAGTAAAGAACATTTGTTTCTCTAGATATTTTTATTTAAGATAATGAAACAAAACTTATTTTACAACACATATGATACCTTAGTTATTTTTCTATGTAGTCACCATACAAATTTAAACATTTGTCATAGCATATCACTAGCTTTTCTATGCCTTCTGTATACTCAGTTACCGCCAAGTTCTCGACCCAGCTATTAACGGCCTCTTTCAGTTCATTGTCACTTCCATAGTGATTCCCGGCCAAAAAGTCCTTCAATTTTGGGAAAAGACGGTAATCACTTGGAGCCAAGTCTGGGCTATAAGGAGGATGTTCAAAAACTTTCACTTAAACTGTTGAAGCAAGTTCTTTGTCAATCCAGTAGCATGCAGATGTGTGTTATCCTGAAAAAGCACAATGCCTCTGGACAACGATCCCTGCCATTGTTTTGAATGGCGTGGCTTAGTCAGTGAAGGGTCTGACAATAGGCCGCTGCATTTATGGTCTCCCCTCTAGGCGTGTAGTCGACGAGTAGGATGCCCTTTTGATCCCAAAACACTGTAGCCATAGCTTTTTTGGTGCTCAGAATTTGTTTGGCTTTTTTTGGTCTTGTTGGGAATCCGGAATAATGCCATTCCATTTACTGGCGCTTTGTTTCTGGAGTTTTATGCGAAATCCAGGTCTCGTTACCTGTAACAATGTGGTTCAAAACTCTTGCCATCCTTGTTATACCGAATGAGAAAAGTCAGTGCAGCTCCCATCTGATTTTGTTTGTGTTCATCTGTCAAGTCAAGGAACCCACCTGGCGCACACTTTTCTGTAGCCCAAATCACTACTGAGTCCATCTATAGTGAAATGTCTATCCTGTTGAATTTTTTCCTCAATCCTTGATTTGAGTTTGTCAGTCACAACAAGCATTCTTTATCATGAATATTCATTCGCCTGCCATTTTTGAACTGAAGCTTTATTCATCACATTACCATAAACATCTGCTATCTGTCTGTAAATTTTGATAGGGCGGACTTTTTTTGCATTCAAAAAGTGTATTACACTACAAACTCACACTTGGCAGGATCTTTAATTTCGTCACACATTTCAAAGTCACACTGTAAACAGTAAACAATTGTTGGGGCAAGCTATTAGCATCAAATTGGCATGAAAAAATGGAAAGGTCCATGATGTAGTGGTGGGGGTGGGGGAGAACTGTGCAGCTCATCAGATCAAAACATTATTTTCTTTTAGAATGACCCTCGTAATTGCCATTACTTGATTTAGCCAAATATTGTGACAAAATTGCCATATTTGGCAGGTTTGCATATTTTAATTGGGAGGTATAATGAAATTGAGAGGGATATACAAAAAAGCATTATTCTATTCAGTTTTAGTAATAATTTTATATTTTACAAAAAACTGACAAATATATCAAAATCTGATCTGTGATGATAGTGAATTGGTATATAAAAATTTAGAAGCTTGAATCTGTGATTGCAAAGGAATTGTATTTCTTCTAATCTCAACTTTATTTACAATTTCAGGTAAAAGCAATGGATCAAGATAAAGGTCATAATGGACAAGTTCGCTATTCAATAGTGCAACAACCAAATCAAAGAGGGACAAAATTTATAGTTGACGAGATATCTGGAGAAATTCGAACAAACAAAGTGAGTATTAAATATATTTTCCATATTTTATTTTTATATTATGTATTACTATAGGGGAGAAATTAATTTAAGTTTTTAAGATTAAATGTTTCTAAATTGATTCATTTATAATAAAAACTATAATAATAAAGGCAATAAAAATTTTCAGAAACTTAATTTTGGTAAAATTAATTATTTAAAGTTTTAAAGAATTTTCATGAATTAATTTCATTTTTAACAATATTTTAATGTTTGAAGTGGCTCTGAATAACATGTAGTCTATTGAATTATATACAAATAGTTGCTAGAAGTTGGTTCACAAAACATATCCAAATTTCTATCATGGAAAACATTTATTAAAAATATGGAAAGAATTTTGGGGAAATTAAAGCTTAAAAAATCTGATAATCCCAATTTTCATATTTCTATAATTATTTTAATGACTAAAATTAGTAAAGAAGCTTCAAAACATTTTTGTGTAATTGTGAATTATTTCAAAGTAATGGGCATTCACATAGTTCTATAATAGTGTTGTTAATAAGGATATGAGGTAGGAAAATTATATTTCAAGTTATAGTAATAATATAATAAGAGGATGCCATATCAATAAAGCCCAATTGTCCTCTGTCTCCTCAGCAGCTTTCTTGAATTAGCATGGTCTGAGACATTTCAGATCTACAGTAGGTTTGTAGAAAATACACCTCCATACTCAACTTGTTCAATATATACAGTTTATTTACAAAAGAATACTGTTTATGATGGTACCACACCATACTGACTGAAACAATAACAACTGAGGACAAGATAGAATAATTGGTGATTCTACTCAATTTCCGTACTGTGAAGAGATTATATCCACACTTTCATCCAATCTCAGACTTCACTCATGCCTGAGCGTCGCTTTCAGAGGAGTGTAGCCTCTCTTCCTATTCTCAGTGTGTTTGCCAAGTATCTAGATCTAAGTGCTGTCAGTACCAAGCCTTACCCTCCACCTCTATTCTCTGCTCTTCTCTCCCAATTTAAAGGTTTTTTGGGAGCCAACCAATCAGAAGGACAGTCATATATGAAGCTTTTCTGTACATCCATGCTGATTTGAATGTGGGTGGTTGTTGTCCTCTTTGTTTACTTGTTTAGTTGCTGCTGTTTACATACCATGGCAAATGGTATGTTTGACTGCACTACACCTGGGTCCAATTTAACTAATCACAAATTGCTTTGTTTTTCTCACAAACTAACACTTTACAAAATATTTTCTAGCAGAATGCTCATTTGATAATTGATTATCAAATGGTGGCAGGTTTTAATTAAAACAGTCGCCACTCTAAAATCTGGTTATGCTTAATAAGAAAAACTCAAACACCAATATCAGTTCAATTTTACAACAAGGTTTACTAATATGAATGTTTTTGTCTGTTTTAAATGGACATTCTCAGGTAAGTTACAAGTAATGTAGAATGTAGAACAGAAATTACAAATTTGAATCATTAAACAAGTTCAAAACATCTGGAAGCTGTTTTTGAATTTGTTTGAAGGTTCAAATTTGTAATTTTTGTTCTACATTCTACATTACTTGTAACTTACCTGAGAATGTCCATTTAAAACAGACAAAAACATTCATATTAGTAAACCTTGTTGTAATATTGAACTTGTATTGGTGTTTGTGTGTGTGTGTGTTTTTTTTTTTTTTTTCCATTAATTAATAACAGCATAACAAAATTGGAGAGAGACACTTAATATCAAATAATACTCATAAAAATTGCTATAAACACTATCTTTTGATGTTAAATTATTTTCATATAAAAAAAAATCACAAAATAAACTTTACTTGTTGACAAATACTTTCAATAAAACACGAAAAGCTTATTTTGCTATTTTGTTTTTATTTTTTTGACATTAAAATTATTTAACATTAAACCATCATGTTTATAGCAGTTTTACCAGCAATAGAATTACAAATGAAAGTTTTTATATATTAGAATATTTTAATTTCATTTTCAGTCATAAATTTTATTTAATGTTATATAAAACATAAAAAATAATTTCTGTGCATTAATATAAAAATTTTGCAGGAGTTTCTTTATTTATTCAATTGAGAATCTTTGTAAACTATTATGTTATGTATACACCTGTCCAAAACTTAAAGACTGACATTTGTCCATGAATAGAAAGAACTGTAGATGAATACAGACAAATATGGCAAGAACTGTATTACTTGTTATATATTATTGTGTTAGATGTCAACTTGTAGGATTTTGCAAATCAAAGCAATGAAAGTAAGTGTTTGGTAAAAAAGATATACAACAGATAGGTGGATGGGTGGAAAGTGCTTACCAACACCTAGACAGAGAAACCTGCCAGTAAGGAATATGTCTACCTCAAACTGTGGTGCAGCTCTCAGATTGTTGTGGCAGACTTGTCTTAGTGACTTTTTCTAGCTATCACCACTAGCAATTGTATTTGCCCATTAAGTTTTGGATATGTGTGTATAACAATTATGAGATATGAAACAATAAAAATTTTCAGATTTAATTCTATAGTGATTCATATTAATGAACATGACCAATTTATTAAAATATTTTATTAAATAAGATTATTAATAATGTGTGTGTATATATTTATATTTATATATATATATATATTTACAGGTTTTTGATAGAGAAGGTGATGATGGACGATTTGTTAGTGTTACTGTTAAAGCTACAGACCGTGGTAATCCACCACTAGAAGGTGTATGTTCATTTAAGGTAGAAATAACTGATATTAATGACAATCCACCGTTATTTGATCGTCAAGAATATAGAGAAAATGTAAAGCAGGATACTCAGAAAGCTACAAATATTCTTCGTGTATCAGCTTCAGATGAGGATGCAGATAACAATGGTGCTATAATTTACAATCTTACTGCTCCATATGACCCATCAGATCTTGATTATTTTGAAATTAACCCAGATTCAGGTTGGATTAGTTTGAAAAAAGCATTAGATGTAAGTGAACTTATACAAATATGTGTTATAGTTTATAAGATGTATAACAAGTGTTAATATTTAGTGATGCTCATCATCAGTTGAAATACACACATTTTTCACTCATTAGAGATTTGTATCATAAATTTACTACTCATTATCTTATTCAAAGTTTTATCTATTTTTACCTACATAAAATTGTTATTTCTCTTGTTCAAATATGTTTTCTGTAAATGTTTTGAATATAGGAAATATATATTTATTATACTAGCAGATATGCCCAATCCTGCGTGGGCCAAAAATAAGAACAGCAAACATTAAAATGAAAACCATATTAAGAGTTTGGTTATTTTAGACTATCATTAGTTATTGCATGCTTCATTTAATGATAAACATTGTCATGTTTAACACTAAATGAGGCATGCAATACCTTACAGCTTATATTTATATTTTGATGTTCCAGAGAATTTGTAACCTAGTGAGTTTTTACCATTTTTATTGTAAAATTGAAATGAATTCATTCACTAGGTGTGTTTTTACTTTTCCCGAAAAGTTTGTTTTTTGGCATTTACAACATTATCGCATTGCATGCTTCAAATATTAAATAAATATAACAAGAAAAAGAAAATGTAACAAAACAGAATAAACAACAAAAAGCTGATTTGATTTTTCTTTTTTAAACTAATCTTATTTAAATTCATATAACAAAAATAAAAACAAAGGAACAATCAGATTTTGAGGCAAATAAACTAAAGGTTCACTCTTGGCACTCTGGAAAACCCCCAATTACTTGTTTTGTGCTTGCTAAGAATATGATATTAAGATGGTACGGAATGGCACAATTTTGCTGGTCACGTAGACAGGAATTGATGTATTTAAATAGAAAATAGTATTGACTCTTGCCTGCATAAGAAGACAATTCAAGACTTCCAAATTTTTTCTAGTGTTAACTCTAATTTACCTTTTTACAGCGAAATATGAAATGGTAATTGGCCAACCAATCAAATTTTATGAAAAATGGACCAAATACTTAAACTCCACAGCTTCAAATACCTAAAATCATATTTTGTTCTTGCTGGTAACTTTATATTAAGTAATTTGTATATTCCACTAGTCACATAGAAGGGGGAGGTCCGTTGCAGCCAGAAGGTTGAAGTTAGTTTGATCAAAATTAGTCATTGCTCTCCTGGGTGGGAGGATAGTACCTGCATGGGAGGGAGATGGGAGGGTAGTTTCATTGCATTAGCTCAAACTGTGTTGAAATGTATAAAGAACTAACTGTGCTTTTTTACATATTAGATTGAAAAAATATGCATGCGTATAATATAATAATTGCCATATTTCTAATGAAAATCCAACCTATGTAAACTGTAAAAATACTTTTTTTTTTCTAGTATTTTTTATTTATTTTCTAGTTTTTAATTTGATGTAATCATTAGTACTTTCTTTTAAAAAGAGTAAATAAATATAAAAAGAACTGTTGATTAGATCAAATAAAAATTGAAAAATAGGAAAAAAACATCAGCAATAAGAGAGTTTTGAGTTTTTATTTGAAATAAGAGTGTGATTTTTATTTGGCAGTAAGATTTGCCAAAGATAAGAGTAAAATTTCTTTGACATTCTTGACTAGAGTAAAATTTGCTTTACTCTTGTCAAGCTCTAAAATAAATATTTACTTCATAAATAATGTTGAAAATTGGCTGTTAGTTATTAATTTAATTATAACACTTTCAAATCTAGTAAGCTGTGAAAAAAATATTTATTTCTTTTATAAATATATTTTAAATGTACTGTATATTAAAAATATATTATTTTCGCTTTATACCAACTGATGCAGTCAGTACACTGCTAATAAAATACAAAATATAAAGAATATAAAAATATTAATGCTACTATTTTGATTTGAATTCTTTTTCAAATGAATCCATATTTTAGTTTTGGCAGTTTTGGCCATAGAACTTTAGTTTTGTCTATAGACATTCCACTGCTTGTTGCAAGAGGTCAACTTTATGAAGTAATTTATCAGATTAAAAAAAACAATGTCTAGTTCATTTATCTTTTATTTTGAAAGTTCTGTTTTGTTTAGTTAGAGACTAAGAATGAGTTCAGTTTAAATTAATTAAATGATGAATTAAATACATTGATGAATATTTAGACTTATATCCAGTGATAACCTCCTAAACAAATAATTTATATGTATTGTACATTCATTACATGCTATTAATTAGCCCAAACAAAATTTTATCCAATTACAGTGTTTTCATTACAATTCTCCAGGCAAGTTTAGGTGTTTCAGCTAGTTTGATATAAGATTGTTCAATCATGATGATGGCAAATTGAATTAAGCTTATTAAATTGTTAACATATTACATATTTAAAATTTTAAACCTTCACAATTTTTTTATTTCATGTTTACATGAAATGTTGTCATATTGTAAGTAAACATGTAATATGGATATTATTAGTGTTCTTTTATCGTGATATAACAACTAGATGTCAATGTATTGTATATAAGAAAACTAAAAATTTGTATACAGGTATACCTCGCCTTACGTCAGTAATTGGTTCCAGTAGAGGTGACATAAGTCGAATTTACTTGTGTAGTTATGACGTAAGTCGAAACTACAGTAGAAAATGCCAATAATGAGCACTTAAAGACTGCTAAATAAGACGACAACACAGAAACAGATATTTTCATGTTCCGTTCTCTAGGATTTATGATTATATTAACATTTACTGTAAATGTACATATTTTAATGTGATTTTATGTGCTTTTAACACTTTTCTAGTGATATTATGACTTCAATATTTGTGGCGGACGGATGTAAAGTCGAATAAAATGACTTAAACTTGATTTTTATTTTTCCATGTACTTTTTTGACAAACGACGTATAATCGAGAACGACGTAACTCGAAATGACGTAACTTGAGATATATAATGAAAAATAACTACAGGTATATCACTTGTATGGATGGTTGAAAATATTAACTTTGTTTTTTACATTTCAACATGTAAGATTAAATAGGCATATCAATAAGTTTCAAAACACCTTTTTCTCTCTTTTCTAGCAATTTCTTTAATCAAATCAAAAGAACTAATGTTTTCAGCTATTCTAAATGGCCTTCAGGTTAAGCATAATTGGAACATTGGAATATAAATTTGAACATAAATTAGGACATGAATTTGAAACTTGAGATTCGCTCATGTTCTTATGATGTCATGATTTTACAAAAAATTGGAATAAATTAAATAAATAAATACAGAAATAGACAAAATTACAATTATATATTAAATTTAACAAACCTAGTGTGAAGTAAAAATAAACATAACTTCAAACATAAAATTTAACACTTCGAGCTTCGCTCGCATTCCTATGACATCACAGTATTACGACACTTGGAATTCTTAAACTTATAATTTAAATAATACAGAAAACGAGATTACAATTATACGTTAAACTTAACAAACCTAGTGAAAAGCAAAAATAAATATCAAAATAAACATCAAATGGATAATTATTGCAGATATGTGAAGAAATAAATTACAAATTTTCTTTATAAATTATCTAAAGTCACATGACATTCTAGCAATTTCCTTGATTAAATCGAAAGGTTCTTTTGAATTAATTAAAGCAATTGCTAGAAAAAAGAGAGAAAGGCATTTTGAAACTTATTATAGAAAAGTTCTAGTTTACTGCGCATAGAATTGTAGGCATAACAAATAGAATGTTAACAAATTCAAGCAAATCAAATTACCTTTAAGTTATTTTATTTTCATAAAATTATTCTAGTAGATAGTTATTAATTTAAAGTAACTTTTAGGACCCCCCCTCCCTTTTTTTTTGTTGACATTCCTTTTCATTACAAATTTTTGATAGCTATTATGAACATTTCATAAATTACAACAAAACTCATGAAAACTGGACTTTCTTTGTACTTTATATATACATTTTTTTCTCATTTGGCAGGTTTCTGTTTTGAACAGTTTTTTAACACAGAACTTCACTGTTTTGAAGAATTCTTCTCATTTAGACATGTTTTCACTTTATTAAGGTTCCATTTTGAACAGGTTTTACTGTACTGTACATAAAATTAACAGAATGTAATCTGCATAAAATATATTCGACACTTTTTACCAATTTCATTGCTTTGAATTTTTTCTAAATTAGCTAATGAATTTAAAAATAAATAAATGTAATAATTAAAGTCCATTAAATAAACTCTTTATTTTATTCAGGAGTTTTTTGTTACTTTCATAAAAATTTAAATGAATTTTAAATTGAAATTTAAATAACAAAGAAATGCTTTAAATATTTTTTAAAGCTGGCTTTGGCATTATGTAGAATTTGTTGAACACACAAATGATATTTTTCTAAATTTAAACATCCAAAATAGATTTTCTTTAATTTTTGTAAAAGTGTATTGCTATTTGATGTATTTAAATTTATAATAATTTTAATAAATGATGATAGTTTAATCAAATTATTGTATTATTCAAGTATTTCAAATTATTTAAATAAATAATAGTTACTATCTGCAGAGGAAATTTTAATCTGTTATGTTTGTTGCATTCATAATATATTTACGGTTATTTTCATTACTTCTTGTTTTAATTTCTTAAAATATTTAATTTTTAATTTCAAAAATAGTTTCACAAATATTTAATTCTTACTTTCTTATAATATTTCAGAGAGGTCAATATCATTTAAGAGCTATTGCATTAGATAAAGGTATTCCTCAACATAGAGCAACTGTAGATGTGATTATGCAAGTTGTAGATAGAGCAAATAATCCCCCTGTTTGGGATCAGCCAGTCTATGGACCAATTCCAATCAAAGAAAATTTAGAAGTTGGAAGCAAAGTTACTTCAATTAGAGCAAGGTAAATAATTGTTAAATTTACTTTTCTATTCAAGTAAACTGATTTTCAGTAAAATTTAAATAATTAAATTTTAAACAGATATGTTTATTACTTAACTCTTAGCAAGATGGTTTTGTAACCTTTATTTATTCATTTATTTTTTGTTATTGTAAATGATGATGATGTATTTAAAACAGTCATGGAAGCCTTTATTTTTAATATTTTCAACATATACATTTATAAACATAAATGAAGTAGCAGAAATGATTCAAAACTGGATGAATCACTATAATCCATGATCGCTATATTGATTAACTTATGTTGATTATGCAAAGCAGTTCATCTGAAACAATCCTAAAAATAGTGGCAGATAAATTAGATACTTTATCACAAAAATGTCAGATCATACACAATAATTATAATCATTACTTATCTGGAAAAACATAAAAATGCTGTTCTTTTGCAGTTATCTTAAGTCTTTAGAAGCTAAATTGAAAGACCATTTCTTTTTAAAATTTCTTTAAAGTAAAAAAATGCATTAATAGAATTCATACAAGATTAATTGAAGAAAATTTTGCAATTCCTGAAAGAAGTTGTATGTATTATGACAAAATTTTAAGACTCCTTACATTTTGGTGGCTAGCAGACAGCCTGCATAACACAATTGGTTTTGTTACAAAAAGTTAATTTCTTGTAACATAATAAAATTACACAAACAAATTATTTATTTATTTATATAATAATGTAAGAAATAGACAAATGAAAAATATAGTGACAAAATTATAAGACCAAATTTTTTCTATTTTTCTAATATGAGAGAAATTTTTTCTATTTTTCTCATATTAGAGACAAGCAAAAGACCAGGATATGAGAAACACTAATGAAAACATAGTAAAAATGTGTTAATTGAAATATGCTGGTGTAGGCGTTTTGCATGTGTTTATTGAAAACTTAAATTGTGCATATTTTTTTAATTATGAAACTTAAAAATTTGTTTGTATTGATTTTGAAATTAAAAATTATTAATAATTTATTTTCTTTTTATTTTAGATCAGGGATCCCAGATAGTCCTACTGTGTTTTACTCTCTAATGAAAGGTGGAACAGAGCAGACAAACAAGAGAGATACTTTTTATTTAAAAGAAAGATCAGAAAATGGAAATACTTGGGCTGATATTTTTGTAAATTATCCATTGGATTATGAAAGAATACAGCAATATAATTTAACAGTCAGAGTAGAGGTAAATAAGTTGTTTTAATGAATTACATTGATAATGTATAATTGATAATGATATATTTTCATTCATTATTTTATATGTATTATTAATACAAATAATTGCAAATTTACAATACAAATAATTATTATTACAAATGTCAAATTTAAGGAAATTGTATATTTGCATTCATACAAAATTTTTAAAACATTTTAGAACAGTGTATAACATCCCAAACTTTTATGAACTTTTCCTTGGTTCTATAAAGTTATATCCAATGCTCCTAACCCATTTTTCCTTGTGCGATAAAGGCTTGGAAATATTCTTAGGGAAACTTTTCTATGAACTACACTCTTTGGGTTGTTACAAAACATTTGGAAACTATTAAACTCAATATTTCTTTTTTTCGATTTTAACAGAGGAAAGGGAAAGGCTGTCAGTGACCCCAACCTTTGCCTATGGTCATTGTTCAGTACTCTGCCTCCAGTTCCCCCTGCCACCCACTTGCTTCTACTCACCACCCACAGGGAGGACAGTAGCACTCACTTTGGGAACCACTGGTGTATAATGTTTATTTTTAAAGTTTGATTTATAATTTTGAAATAAATATCTAACTTAATATTATTCATTTCTAACATTGTATACATTTTAATGTTTTAGATTAATTGAATGCAGGTGAAAACGTGCGCTGTCTGTTTCACTTTCAGTTAAAGTGCACATTGAGATGCAAACACAATGCATAACACATGCATAGTGTAGTAAACAACTGCTTGCCACATGACAGCAAAGCAGGTTTATATGCACATTGGCAGACAGTTTTGTGATGTTTGCAGAATTCTGAATGTTGTGGAGCAAGTAAATTATTATGGAAGTACTTTTGAATCAGATACATACACAAGAATCTAGATCTCAGTTTGCATGCAGCTACTAAAAAGCATTGAATACAAAAACCTATGCTATTTTGCTCTGTGCTACCTGTGTCACTTGCTTCTTAATATGCTTCAGACATAAGTTGAGTAAAGAATGTCTAGACTGATTGATTAAATATTATATACACTGTGTATATGACACAGTGTATATAATATTTCATCTACTTAGAAATTATGATACAGAGAAATCTCCATTAATAGCATTTGAATAGTAGACATCTCTACTTAACAGATATTTTTACAATCCCCAGACCCTTCAAATAGACATTTATTATATTTACCTCTAATTAGCAGACACTCTAAATAGTGGATGCTGTCATCCATAACCAATCTTTCGAAAACACATCCCATCTTCAATATTCCAAAACAATTATGTATGAAATATTTTAAAACAAAAAGAATAGGTTCAAATACTCTTTCAGATGATGAATTTTGACCACAGGCATGGAATAAAGACCAACTGAAAATAGGAATAGGTGAGGGGGCAGGTTGTAAAAAGCTGAACAATACTCTTTATCTGTTAGAGAAGACTAATCTGCTTAAGTTGTCAATTGCCACTTATCTTCATACATGTTAATGTTGTTATTAAACTTCTGTTATTGTTGAAATGACCAAGAAATCATAAACTTTTCTTGTTTACCATTCATTTTCTATACTGTTGTCCTGATGTGCTATGGAGTAATGTCTGTGTTTTTAACTATCAATTTATGTATGGTAAACTTATTTGTGCATGAAACTTATAATTTTATGTTTTAACATTTAGCCTATGGTATTTATTTCCTTAGTTTAATTATATATCCTACTTATACTTTTTGGCATATTTACATTTTTAATGCAAATTTGATATTTTCATAATGCATCATATTCTTCACTATATGATGACCATATTAAAATACAATATAGCCACCAGCATGTACCTCCAAACAGCAGACAAATTTCTTGGTTCTAGTAGTGTCCACTATTAGAACCAAGAAATTCTAGTAATGTCCACTATTTGGAGGTTATACTGTATTGGCAATTAAATAGATATGAATATATGCAGTGAAATTTTTATTAAAGCTTTACATTTTGTTTTTTAATATTCATTTTGTACAAAAACTAAACTTTAATATTTTTTTAGAGTTAAGAATACAGTCAAACCTGTTTTTATGCGCTCTTTTTATGTGCGATTTTTATTTGTGCGATTTTTTTAATGCAAATTTTTAATTTGTGCGGTATAGTTGGCGACTAGTCTCGTGCGATTCGTCATGTCTCACGTTGACTTATTATAGCTAAATAAACTTATTATAGCATAAATGCACTTATTATAGTAATATTATTGCATGAATATGCGAAAAATGAAATAATTTACTTTTTAAGTCAACAAAACACCACCTGGACAAAAATATGTAAAACAGACGATAGACCAGACGATGCAGTCAAGTGCTGACATCTGTTGTCAATAAATTCTATTTCGTACGGTTTTGAGTTATTTTCTATGTGAGACTTTTTTTATGCGGTCCCTGTTGACCGCATAAAAAAATTATTTTTTTAATTGTGTTGCGAAAACTATTATTTACAGCCATTCGTGAAGTTTCGTGAGATTTTTTTAATGCGTTTTTTTTAATGCGGTCCCTATCCCCCGCATAAAAACAGGTTTGACTGTATTAAATAAATGTAAATGATAAATTTTAAGTTTGATGTAAAATTTTTTCATTAAGAATATCAGTATAATAATTTACATTATAGTTTCATTAATATGATTATGCATTTTTTTCTATCAAATAAGTGCATAAACTGATATTTTTTTTTATAATTTATATTTTTTTACCTGTATTTATAGAATAATGGTGCAAGACAGTTAGCTTCTGAAGCAACTGTATATATTGTATTAGAGGATGTAAATGATGAAATACCTCTCTTTATTGAACAAGAACAAGAAACTGTTTTAGAAGGCATGCCACCTGGCACTAAAGTCACACAGATTCAGGCAGTTGATAAAGATGGAACATATCCAAATAACAAGGTATGCTATTTATTATAAAATATTTTAGTAAAAGTTTTAAAATATTTAAAGAAAAGATATATAAAATATGTAATAAAACAAAATAATTGAAGGGAAAAGGTAATTGTGAAAAGTTCCTCCCTGGAGAAACTAAGTTTTCCTGGCTATGACACTAAATTAAGATGGTGCTTCCATAAAACAACTAAACATATGGAATTAAAGAATATTCTATATAAATGCATGGAAATGATTTGTTTAAATATAAACTTTTGCTCATTTATTTAAATAAAACTTTCTAAAAAATAGTTATGAACATACTCAAATTTGCTCAAATAAACTTTTTGATAGATGAATGTTGTGTGTGAAAATAATAACCTTAAAAATTAAAAAAATTATTGTTGTTTCTCATTAACATGTAAACTGTAAGATTGTAAACGGAAGAAAGTGATCTATATATCATTCCCAAAATGTTTCTAATATTGCATCATAACTTTCAGCCAAATTTTATTTTTTTTAATTTAAAAAGTTCTTAAATTAAAATAGCTATAATTTAGCTGATTTTAAATTTTTTAATAATTTTTTTAGGAAGATAAATAAACTTACAGTTTACAGGGACTACTGTATAAACTTTTTAATCTGTTATATATTGGACTGGTGAATTTTGAATTACTGAATTTTGTACATACTGTACAATTAAAAAAAAACGCACTTTGTTCACAGATTAGTTTATCATATTAATCATGATTGTGACTGATTTGCTGAGCACACATGCAACAAACAACTAGCGACTTATGGTATACACATACATCAGTCTCTCTCTTTGTTATACATTAACAAGTGGTAGCACGAAAACTTCATGTGCACCGTTTTGTGGAGTGTAGGATTACTGGCTGTATCAAACTAGCGTGTGACAGACTACAGAGACATTACTGAATATTACAGGAAGTTTAACATGAAATAATTGTTTCTCATTTGAAAAATACATCCACTTTGTTTTATTTTTAATTATTTTGTAATTTGTACTTATAATTTAAAAGAATAATTTTTGTTATTATTTCAAGGTTTATTACGGAATTGAACCAAAAGATGGTGGTAATAAATACTTCAGAATTGACAAAGAGACTGGAGAAATATTTACAAGAATGGAATTTGATAGAGAAGAGAAACAAGCATATGTAATATTAGTAAAAGCAGAAGATGGGAATCCTTCTGACCGTCCAAATATGAAACCAGGAGAACCAAATTCTGGTATGTACTATATTCATATTTATTTCATTATAGAGTTGGCCAATAAGTCTGTGTTGTTTTTGGTGATAGATGGTTGTAAACATTATGAGGTCTGTTCAAAAAAAGAGCAGACTGTTATCACAGTGCACGAACCATTGCACCAATTGAACTGTGGCAAGTGGGGCCACATCACACATCACTTGCACACTATAGTACTCTGATTGGTTGGAGATCTAGAGCTGTTGAAGTGAATGCATGCAGTCACCACTCTGCAAAGTGAAGATGAAAGAATTTAAGGAGTAACATGTTTGGGTAAAATTTTGCTTTAAGACCAGCAAAACTTTTACTGAAATGTGGGTTTTGCTTCAGCAGGCTTATGAGGAGGACTGTATGAGCCATTTGCAGTGTCATGTATGATTTAAGCATTTAAAATCTGACAGAACATTAATTGAGGAAGATTCAAGATCAGGATGATGATTTTTTTTTTTTTTTAATTATTGAGTAGTAGTTCACCATGAAGTTGTGCCACAAGGTCTGACTGTTAATAAGTTCTACAAAGAAGTTTTAAGGAAGATGAGCATTTGAGGGAAGATGTGTGCCAGAAGAGGCCCGAGCTGTGGGAAAACGAGCTAGGTGTTGCATCATAACATGTCATGTCACACGTCACATTCTCTGCTTGTCAGCCAAGCTTTGGTGCTAACAATATGGCCATCCTTTTCCCCCCTCGTACTCTATAGACTTAATCCTTGCATACTTTTAGGGAGATTTAACGAAATTTGCAGAGACAGATAAATGCCATCTCACAAAACAAGTTCCACAAAGCATTCCAATAGTGACAAAAACAATGGGAACAGTGCATTGCAAGCAGGGGGAGTACTCTGAAGGGGACAAACATGTATAATATTGCAATCAAGTTGGTAATAAAGTTTGTATGATAAAAGTTCAGTCTTTTTTTGATCAGATTTTGTATGAAAAGCAACAAACTTTAGTTTAAATTTTGAAAGCATATAACCATTTAAAATTGATATTTGAATGTTCATTAAAGAAAAAAAAATGTTGAAGATGTGGTTGTATTTTGTCTTTGACATCAGTTGAAAGATGGTTAAGCAAAATTAGCAGTATTGTTATGTTTTTTTTTATTTATTTTAAAAAAGGCAAAAACATGGAGCAAGCCTATAAAAAGATGTGTGTTGTATATGGCGAGGTCTTTAAAGAACATGGTTGTCATAAATGGTTTGTGAGATTTTGTTTTGGTGAATTTTCTGTCCAAGACAAACCATATTCAGGCCACCCACAAAAGTTTGGTTTTATTTGATTATAGCAACATGACACATGGGTGATCTGCTGAGGAGGGGAATGCCTCTAGGAGGTCTTTTATGTGGAACTTTTTCTATTTAGGTGTTACTAATGTGAATAAAACCCAGAAAACTTTGTGGCTAGCCTGTAGGCAAGGCACAAACCTACAGCCGCTACCATCATTCAACAGTTTTATCCACTCAGCCACCGATGGCCCGAGCCACAAGAGATTAATACCAACAAAATGAAGGAGCTAATTAATGCCAGTCCACACTACATGACATGGGAGATTACAGGCATTCTCCAAATATTGAAATTGATCATCAAAAGCTATTTACATCAACTTGGCTGTGTCAGCAAACTTAATGTTTTGGTTCTGTTTGAATTTACTGAATCAAATCTCCTAGAATGCATTTCCATTAACATTCCACTAAGAAAATATGAGGAAAAAAGCTCCATTTCTGAAGCAGATGATAGCAAGCAATGAAAAATGGATTAATGATTTACAACACTGAGTATAAATGATCTTGGAGGACTGCATGAAAACTACCACAAACCACTTCAAAGGCAGGACTTCACCAAAACAAGCTCATGCTCTCAGTTTGGTGGGACTGGAAAGGTGTTCTATAAGCTGCTTCTGAAGAACAGAACATTCATTTCAGATGTGTACTGTGGCCAACTGGACAAATTGACTGTAGCTATCCACAAGAAGCATTCAAAATTGGTAAACCAAGACATCATCTTCCATCACAACACCAGACCTCAAGTTTGCAAACACGACAAAAATATAGGAGCTGGGCTGGGAGGTCTTGCCACATCCTCCTTATTCAGCAGATATTGCCCCCTCTGATTTTCACTTGTATTGTTATCTTCGAAATTTTTTAAATGGACTATGCTTTGTTTCCTAGGAAGGTAACAAATAGCATTTGGAACAGTTTTTTTTTTCCCCAAGAAAGACAGGAAGTTCTTTGAGCAAGGAATTATGGAGCTACCCAAAAGATGGCAAAAGGTTGTAAATCAAAATAGCCTCTACATTACTAAATAGTTATTGCTTTTTCTGAAAAAGTTTTCTTTAATTTACACCTTAAACTGCACAGTCTTATTGGTCAAGTCTATAATACTTTTCAAACTAGATTGCAAGTATATTATTTTATAGTTAAGAAAAAATGAGAATAATTCCTATTTTTATTTGTTACTAATATTAAAAGTTAAATCTGTCTATTTAATTATTGAAGTTATTCTAATATCATATCTAATACTTTTGAACCTCCATATTCTGAGGTTCTATATTATAAATTTCTCCTTTCAATGAAACTTTTGTGGGATGTTAAAAATACACTTGTTTCTAAAAATAGCTGTCTAACAAATATTAAATCATTTTTTTAAAATATAAAATAATAGCTTTATTGTATTTGTAAAAACAGCTTCATAAAACAAATTTCTGTAAGCCAGATGAATAAAACAAATTTATTTTTGTATTGCTAAATGTTAAAATTGGTTGAACTAATGACTATGTAATTGATATCAGCCAACAGGCATCATGCTGTAGTGCGTGTACTGCTCTATTAATGAACTGAAAATATTTTCTGTGGATAATTTCAAAAATGTCCATAGATAAGGTTTTTGAATAAGTTTATAACAATGCTCCGGTGAATCTTTTAAAGGTAACTGTTCACTTTTTGTTCAAAATTATCAGGCTAAAACGGACACATCATTGCTTCCACATTCTTCCTATTTGCCTGACCTTGCGCCTTGTGATTTTTACTTTTAAAGAGGAAGGCACTGTAAGGGGCAACATTTCTGTAATAAAAATGCCTCAAGAGATGTTATGGAACAGGTCAGAACTAAAAAAGGGTTCCAGAAATGTTTTCAATAGTTGTACAAGCACTTGTAGAATGTGGATGGACAGCATTTTAAAGGTGGCTATGTTTGAAATGTTTTCGTATCAATAAATTTGGCAATACAGTCCCAATCCAGAACTTTTTGAATGTACCACATAAATCCAATTATTTTAGATAATGATAATTAACATGAACATTTTGTGATAGATTAGAAATTGCCACTGCAGAAAAATTTTAAGGTTGATGGAACATCTACTAGAATAGTGTGTGCTTTCTTAGTATGTATTTATTTATGTAATTATTCCTCAATTAAATTAAAACTTATGATTATTGATTATCAAAATATAATAAGTTTAAAATTATAATGTAAATTGACAAAAATGGTAATTGATGGATCATCATTGACCATGTACTAAGTTTTCTTCTCCATCTTGAAATGATGAATAAACACTTCTGCTGTTGTAATAGAATAATAGTGCAGATTAATGAAATTTTATTTAATAACATGTTTTGTGAATATATTTAAACACTTATATCTTTTATAGTGACAGAGTAGCATTGTTTAATTCATAGTTCATAGCATAGTTTAGTAGTAATAGCATTGTTTAATGAGAATTTACAAATGTCATTAGTAATGACTTAATGCGTATTTGCGAATTCAGCTTAGGCCAGAAAAAATTTATTTACATATAGGTTAGACAAATACATGCTGATATTTATATAGTTGTTAATTACTAGTTAAGCCATTAGTCTAATTGTTTAATTTTAGTAATTTATGTATATTTTAAAGTTTAATAAATGTCATTTTTAAATATTACAAATAATTCAAATATAAGATTTTTAATATAAAATTACATTTGACATATTTTTATATTCTATGCCAAAAATGTTGATTGTTCAATTGTAAGATAATTCATAAATCTAAGTGTTTAGAAATTTTAAAGTTTTTGTTGTTCAAATAGTAGTAGTAGCATTTGTTTATTGGGTTGCAATTTGAAAAAATTGTAGACCTATAAATTTCCACTGTCATTCATCTGTCTGTCCTTCCTTAATCTTGAGAACAGTGTTAGATAGATAAAAGTTGAGACCAGAAAGCTTAGGGGCAGGAAGCCCTGATCAACTATATATGAATGTCTTGTCTAGACCAGAAGTCACATAATTTCAATTTAAAAATTTTTCCCAGAATGGAGTTACATACATAGATTACTGGCATGACACTATTGTTATCAGGAAAAGTATGATATACAGGGACAAGACACTACTAATTTGAGATTAAGAGGATATATTTTAAATTAAGTAAATTAAAAAATATGATTAAAAATTGCAACCCCACTTGTGAAGATGTTGCAATAACTTTTGCTTGTTTTATTTTTTACATTTGATTTACAATGTTAGTTAATTCTAACAATGAGATATAATACAGTCGAATCGCGATAAGTCGACACCCTCGGTTAAGTAGTCAGTTTTCTGGGGTCCCAGCTGACTTACATAGACATTAATGTTAAAAAAACTCCGGTTTACTCAACATCACTGGATAAGTCGACATACTTTTGCTGTCCCACACTCCAATAAGTCAACACCCCCTCCTGAAAAAATGAATTCATTCCACAGGTGTGGTGCAAACTCATTTTTTTTCAGGAGGGGGAGTCGATTATTTATTAATATAATAATACATTAATATTTATTAATATATATATACATATTAATAAAAATGCCTTAACATTTTATGTATTTTTATGTATAAAAATAATAACAGATAAACAAAAAGAAAATATACAATCTACATCAACATCATACCAGAATCCAATTTTGCATTTTCTCATGCCAGAGGCATTAAGAATCCTTAGACATTACTTGCCAACAAGTGACAATTGCAAAGATGATGTTTTCAAAGCATTCATGTTCGTTGAAAAAGAAAGTCGAGATAGTTAAGTGCTCAAAACAAACAACACTAAACAAATTTTTCAGTTTATCATCTACAGAATAATTGTAAATGGAGAACACAATGTTTTGTAAGTCTATGTTACTGTATAAAGCACTACTGTATTTTATTAATTGTAGTTTTATGGTTTTTTTTTCAACTTCGCTTTAGTCGACACATTGGATAACTCGACACATTTCCACTTCCCCTTGGGGTGTCGACCTATGCGGAATCGACTGTAGTTCAAAAAACATTATATCAAGTAATCAAATGAACTGACTTCTTGAAAATTATTAGCATTACTGATTCTACATACTATACTACACATTACACTGGTGGAAAATGAAATCCCAACACCAAGAAAGAGTTGTGCTAGATAAACAAAACTCGGTAGGCATGTTTTCATATCTGAAAGATGATGTCTATTCAAATTTTGCACTAGACAAAGAAGAGTGGTGCGAGTAGTGCCACTATGAACATGCAAATCGTGTTTGCTGTAAATATGCAATATAAACTTGTTGAGCTTTATTTATCATCCGGATTGAATGTTGTCAGTTAAGGTTTGAGTCAAAAATCCTTTAAGGAGATGAAGACAGTATCAGCAGCTTACTGAGTTTGAACAAGGCCATGTAATAGGACTATGAGAAGGTGGATTTTCTTTCTGTGCTATTGCAGAAAGACTTGGCAGGGATGTATCCACTGTGCATATTTTGGCACATTGTTGGCAGCTGTGTTCATGGGAAGGTGCTGTCTCAAGAAGACCTGGGTCCAGCCTTACACAGGCCATTACTGAGAGGGAAGACCACTGTATTCGCTGCATGGCTGTGGTGCATCATACTGCATCTGCAACAGAAATTAGAGCTTCTGTTGGCACCAGAGTGACCCAGTGAACTGTAACAAATCAATTACTTGAGGGAGAGCTCTGAGTCAGATCCACTGTGGCATTCATTCCACTAACTCTAGATCACTGCCATCTGCAACTTCAGTGGTGTTGAGCAAGAGCTCATTGGAGGGTGGAGTGGAGATCTGTTGTGTTCTCAGATGAGAGCCATTTGTCTTGGTGTCAGTGATGGCCATATGTTGGTTAGAAGGATGCCAGGTGAGTGCTTGGAACCAAGCTGACTGCAGCGTAGACACACTGGATCTATCAAGAATACTTGAGAGCAAAAGAATACTTGAGAGCAATAGAAGTACTACAAATCAAGAATACTTGAGAGCAAAAGAAGTACTACAATTTCAAAAATGAAGTAGAAATCTTCCAGGCTATGGGTGAAAAAACACAACACCTGTCTTCTCTTAAATGCATTAAACACGATTCTACTCATATCAATTGAATCAAACAACATTCTCGGTAGCAGGACTTTTCATTACTGAAATAAGAATCAGATTTAGTAATGGGAGTATTGACCATCTTTGCTTTTTAAAATCTTACAAAATATTATTGTAAATTTTTATTAATATTATGTTTTATTTAAAAAATGAAAATTACCTTTTAAGTTAGAAGTTTGATCTAAGTTTTTTTTTTTTTTTTAATTTTCAACTCAATTCAAAGTATTTTGTTGTTGTTGTTGTATGCAGTTTCCAGCAAACTTTAATAAATTTTTTCTATTTGTGAAAATTTCTACATAATTCAAAGGTAATTTTTAATATATATCTTACACTACATTATTAATATGATTTTGGAGGTTGTGGAACGTATTAAATTAATTTAAAAAATGAAAAATAACTATATCATTTGATTTAATGATATTTTGTATATCTTAAAAATAATTAATTCAATCTCGGGAAACAGTTCACTTTTATCCTGGAATCCCAGGACAAGCAAAAGACCAGGAAATGAGGAACACTAGTAGAGAATAAAACATCATTGCACAGTTTACTGTGTTTTCTTTTTACTTAGTGCATTTTCTACTGAATGAATTTTTTTTTCTGTATACTTCATATTGAATTCTCCTGTGAATCTTTCAGAGGCAATTTATTGTGGAAGTTCAACTGTATATCCCAAATACATTGGGAAGATAGTAAATGTAATATTAGAAGAGAAATGAAGTTGAGAATTATTTTTATCAAATATAAAAATAATTGAAAAATCAATTAAATATGTTCATAATTATTTATGAACATATTTAAAACAACTAAAATCTTCATGTAGTAAATTTTCAAATTCTATCATATTATGAGAGATGTGATAAAAGTATGCTCTTTGAGAAATGCTTTGTGTTTTTACTCTTTTTTATAGACTATGTTGCAAATTGAAGTCTTAAGTCCTTGTCACACCATGCGATTTCCAACCATGCAGGCGACTGCAACTGCGATGGCTGTTCCCGTTAACTAGTAAACCCCCTTCAAAAACCGGTGCAACTGCAACCACAACTAGAAACAAAAAGTTTGTTCTACTCACGATGATTGCAAATGCGCATCCAATCAGATAATGTCTGTGCCACGTCATACTTTGTGTTGTATATTTGTCATCATATCTTGATTTATAACATTTGTATTAACTCAGTTTCAGTACATTTAAATGCTATATTTGATATAAATCAAATCCGAATTTATAGAAGTTATTGTTAGATTTATTTAAAAAGTTTGATTACTTTTAATAATATATTTTTTCTTTAATATAAGCATTTATTTTATTCAATTTTATATTGATTAAAAATGAATTAAATCATTCAAGCTTTCCTCTAAACAACACTTACCCTCAAATATTCACTTTTATAAGATTGATAAATAACATCCAAAACTGGGATAATGACTGATATTGAATTATGGGCCACTCTAAATTGGTATACCAAACTACAAAACGTTTTGCCTAAATTATATATGACCATTTTAATCTTAAAGATTGCATAAAATATAAATTAAATACAAAATATATTATTATTATTACCAGTGGCTAAATAATGAAGTGTCAACAAAAGACATTTTCCGGGTGAAATAGAACTTCAAAGATGTATCTTCTTTAGCTATTATGGATGTTATACTCCTTAAAATACTTTGGAAAGTATTCGTATCCATACGGATATATTCCCTATAACCTTCAGCATCTGAAAGCCTCAATTCAGTCATCAGCTGGTGAAAACAAGATTGTTTAGCCCGTTGATTTTCATTTTGCCAAGTTTTAACCCATTATGAACATTTTTTCTTATTTATCTCTTCATATTATTCTTGCCAGCTCTAACAAAATTATTGCCTTTTTTCTTTTATTCATTCCAGAAAAAGAACTGCTTGTGATTTTAATAAGAAAAGTGACTAAAATTCTGTAAATAATCTGAAGTGGAATGTAAAATGTTGGTAAACTCACAAAAGTATTCAAAAACAAGCTACTGTAATTTTATTGGTTTATTATAGGGTCACGTGTTTCCAAGTTGCAACACCAGTGAAAATGTGTGACCACCAGAAGACGTGCATGACTTGCGTGTTGCGATCGCCTGCTCGGCTGGAAATCGCATGGTGTGACCAGGGCTTTAGGGAATCCATGCTTTTGTGCTATACTTTTAATCCTCTGGATTTTTTGCACTTCTATCATTGCACAAAATCAACATTTATAATGATTTATGTGCCTATACTGTAATATTTATTTTCCAGACATATATTGAGTATGTACAGTTCACAAAAGTGCACATTTTCTGTTTGCTAGCTTTAATGAAGCAATGTTTGGTATGATACAATATAGATTACATATGGTTTACCAAATTACATTGCATAGGAGTCTGTAATCTTGCCATGAGGTGGTGTTGATAGAACTGTTTTATCAGTTAGAATTGTGTCATTGATATTTTCTTCTGCCTTCATAAGACTGTTTCCTGACAAAATTTGATTATTTTCGATTCTCAAACCTTTTGTGAATGATTGAAGACAACTTCCAAACATTGCTGTAGAGGGAAGTCCCTTTTATAGATTCTACTCTGCATATGTAGTGAAGATTGAATTTTTGTTGAATCATGTGAACCATCAGGTGATGCTTTCAGATCTAATCCTGAAAGATGTAACCAACCTGTTTGGTAATTGTAGCAATAAACACAAAGTATTTTTATTTGTTGGGAATGCTGCATCATCATCATCAAGATAATAAAAAACAGTGTACAAAAGCATCAGTGAAAGCAACTCAACCAATACAGATGAGGTGATGTAAGAAAAATTTTTCTTTATCACATCATTCTCAATCTCAAAGTTGACCTCTCAACAAGTAGCAATATGTATGGCTGTACTCTACCTTTGCTTCAATTTTTATCTGCACATGTCCAAATTTCAATTTGCAGAATATTGGCAAGCTGGATTATTCTTGGACAATTCTGTATTATTGGCTACTTTTCAGAATGGCAGATTAATGAACTTCTACTATACTATAATATCTAAAAAACAATATTTGATAGGTTTATATTTTGCACAAATATTGGTATCAAAATAGTTAACTTATTAACATAAGAACGCATAGCATTTGTTTACGTAAACATCTCTGATCTATAGTACGTATATAATTTTGTTGTAATAAAATTATTCAAAAACATTATTATTTAATTTAAAATTTAGAGAAAATGCTGAATATAAACTTGAGTATAAACAATGCTCTAGTTGCTCAATTAAGCTTAAACAGATGTAAAATGAATTCTTCTATATTTAGTTTTGAATTTATTTCTGTTTTAAAAATTAATGTTTTTTTAATTATAACTAGTTATGCCATATTTTTAAAATATTTAAAATCCATTTTATTCTTTGTTAAATAAGAGAAAATCTAAGATCAAAGAACTGATATGAAAATTTCTGAACATAAAATTATTTTTACACATAGTTGTAACACACAGCAGTATATTTTTTATTCTATAAATCATTATGTTTTATTAAAAAATTGCTGAGCTTTTCAGTGGTATAAAAAAAAAGTTTAAATTTTTAAAAGAAGATTAATCTAAAATAGATATTTTCTATTTACTTTTTTTACTTTGATATATCAGGAATCAAAGACATCAAATATTGGCAGTATTGACCCTTTTTATCTGAAACAAATTTATTTCAAAATAAGTAAATATAACCATAGTGTATTTTTATTATGAAGAAATTTTTGAAAAATTTTAGGATAAATAAAATACATAAGAATTTATTTTAATAAATAACTAAAAACAATTATTATTATTTAAATTATAGACTGAACTTTAAAAAAAATATGAAAAAATTTCGTAAAGTAGCCTGTCTTTATTCCTCTGTAAAATTAATTTGCAAAGTAAACTTCTAAATTTTGAGAAAAATCTATGAACAATTTTCTTTTAATTATAAATTTTGTGATAACTTTTTTAATATGTGAAAAAATATTTAAATTTTTTATTATTATCATATTAGGTAAATTAATCTGTTAAATGCAATATTGATAACATTTAAAAATTTTTATCATATTTTCCAGGAAAATTATTTCAAAATTAAAAATAATGTAACTAATTTAATAAATGTAATTAAGTAATTGAAATTAGTGTAATTTGTAGCATAATGAAGTTATTTAATTATTAAATTTTATACATTTAAATGAAAGAAACAATGTACAGAAATTAAAATAATACAAATTCAGCTATTTTGCAAATTTGTTTAATTATCAAAATCATATTTTATTGTAATGCCAATCTTGATGTGATTATATAATGAGTTTTTCGTTATTCAAAAATTTACGTATATTTAAATGTTATGAAATTTTTACAGTGAATCACACACAAATGATTCATTGAAGTTTTTTATAAATTAAGAATACAATTTTTTGTATTTTCTTCCCTTGAAAAATATAATAATTTTTATTTAAATAGCATTTAACTTATTATTGGGCATTTAAGCAGTGTTCTTACTTAACGAATTAAACATAATCATAGAATACATTTTCTAAATTTCGAGATTTTCCTGTATTGGTAGGCTATAGATGGAACTAGAATAAAATGATTTTAAAATTCTTGTACACACAGTAAAACCCTACTTTGAGACCCTCTACACAAAGGGGGTCTTTATGAGGGGTTGTCTTTTAGGAGTATTTCACTTTATATAGAAATTATTTACTTAGACTTTAATATTTTATAAAATAATAATTTATATATACAGAGTTTTTTCATTCCGTTTAATATTTCAATAAGAAAGTAAATATGTAAATAAATCATTATTTCAAGTTTTCATTTGTATTTTGAAGAAAGGCTATTCATTTTAGATTAAATTACAATACAAAATCTATTATTTGTTAATATTACGCTTTTCAATATTTAACATTATTATATAAGAAAAAGTAATTTATTTGTATTTTATTTATAATCACAGTATATAAAAATAGCTGCTTTGAACTTAATTTCAGTGATTTTTAGATCTTGTGTTTTAATGTAGGCTTGTAATATTTTATATGAACCAAGTAAATGTAATATAGTTATAAACTTAATGTTGCTTAAACGATGGTACACAAAAAAAGAAATAGCGATGATGTTTATAAAATTACATCATTTATTTTATAGTTTTCTTATTTTTATCCTGATTTATTTTTTATTATGGAACATGTTTTTCCTCTTACAAATTTATTTGTAAATTGTAAAATTAACTTTTAACATTTAATTTAAATATTTTTAACATTTTTTAATTTAAATATTTATCTTACAAATAACCTGTTGTCTTTTTTCTTATAACTGATCTGATTCATATGTTATGGACATACAATTTTTATTTATACAAATACGTTAAAATCACGTAAATAGTGTCTAAGCGATATAGTTTGTAATTTTTTTTTTTTTTTTTAAAAAAGCTTAAATATTAAATAACCTTATTCATATACAGCACAAATACATTCGTACTTTAATTATGTAATTTATAATAATCATCATTAAAAATGATATATTTATTTGTTGACATCGCTGTAGATCTGTACATACAGTACAAGCAATGGTGATATTCAGCGGGTTCGCACAGGTTCGGCCGAACCCGTTGGTAAAATTTTCAGTTTCCCGAACCTTGTTAAACACACGTAACATTTCTCAGTGGTTTTGTTTCTTTTAAAAAATATATTAAAATATACGTATTATACTCTAACACTACTAAACTAGAGCCTTATACCCCGTTCGCACCGAGCATTTCAATCTACATTGTGAGCAAGGTCGGGGACTATGCCATGGTGCGATCTCTCTCGACCGTTTCAATCTCGACCGAAACGAGGTTTAATCGCGATCGATTCAAGAGAGTTCTTGAAACTAGATCCAGTCATAAGAGAGATCCCACAATCTCACGCGCGTGAGATAATACAAGATGGCTGTGGAACACGTGTCGGGCTATGGACAGCGAAATAAAAAGAATATTGTATTTCGAGAGATGATGACATCTGTCTATTATCAGCAGTGCCATTCGGGATGAAAAATTTCTCTGCCTAAAAAGAAAAAAGGTCGACAGCATTAATATACTATTGTTACCTGGTCTTCACCCAGGGCCCCTTACGTTCCAAATACGTCACTGATTATTAGATATATCACAAGAAAAGGTATTGTATTTAATTCCAGCCAAAACTTCCATTTTGTTTGTCTGTGATTGTTAGGGAAAAATTTTCTGCTAGCGAACCCTTTGTTAAATATTTCGAATATCACCACTGCATACAAGTGTGTGTGTTGTATATATATATATATATATATGCACACACCGGGTGAGGCAAGACTGAGTAGTTGAGAAACTTATTTTATAATTAACTATTTAAACCTGGGAAAAATTTTGTCAATGAATGAATGCTCAAAGTTGTTTATTTCAACTACAATGAAAAAACTCAATTTTATTAACTTTTTTTCTTCTCTTACAATGTTTATGAAATCTATCAAATATCCTACCTTGCTCTCAGCGGCGCGTTATAGCTTTGTGGGGTCCCAGGCAAATTTGAATTAGGGGCCCCACGTACAGTGTTGACTTCAAGCATTTTTGTTCGGGGGAATTTTCCGGTATCTCTGTTCGTTTTTTAACGCGACTTTTACGCTACGCTGCGCTTCCGCCAAACTGGCAATCTAGGGTCTCCAGATATGGTCCAGATTTAAATTTCGATATTCTTACTATAGTAATGAATTTATAAAAGATTGGTTTGGGGCCCCCCAGGCAATTACCCTTTTTGCCCATAGGATAACGCGCCACTGCTTGCCCCATAGAGTAAGAAGTGTGTGTTTTGGGGTGATGTGGAATGGTTCATATTAAAATTTATTTTTTATGAGTATAAATATTAAACAACAACAAACTAGCAATGAAACTATGTAGTGTTTATTACAAAAATTTTCATACTACAGTGATTTATTTTTCTTAAAGACACAATGCGCAAACGTAGTGAACTTTATCTTCACTAAAACACAAGCAATGTGTCCTTTGGTGACATATTTCACATTATATAAACCTTCCGTTGAAACAAAATACAAATATTCGCAGTAAAGCCATTCAGTGCCGAGAGACATGAAGTAAAAATAACCTCGTTTTGCCCCACACACTTCCCCATCTCTCCTCAAGATGCCATTTTGAAGTCTTGCTTAAACTCTTTGGTAATCAATAGTATTAATAAGACTTTATACAATCATGCGAAGTTAAAAGAATTCTCTACTGATAGAAGGAACCAAAACATTAAGAAACTTTGCATTACTTTATGCTGATGTTTTTAAAAACGTAGCAAATTATATTAAAATGTATTTTTTGGCTGTCGAACATTTTTGCCTCTAAGCGAACAACCGCAATTTTACCATCATCTACTTCTGGTGTGCAGACTTACTTGCAATATTTACAACTAAGTAACAGCACTTATTAAATGTAATGCTGGCTGTACTCCGTTTTTTCCATCTTCTCATATATATATATATATATATATATATATATACATTCATTGTTCCGATCCCCATATATATATATATATGGGGATCGGGACAATGACAATGAATTAAAAAATTTCTACTACTAATTTTTGTAGTTTGGTGTAAAATAAAAATAAGTATATATATCAGGAAAGGGGAACAATTAGCTGGTATAAAAATATTGGAGGATAAGTTCGCTCTATCCTTTATGAATTGACTCACTGGAATTTTAGTTGTTCAGATAAAGTTTTCATAATTTATTTTTTTCCGTTGTAAATTAAATGATGATGATTTTTCGTTTTTTGTTACTTTTTATATCCAAAATTTGATTATGCGATATATTTAATTGGAATTTTTCCGAACAGATAAATCATTTCAAATTACGTTCACCGAGAAAATTATCTGCAGAATTTTTCGTTCCATATAAATTATTTTCAAATATTTTATTAACAAGAATAAAATATTAAATGTCCTCTTTCAGCGGCTCAGCGGTTCAAACTTGTTCGTAAAATTTGTAAATAAGCAACGAAATATTTTATTAGTTGTAAATTAATTTTTATATATTCACAATTAATTAGCTAGCGAGTTACTCTCCTGTTACTTCCAAATAAAAATTAGAGAATCAGAACGAGCTGGGGAAGAGTAATGGGGGTGACGATGAAGTCAAGCTGCAATCAGTATATAGTTCTATCGAATATTTTGCACATTCGAGTCCATTGAAAGTCCAAGACATTCCCGAAAGGGACCAAGCTAACATTATGAATATTGAAAGTTTATCGTTCAGTTCAGAGTAAAATGGAGTAACTCAGATTGTATTTGACAGTGGAAAAAATATCATTGATGTACATTTTCTGTTTGAATAAATATATACGAGCAAATCTTCTGCAGCTATCGCTTTCTTGTATTTATGATTTTATTTTAGGTTTTACGACAAATTGGTTTTACCGTGTTTCTTAGATTAGTCCTTTTTATGTGATTTCAAAAAAAGTCTGTTTTAAATATATAATACTTATTTGAATTGATTCGTGTTTTCTGGAATTCAGTAAATTTTGCAAGAAAAGAAACAATTAGAAAATACTATCCTCAACTAAATCAGATAAATAAATTAAATTTTATACTAATTGTGTGAGGCCATCTTTATTGACTTCATTTAGGCTGTAAAGTAATGCTGCGAGGCCCTTGATCGTATTATAATGCATGAAGAGAGTAAAAATCATAAAATAATTCTGCATAACTACAAATCACTCGTTAGTGATAGCTTTTGTCGGATAATTGGATATTATGACAGAGTTTACTAAATTAAAAAGTTTCATAACTTCAAACTGAAATTTCTACTTTAAAAAACGTTAAGTTATGCAAATTTTGTTTACAAATATCGATTACATTCTTCTATTTCGTATTCAGTATTCCTTGTAGGTTAAACAGTGACAAACTTGCATAAATTTGAAAACCTGTTAAACAGTTGTTGGCGAAGATGAACTTTATACTTGATCTTTAACTTTCTTATGTTAAATAGACGTTACAAAATTATTCAAAGTGAAATACTATTTATTTTTACTGAAATAGATGCGTGAATTTTCAAACTATTTAGCAAATGAACAATTATTTATTGTGTCATCGTCACAATGCCAGAATACAATTTTTAATTTATTTAATTTAAAATACGTGGTACGATCCAAAAGTTCGGGGACTGCAGTAATCCATGACAACAAAAGCATGCATTTGAAGTTACAGCGTATGAAATGGATTCTACCAAACCACCTCTGCGTGTTCAGATTAATTTCACCCATGTCATGTGATTAAACCGCGAGCGCTGCTGTTTTTTTCCGGAGATAGTTACCTTTGTTCTGCGACGTAATAAAAGTGAAGTTTCAAGAACAACCTCCAACATTTCGACTTCGCCATGGTAGAATCACCGTACACCTTTCTTAGCAATTTTAAAGTCTCCGTAGGTGTTTAGGTAAAACACCTACGGAGACTTTAAAATTGCTAAGAAAGGTGTACGGTGATTCTACCATGGCGAAGTCGAAATGTTGGAGGTTGTTCTTGAAACTTCACTTTTATTACGTCGCAGAACAAAGGTAACTATCTCCGGAAAAAAACAGCAGCGCTCGCGGTTTAATCACATGACATGGGTGAAATTAATCTGAACACGTAGAGGTGGTTTGGTAGAATCCATTTCATACGCTGTAACTTCAAATGCATGCTTTTGTTGTCATGGATTACTGCAGTCCCCGAACTTTTGGATCGTACCACGTATATTCTCTCCATCTCAAATTAGTAATGGCTTGCCCTTGTACATCATAGTTTTCCTTTAACAATAGTCATGCCGGTCATTTATCTAACTCCTTTCAGGGGAAAAGTTTTGAATTGAAATAACATGACTTCCAGTTTTCATCGGAAATTCGTATATAGATAGTTAATCGGGGCCTCGTGCCCCCAAGGTTTCCATATTTGGTCTCATGTTTCATCTATTTAACTCCGTTCTCGAGATTAAGGAAAGACGGATGGATGGACGACAGTGGAAATTTATAGTTCTGCAATTTTTTTCAAATTGCAGCCCGACAAGAGAAATTAAAGTGCTGTTTTGTTGAACATACCGCAACAGCTACTGTATTTTACTCATATTGATAGATATAAAATATATATAACCGAGTGCTGTTTATTCTGAGAGTAAAATAGTTTTTTTTAAATGTTTTTCCGAAAAGCAGTAAAATTTTCGCACTTAATTTTCTTTTAAAATTTCCAAATGAATAATTAATTCTGTACAAATTTATTTAATTTTCCGATTTTTAAACAATAAAAACTATTAAATTTCATTAGAATATATTAAAATACATGTTACAAAACAAGATCTAATTATGTTTACTTTTTTTTTATCAATGCTCTTCATTTAGATTTAAAGTGCAATAAAATTATAGAAAAATATTTGAAGCGACAGAAAAATATACATTATACTAAAGAGCCTATTTTTCAAATTAAATAACGCTGACTAATTGAACATATTTTTAAGTACTTTGCTATAAACATTATGGATAATAAATGATCAAAACTGATATTCATTTTCTTTAGAGTTGTAACATTAATTACGCCGTTTGAAATTTATTTTAGATATATCTTGCTTTATTTATTAAGGAGATAATTGATATATGAAGAATTTCTATCAGTTACGTGAATAACAAATTTTCTTCTGTAATTTTTTACTATGAAAATCTATAAGTTCTTTTTATAAAAATTATTTTAACCTTATAATTTTATACTTTGATTTCTCATAAACCACATATTTAGTAGAGAATTTTCCTTAAAGTTGTGTGGCATTACTGATTAAATTATTAAATTAGATTAAGTCTTCATTTATATTAAACTTTAAATCGTTATTAAAATTTTTGCTTATTGTGTATTATTCAATTAGGAAATTTAATTGAATAATACACAGCTTAAGAAATATGAAATTAGCTCTACCCTTATTTGTTTAGTATCAAAGTTTAGTATGATACAAATAAAGTTACACTTTAACAGTGACACGAATTTTCTGTTACTGTGTAAGTTAATACTTTTTTCTTTAGTTGAAGATATTTTAAAATGGTTTAAATTAACCATTTAAAAATAAATCAAAATTATTAACAAATGTAATAATCGCATCTATTCCATAATTTGCATCATAAAATTTCTATATCGAAATAAAAGCAACAAAATATCTAATATACTGATAATTTGTTAATTGTAATTATATTGCGCATAGGTTAACAGAAAGGCTACATTTACTTTGATTTTTGATTTTCTTTATTCTAATATTTATCAAGATGTAATCGATGAAAACTTGTAATATGTACTGTACAGTACTCTTATCCTTTGTGTCCATAATTGTTCAGAATGGATGTCAAATTTGATACAAAGAAATTATTTTTGGACGAAATAATTAATTTTTTTTAAGTAACATATAATTATCTGTCGGATTCATATATTTTCATTAATGGTGTATACATGAAATTGAAAATATGCATCATTTAGGAATCGTATCTATTGTTATTTGCTATTGTATTTTGCTTTAATACAGTTTTGAAACATGTCCAGAAATAAAAGTTATTTATTGCATATATTGTTTTTCAAAAATGGAAAGTACAAACACTATTTAAATTTTTGTTGGGAATAGCTTGATACAAAAATTGGACAATATCAAACTAATTTGAAAATGCATCTTCATAATTCAGAGAATTTGTTAAAATAAATAAATAAAAAAAAACAAAAAAAGGATAATTTTGTTAAAGGGACGTTTATATTTGGATATTGTTTAGTTGTTAATAATAATAATAATAAAGATACCTTTGTTTGACGCAAATTTGCTATAATGCATTTGATAACGGCAGTCGAGAATACGCCAGTAGTCATTTTGCTTCGTCCAACATAGATATCAGTCATTTTTCGTTTCAGGACAACTAGCTGCTTCGACTATCTGTACAAATACGTATGATGGCAAAAAGTTTTACTCTGTTTTCCAATCAAGAAAGAAATCAATTTTTTGTTCTTCACAAATGAAGGCAAAAAGGCAAAAGTATACCCTAAATCAGCGGTTTTCAAAGTGTGCGCTGCAGCTCCCTAGGGCGCCGCGGCGGCTTTACAGGGGCACCACGAAATGTTATAAAATTTTTATAATGTTAGAATTTAATGTACTTGTTAGAATTTGACACACGGCGTCTTGGAAAAATCTGCATTTAGGGCGCCGAAAATCAAAATGTTTGGGAACCACTGCCCTAAATAATTAAAATTATTTAATTAAACAAATCTTAGAAATTTGTCAGAACATTTAAAGTAGTTTTGAATTCTTGATTTAATTCAAAAAAATCACTGCTGCAGTTTATAGGAGGTAATATTGTATAGGAATAGAAGCACCAGTGTAAGACACAATTATAAATGATATAAAATCCTGACTTAAAATCCTATGATGAGCAGCTTTTTAATAAAATACTGTTGAATGCAATTCTATTCTCCAATAAGACAATATTACTAGACATTCTTTGTACTTTATAGTTTTAGAATATGCTTTTCATGCATTTATTGTAAAACGATATATTTTGGAATATGACAGTGGATTCTTGCTAGTCGATTATTCCTATAAGTAAATTTTACGGAGGAACTGAGACAGGCAAAGTACTTTGTTTTTTCAATAGGCCTAAAACAAAACCAATATTTTCAACTGTTCCAGGCCAAACTTTAAAATTGTGTGTGGCGCCGTTTGTTACGAGAATTTATTTTAAAACCTTTTTATATTATTAATTATTATAAAATGACAAAATTTAATTTTATGATAGAAATAAATTTTTATAATTTTTTTTAAAAATAAATGATGATAAAGATTTTACTTGTTATTAAGTCTGACTCAAATGCGAAATATGACACGTGACTTCCTCTATCTTCCCACACCTTGACTTTTAACCACCAAAATTTAATAGCATCATTGCCCCTAATACAGAAACCTCCCTGAAAAATTTCAGAAACTTTCCAGAAAAGAGGCATGGGAGTTATTAAGCAAGATTCATAAAACTATTTTCTTTAAACACTTTATTACAATAAATAGTAGTTTAAAAAAATTGTTTTTGTTAATTTCTATCATAATACGAAAATAGAATATTCCTTTCTTTAACGTGAAAATTCGCTTAAAACGCTTCTCGTCTTAACGCATTCCATGTGTTAATTAGGGATACTTATTATTATTATAAAACAGTCTAACGTTATTAATACTAATATTTATTCTAAAGTTTTTTCATTTCGCGTTTTGGCAATTCACGGTATTTAAACAGTTGCAAATAAAAAAAAAAAAACATTTCGAGTTGTAAGAAATGTCATACTTTGAGCTTGTAATTGTTTCATAAATATGTTCTCAACGCTAGAAACAAGTCCGGAGATAATCATATAACTTAAACAGGCAAATTGAAGAAAGGTGAATTTTTCTATCATTTAAAAATAAAAGTATTTAAAATGAAAACGTACTTCACGATTATTTATATCAGAATTTATTGGAATGAAAGGAATAATTCGAAACTCAACAATTTTTATTTAATATATAAAATACTTTTGCTTTTTAAGTGTTACATTTGATAGAAAGATCGAAACTTTCAGAAATAGAAAAAATATTTTTGATTTTTTTATTATATAAAATAAAATTTAAAACGGCTGAATAATCTGAATTTCAATGAAATATTATATATTAACGATTTTCTATTATAAAGAAAATTAAGTTAATTTTTATTCATCCTCAATAAATTAAGAAAAATATATCAAGTGTTTCTGTATTATTGATGTTTGAAATTGAAAACAGTAGAAACTATAAAGGACATTAAACTGATTTTGCAATTAGGCATTAATATTTTTCTGTTGTTTCATCTTGACAGCTACCATCACAAATTGTAGTTGCACGCGATTATGTCATTTGTATAAAAAATTTTTCAATTTATGGACAAGAGTTTGAAAATTCGTAATTTACAAACTTATTTTTTTTCCAATTCAGCGTTTTATTATTATTACTTTTTAAAACTAATCTTCGTTGACGTTCGATCTTTCATTTCGAATGCAATTTCTGTTATATTTTTCATTGATCATGTGTATACTAATTACTACCATGTAGTGATTTTTTTTCAATATCGATTTTCCAATCTGCAATAAGTCATTGGTTTCTACAGCTTTACAAATTTCATCTTTAAAACTGTCAAAAAAATAATGAAGTAAAAGCATACTTTGCATCATTTATTTTTTCTTTCCTCTTCATCAGTGAAGCAGTAATATTTCATAGCACTAATAGATGGATATGGTTAGTTTCTTATCAGTTTCGCACAGTTGCTTACATCCATTTATTCCTCATTAGTCATAACTGTTTATCAGTATAATGTATTTATTATCTTTATTATTTTTTGTTACTTATTTTCTGAATGCTATCTGGATATGATTCGCCATATTAGCTGGCTAAAAATGGCACATACTATAATAATAATTATAAAGTTAATTATTTCTAGAAAGAAAATTCATATTCCTGCATATTCAGATAAACTTTTCTTATGAAACACTCATCTATTTTAGTAAAGTTATAGATAAATATAGAATTTCGATCCTTAAGTACTGAAACTAAAGATTATTTTTATCTAAATATCCCAAATAGCCTCTATTTTCAGACAAATCGTTTTTCATACACGATACTTTGATACTTGCTTGCATCGTAGCACGTGAGACAAACTGAATTAGTATGTGATTAGTTGAAAATATTTCTGATACTAATTACGAAAAGTTGACTGGTCGAACTAACAAGTTCGGTAAAAGTTGAGGTATTTTCAACTTCAACAAACTATTCGAACAGTTGCCGAAAGGAGACGAACTGATAATTTCGTATCTTCTTCGTAACGCTTCGTACGACAATGGAACGCTAGTTTTAGGAGTTGAAAATATCTCAACTTTTGCCGAACTTCGGTTCGTTCGACTAATCACGTTCTAACTCAGTTTGTGTCATGTATAATGCGAACAAAATTTTCCTTTGATTTGTGTAGTGGTTCGTATGACAGTGTAAAGCTTAAATCGATTTTCGTCCGCCAAATTCGAACTTTGGTACATTTTGAACAGAGGTCTCTCCAGTCTACCAGTTTTGGTTTCGTTAATATCAAAATCATTTGTGAAAAGTATTGCCTGTTTCCTTTTTAATCCATCGTTTTAACCTTTTAAGTAATGTTTAATGCATTGTAACATATTTACTGTAAAAAAATAATAACTTACGTTACCATAAGAGATTTAAAATGTTTTTTAGCTCTGGGACTGGATTTTTATACTCTGCAATTCTATTGTTTGACTTTTCGTACACATTTTTATGAACACTGCGCTCGAAACTCTGTGACTGCTTATATATTTCGCTATTCATTTATTGATAAGTTTTTTAGATACTAAGATCGACTGCATTTAATATTGTAATTGAGGTAAGATTATTCATCAATAATTTTTTATGGGCTAACTTATAACTCGCGATTTAAGTAGCATTAGCATTTCCTTGAGATAATGTAACCCATAAAATTTAATTTTCGTATAAATAATTACGATATATAGTTCGTCGTAATTAGATCTAATAATGAAGAAAGCGAAATAACATTAGATCTAATTACAGCTAAGTTCTTCGAATTCGTTAAAAATTATTGATATATATGAGTTATCATATGAAACAATAAAAGGTCCTATTAACTTAATAGTTCTTTAATATCAATAAAGCTCGGATTACAATATTTGATTTTAAATAATCTAAAAATTAGTATCTTAAAAACCATTCGAATTCTTTCATTGAAGAAAGTCCATCTCATAAAAACCAAACGTATAAACCATATATTTATCAGAAGAAAGAGTCAGACTGGAAAGATGTGTTTAGTCCTTGTGAGAATCGAATTCAAGTCATTTGGATTCATGCCAAATGCGCATAAACCCAAAATTACAGAATTCTTCTTACATCAAGCAAACTATGGAGCAATTTTAGAGTAAACGCGGAAAACTAATGCTCGACATTAGCATATTTAATTCGCGAATTTACTAATCTTGAAAATAAATCATGCAATGTTATGACTACTTTTGACTGTACTCAGGATTAAATAAAATTGCGTGTTTTAAAGATACTAATGTAGATTGTCATTAACATAAGAAAAAAATATTTCTTTTTTTTATAAATATTTACTCGTGGAATTTAAAATATCTCGGGACTTAAGTATATTGATATACTATAGTTATTGAGGTTTTTTTTTTCTTTACAAAATTCATATTTTTATTTCGTGTATGTATTATTTAAGTCCATTGCTTTATCGATTTAAAATTTTTCTTTATAAATTTTGAAATCTTAGCTGAGATCGTTGGCATTAAATAAGTGATAGTGACACATTTTAATAATTGACAAGTTTCTCTCGTTAGATTCGATCGTATTATATATGAAATTTTTAATTTACGTGAATATTCACTCGAATTATTTTCATCAATAATACTTTTAGAGTTACCAGACTTTGTCTCAAAGAACGTCTGGAAACCTTTTCATAAAGGATTGTCCTTTGAACAAAGGGAAATCCTTTATTTTAGCTAAGCTACTTTTTGTCTTTTATTTTCATTTTTTTATGTCCATACTTCATAATGGCACTATTGGATTTTTTCATAGGCCACAGGCGTATGCTTATCCTTATATATTAATCTATATTCTTTCCCCAAAGAAAAGATAAGGTTTACCATTAAATATTTTAAAATTAAATTAAAATTTGAGAATACTTAAGTATGAAAACTATAATTTTAAATCAACATCTCCTTATATTTTTTTTAGTCTTTAGTTATTGACTAAAATGTCATTCAGTTTTATTTTTTGGGAGTGGAACGAGGTGGAGTGAAAGGTGGAGAGTGGTGATAGTGTCTTAAATAGGCAGGTGCAACGGGTGCGCAGGTACAGGGACCACGACAAAAGGACCCTAAAATGGATTTTAAAACATGACCAGTTTTACATTTTTATTTTTAAATTTTAAATTTTGCCGCAATGGGGCTAATTCCACGTGTTTGGTTAAAGTTAAAAAAATAATCGACCATTTCTATACTATTTCTTTTTATATTTTTTCCAAAAAAGACCCCAAAATAAAATCTTGCACAGGGTGCATGAAAAGCTAGTTACGGTATTGAGTAGTAGCATTAATCTATTCATAAAAATCTGGCAACCTTAAATACTTTACAGAATAATCGAATTTTGTAGTATAGCCTGTAGAGAATAGATTGTATCGACATACAGAATATGAGACATCCATGTCATATACAGAAACAATACATTCGATCTGTTACAGGAATGTAATCATAGCATATTATAACAACGGGAGGATGGCCGAACGGTAAGATGGCAGCCTATCACTCTGAGGGACGAGCGATCGATTCAGGACAGGTCGAAAAATACTAGAAATTTTTAGATGGTTGTCCGTCCGGATATATTGGGCTCATTGTGGGCCGAATCCGTAATGGGCTTGCCAAAAAGGCTTTCTTTGTGACCACAGGGTGGAGAGTTTAAAAAGGCGTGACATTTGCATTTATATTAAATATCTTAGGAGAAAAGAGTCTGGATAACTTGTATTCGATAAAAAGTTCTTAAGTAAATCAACAATTTTGATTTATTATATACGTATGTGATCTTAAAATTTACTGATTGATTCAGCATGCTTGCAGTTATTACAGTTAGTATTTTCAAATAAGGACATTTAAGGAAAAAAAAAATATTTTTTTAAACACTAAATGTATTAATAACTAGAATGATAATGGAAGCATTTAATAGTTTGAAGTTATTTAGGAAAATTTATAGTAAATTAATTACTACTATTAAAATGTGGTATTTAGCATTGATATTTTTTGAGGATGTATAGTATTTAGATTTGTATGTATTTATTTCTAAATACCGTATATAGCGGCTTTTATATTTAATATAATCATAACATTCCTTATATTCCATTATATCAGGAATTACTAATTTATTAACAAGATTAGTTAATAATTTTGTTGCGTCGTGCTTTTGAAAGTAATTGGGTGAATAACAAACCAAATTCATGTAATAATAATTGATTGCACAGATACTCGTACATCAACATAGGATATAAAGTAAGAATAAATAAAACATATTTCATTGTGCTTCATTTTTTTAATTAAATAAATCGATAAAAATAGGTTTAGCGATTAATTTCGAAAATAACTTAATTTTCTTGGATTTGGATTATTAAGCAGTTTTAATTTATAAGCATGTTTAATGGCCTGAATTGCTATTAAAAATCTTGTATATTAAAGAATAAAAAGAATTTTATAAAAATGTGAATGGTATAATGATATAAATCATTTGTTTTCATTTTTAAAGTTTAATTTTAGCAGAGAACATTATCAAGATTTTGTCTTCTTAAAAAGAAGACAAAATCCACGCGTTGGTTACAATGTTATGTAGATGTCTTTTAGTATCAGTTTGATGTGAAGATTTTTCCCCCTCTTTCAGCTGTATTTAATTACGGAATGACAATGTGAATGACATCACTTTGTGAACTAATTATCGACACTATGCAAATTTGCTTTTAATGCTTCTAAAATTACATATTTAACTTGAAGGAATTTTAAAATTATTATTAAGAATTACTTTCTATAATAATAAAATTATATATATGATAAGTAGAAATCTTTTATTAATCAATTTCATTTGATGATCTTATATTTTTTGGGCTGCAATTTGAAAAAAAGTGTAGACCTATAAATTCTCACTGTCGTCCGTCCGTCTGTCTTTTCTTAAACTCGAGAACGGAGTTAGATACATGAAAGTCAAGACCAGATATAGGAAGCTTAGGGACAGGAGGTAATTTTTCCCAGAGTTAGATGACAGGCACGACTCTGTTACTAACAGGAAAAGTATAATGTACAGAGGCAAGATACTACTAATTTGAGGTGGAGAGCGTATATTTTAAGTTAAATAAATTAAAAATATGATTAAAAATTGCAGCCCGGCATTGTGACTAAGTCAAAATAAATAATTGCTCGTTTATTGATTATTTGTTTCCAAAATTTATTAATGAATTTTCATATAAACAGAATAATTTTTATCTACTTCAAATGAAGATAAAGAAACACTTTGATCTATTGAATATTAATTTTATAAAGTTCAATCATCCAACTAGTTCGGGAGAAAATTTTATAAAGGTTATTAAATCCAGAAATGTGAAAGATTATAGACACAGTTGCAATTTTCATATTACTCAATATAAATATTAAATTATTTGATAGTTAACGCAGTGACTGGATCACCGAATCGAAGATATTTTGAAATATTCACGATCCTGTGATATTGGATTTACAGCATTCTTATTTTAAAGTCATTTGTTTGATAAATTTTATCATTATATTAAAATTTCGAAAATATACTAGACCAATAATATACAAATTTAAGTGAAACAATTTTCTAATTTCTGGACTATTGAATGAAATATGAATTGATCTTTTTAAAATTTATTTATAAAAGTCTATTTTTGAAATTTGTTTTATGCATGCAGTATTGTTTATACACAATGCAACCTTTTGAAATGCTTCACTGTAAACATTCTGTTGTGTATAAAGATTTTGAACAAGGTAATTTCCATTAATAAAGCTTCTACTAGAAATTATAAATTGAATGTTAATTTTTCTTCTTGGGAAAAATTAAATTTCTTTATATTATAATCTCTGTTATTGAATGTAACCTCATAATATTTGTGGATTGATATTTTTAAAATTATGTGGTGAAGTTAAAAATTTTTTTGGGAAGAAATGCTTTGAAAAATGTGTTTGTAGAAAATAAAGTCACTTTGAATTTATTACGTGAAGTATTAATTTTAACAGATGAGCGTTTTGCTTGAAATATTTTCATCACTAAAACACCAAAATGTCTTAATTGATAAATTGAAGATTGTTTAAAATTTATATTCAGACTGAAATATATGGTGTACGTTGAAATATTACTGAATATTTATTTATGTAGAAATTGTAATGCTGAAGAATATATCTAGTATCATTATTATTTTAAACATAAATTATGTCTTATTATTTATATTATATTCTTATATTTTCTTATTAAACGTAATTAATAATTTATATCTTCATATTATATTTTATTTATAAAATACATAAAGATTAACATTAATGAAGTGTAGCCTACATTTACTTTTTTCACATTTTATTAATAATATTTGTAAGAAATTATTTACAAAAATCTAATACTGCTTTTGTATTGCTAATTATTAACTTTAGACTTAATCACAAAGAATTAGATATTAAATCTTTTTTCATATCCAATAGAATTTCTTCCATCATTATTTACGTTCATTAGCTTAGTTGAAAGAAAGTTCAAACAATATTGACTTGTTTTCGAGGTATAAAGCAATACTTTCGTTCTTTTCGTTAATAAATCGCGGCAATTAGTTTGAATTGATTTTATTCTATTTAGTCGTTAGACAGCGTTATAGCTTGAAGATTCCCAATTTTAGAACATTAAACTAATATTTTGAATATAGATCTTTTTTTGTTTTTTCTTAAGAGTAATTTTTCTCTAATCACCAAAGATTTTTTGTTTTCGCAGTTGGCTATGGCAGATTAAATCTTTTCTTCTTTCGTCCCATCGTCCCTATTTTTTTTTCTTTACCGCAAGACTTTTTTATTTTGTTAGATATTGTCATAGGAACGTTAGTTCAGTTTATTACTGTCGTACATGTATCTAATATATATTTGTAGATCAAATATTATATATTTGGAATTTTGTTCGTAAAGAAAAAACTTGATCAAAATGTGAAATTAATTACTCTAAACTTATTTCAAAAAATAAAATGCAATTATTACAATTATATTAATATTATATTAAAATAAAAATATCTAATTTTATATGTATAGATTTAAAATCCAAATGCGTTTTAATTAATATAGTTTATTACAAAAGCATTTTCTTATAAAGGAAAAATTTTGTATCGATGCAAATAACTTCGGAGAAGATAATGTGTATCAGTATATATGAACTACAATTAACTGGCGTTAAGAAGTCATTTGCTCAATAAGAATATTGTGAATTTACTTTTACGATTTTGAATACTCTTTTGCGAGACGAAACTAATCAAAGAATAAAACTTTGTCCCATTGACTCAATATATAAATGTAATTTAGTTCGTGAGATATTAGCATCGAAAAGTAGACACATAAATGCTATTTACTTTTATCATCTGAAACATGAGATGCTTCTGCAGTGACTCCGTTAGCCGCGCAGAAGAAGAAGGGAGAAAAAAAATGTTTTTATAGGTTTTTCGATTCGATTTACGATTTGTCTATTTTCCCACCCGCTTTTCATTGTGATGTTTCCATCTTTTAATATTGTACAAAATAAAAATAATTCCTCAAAGTTTTTATTTTAAATATAATTGTTCCTTTTCAATTCATAAAATAATCTTTCTAATAATATAGAAAGGGTGTAAGGTATACAATAAAAATCAATTATTAATAAAATAACGGCAAACAACCATTAACTCGTTTTTATCTTCAACTCTTTTGGATCTGTCTGGAAATCATTGTCGTTACTCATTATTTCTGTAACTTAATCCACACATACACCTGACTTATTCCAAATTTTTTAAAATGTTTTTGTCCTACCAGACATACAGTGAAATGACTAACGCTGGAATAGTTACCGAATTTATATTTTTAAGCAAGTCAGTCGATCTTAAAAATTTTATTGTTATAAAATATCTATATTTACAAAGCAGAGCTTTTATATCGATAAAATGACACAACCGTGATGCGATTGCCAAGTAATGATAGTATCTTTTCTGATAATGTAAGAGTATTAGCCTAAAAATGTCAACATATAAATAACTCGAACTAACGAAAATAGTCATTTTCGGGCATTTTTAGATGCTTTTAGAAACGATATTTTTATAATGTATAGAAACTTTCGGAAATGATTTCATTGATTTCAGTTAGAGAATTCTTTCTTTATTACGGTAATTATATATTCTTGAACTATGCCGTTATATTTTAGACTTTTCTTTGACATTTCAAAACATTTTAGAAAATAAATGTTAAAAAAAATACATTATTATATGTATAATCATTTAAAAATAAATACTTTATAATTTAAAATTTCTGATTTTTCTTCTTATTGAATATACAGTATATATAAAGAATACCGACATAACTTCGTACAAATAGTCTGAGTCAATTCGAAATTAATCATTATTATTCGATAATTTTATATAATTAATTTGTAAGAAATGAATAAAATCAATTTTTTAATATTGACTTTTTAACTGAATATAAATACTTGTTTCAAACGTTTTGCATTAATTTTTATTACTTTAAACTTTACATTAATTCTCGTGTTTTTTAAGTTGAAAATATTATTTAACGTCATTATTGATGATTCGTGATATAATTAATAGATACATTCATTTCAAAGCAGTTGGGCTGTACAACTCTTTTTAAATTTAAACTGTTCATAATTTTAAAAAAAGAGAGAATAAACGGGTTATAATGATGTTGAACATGCCGGTGATAAAGCTATAATACACAATTCTCATTAATTTCGTTAATAGAATTTAATCATATTTCTGTCTGTTCTTTACTTATGCATATGCATAATTACTTCCATTATAAAATTGGACGGTAGTAATCTAAATTTAATTATCTTGTTTATTCTCCTTGAACTCTGATCTTAAGTCTAATAAATTGAAATTAGTTTATTGACTTAAATCTTATTATGCTACGGCTAGACTATAATGATTTTGTTACCAGTATATTCTTGGGAAATATAATGACTATTTAAATGTCGTATTTCTAAAATGTTTAGAATAATTTAATTCCATTTCCTTTTAACTTAAAATATTTATAACCTTTTAAATTATTTCTATTTATACATATAATCAAAACAATTATATATCATATTTAAGAGAATTTCATTCTTGAATTATTTTTTTAATATTAATTAAATAAATAATAATCAGCTCTTTAATTGCGTCGAATGTATAATGAATAACAAAAATAAATTAAATAAAAAGTACGCATTTTTTAAAATATTTGTTAGGATAATTAACTTATGTTGTGTTGTATTTAAAGAATGCGATAGGCGTGATTGTTTAGTTTACAGTAGATTTACAGAATCCGATTTATTTTCTTCTGTTCAAACTGTTTTTAAAATAGTTTAAACAAGAACAGAATATTTTCCTTTCTTTAAATTATTACAGATTCTTTATTTTCTTTTTTAAAAATGTTTTGTTCTTGTTTAAGCTGTTTTAAAATAGTTTAAACAAAAGAAAATAAGAAACGTATGATCGAAATGAATAGAAATGCTGTTATTGATAGCTACGTGAAAATATTTTAATATTAGTACATATTATAAAAAATGATGACGATAAAAATAATAATAATAATAATGCACTTATTATTAAATTTGTAAATTTTTCTTGTAGCAATATAAATAATTTTATTAAATTTATATAATCTATGATGATAACAATAATTTAATTTCTGTTTTAATTTTAAAAATATTTTTAATAATAATTTAATCTGAAGAATTACATAAATCGATAAGTTGATAATTGTTTTATGTGGAAAAGATAATTTAAATTCTTTATTGGATTTTATTTGTAAGATTTATTTAATTGAAATTTTGTTTAATTCGTTTAATATATATAGTAACTATTAAATTAGTTTATTATGCAATAGTTGATCAATTAACTTATCTGAAAATTATCGTAGAAATTGAAATGTTAATGTAAAACGTTAGAAAGTAAGAATGAATGAAAAAACATTTCTTTTTATGGTGAATCATTAAACTAAAATTCTTTTTAAAATTTTAATTTAAAGGGGATGCAACGATAACATCTGGCGTCATTTAGATTAAACTCTGCTGCATGATATTTCTCTAAATATTAGTAATTAAAATCGTAGATAGTCTAATTAGATGTCACTAACAAACATTTAGTTGGTGAGGATTAGTCGCATGATGCGTGTCGAATATCTCCAAAATTCATTTTCTAATCTGATATCGAATTTATCTTTAGCTCTTCGTCAGAAAATGCGATCGAACGCTTAAATCTTTCCAATTTTCTCAAGATGTCCGTCGGGAACTGTCGGTCTTCTTTCTTTTCTCTATAATTTGTCTTCGATACTTTTCGAGTTTACCATTCTGTAAACTTTTGCTTTGACTACAGATAATTTTATTTTTCTGTTAAAGAAAGAGACATTTAAGTAGAAGTTCTAGTTTTGTGTGGAGACAATTTTTTGTTTGTTTTACAAAGGGTTACAAATGATGAAATTGCTTGTGACGGATTGTCGAATTATACAATATTTAGTATGTTGTACAATTCTGCATTAAATTTTTATCTGGATGAAAAATGGAAGCGACAAAATTCTTATGAAAAAATTATTACGTATTCGCTCCTCACTAAATATAATAAACTTTACAAGCAAACAATATGAACGAATAAAATTAAATTTTAAGAATGTATAAAAAATCGTCATAGAAAAATAGATATGAATAATAATAGAATAAGTTACAAAATAATATATATTTATCTATCAATGTTATTTTATTATTTTTAACTCAGATTAAGTTAAAAATAAAACTATATATATATAGGAAGATCATATGAATGTTGCTTGTTTAATCTTACTATATGTATGCTATCATATTTTAAATCTGAGTTTTTATTTGTATGTTTGTAATATAAAAACTATATTCCTTTTTTTCATTCGTTCTAAACGATTCTGATTATAATTTATAAGATAGAAAGTTCGCCAACTACGATCTCTTCCGTCCAAAAATTGATTGTTTCTCTACTAGAAATTTCTCGACAGCAGCCAGAATTCCCAACTTAAGCTTTTCCCATTTTCCGTCAACGCAAATGAATTCTCGAGCTCCTTCCAGTAAATGATGCAGGTTTTCTGATCGGGCATCTCTCTCTCAGGATTTCAGAATAAGAAAAAGCTTAACTGTTTTTTGCAATGACGGCAGCTGTCTTCAACTTAACTTCTATTGAAAGTGTTCATTTCCTGAAACTGTTCGGTACTCTTAATGACACTGTTTTTTCAGTTTAGTTTTTCCTTGTTGGATTATCGTTTAGGTTTGCGTTCGGATTAACGGTTTTCTAACATAAAATCTAGAGGAGAAATATCGATATCTAAGACCATTAAAGTAAAATATTTGAAAATGTAGCTTAACTGATCAAATTGAAACCGAGTCTTTCTTATCGAGTAAATTTTCTCCTTTACTTGAATTGTTAGATACAGAATTTTTTAAAAGAAAACTATCTCATTTTTTATATCGTCATTGAATCCTTAAAGCCATAAGTATAAAGTTTCAAGAGATTATATTTTCGGAAAATGCTGTTTTGTGAGGATTAAATTAAAATATTTGCATACGATTGTTAATCAGTAAATATGCTTTATGATTATCTTCTATCACAACTAACTTGAAAGATTACATAGCTGTAACGTGCTATGAATACATTTGACACTTGTATCGAACGGATGTCCCATTTTACCGATCTACAGTTACAGTCAGAAACGTGAAATGTCACCAACAGGCCGGGTAAACTTTGCTATCGATCTATTTTTAACTGTTTTTCTTTCTTGATAGAGTTCGGATGCATCCGACAGTTTTATCATGTTTTAACTAAATTCCTTATTTTGTAGCTGTATAGATTTGTATTTAATCTAATAAGAAATTGTTAGTCGTCTTTTTTCTTGTTAATTTGTGATCAATACGAATATTTTACGGAAAAGTTTGAGGAAGGCGATGAAACATCCTTTAGTGATGATGCTGGGTCAAATCGATCGCATCTCTTGACCGAGAGGGCGCCGTATGTGCTGAAAATGTTCTCCGATGACAGAAACATCAACGAATGTATTCGGTTAACGTTTACCTGTGAGCCGCTGTGTTTCTCTTCCACGTGTGACGTGCAACATGTGCTGTTAGTTACGACCAATGCTAGATGCTTTGAAGGTCTTATTTGTATTGACGGGTGCGAGTACTTATCTAGGTAAAGAGATTTGTTTCGTTCTCATAATATATCGAATTTCTGAACATAGCAATACTGTGTTATTTTCGTTTTTCTTTCTCATATAACTGATATATTTAAGTATTCTGTATCTTATCAATTAAATTGTTTATTTTTCCAGTATATTTTATACTTGCGAATTTTAATATTTATTCAAATAATTATAGTTTTGTCATTTTTCTTTTATATACTTCTGTGTATTTATAAAATTTTTCTCCTAATTTTATTTTATATATTATTCAATTTTTTACATAACTTGCTTTGGAATAGAATTATTTTTGTACAGTAGCTAATTAATTTTAAATTTTTACAAAATTTTAAACTTTATTCATAATTATTATTATAAATAAAATACTTAAACGATTTAATTTAATTTTATCTTTGTTTAAAAATATATTTTTCTAACAAAAAACTGAAGTTTGTATAAAAACTAATTTGTAATATTAAAATCCAATGAGTAATTTGATTTGTTTCTACAAAGAATTATTTTGAAGTAATAAAAAAAAATTAACAAGTGTCTGAATAATAAAAAATATGTATTTGTTATAGTACTGATTACAGCAATTAAAAATCGCTTTCTTAATTGATAAAATTACATTATGTTAAAATATGTAGGATTTTGTATAGGATAAAGTTGCATTCCATTATATTCATTAATTAATATATTATTTTAACTTTTAAGTTACCATCTTTAAGTAACTACTAGACTAACACAAAACTAATAACATAAGAAACTAATAACATGTATTGTTATCTGTATATACTATTTGAATTTCATTATAATTTGAAAAGCTTAAGAAGTTGATTTAGTTGATTTTTACTCTTTATAGCAGTTATTTCATAAAATTATTATTTTTATATTTTAATATGTTTTTCACATTAAAAAAATGGAATTTTATTCAATTTATTTTGATATTATAAATGCAAAATATTGCATGTTTGGTGCTTATTGTACAATATATTTAAATTCAGTTTTACTTGTATTTGCTTTTCCTTAATTGACAATTAGATTTATTATTGGATCAAACTGAAATTAAGTTTATATTTAATCAAGTTTTTGTTGTATTGTTTTTGCAAACGAATTTTTATTCATTTAATAATAATATAAATATAATAATAAATAAACTTAGTCGTTATTTTAATACCCTTAACTTTTAAAAAATTAGTTTATTCATACAACATTTACATTTCACACGGTATGTTGGTAAATGATTTGACGAGGCATTTTATTATTCAATTTTAAACATAATAATAATAATATCTTTACAAAATTTTATATATGTATAATTATTTACTTTTTATTTTTTGCTAATTTTCTTTTGGTATAATTTTGAAAATTTAATATTTTTAAATCATACATAATATACATTTCCATTGAAAAATAATTGGATTTATCAATATTTAATTTTAAATTCAGCTGTAGAATGTGCTGATGATAATTTGAATGTTAGTTATAATTTCCGTCTTTCTAATTTTGTTCAAATAAATTGAATTTTTATGGTTAAAAAATTATTTCTCATTATTTGCTTGAAGTAAAAACAGAAATATAGGACCATCTCAATCAGATGTGCTGCCCTCAGGCTAATTTTCTTAATGCTGTCTTGTACCATCAGAATCTCACCCATCAAAAGATCAATTTAATTTTTGATTTTAAAATCAACAAAACATTTATAATTTAAAATAATCAATAAGAAAAATTCATAAAAATGATTTTCTTTTGAAATTTTAACAATGTGCAGCCTTTTTAAATTGTCACTCAGGCAATAACCTAAGTTGCCCGAGTACTGGGATTAGCTCTGTAGAAATGAATTTACTGACAATTACAATGAAACAGAATTAGACAAAGTATATTTCAAAATTCTTGTTCAAATTATTTTATTGGTAATAATCATTACTTAATAAAATATATATGTATAATAATGTTAACATATAATAGTATTAATGACTTGAAACCGTGTTGCGCTTGATTCTTGTTGACTATGAACACAATATAGTGCTTACGACGATCACTTGGCTTTTCTTCTCCCTGTTATTTAGTCAACTAAATAACAGGGAGAAGAAAAGCCAAGTGATCATTGTAAGCACTATATTGTGTTCATAGTCAATATAATAGTATATTGCATTGCTGATAGAAAGCAAATAGCAACTGATGACTGAATTGAAAGGACTAGTCTGTGAAATAGCTTCTGAAACAGATATTCAACAACTTGTTTAATATCATTCAGGAGTATTTTATTTTTTAAAGTATTTTGGGTAAATGTTATAACACAATTATGAATAAACCTTGTAATAAGATTTTTAGTAAAAGTAAGTGTTTTGCTTTAGATATATCCAAAAGAATAATCTGGAGAATAGTTGACTTAAGAAGAACTAAAAGTTTTGAATTACTTTTTTCAAAAATGAGGCATTTTTGTAATCGTGTTAAACTACCAGGCTTCAAGTAATAAATATCAGTATAATCAATATAATTTCAGTATAAATATATAAAAATAAATATAATACAAATAACAATAAAAATATTTCTTATAGGATTAAAGTTAAATAAGAAAACATCTGATCTCTATAAGTGCATATGTATTCAGTTTGTAGGCAATGAAATATAACATAATTTGTGATTTTTAGCATCTTTAATGCTATTTGCAAAGGATTATGATTATGACAACTAATACTAACAATTATGATTAAAACTTCTAGTAAACTAGTAGAAGTAGTAACTAGTAACTAAAAATCATTACTATTATGTCTTAGATTTGAATTGTAATTAAAAGCATTAAATTTAAACTTGAGGTAGAGAAAAAGTTGATTCTAGATCCCAGTGTATCAATACAGTAACTATAATGTCAGTAACTTTTGTAAATTCATTTGCCTGATGCTCTTTAACTTCTATCTTCCATAGTTATATGTCAGCATTTTCCAAATTCTTTCCTCTAGGAATCAGTAGTTTGGTAATCTTTCCTGGGTCTATTTCATGTATGAAAAAGAATTTTCATTACAGTTAGCATATTGCCATATTTAAGATGGTTGTATAATATGCCATTTAAATACTAATAAGTAATTTTTAAATACATCAAATTTACTTTAATTAGACATTTGCCACTTTTTCATATTCATATATTAAGTTTTAATTTTTCTGTGGTTTAGCATATTTTCCTTTGTGGACTGTAACCACATTTTCAGAAATGATAATTATACATTTATATTTTATGCAAAACACTAATTGCATTGTGTAGAAATAAGAAATAATTATTACTACTGTACAGTACTTGTCTGCTAAACCATGGACTTAATCTTTTCTGTTTATTGTTCATGATTTTTATTATTATTCAAAATAACATTAAGCCACAGCTCACACATTATATTTAATATTTTTTTGAAAAATATTTTTAAAAATAAAAATTCTCAGCTTTAAAATCACATTTCATTTGAATTTAGGTTATTAGAATTTATCTTCTTTTCTTTTATATGAATATAAGTTGCTATTTAGAGTTCTTGCTTAGTTAAGAGGATTGGAAAGATGTTGAAATGTTCTTTTTTGTTCAATTAAAAAAATTTAATTTTCCTATAGTATAAATACTTTCATTTGAATTTTTGTGTGTCAAATAAAAATTTTAACAAATTTGTTTTACTAAAATATAAATTTTAATTTTAGTTACAAAATATATTCGTATTGGAATTGGAGACAAAAACGACAATCCACCTTACTTTGATCAAGGCCTTTATGAAGCAGAAGTAAATGAAGATGAAGACATTCAACATACTGTAATTACAGTTACTGCTAAAGATAAAGATGAATGTAAGATGTTTTAGATAATTACTATTTATTTATAGAAATCATTATTTTCAAAACTTATATAAGGTATTTAATTATTATTGATTCATTGTTTACTAATCCTGTTTAATTGAATATTATTAGTTTTTTAAAATAATTTAAAAAATGATTAAAATCAAATATCATAGATAATTGTTTTTCAAATTATATAATATATATTTTAATCTGAAAAAGAATCATATATAATATCAAAGCATTTTTGAATGCACTATTGAATTTGGTATTATATATATAATGGCATAGTGTCAAATTTAATAGTAGTTCACTCAAGTTGTAATGATTATACATGTTCCTGTAAAGGCCAACATTTTGCATTTTTTAGAAGTGTTTTATTACCTGTTATTACTGTATGTAGATTATTATTTTTTAATCAGATATCAATTAAAATTAAAAACAGTTAAGTCACAAGTTTAACATGTTATACTTAAATTTTCAAATGTTAATAAATTATATTATTATTTTAAGTCTTTTAGCCATTGTTCACAGAAATTTAATAATTAATTGGTTTAATAAAATGTAATATAATTATATATTAGATTTTATTAAACCAATTAATTGTCTGTAGGTTAATATTTAAAACTAATAAAGAAATTTAGATCTGTGTTGATTAACTTTTTCTGGAAGCATGCTGTAAGTTCATAGGCTTCCAGCAGGCCACATGCATTTTTCTTATGGAGTTGCAGGCTTTAAGCTTGCTGGATACCAAACTGTCGTGTACTTGGCACTAAAATAATATATATGCTAATAATATGCAAACTAGTAATATATAGTTCATTTTCATCTTTTTACTGGTTGAATTTAGTTTGAATATTCTTTGTCATGACTAGTAGATGAACATTCATTGTCAGCTTAATTAGGGTTGCATAATGGTATGAGGCGGAAAACAGGGAAATAGTTATGTTGCCATGGGGACCATATTAGAACCTGACAGGACACAGGTTGATTAGATTATTTAGATTATTTGTTCTACAAAATTTTTTATGAATGACTGCTTTTGTTAATAAATAATAATCAAAATATAAATCTTTGAATTATCAAGAATCTACTTTACTAAATGGAAGGGATGGAAAGGACAGAAAAACTTTGAGCTATGGAAACTACCATTATTTTAATGAGATTGTAAATACCACAATACAAACAATATAGTTAGACTTAAATACATTATATTTTATTGTGTTTTAGATACATGTGTGAACAAAATAGCAAAACATTAACACTATAACGAAAAAAAGTTTATATGAGTTTGTTGAGAGTTCATTGCTTCTTACTGAACAATGTTTTCAGTGTGGTTGACTATCTCAAAACATCTTGTTTTTTATGAATGATTTAGTTTCTAGAGAGCCTTTTAAGCTGCTAGAAACTTGAGAGATTTTCTGGCTTCCCTACATTTAGGGAGAACAGGATATTTATTTTGACAGCATTTCTTTATTTTTTTCCATTGTCATTACTTGTTTCCTGCACTTGGTTGGTTCTTTAATCTGAAGACATCATCATAGCTGAAATAGTGTCTGCAGACAGCTAGGCCATTGTTAACATTGACAAAATATTTGAATGACACTTTTAATTATTCATTGCTGTAATGAGACTGGCTCAGTCATTTCTAATATAGTTAATTGATTCTGAAAAAATTCCAGTTTATTTGAAGTATCAAAAGCTTTTTGACCAAAGCCTGATTTTTGTAAAGCAATTTGCAATGGTTTTTTATGGAATTTCATTCCATGCTTTGTTAATCATTTGTATTGAATCTACTAGGTTTGCTCCAAAACCCTGTGAATCATTTTTAATAACATGTAATATCTTTTGTTCAGTTAGCTTTGTGTTGAAATTTAAACTTTTAGAATGATTTCCTGATGTAAGAATTGTATTTGGTGATAAAAATTGAACTGTTATAGTTTTATACTTTTACAGTTGAAATCATTATCAAAAGTACACTGCAATTCTTGGTGAAAAGATTAATTTTTCTGTTTTCAGCAGTTGTGGATGTTTAACTTTTTTGGCCAGTTAGAAAAAAGCTATGAAGTCAACCATGCTTTCTTATTTGTTGCATGTTATATAGTTAACACCTTGGCATTGTAAAAACATCAAGGCTTTAAAGATTTTCTAATTAACAAGAATGGTAGTTTCTTTCCATTACTTGTCTTGTTTACATCCAAAAGAAAGTTTGATTTTTGCCTCTGTGACATGAATCAACTGTAAATGTGATTGTTTTGTCTGGTAGATAGATAAAATAAGCCTGTGTATGTGTGCATTGACAGCATCATCTGGACTATAGTTCTGTAAAATTTATGGTAACCTTCTAAACTTTCTAACTTTTTACAATTTTCCTCTCATACTTCTGCACTTTCACCACAGATTTTATTGAAAACTTTGTGCCTCATCTTAAATTTATTCAGCCACCTGCTGCTTGCTAAGAATCTGATATGTCCTAACTGTTATCCAAATTATTCAACTTTTTTTTCCTGTTAATAATAATTCTGATGGAAAACTGCTAGTCTACACTATAAAAACATTATTTTTTATTATTGTTGTTATTATTCTCTATTATTTTGAAATGTGAAGAATAAGGCCATTATTTTGAAATGTCTACACAAATTTGAAATGCTATTTACAAGATCTAGAGGAATAATAAACTTCATTTTTATCTTAAAAGTACTAAAATAAAGTTCAATTATTTGTTTTCTTTATCATATCCTTGAGTCCTTTTATTAATACAAGTAATTCCTCTATTTATGCAAATTTATTTTATTGTGGTTAAAAATATTTTAATTTTAAATAATCAATTTTATGGAAATAAATGTTAGTCATATTGAAAAGTTTTATTCCTAAATAAATAACCTCTTTTAATAGATGTATATTTAAGAAATACATCAGTTAAAACTTTTCTACTCCACTAAAAGTAAAATACTCTGTTTGAGAATATGGAACAGATTCCTATTTTAAACAGCTTTCCATAGCTCCATTTACATGGTTTTCATTTATACACATGCATGGAATAAATTACTTGCATAAATGGAGGGATTACTGTATAGTGTTAATACATGAAATAACGAATGTGCTTTCATAATTATAATATTCCATTATTTTAAAATGTAGCTGTACAGTTATAATTTATATATTCCATCCAAAAATATTGATTTATAAATTGACAAAACTTAAAATTATGCCTCATATTGAATTATTTATAAAGCAAATGACTAATTTAAAACAGGTAGTGATAAAATAAATAAATCTAATACAACTTGATTTCTGTTTAGCATCAAGAATACGTTATGAGATTACTCAAGGAAATATAGGTGGAGCTTTTGCTGTAAGAAATGAAACAGGTGCTATTTATGTGGCTGGTCCACTTGATTATGAAACTCGCAAAATGGTAAATTTCTTTATATTGTAATTTTAGGATTATATTTTATATATCAAGTGCCTAATTAAATTAATACATGAATATATCACTTTAGAGATATTAAATTATTTAAAAATATTTTATTGAAATAATAGAATAAAACAGAAAATACTTTAACTATATCACTAGAAAAATTTATGCAATTATTAAAATGTTAATGAGATTGATTCTAAAAAATTCTGTTTTTAAAAACTAAGTAATCCTCTATATATTTAGTTATGGCATTATGTAATAGATGACAGCTAAATGCTGGATATATTATATTCAATCACCCTATTTAAAAGCCTAAACTCCAGCAAAAAATTCTTTACTTATGCAAATGTTTTTGTCCACATTCCATTGGATATCATCGGGCAGTAGAAATTGGAAAATAGAGCCTCAAGGTTTGAATATTTGAATCCGTGTTGTTGTTTGCTGATTGAAGACATTTCCAATCTGGTCTGTTGCTGATTGGAGGAAACAATTACCATAAAAATCCATAGTTTATGGGTGGTGGAAGAAAAATTTCCATGGTTGAGGAATGTGTTGTCATTTTTAAAGTTGATTGCCTTCTTATACAATGCTGCCTTGTAAATTTCAAGCAGTTCAAGGTAGCAGAGTTTTGCCCCCTGTTGGACATTCAGGCTGTAGAATTGGAAAATTTTACAGCCTTGATGTCGTCCAATAGAATGTGGATGAAAGCATTTGTGTAAGTAAAGGATTCTTTGCTGGAGTTTATGCTTTTGAATAGGGTGATTGAATATGCCATTATGTATTGTCATTTTAGCACCCACAGTATAATCTTGATACACAGTAATTCAATGTTTCTATATTATTTAATCAAGGCAAGTGAGTGTATGTGAAATTCAAGAATTTCTAATTTTTGCTGTTTTTTTTATTTAATATAAATCAAGCTGTAGATAACTGAAATTGCAGTTGATGAAACCATGAATAAGGGAGGTAAACTATTATTAAACATTTAAAAGATTTTGACACAAAGAATATACCCTTAGAAAATGAGAGAACACCTATGAATAAAACATTGAATTAATATCAAATAACATCAAATTGGGGACTGGGGTTGTTCGGATAACTTATTTTTTGGATAACTGATTATGTACAAAAAAATATATTCACATATCCCACGTTGAAATTTTTCTCCATTGCGTGTCGCTTTGCATTGAATTTTTCGTCGATTTTAAGTTTAACGAAAATTTTTATAATAATAATCGTGACTATTGTATCATTAAAAATTATTTCTTTATTTTGTACAAACAAAATAAATATATTGAAAAATATAAAAACAAAAAAAATTATACTTTAGAAGTTAATCTAGTATCAAAAACATTTGATTCAGCACGACACGGTCAGACTGGAATGCTTTTGATTAACTGACGTTTCAGTTGATCGGCTTTTGGATAAACAATGCTCTACTGTATATGGGAGGGTATAGAGTTTCATATTAAATGAAACTGTAGATTGTTGGGACGTGTTTGATCCCATTCCTACTAAAACTGTAAAGTAATTTGAAGATTTAAAAAAAAAAAAAAAAAGAGTCAAAAAAGAGTCCAAACTTTATTAAGATTAAATGTTTTTTCATGTAAAACAATTCAGAAATATTATTTATTGGTTGTATAGATAGATTTCTTTTAAGAGTTCTTTCATGTATTTTCTTTTTCTCCATTAAAAAAAAGATGATAAAATACAAGTATAATAATAAATGATTATTTACTATGGCATGCAAAAGAACTTTTTAGGATAATATCACATTTGCATAAGTTTCACTTCTTCTAGTTTAATCCAATAAATTTATTATCTAGTTCTTTTAATAAAAGAATTGTTCAGCTTGGTATTATATGTCTACTTTTCTATAGGCCTTAACTTATATTAACAAACAATTATATAATATAAATGAATGATTTTAAGTACAGGTCAGTGACAAAGAAATTCAACTATGTGTTTTATTTGCAAAACTTTTGCAAAAAATTTACATAAAAAAAGTAATTACATTAGGATATTTTAAATAACATTTAAATAATGTAAAAAGTGTGGTGACATTTTCATCCATGTGTTATTGCCTACAAGTTAATTGTTACTTAGAATTCCAACAGTGATCAATGACAATAGATCACTTGGTAGATTACTACTTCGTAATATCACCAAAAAACAAATAACATTTTTATACATCTTGGCATGGAATCTGAGTTCTGTGAGCTTTTTAGAGCCCAGTTTTTCCCATTCTTTAGATAATACTGTTTTTAACTAGTCCAGACTTCTTGGTCATCATCTCACCACCTTTCTCTTCAGAATTTTCCAAACATTCTCTACAGATGAGAGATTTAAGCTTTGTTCTGGCCATGGCAATACCTTTATTTGATTCTGGCAAAGCTAGGTACAGTATTTGCTATCTCTGTTTGAAATTTAGTGTTATCTTGCTGGAATAGGGATAGACAATTTCAGAACAGCAGCTTTTTAGAAAGAAGTAGCTGCTGTCTAAATATAGATATAATCTTAGGCTTTGATTGTTCCATCACAGAAATTGAAGTTTACCAACACCATGAGCAGAAATACATTCCAATACTATTAACAATGTTGGCATTTGGACTCAACATGACAACAATGTATTGTTTGTTTCCGTACTTGTTTGAATCACTTGTTGCCAATATTTCTAAATTATTGTATATTTCCGCGGCTAAGACGATAGTTGAATCATAAAAAAAGACCCTGAAAATCCGGGGTCATCTTATAGGACAGATACAAAAAAATTAGATTGAAATTTATATAAATTAAAACCATTATAAAAAACGGACAAACCATAATTATTTACTAGTAGAGAATAGGGCATGTCCACAAAATAGAATAACCCATAGGATGTTTTTGTGAATAGTCGAGGTCATTACCTGAATGCCCAAATCAGTGTGAATGCTTGCAACAATAGCAAGGCGGAAAACAAAATTTGTTCATTCAAAAAATTACAGAATAGGACATAATTCCATATATGCTATACAGTATTATTATCCAGAAGATGATCGCTGATCTAAACTAAATTCATAGGTCATTGATGGTTTGGGGGTCATCTTATAGGACAGATATATGCTAAAACTATAAAACTTTGGCGAAAATTTATACCTCGTCTTATCTGAAGGTCATCTTATCCGCGGAAATATATGGTAAATCTGGAAGGTCAAATTGTCATACCATAGAATCATTTCCATTAAGCTGCTGTTCACTGGAGATGGTATCTTGACCATCTAAGCTGATTTTTTTTTATAACTTGGCCAAGTGACATTTCCTCTGAACATAGAATAACCAAAAGTTATTTTACTTAATGTATCTTCTAACTCTGTGTTCAGAAATGTTTTATTTAAAGTATTTGTAGTAACAACTAAGAACTGGGTTGATATTAATTTATATTTAAACCACTCACCAAACCAAAAAATCCAGCAATATCATATTGATTTAATAAAAATGAACATTTTCAACCAACAATACTTTCAGATGTAAATTATTCTTTACTCCTTTATAATCCCTCAATCAACTTACTACTAATTTTTCTAATGTAATGCAAAACACTTGACAGTTTTTTTTTTGTTGAAAACACATTTTTTACCTTTGGCTTTGTTTTGACAGAGGCTTTTGGTCTGTATATAGTTCTGAAGATACAACAAACAGTTGATTTTTGATATTTTCAAATCCAATGAGATTTTTTTGTTTGGAAAAGCCTGTTTATTCATTTAAAGGATATACCTCCATTCATTAACATGTTTTCCCCATGATATTTTGTACCAGGAGTGGTTTCCTTGCTGCTGTTTGGTACTAACAAGTCATAAATATATCCATACCATTGTAACCACCACACTATTTACCTTGAATATTAAATCTTGCAGGATCACAACAAATGGAGTTTCATTATTGATCAGCTTTTAATGATCTCTGCTAACATGCAAATCAATAGTTAATTAATACTACTTTTCATATGGCTTCACAAAGGAAACATATTGGATTAGCTTTCTGTTTTAGTTTCCAGTTATTGAACAGTTTCTACTTATAATATGTGCTAGTTGAATTTTTGTCACTGACTTTTATAATTTATGTCATTTTTTCACTTTGAATAGTTAAATAAATATACATAATAGGTAGAATATAGAGTTTTCATGTAAGCAGCTATTCTTTTATCTTAAAATAATTTTTTTCTTGTCTTTGAATAATAAATATAATTTTTTGGTTTTGTCTTCATATTGTTGCTTGTTTATTGATATTTACTAAACTTCTAAACAAAACTTTTGGGCTTATTTTAATAGTTTGTTTTATATAGTTTTTATTAGAATTCTGTAATTATATTTTACAAATTTTTACTTAATTTCATTTGAAATTTGAAATCATATTTCATTTAATACTTTATACTAAAATTAATGAAATTTTAATATTGTTAAAATGTAGGAGCAGTTTTTATTTTAAATATTGTCTAATGATTTATAACATGCTAATGTAATAAACTTTATAAAATTCTCATTAAAATAAATTGCATCCATTCAATCTTTATTTTTTTATAACATGATATAATTGTGCAGATTAGTGAATTTTTAGTTCATATGCACTCAACATAATTCATGGATCCTTCAGAACACATTCTCTATGGCCTCTATAATTTTTAATGGTGGTCTTGCTAGATGAATGGATTATCAAATGAATTACAATTAGCACAGATATTTCAGTGAAGTTCAATCTTGTTAGATGGGTTGAGATCAAAAAGCTGCAGAGAAAGCTTTAGCTATACTTTCTAAATTAAAAAAGCATGTTAAAGGGTAAAAATTGAACTCTCTACTAGCAGTTATCCTATGATTAAGTTAGTATTCAAAGTTATAGACCCAATTCTTTGTGTCTATAGCTTCTGACATTGAGTCATTCTTGTTAAAGTTTCAACAAAACAATCCATTAACTTGCTTGAAGACTTAAGCATCCTTCTGCAGAATATCCTGGAAAGATTCATAAAACAAAAGACTTTACATCAGTGTGAAAATGCATAAAAGTTATCTGTTGTTGATATCAGGTATAGAAAGAATTTCATGTCTGTTTATGAAAAAAATCTTGGATTTGCTGTAAAAGCTTTTTTGAGGAAGTGTAAGTCACATCATAAACTGTATTTATTAAGTGAATGTCAGATTTTCTTTCAAGAAATGACTGCAAAGATTCTAAAAAGAGCCCTGTTTTCAAAACCTTACTAAGGGAATTAGCTCTTTTTTTCCTCAAATGTGTTACTACATTCAACTTTTATTTGTATGAAGTGTCTAGGAGTGGCACTTGGAAGTTTTCATTGATTGAAATCAAGTTAGAGGAGTTATTTCTGACAAAGTAAAATCAGATTTCAGCAGTTTTGTAACCTGTCACATGTCACAAATGTGATGAAGTCATTTAAGTCTACATTCTGACTTGATAAACTGTGTCACAGTTTAATGAACAACAAGAATTATCAATCTGTTTATTTTTGTAAAGAATATTTTTATTCCTCAATGAAAATGTCATTGAATAAACTGGTTTCAGTACTGATAAAGAGTATTTGGTGAAATATCTATAAGAACAATCTGTTGTAGCATTGCAAACAGTATATGATGCTTTTAGTGTCACAGGTGGTTATCTACAGGTAGATATTACATGATATCATGAGCAGCAGGAAAGAAAATTAAAGCAACAATCAGGAAAGGAATGCAAGGTTGCTTAAAAGAAAAGAGCAGCCATTGAAATTAAGGCCTTAGAAGCAAAAAAAAAAAAAAACATGGTATTTGAAATAAATTAAGATCTGAGAATTGGAAAATGATTAAAGAAAAATGTGAGATAAAATTAAAGAAATTGTCATTAAATAATTAATCTTGTATACAAATAATGTTAAAATATGATCTTATTTATAGCAGTTAAGATTTATATTGATACTTTAGTGTGGATAAAATAAAATCTAAACAAATTCTTTTACTGAATTATTTTGCTAAAATTAGTGGAAAATAGTTTGATTACTTGTAGTGGTAGTCCACAGCATGTGACAAGAATCCAGGAACAAGAACTTAAAACAGAGTTCTGTTCTGTTGGGTTTGTTCTAAGTCAAACACAAAAAAATAATGTTAATATTAAGATATGGTTCCCAAGACCACTCTTAAGTCTTATAAGATTTATACACAAGATGATATTAATTAAAGCATAGACAGCATTCTATGGTATCTATTAGCCAGCATAGCTAAATGGTAAACGTCAACATCCAACAGCTTGGGGTGAAACCATTTCCATATATAAATCTAGCCTCACTGCCACTTTCATCAGTCACAAGGAAGAGTTGAATTTGTCGGTTGCATGGCAGGCCCTGATGGACACCAATCCTTAAATGCGAACAGCTGCTACCCACATGAATGTGCATGTCCAACAGGACGATTTTACAAAACAGATTCCATCTAATATTCAAATCTTTGTATTCTATTTATTCTGTGTTCCATCAGATATTCTGTGTATCACCTGAGGAAGAAATTTAATCTGTTTAAAAATATTTGTGATGTACTTTATCCTGCTTGCAACTCACACTGGAAGCAGGTTCAAGGTATGTTGTTGACTTCACCCCGGTGTTGTTTGGATGTTGATGTTTACCATTTAAAGCATAGACATTCAGAGTTCTCTGTAAAAAGAAGTATTGAGCAAATCTCAACCAAGTTTTGTATAATACTGTCCTGAGCATGTTTTGATTTGAGAAAAAATTTTACTTGAAACTTTAGCTGCTATGGCAAAAGTTGGTATTGGTAGCATCTTAATATGCATATTGTGTTTTCTAACAAATTTGAAATATAAAAGAAGTCACAAAACATTCTTTGAATGATTGCCTGATTGTGTATTACTTGTTATACTCTTCAATTAATGAAACAACAATATCAGTATGTCAGTTCAGCACTTAAGGAATTTTGGCACTTAAGTTTATGAAAAGGTCTTCTGACTATTGGGAATTTTAGGAAAATGAAGAAAAGTGAATTTAGTTTTTAGAGTATGGAAACAAGGCACACAAAGCCATATCTTTGATGTAATCATTAATTCCATGTTCCACATCTATAATCACATTTGTAATTGAAATAAAATTATTGCACTCTATTTCTTAACTCCAGAAATTTTTCAGAAAACATGTATAATATGCACATTGAAGGGACAGCAATGCCAAATTTTGTCCTAGTAGCTGAATTTTGAAGTAAAATTTTTTTAATGTAAATCAAAACTGTATTAATCAAATCTCAACCAGATTTAATATCTATACTCAGGGCAGTTTGGATACCAAATCTGGTTGAGACTTGCACAATAGTTCTTTCTATAAAGTCCTAAACAACTACTCTCTAGTTAGGATCATTCTGTATAATAGACTTAAGAGTAGTAATATGAATAGCTTGTATAATATTACATATAAGTTATTATATGTAATATTATACATATAAGTATAATAATAAACATTAATCACGTACCTGGAACCTGTTACCGGTGTGGGTGATACAACAGATAAATATATCGCAAACATTTTCAAACAATAATAGTTCTTCCTAGGCAATACAAAAAAACAAGCAACGGAATGTAGAACAAAATAGAACATGAATATTTAAAATTAGAATCGAATCCACGTCTCATGCAAGAACTCTCTTGCACGAGACGTGGATTTGATTCTAATTTTAAATATGGATGATTAAGTGAAATGTTTTTCTTGTAGAACTATAGTACTGTAAAAGCTAGTTTTCTTTACAGGATTAATTTTACACTTCACAGCACAATTTTGTCCAGAAAAATGGACCCATATACACTATTGCTTAACAGTGACCCATTTATGGATGTCAAAATTGCAGAACTGAATGAATAGCTCATTCCTACTTTTTAACCAATACTGATGCTTTTGGATAGGTATCATTGACCCAAAAGCTGATAGAAAGCATTTTTTGTTTAAAAGTATAGCAACTTGCAACAAAGACTTTGAGCTGGTGGGAAAAAATCCATTTTTGTATGATTGGTCTTTGAGAGAAAATATTCCAATAAAATTTTTTAAAATACTATATAGACACAATTTTTGAAGAATTGAAAATGTGGGGAAAGGAGATTCAGGGAAAAAGTGGATAAACCATTAAAACAATTTAGAGGGGAATAAAATTTACCATAAAGTGTTAATAACAGAAAAAAATAGCTATTTCTGTTAATTGCCCAAAAAAAAAAAAAAACCAAAATGCAAAATTTGCAAAATTTAATGTATTTTCTTAATTTTCTTTAGTCTGGAATAATGTCTTTAGTAAAAGTAGTTAACTTTTATTACTAAAGTGAATAAGAAAATATAATTGAAAATTTAAAAAAAGGAAACAAATTTATTTTTTCTGATTATTTTTATAATAGCAGTCCTATGTAATCATCCAAGAGCAATTTTATGAGGATTTAGAATAAGATGTTTCAAGTTCACAATGCTCTGATAGCGATGCACATTCAGTAGTAATCAAACTTTGAATTTTGATTTGGGCTAGCAGTATGCTAAACAACACTTTCTTCTGATGACAGATGATGGCAGTGTCTACTCAGCCTAGAGTTGTCATCTCTCCTAGTTTGTGAATTATATTACATAATTTAGAAATCTGAATTTTTAATTTTGAAAACTCTGTGGAACCAGTATTAGAATATTTATATGGGATTTATTATCATGTATTAATATATCAGTTACAAAATATTCAAACCATTATTTATCAAATCACATTCTTTTTTGATTTATTATGGGATTATCAGAATGCAACCTCAATTTGTGGAGCATCTGTATAAACTTAACTATTGCTTTAACTCAAAAATTAAGAGGAATACTACTACTATCTTTTCAAGCCGAAATAAACATTTTTATGTTATAAGAGTTTTATTCTAGTGACAAGAAAACTTTCATTCATTCCATACAATACATTTAAAGGAATAGAAAACCAATGATGATACATTTTTATAACTTGACAAAAAGCCAGATCAATACTTCTAACCAATTAATTTGTAACATTCTGCAACAAGAAAATTTTCAGATGGCACTGAGATGTTTTGGAGATGTTGGATCAGATTCATGCCAATTCAATGACCCAATGAAAAACCAAAAAGAAGAAATTGTGAAGTCTTTGTACAATACACCCCAAACCACCAATCAACCAATTCAATGACACACTTTGATATGGAAAGAAAAAAAGTGCACAACTTTCTTAACAAGTAACATTTATCTTCAAGTTCAGATTATAGACTGAATTTTAAATTCTTCTGAAGGAACTACATATTTGAATTGATAGAACAATACTGAATAGAAGAAAGAAGGAAACTAGAGCAGCAAAAATCATTTGGAAAAATTAAATTAAAAAAGCAGACCAATTGTGGTGTTTGTGACAAGAAATTAAATAAGAAAACTAAGATCAGATATATCAAATATAGTATGCCAATGAATCCTGAGAAAACTGGTGCCACATTATAAAACAGAAAACATTTTATTTTTTGGAAGTCAAAATTCATTTTTATTTCTCAACCAATATTGGTTTTTTTTGTTTGTTTTTTGTGCTTTCTGTATTTTCTATTATATTTTAAATTTTAAGTTAGATTTCATTAATAGAATAACTATTACACCTTAAAGTCCAGCAAAATTTATTTCCCACACAGTCAAACATTTTTAGACATGTTCCTTCAAGCCTTTACAGTTCAAATTATAGAAACTGACATTTGAGTTCCAAATTTTTGAATCTTGAAATTTAAAAATAGTCTACAAAAATCAAGATTTAAAAATTTGGAACTCAAATGTCTGTTAATATATTTTGTTTTTGGAATTTGAACTGTAAAGACTTGAAGGACATTGAACACATCTAAAAACATTAGTCTGTATGATAACATAAAATGAAAACAACACTTTTCACAAATTTCCAGCAACAAATTTAATCGTATAAAAACGTTTTCAACTGATTTGATCAGCTTTCTTCAGTTAATCAAACAAAAAATAAAAAGAATGAACTAATAAATTCAAATTTACAAAAGCAAGAGAAATCTCTTGCTTTTGTAAATTTGAATTTATTAGTTCATTCTTTTAACTGAAGATTAATCGAAGAAGGCTGATCAAATCAGTTGAAAACATTTTATATGATTAAATTTGTTGCTGGAAATTTGTGAAATGTGTTGTTTTCATTTTATTTTACTAATTCCAGTAAGTTCTTTATTTTATTAGTCTGTATGGCAAATCAATTTTGCTGGAATAGTTGTTCTGTTATAATTTAAGGGGTATTGTATTGATTTTGTTAGTTTCATAACTGATATTCCATTTCCAAACTTTTTTGTATAACAGATAAAAGTAGGTTGAAAACACTTCTGTTTTTAATGAACAAATTTTGACTGCCAGAAAAAACAATGTTTTCTGTTATACAATGTATGTAACAGTCTTCAGTAAATGTTGCTTCAATATTTGCAAACCAGTTTGCAAAAATTGTTTTATTGCATAAGAAAATGTTTAATAAGCAATAACAATTTTTTTAATGTATTCTATGCATAAAATATTGGTATATTTTGTGAAGTTACTTGTAACACCATATTCATATCAACAATGGAAAATTTCATGTTAATGGTTTAGTGTTAAGTTTATTGAAAAATATATTATTAATGGAAGCTATTTTGTTATCATGATTAAGAATAGATTATAAAATTATATCATTTTTAAATATTTAAAATTTTAAACAAAAAATTAAAAGTAGACTAAAAAACATAAAATATCATTCAATTTACAGAAATTTTTTAAAAGTTAGCTATTCTAAAAACTTGTTTTTTTAAAATATTATATTGAGAGTTGTTCTGGTTTTTAGATATGTTGTTAGAAAAATTTTACTATTTTAAATAATTTATTTTTTCTTTTTTTTATCAATTGAACTATTCAAAATGTTTTCTGTTTTAAAGGATTTAGAAAATTATCTAAATTTTTTACAGATATTTTTATCTTGAAATGCTCAGAATTAATAATTATAAAACTTTGTTATTCAGATTTTCTGGTTTTTCTATTCCTATTAATTCTCATTCTGTCACTTCTTTATCAAATGTGATATTTTCTATTGTAGTACAAACTTCGCTTGGTTGCCTCTGATAATCTTAATGAAAACCACACAACTGTGGTTATCCATGTGAAAGATGTGAATGATAATCCACCTTTGTTTGATCGTCCCACTTATGAGACACAGATAACTGAAGAAGATGACAGGAATCTTCCCAAGCGTGTTCTACAGGTCATATTTGACCTTTAATCTACAATTTATGAAAATTTTGTTTCTTTTTACAATTAGTAGATGAAGATATTTTTGTTGGCTGTAATTCCTATTGTTTGTTTCCCTTAATGCATCTGCATGCTATGTTAACTTTATTATTTATTTTTTTAAAGTATTTTACTTATTGGCATGTTATTTGCATGTATGTTTTATTTTTTCCTAGTATAACCTTACACTTGTGGCCTCAGATACTCTATATGAAAACAACACTAGAGTAATCATAAGAGTTAAAGATATCAACGACTTGCCTCCAAAATTTGATCAATCTACATATGAAACAGAAATTTTTGAAGAAGATTCTCAAGGTTTACCAAAAAAGATTTTAAAGGTATAAAAATATTGTATTTAGAAATCATCTATAATACTTTAATTTAGTTGATATATAAGAATTATAAAATATTAAAATTGATTAAATCAATTAAGACAAAATATTACTTATATTTTCTTTTGCTACAAATACAAATTTTTAATTAGTTTAATAATAATTAAATAGAATAAATTAAAAATGTAGATAAGTAAAGTGTAAATAGTTAAGGATATGAAGCTATTTTAACTATAGCTTTTATTTGTATATTATACTCTGTTAAAGTTATTTTTTAAATCTCACAGTATAGTATTTATAAAATTTCAAAATTATAATAAATAAATAAATATTTTTACAAATTCTTTATTATAAATTTCAATATGGTGTTGAAACCAAATCATCTTCCTTTCTTATTTTAAAACTTGATAATAAGAATGCAAACGAAAAATAAATTTATCCAGAATAAGTAGTATGTAAAGTGTTTTTAAAAAATGTCTTGAATTTTTTTCATATTAACTTTTCTGATTATTTAATTGAGTTACTTAAACAAAATCTAGTTACACTATTTTTTAAAGTATTTTCCTGCCTTGATAATTTGACTTAGTTCTGGAAAATTTAACATTTGCATTAAACAATAGTGATCTTTCTTGAAAGAAAGATAAGACTTTAGTGCATTTCAATACTTTATCTGTCAAGCAATTGTACTGATCATTTTTTACAACAATAAAAAATATATTTTTGTTGCTCAGTAATTTGATTAAGAAATTGATCACTTTTGCAGGGATTGCTCTGGAAAATTTTAAAAAATTGCTAACCATTTTGCCAGTTTTTAAAATCTTTACTACTACAAATTATTTATTGCCACCTGTTTTACTTAATTAATGCAAGTGCTGGGAGCCTTATCAGTTTGGAATTTTTGGAAAGCAAAAGTAATGTGTTAAGCTGTCACTTAGAAATTGGAATCATTTTTGAATCATTTTTTAGTGAATAATTCTGAATAACACATTTGACTACCTGTTTAAACACTATTTTAGATGTTCTAGCATGCCAAAATTTTTATGGTTGGTCTACTGAAAAAAAAATCAAAGTGAAAAACAGGTTATCCTAAGAAATTCTCCAAATTTTCTGTCATTCAATAAAAAATCCACACTCTGGAAATGCTGGGCTGCATTGCACAAAAACTGCCTTCGGTTCTCAATGTCACTTCGTACTATCCTGTCTGAACTTACTGCATCATGCCAACACTAGGTATATGGTGCACAGGAAACCAATTGCACATGAGTTTGATATTCTGCTGTTTTTTATGAAGTGTTCTTTGTGATTCAATTTCACTTTGATTGTAGAAATAAGTGGATGAAGGTTTTATTGCAAAGTGGTAATTTTTTGGCATTATCAGTGTGACCCCTGTTTTTGTTTCTATGGCAAACAAAGAGCATGTAAATTTATTATTATTCATTCAATTCATAATGAACCCATTTGTCAAGCTTTTTATTTTGTCTAGTTGCTTGGAAACTCTTGAATAAATTTAATTTTTCTTTGATCAGTTTCGTCTATTACTTTCCATATGGTGGTAGCAGATTATCATTATCATGATTGAAAAATAGGTTATCTAGTCTCTTGGTTTAAATCTGCTTCCTATTTAAGTTTTCAAATGAACATTTCACTGTGTTCATTATCAGTGTTATGCTTGGTTAATGTTTTGAGTTACTTGTCTTATTTTATGGTGTAGTTTAAACTCTCAAAACAAAATTTTACAAACATTGTTGTCTCTGCTTCAATTTAACATTCAAATCTAAAACACTTTAAAAACTAAACAAGTAAAATGGCAAAGCCATATTTGGGACAAGACTATGTCTCAGAGACTCGCTACTAAGCGGGATCACTTTGACACTCAAGTTGTATCTCATTTTCATTCTCCAATCTTCTTTGGTATTGCTGGTTTTGAGCGCAATCGTTCAAACTTTGCCGGCCATGACCACGAGGTCATCCATGATGCATTTTCGGTGAAATTAACCTATCCAATGTCGAAATTTCTTTTCGTTGCGTAATGGCCAGGGTTGAATTTTTTGTCGAAGCTTAATGAAAATTTCCCATTTTTGAAAAAAATAATCATGGCTATTGTATTGTCCAAAATTATTTTTTTATTTTGCACAAACAATACTGGGTTACATCCTACCTTGTCTGTTGACCTCAATCATGTGTTCTGCATCTTTTGTTCTGGCAGTAAAAATTAACTGAGAAACTGATAATTTACTTAATTTGGATCAGCTACGCGATATTTACAATAGTGTCGAGATATAATATAAATCCAACATTGGCACAGCTGTCAAATCAAAAAGTTAACTAAATGAAATAAAAAGATGCCTCTCCTCGTTAGAGTTTAGAGTTTAGGAGCAAAGTGAGGTCATAGGGTGAAGGTCACGCGGTGGCACCCACTGCCCTACATGTCAAATTTTTATCAGTTCCACGATTTTACTATACTAGATAATGTTAAAAAAAACCTGCTTGTAACAACATATAACCCTGTTTTAACATCATATTTGAAGCACTCCCAAATTTACAAAATTAGATTACAAATTTTCTTTAACATAAAAGATACTATGTGTTCAGTCTTAAGATCAGAGTTCACTTCTTAGAATGACTGTAGGTGGTACTCTCCCCACCTGACTTCGGTGGGGTGAGGTGCCTGTTTTGCCTGTTTGTAGAAGAGGGTTGCCATTTTGTATTTTATTTTGACTCTGTTCTCGGTCCCCTGACTACCTACAATTCTGGATTTTTTTTTATGCGCAAATGATTTGGTCACCTAATGCCAAATATCAACTCTTGACATGTACTCCTTCATACCTCTAAGCTGGTAACATTAACTGGCAGTATGATTTTATAAACAAGACCATAGTCTTGTCAAAAAGAAATAATAATAAATACTTGTAAATAGTACATTGCTTGATTTTTTCAAAGGAAAATAAGCACCTTATATATGTCAATTATTTTATTTTAATACATAAGGTAAAGTTGATGCTAAGGAACTTCATATAAAACATGATAAAGGTATAAGTATTTAAATCAAAGAAAGATATATTATTTGTTAGTAATTTTACAGCTTCTTCAGACAATATTTTTGCACAAAATTACTATAATTTATGCTTTAAATGAAAAATGTTAGATATATTCAGAAAATAGGAAGTAAAAATAATTTATAATATAGAAATGATAGAAAATAATAATAAAACCAGAAGTACAGCTAGCATATAGAACACTGAATATAACAAAACAATTATTATTATTAATTATTGTTCTTAATGTAGTTGAAGTATACCTAGCATAATAAGTTAAAACTAGTCTTGGAAAAAACTGGAAATTTTTGAAATTGGTTTTTTTGTAAACTTTATCATTTTAAGATAATCTCTGCTGGCTTTCACATTAATTTTAATTTTTAAATTTAAGCATGATTGATATGTTGCATTACTTCAAAAAAGTCAAGGATGGTAAATTGATGCAGTGTACAAATTGTAATATTATACAGAACTTTTCTTATAGTGTATCAGTTATGTGGAATTTTATTAAATCCAAGCATATTTTACTGCCACCTAAAAGTCAGAAAATGCAAGTAAACAAAATAATACCAAAATAGTGATGCTGATTCATTGCCTGTTTAAAACCAATTTTCATCTTTGGCTGAATCCATACTTTACCATGGTTTTATTGCCAGCATTACTTAGAACATTCTGCAATGTATATTTCAACTGTAAAGTTGAAGTGATCTGTCTTAAAGGAAGAATGTCATAAATTTTCTCTTTAACTTTTCAAATAATAATAATAATAATCAGATTTATCATTATTTTCTTTTCTTTGTCAACATTGGAAGTAATCTTGTTCATTATCTGTACTGACAAACTGGAAAATTTCATTTCATTTTCTAATTATCTGCCAAAAAATGTTTAAAAATAAAATTTTATTTTATAGTTTTATTTTTTTATTTTTTGGCTTATATTAACATATTTAATCTTACAGAATTATTATAATTCAATAAAATATTGCATTATTCAAAATAATAAATACTATATGTAATACCTGTATTCTAATTTCAAAAATAGTAAGTAATGTAAGCATTTGAAGAATTATCACATAGAACATTAATTAGTAATGATATGAAGAATATTAGTATGTAAGTTCTTCTTGTCTTGGATTAATAACATTAAAAATCTGTCAAAAAGACTTAAATCTTTTTAGTTTTTTCTTGATATGTCTTCAAACTTCATTAAATATTACAAGTGTAAAAAAAGGAATAAATATTAAAATATTTTTAAGATTGTAGTTTCAAAATTTTATAGTTAAGCCAAGAATACACATATATATTAAACTGCTTTTTGCAATTCTAACAGTAAGATTTTATAAACATGACTGTAGATTTTGCTGTTTAAGTTACACTATATATGTATCAACTTTTGACAGCTATTCCTATTATTAATGCATAATATAAGTTGGGTAATACATTTTTGACAAATTGACAAAAAATTTTTTTATTAAGATATTACATGTTTAATTTATAAATTAATGAAGAATTAAACTTGAAATTTGATTAGAGGGAAGGTTAGAGAAAATAATTATTTTATTCTGTTTAAAAGATATTAAAATTTTTATTTCAAGAAGTTGTTATTTATATTTGTATGCTTAATATTAAATTATTTTTAATGCATCTGTCAAGGGATACAAACATTCTAAGAGATGTGAGTAATATTTATCAAGACAGCCTCAAGTAGTTACTAAAAGGAATCTAATAGATGACAAACTTTGTGTGTAATTCTATTATATTAGTTGATCCAAACCTAAAACTGGTGATAGATAAATATATAACTGAAAAATTTTAATGGATTTTGAAATATATCAAAATTATCTACAAAGGCCAAGATTTTTGTTATTCAAAAGAAATTTAGGTTTTGAATCTTACTGTATAATTTTGACATATATTGTTGTTTGAATTGAAAATCAAATTAATAACTTCTTCTATTTTCACAATGTAATTATAACATTTTTATTTTAATCAGATAAATTAAAATTGGAAATTGGCTTTGAATTCAAACCAATTTCTGTATCTTTCTGTAACACAATCCTTTATCTTCAGTTTCTTCTATTACTGATGTTTATTTTGGAAAATTTTATAACTCAGGTAATATTTTAAATATTACATATTAAGAGTATTTGAGAAAACAAATTTGTGCTTTATTGCATGAGCATGAACACATTTTAATTTATTATGTGCTTAATTATTTATAATAAAAATCATTAATAATTAGTTAAATGTGTTATTTTCATAATAAACTATAACATTTTATTACTATGTTAAAATTTTTATTTCATTTTAAATAATTATTAAAATTTGAATGTTCTTATAGGTAACTGCAACTGATGGAGATAGGGATAGACATTCTGATATAGTATATTTTTTAACTGGTCAAGGTGTTGATCAAGAAATGGCAAATAGTAAATTTGCTATTAATAGTACCACTGGTGAAATTTATGTACTGAAACCATTAGATCGTGATCTTCCTCATGGCAGATCTCAATGGAGATTCACAGTATTTGCAGATGATGAAGGAGGAAATGGTCTTGTTGGTTATGCTGATGTGTTAGTAAACTTAAAAGATATAAATGACAATGCACCTTTTTTTCCGTATGCTATTTATACAGGAAATGTTACTGAAAATGGCACAGCAGGTATGGCATATTTAATATATTTTTATATTTGTTGTTTGAAAAACTAAGGAGATTAATTATGTAAATTATTAAGTCTTTCCATTAATAATTGATAAGTTAAACATCTTTCAGCCAAATATTTTAAATTGCTTCTTTTAATTATTTTAAGATTTAGTTGAAGAATGTCCAACAAATCAAAAAAATAAAATTAATATAAAATTTGGAGTATTTTATCATTAATTAATACATAAACAACAAAGATATATGAAATTTGTAGGGTGTCCTAAAAGTTATTGTGCAGTAAGAAATTTGTAATGGCATTACTTATGAGATCTGTAAGCAGGAGCGAATCCTGACCAAAATTTTTGGGCATGCTGAAAGTTATAATAATAATAATAGGCCTATCTCTAGCACTAAACAATAAGCAGAAACATTATTTGGTGTGAATAAAATAAGTATGGACATAAATAAATAACGACTAACCCGTTACAAAGCTATACATCCACAAGAGCCGAATTATCGGGCTAGAGTTGGCTATAATAAATAAATAATTAATAAGACAATTTGGCACTAGAGCTTGGCGTTAGGCGCCATCTCTTACTAAACTTAATAATTATAATTAAATTAAATAAATAATTTTAATAATTTGGAACTGGAGGAAAAGAAATCGGCCCGAAGCGGGACTCGAACCCGCAACTTCAAGGGTTAGTCGTTATTTATTTATATTTATATGCCTTGCCGGGGTTGCGATGGCCGGTTGAGTGCCTTGGGAGGACGTGGGCACTTGATGTGTCCCCAGCCGGCATTGTAATGACCGTCGATGGTCGTCATGTTAGCTTATATATACTGGAGGAGGCGATCGGACTGAAGGTCCGGGTAGCATAACTGGTAACGTGTCTGCACGGATAGCAGAAGTTGCGGGTTCGAGTCCCGCTTCGGGCCGATTTCTTTTCCTCCAGTTCCAAATTATTAAAATTATTTATTTAATTTAATTATAATTATTAAGTTTAGTAAGAGATGGTGCCTAACGCCAAGCTCTAGTGCCAAATTGTCTTATTAATTATTTATTTATTATAGCCAACTCTAGCCTGATAATTCGGCTCTTGTGGATGTATAAGTATGGACTATTATAAAGCCCGTTATATCTACACATGAAATATATGAAATATTATATTGAAAAAGTATTAAAAATTTATGATGATAATTTAAATTTTGTGGGCTTTGACACTGAGTGCTCAGGGCTTAAACCCTATTAATCTCTATGTAGATCCACCCCTGTACACAATACATGTATGCTGACTGGGTACCGCAAGCTTTTGATACAATCTGGCCGTGTTAAGTGCTTCGAATGATGTCGTGCGCGCACACTTGTTTGCTGCGGAAAACTTTCACATGAGCAAGTGATCGAGTTCCCACAAGCATCGCACTATCTTAAAACAGCTAGCCACTAGCTGCCAGTGTAAAAGGAAACACTATAAACACTGTTTATAATCCTAAATTAAAAATCCATTTATTATTATAATTAAAATTTATATGAGAAGATGGCATATCCACCTACTTCTAGTCAAATTAATTAGTAAGTAGTCATTGACATAGCCCAAAAATAGCTCAATAATTCAGCAGACCATTTGGCAACAAAAGGTGATTTTTTTTGATGTACTTTGTTTTCAGTTTTAATTAATAAAAAAATTACCATCCAAACTTTTTTAAAAAACATTCTTAGTTTAATACTCAATACAAAATTTTGATACTTTGATATTAATGTTTCAAGCAATTGGTTTTTGAATTGAGATGATAGATTTTTGATAGCTGATCACACATGATCACATTGTATAAAAATATGAAAATAAAATTAAGATAATTAGTTCTGCCAAAATGGCTATTTCATATTAAAGGAAATATACTACTGAACAAAAGAAAACAAAACTGTCGTTTGAAGCGTTTACAAGTTGGATGGAAGCATTTTGTTTAGAGTGTAACAAAATTTTCCTGTTTACATTTGGAATGGCAGTCATACTGGCTATACTGCTAATCTCCCTTTACAAAATTACGTTTTTCTACTTGACTTTGGACAACATCTCTCTCTCCAGTAGAAAAAAACTTGATGTCTATCTGCAAAGTGAAATTTGATAAATTTAGTTTTTTATTTTTTCTGATCAAATCACAAAAAATGAACATAAAATATGCATTTTTGTCTTGTTTCTAATATATTATTAATCATAATAGTAGAAATTAAATTTCATATCAGATAATTTTAATAATGTTAAATTACACTTACAAATATTTTTATTTAGGTATGACAGTTATGACAATGACTGCAACTGATTATGATGATCCAAATGAAGGTTCCAATGCCAGATTAAGATATTCTATAGAACAGAATCAAGTAAATGAAAATGGAGAACTGATTTTCACAATAGATGATGAAACAGGAGTGATATCAACAGCGGTTTGTTGTTTGGATAGAGAAACAAATCCCGAATATACAATAAAAGTTGTAGCCATGGATGGGGGTAGTTTAAAAGGTAAAGTAACATTTGAGTAAAAATTAAATCTTACATATTACATGAATTATTTAAAATAATTATATATTATAACAGGAACTGGTACAGCTACCATAAAAATTAAAGATATCAATGATATGCCACCTGAATTTACTAAAAAGGAATGGTTTGTTGAAGTTGATGAAACTGAAAGTGATGATATTCCAGAAACACCAATACTTGTGGTTTCAGTGAATGACGGAGATCTTTTAGAAACTAACCGATTCAGCTACAAAGTGATTGAAGGTGCATTTGGGGCTGATAAATTTACAATGGTCACCAATTCTGATGGTACAGGATCATTGAAAATTGCCAAGGTATTGATATTTCAAAATTCTTTTTTTCAAATATATAATTCAAATAAAGTTTATTGATAGTATAATGAATTTCTTAACATTGAATGTTTTCGTTTTATAGTTTTATTTTATCTTACAGTAAATATATTAAAGCCTTTAATTAGTTAACTCATAAAATTTTTATTTTCTTAATTCCATGTGAGAAAGACTTGTAAATTGAAGTCTCTTTTACAATGTAATCTTTTATAGTAAAATTTGATCTATTAAAAGAATTTTCACTGAATTATACAAATATATAATTGTACTGCAATTTAAAAAAAAATAAATGTAGACCTATAAATTTTCACTGTCTGGCTTTTTAGATTTCTAAATTTTAAACTATATTCTTCTGAATAAATTCATTATACGAGTAGAATTCTACTTTAAAGAGAATCATATTATTTTACCAACCTAACATTTGAAAATATTATTAGCTAATCTGAATTTAGTATTTGAATATATTTTAGTTATTAGGTCAAAATTCTATTTAAAAACAACAGATAATAACAACAAAATAAACGACAAAAATACATAAATATCTCATACAAGATATTTATATATTTTTTTTGTTTAAATATCGTGCTTTTCTTGTGTAAATAAAAATTATTAATTTAAATAACTATTGTTGTAACATACTGCTATTTTAAGGAACAACAATACTGTTTTATTTAATTTACAAAATATATAGACAAAAAGAATTAGGTACTCAACCTTGCCACTTAGGCAAGTAATATTGATACATAAATATCTTATACAAGATATTTATGCATTTTTTTTTTTGTATCAGTATTTTCTACCGTCTTAAAAGTTTAAATAATAAATCCTATAGCTAACATTTTTAACTACAAATTTTGCTAATGATATCTTAACTATATTAAGATACATGTTTATAATTCAATTTAAATGCTAAAATTTTCAAGTCCAAATATATTTAGTTGTTTAAGAGCCAAATTATTAGGTTAAAGTTAAATAATCTTTATTAAAGTTTGTCTAGTTAAATTTGAAAATAATCAGATTAATTTTCTTCATTGCTGTATATTCAAGTATATTGTTGTTCATTTTCTTAATGATTTAATAATTAATATTGCATAATTAAATTTAGAAAATGTTAGATTTGGTTAGTATAGAATTGAAATTTTCACTTTACTTGTAATAAATATATTGCTAGTATTGGTATTGTTTTTTTGCTATCAAAATAGATCTTTTTTTAAGATCAGTATGACTTCCTAGGTCAGTGTTTTTCAGCTTTTTTTTATCTGACGGTACACTTGAATGTATAATTAAATTTCTGCAGAAAAATCATGATTTTAAAGTTGTTTGTAAACATTCTATTGCCATATTACTTGCCTAAGTGGCAAGGTTGAGTACCTAATTCTTTTTTCTATTTTTTTTGTAAATTAAATAAAACAGTATTATTGTTCCTTAAAATAGCAGTATGTTACAACAATAGTTATTTAAATTAATAATTTTTATTTACTTAAGAAAAGCAAGTAACATTGTCTTGATTTGCATTTAAAAGTGGCATGATGATTGTCTTTAGAAACCTGCCCAGTGTTTCACTATTTCTGTTAAAATAATTTAAAGTAATTATGGACATGTGTAATATCTTCCATAAGCTGAACTCTATGTTCCTGTGAGGTCCCTATATGCCCTATAATAAACTATTATGAAATTACAATGCATGTTGAACTATTATAATAGTTCATCATGCATTGTAATTTTATAATAGTTCATTAAATTAAGTGTGGTAATTTTGTATTTGTCTGTTTTCATTACATTGTTCACCTATTGAGATGTAGTAATATTTTAATTGTTGTGGATTGTATAATACTGCTAATAATTCTGTGATTATAGAAGAATTGAAATAGACCTGTAAAAGTGTAATGCTATATAATTTTATCATCCAATGTCATCTATCAAGTCAGTCCATAAGTCCATGCACATTTTTATGACCTTGAGAAAAATCTTGTTTTGCTGTTAAAAATGTCAGTCTAATGTGATAATTTTTACACTGAAGTGTTAAATTGGATCTCATTCATATAACTGTTCAGAATTGTGAACATTTCAGTTGTTTATTTTCGGGATGAATATAAAAGACTTGTTTTATACTTTTTACTTTTAAGTGGTGAGAATGCTACAAATGCAGCCAAAAAATAAATACTGTACATAATCAAATTGTAATTAGTGCAAGGACTGCACAGAAGTGGTTTGAAAGATTTAGAAACAATGATTTTAGTGTGGAGGATAAGGCTCGTACTGGAAGACCCGTTGACTTTGATGATGATGCTCTCTCTGCACTAGTTGAAGCAGAACCATCTTTAACAGTTGATGAAATTGCGGAATGTTTAAATTCATCCCATGGAACTGTTCATAGACACCTATAACAAATCGGAAAAGTTTCAAAGCTAGGAAAATGGATACCACATGAACTGTCAATAGCTAACAGACAACAACGTGTAAACATTTGCACGTCTCTTTTATCCCGTATTGCTTTAGAACCTTTTCTTGGTAGGCTGGTTACTGGAGACAAAAAATGGATCCTCTATAATAATGTGACGAGAAAAAGACAATGGATGGATCGCGACAAGCAGCTAAAACCGACTGCAAAAGGTGGGTTGCATCCAAAAAAAATCTTTGTCTGTTTGGTGGGATATGTCAGGTGTAATTCACTTTGAGCTGTTAGAACCTAATCAAACAATTACAGCTCAAATGTATTGTAAGCAATTAGAGCGTTTAAATGAAAAATTGAAAAAAAAATCGGTCGTCGTTAGCGAACAGAAAGCAGGTTCTCTTGCAGCATAACAATGCCAGACCACACGCTGCAAAAATAACTGTACAGAAACTTGAAAGCTACAACTGGGAAATTTTACCTCATCCACCATATTTGCCAGATATTGCTCCCAGTGATTATCATCTTTTTCTCAGTTTGCAGAATTTCTTAAAAGGGAAAACTTTTGAGGATGGGAACAATGTAAAAAAGGCTATTTCTGAATATTTTGATTCAAAACCGAAATTATTTTACGAAGACTGGATTAAAAAGCTACCATCAAGATGGCAAGAAATTGTACAAAATAATGGTGAATACATTATAGATTGAAATAAAATTTAATTAAAATTTTTTGCTGCTTTTTTTGTAGATAAAAATACGCATGAACTTATGGACTGACCTGATACATTAGTATAATTTGAGAGAAAAAATACACTTAACACTGAAGACGGATTAATTACACTTCAATCTGAAATCCATGTCATCTTTTTCTGAAAAGAAAAAATAAAAGTATTTGATCAGTTGTAACTGGATTTTTTTGAATGACCAGAGAGACCTTGCAGGCACATAGAGTTCAGCTTGTAGAGGATATTACACATTAATGTTGCAGCTCCCCATAAAGTTTAAGTATGGACAATTATAGATACATTTTTGATTTAAAGAAAATTTCATTTTCAATGAAATATGCACATATCATTTTGCTTATAAATATATAATTTTTACTACATTATGTATATGTTTGTTATAACAATGAAAAAACTTGTATAAAGAGGTTTTAATTTTGACAGTTTTGACATTTATTGTTCTTTGCGCTTCTTTCAAAAATTTTTGTGGCACACCAGTTGAAAATCACTGGCCTAGATACATGATATTATAGTTTACTTTGTAGTTCAGAAGTCATTTTCCTAGGAATCTACAAAGGCTGATCACTTTTTCAGTCTAGGTAGAATGTAGTGACTAGTCTGTATATTGATAACAGGAAGTCATGTATCTTTCTGAATTCATATGCTAATGAAAAGATCTGCTTTGAAATATTCAGTTTAATCATTCATAAGATATAAACAAACAATAACTAACCCGTTGTTGGTCTTTATATATAACTGCCGAATTATCGGGCTAGCAAATGGCTATAGTAAAATTAATAATTTAAGTTAATTTGGTTCTAGAGTTAGGTGTTAGGCGCCATCTCTTGCTAAATTTAATAATTAGAATTTTAATAAATAATTTAAAAACTGGAAGAAAAGAATCGGCCCGAAGTGGGACTCGAACCCGCAAATTCTGCTATCCGTGCAGACACGTTACCGGTTGAGTGCCTTTGGGAGGACGTGGGCAATTAATGTGTCCCCAGCCAGCATTGTAATGACCGTCGATGGTCGTACGGTAATCTTATATCAACTGGAAGGGGAGATCGGACCGAAGGTCCGGGTAGCGTAACTGGTAACGTGTCTGCACGGATAGCAGAAGTTGCGGGTTCGAGTCCTGCTTCGGGCCGATTCTTTTCTTCCAGTTAGGCCTAAAATTTATTTAAATTATTTATTAAAATTCTAATTATTAAATTTAGCAAGAGATGGCGCCTAACGCCTAACTCTAGAACCAAATTAACTTAAATTATTAATATTACTATAGCCATTTGCTAGCCCGATAATTCGGCAGTTGTTGGTCATTCATAAGATAACTGTAGTTTCAAATTATGTTCTGTTTTTTCCCTATAGATTTTTTAATGTAATGGCAAAATTATATAATTTTTAAATCCAATAATTTAATATATAAAAGATAGTGACTGATTTAAAAAAGTAGGGAGTGAAAAATTATATAACATAATCTGATAAAGCTATGATTAGTTTTATTGATGCATTACTGATTTACAGCACATCTGAATAATAATGTCTTTAAATAAAATTAAGCTTAGTGATAAAAAATTATTAGAGAATTAAATAAAATAAAAAAAATCATGATAAGTTTGTTTTGAACACATCATTAAGCTCTTTTTTTTTAATATTTAGGTATGAATAAGTATATGTTTATTATAATTTTGAATTAACTTAATAAAAATAAAGATACAGTAAAGTCTGCTTAACATCATCAATAGGTTCTTGGAAACAGATGTTAAGTGAAAACAACATATAACATAACCAATTTGCTGTAAACTAAATAACATAAACAAGATTAATTCAGTTAATAATAATCTAATTTGATTATATTTACAATCTCTAGCATTTATTTTCTACATCATAGAACCAGTTTTAATATTTATAAAAAAAATTTGACAACAATAATTGTAAATGATTACAAATCTATCTTTCCTTGATGATGATGATATAATAAAATGATATTAAATGAGGATTTGTTGTATTGTTATTTGTTTATATCAAATTTAATATAAAAAAAACAACAAATTAGTTCCAAACATGTGCGCATCCACATACACAACCATATCTATATCAAATCATCATAAATATATTTTTCTAATTAATATTAACTCTATTAATTACTATTTTAATAATTAAAAATACTATAACTTCTAAGCATCAGGTTTGTGATAATATTGGAAACTGATTACTTAACTTAAACTTTATTTTATTCTTTTAAATATTATCATAATTTATATTATTTTTATAGCCTTTGGATTTTGAGGATCCACAACAACGATATGGCTTCAATATAACTATTCAGGTTAGCGATCATGGAGGTGAAACATCAGATGCATATCACGTAGACTATGCTAAAGTTCGTGTCCGTTTACAAGATATTAATGATAATAAGCCTGAATTTCAAAAAGCAAATATTGAAGTTACTGTTGAAGAAAATGCCCAAACAGGTACAAGCTTAGCAACATTTAGAGCTACGGATGCAGATCAAGGAGGAAAGTCACAAGTGAGGTGAGAATTATATTTTGATATTTTTGTAAAAATTTATTTAAAACTTAAAAATGAATGAAACTTTTAAATAAACAAAATCTTTAATAATTTGATGAAATCATATTGGTTTATTATTCATGTAATTATTACAATAGTTTGAAAATAAAATTTGATATATTATTATTTGGTGTTAGGTTTAATTAATAGCAAACAATTATTTAATGGAGTTTAATTTAATCAATAAGAAAATTGTTAATAATAATAATAATACAATTATGCATAACAATTTTACACCACAAATAACACTAGAACATATCAAATGACAAATTGCAGAACAATTACTCTAACAAACAAATACTCCCAACATCAACAACAATTACAGTATCCATCAGGATCATCAAGATACATGCATTGACAGTACTGTTCCTACCACCACTATTTTCATTGATGCTGAGAATATCAACACTTTTTTACTGCCTGAAATAGATTCAGGTTTAATTCACACTCTCTCTCCTTTTCCAAGAAGCACTCATTAAAATTTACAGGCACTGAAATGTGTGGTCCTTCACAATGGCCATACATTCCCAAAATCAACACTTTTAAACTAGTAGGGAAAACACTTACATTATGTGAACATTTACATATTACCAAATTGCACTCATTCTATTTCTACACTTTCAGACATCCACACACTAATCTATACTGGTACAGTCACAGTAGTGACCTATTGTGGACTAAAACTACATTCACAGACAGAAGCATGCAAATCAAAAACCTTTCAGAAGTCTGCCTGGCAAAGAAGAATAGAAACATAAATAAACAATATTAGACAGTAGCTAGACAGACTGACACAATATGCTAATAACAAAACCCTCAATTAATGAAACAATTAAAAAATTTTTTCAAGAAAATTAAAACACCCAAAGCATGAACAACACAATGTCCACATTATAGAATACATTCACACATTGAAACAAAAAGGAGCCAATCAACAACTTTATTTCACCCAAATGGATGAAATGAAGTTGTTGATTGGCTAGTATTTTTGGAGTCTGTGGATGTGATAATTCCTTGAAAATAATGATGTTTGAACTGATTATGTATTGAAACTCGAGATTTATTTTTCTATTACCTTAACATAAAATTTATCTTATAGCTTTATCAAAATTTTTTATAATTTTATTTTAATACTTAGTCTCTTATTCTTTGGTTACAATCATGCATTAGCCTGTGTCAAAAATAGAATCCCTTACAGAATTTATGTATAAAAACATACACTTGAAACGTTTGATCAAAAAGAATTAACTGCTGTCATTCTGCCAAACTATTTATATAGGTAATACAAAATTGAATAAAGCAATTCAATATAGCATCTTACAGAATATTTTCCTATATTTATTTATTACTAATAATTAATTAATGTAGCAATAATAATAAAATTTATACTTCCAGTTATTCAATTGATCGATCATCTGACAAGAAACGGCAATTTACAATTGATAGAAATGGAGTTGTGAAAATTCAGAGAATGCTAGATAGAGAAGAAACTCCTAGACACCAAGTAAAAATACTTGCAACAGATGATGGTATGAATAAAACATTTAGAATATATATGAATGATTTTATTTTAAAAAAAGAAGTTAGAATATTTAAAGATATCTGAATTAATTTTTAGGTTCACCACCACGTACTGCAACTGCAACATTAACAGTTGTTGTTAGTGATATAAATGATAATGCACCAAGATTTGTTAAAGATTACCGACCAGTTATATTGGAAAATAGTCCCCCTCAAAGAGTAGAACAGATATTGGCTACTGACGATGATGATCGGTCAAAAGGAAATGGGCCACCATTTACATTCCGTTTAGATCCCAATGCACCAGACATTATCAGGCAATTTTTTGATGTTCATCATGATCCTAGTGAGTTTTTTGTTTTTTAACATATTTCATTACAGGTATTTTTTTCATGATTCAATAAAATTTTTATTTTAAAAAATGATTTCATAATATATTTGTAGTTTTTTACTGCTAACCATTAAACTTGAATAGGACTATTATATGAACATGAAACATTTAATCTTATATAGCAAAAGCAAAGTGAAATTGAAAGATCCTGTGAAATAAACTATTAATCATTTTGTTTTATAGTTTCCAAACGTTCACAAAAACTACTATTTAATTTTACATAAAAAGCAGTTTAATTTATTAGCATCAGTTAATTTATTGTAATGCAAGATCCCAACCTCTTGTTAACAAATTCACATTTCAAACACATGGGTAGATAAAACTTGTACTATCATTAGATTTGTGTTAATTATGGTCATTGAGCTCATATTTCTCAAACATTGGTTCATGGTTCAGCAAATGGAATTTAACAATCTGTAAAAAAAAAAAATTAACAAAACTTTTTGATGAATATAAGAAATCCTAGATGTAAACAGACATTTTAGGATAAACAAGTATTATTATTAATTTTGAGCAAAGAATGTTTTAGTTCTAGTTCAATTCTAAATCATGCAGTATCTTTTTAGCTTTTATAATTAAAAAATTAAGTAAAACAACAGAACAGCAATACCACTGATTACTTTGTTTGCAGTTGAATTATTTTTAAAAAATTCTGTTTTTGATCCTGTTACTGTTACTGTTTATTTTGATGAAAGAAAGATCATACATTAAAAAATCGTTTTTTAATGATCCCTGGTAATGATCTGGAAAATTACTGATCAATGACTTCTAATCCAAAACATAACAGGTTCATAAATGAAAATTAGTTTTCACCATCCTGATCTTTTAAAAATTTTATCCACTGTCAATGACTTTTTTTTTTTTTTTTTTTTTTTTGCTTTTACCAACAATTTCATTGGTAGTTTTGGTCAGTTATTTCATCAGAAGATCTATTATTAGTCATTTTGAAGTATAATATAAAAAAACCCAATACCTCTAATGGCTTTTCTTCAAGTTCTTTAGTGACATTTTTAGACATTGTCTTTAAGTATTTGAGAGATTAGGAAGAAGTCATTTGCTCTCTGTTTATTATAACATATATATTGGTCTTGTTTAATTACATATTTTGTCACATCGCCTACACATTTTATTATTAAGCCATCAATAAATTTAACCTGAAAAGTTTTTCCCCCCTCTTTTCTCTAAGGTGACTACAGCCCTTCAACAAAACAGCAAGAGATTTCATTTTAATTTCATTTTCATTCTATTGTTACTATATCATAGTTGTTTGTAATAATGAAAAATATATATAATGTTTACTAATTAAAATTTGTTTAATCCACTGTGCTCCATGAATTCATCAGTTCATTTTCTAGTTACCCTTATTCACACATGTTTTTAAAAAAACCCTTTAACTTTTTTAAAATTATCAGTGCAAAAATTATCAATCATTTCAATTTAAATAGACAAAAGTGTTATTTGCCATAAAATTTTCTGATTGAGGAGAAACTGACTTAAGGATTTAGTTGTCATATAAATACATAACAACCTGGAAAAATGTGTACTTTTTCCTTGAAGTTGTTCTTACTTATGATTTATTTATTTTTATAATTGTTTTCTTAGTACTGATATGCATATATAATTCCATAGCTGGTGCAAATGGTGATGGAATGGCAGTTGTTAACTCTAAAGTCAGATTTGACAGAGAACAGCAAAAAGAATATTTGGTACCATTAGTTATGAAAGACAATGGAAATCCATCTATGACAAGTACTGGGACTTTAACAGTTGTTATTGGTGATATTAATGACAATAGAATGCATGCTGGTAGCAAGAGCATTTTTGTTTATAACTTCAAAGGTATTAAACATTTTTTTATTTGAATTAACATAAACATATAAAATTGCTTTTAACCTTTATAAATATATTTAATATTGAATGAACTATTTAAATTTATTGTGTTTATATGATGAAGAAGATGATGCTTTTTATTATATAATTTTACATGTATTATACTAACTAAAATATATTTATATTTAATATTGGAATTAATAAATCTTTTTTATATATAAATTAGAAGAACTACATAAAAATTTGGCATTACAAATTCAAGATTTTAAGTTTTATCTAATTAAACCTATGCCTTCTTCACAGGAGAATCGCCTCCAACACCAATTGGTAGAGTTCATGTTGAAGATTTAGATGATTGGGATTTACCAGACAAAACTTTCTTCTGGGAAAATAACATGCCACATCCAAATTTTGATTTAGATGAACAGACTGGTCTCATTACAATGAAACAAGTTACTAGTGGAAGAACTTACATTCTCAGATTTGTTGTATTTGATAGATTATTTTCACAGGAAGTTCAAGCTAATGTTTCTGTTACTGTCAAAGAGATTTCTGAAGAGGCTATTTATAATTCAGGATCAATAAGAATTTCTGGTTTGTAATAATTTTAAAGTTTTTTTTTTATTTATTTATTTTCAAATCTGAAGCATAAAAGAATAATAATAAATCATTTGTTACAGGTATTACAGCTGAAGACTTCATTAGGGTCTGGAATTGGAAAGAAAATCGCCAAGTTATTAGTAAATATGAAAAGTTTCGTAACTGTATTGCACGTCTTACTAATGCGCGTAAAGAAAATGTTGACGTCTTTAGTGTAATTCTCAAACAAGAAAGACCTCCTATCACTGATGTAAGATTTTCAGCACATGGATCACCCTATTATAAAGCAGAAATGCTCAATGGAATAGTTGCCTTAAATAGAGAATTGGTAATTTTTTGTAAGTTATAAGATTAATTATATTGTATAAGTATACAGTTTATTCACTTCATTTTAACATATTTAGATAGAACAAGAAGTTGGCATCAATATAACAATGGTTGGAATTGATGAGTGCCTTATTGAAAATCATAATTGTGAAACTAGTTGTACAAATGTTTTGATGGTGGATAGACAACCAATTATGGTAAATGCTAATCGTACATCATTTGTTGGAGTAAACACGTGGGTTCAACCAAAATGTACGTGCGGTGCTAGAGATTTTTCAGAAAAAGAAAGTTGCCGTAAAAGACCACCTCCTTGTTTTAATGATGGAATGTGTTCAGAAACAACTATTGGAATAAAGTAAGTACTTAATATAAAGAAAAATCATTACTAATGTAAAAAGTATATAGAAATAAAATAGTAAATTTAAATTTAGTTTACAAATAGCTACATAAAGCTTCTGTTTCTAAATATTTTAATTTTAATAATTTCTTCATTAGTCATTAGTGCAATAAAATAAACACTCACTAAACCCAATAATATTAAGCCAATACATCACCAAATGCCATAAATAACCGGGCTAACTTTTGGATATATACGATTAAAGATTATAAATAAATTTGGCACTTGAGGTAGGCGTTAGGCACCATCTCTTATTAAAATTAATAATTATAATAATTTAAATAAATTTAGATTAAACTGGAAGAAAAGAATCGGCTCAAAGTGGGACTCGAACCCGCAACTCCCGCTTACCGTGCGGTCATGTTGCCAGTTACACTACCCGGACCTTCGGTCCGATCTCCTCTTCCAGCATATATAAGCCAAAGACATAACCATCGACGGCTATTACTTTAATCATATATATCCAAAAGTTAGCCCGGTTATTTACGGCAGTTGGTGATGTATTGTCTTAGTGCAATAAAATGCTTTATTCAAAAATAAACTGAGATTTTGGGTCTCTGCTATTGGATTGAAATATGTGATGTGTGTAAAGGTATGAGTTTCCAGTTTATCAGCATTTAATAATAAAATATTTGTGATTGTATTCATGTAATGAAGTTTTAGTTATTATTATATATAAATTTATTTATATATATTGTATTCTCTGAAGTAAAGAATTAAATTTTTGTAATATTTAAATGTAGAGGGTGAAATTTTTGAGAGATAATTATGCCTGTATTATTGTTTCTTTATATAATGTAGATTGAACAAGAGTTATAATTTTATCACTTACTGTGTTTATTCAATAATATTTATAATGACTGAATTAGCAAGTAAAGAATAAATGTCCTATAATACATTAGTTATATTTTAGTTAGCATCAAAAATATTAATGCAATCTACTCATTTTAATACCAAACACATACCAAATGCCTTATTACCAGCAAGAATTTTTAATAAGATCAACTACTTCTATTCTAATAAAATTAAACTTTTATTACACTTTTAAATACCCATTATTTCTTAATTTATTATTAATTTTATTTATTATTATACCTTCAAATTATGTAGTATACTTTGTTTTAAATCATGTTTTTACAAGTTGTAACACTTAAATTTCTGTCCCACAATGCAACAAATTTTTAACATATTCAAAAAGGTAGAGAACCTGAAGACCACATTACATATCTACATTAGACCAAAAGTGCTTGTTCTTATTCAAAATTTTGCTGATAATAAGATAATTGGTACTTATTTAGCTAACTGAAATATTATTAGAATGTAAAACTTAATGCTATTTTAAAAATTCTTTTTAAATTTATTATGTTTAAATCCTTTTCAATATACTTGCTTACCTTATTACTGTAACAATCATACCTTATTAACAATGAAAGTGGTGAATGATTTTTTACTATTAAATTAATATTTGATAATGGGATCTTAAATTAACAAAAAATTTATTTTTCGGTTTTGTAAATGAAGCCATATCATTTTTGTTAATGTACATTTAATAAAGGATTATAACAGTTTTATATTCATTCCAGTAAAATATATTTGAATCATTGTAGATGTAAATGTCATCGTGGATACGAAGGACCACAATGTCAACAGACTACTCGATATTTCAATAGAGGTTGGGCCTGGTTTCCTGCATTGCAACAGTGTGAAGAGTCTCACTTCTCATTGGAATTTATGACTCGCAAACCTGATGGATTATTATTTTATAATGGTCCTATTTCTGATCCAGAATTTGGAGAAGAAGTAGTTCAAGATTTTATTTCATTGGAACTTGCAAATGGCCGACCACGACTTTTAATAGATTTTGGTTCAGGTACATCAGAAGTAGAAGTTTTTGTAAAAGAAGGCCTTCATGATGGAGAATGGCATAAAATTGATGTATTTTGGGATAGAGAGGTAAAATTTTTTCATATTATATTTAAGTTTTAAAGGATATAAATCAACACTTAAAAACTACTTTTAAGCTAAAAATTTTGTTTTTCTTTGTTTTATTTTCAATTTTTTATTTAGTTTCTTAGTTTAATACCTGTATTTTCTGCTTGATAAATTAGTTACCATAATTTTGTATGGATATACAGACTTAGATTGTGTATTTAAAGCTCAGTTTGAAAGGGGGTATGGATTATGTGATAAGGTGTATTACATGGAATTTTAAAATATAATTAATAATTCAGCAAGCAGTTTTTCCTTTGTCTCTAAAATCAACTAAGAGCATCTTTAGAAAGTGTGAAAAAAAATTTTTGTATTCTGCAGACATTCTTTTACCATTGTAGCTTTTTCTGAAACCACAAAAGATACACACATGTATACTTAGCCTTTAGTGTTCTCTCATTCATTGTCTTTACATTTTGTATTATACAGTAAATTTTTAGAGCTTAAAAATATTTAATGCATTTAAGAACTTTAATATAAAAAATAATTATTTAATTTCAGACGGTACGACTAGTAGTCGATAATTGTAAAAACAGTGAACCCAAAGATGATACTGATCCACCTAAAAATGGTCGTTCTAGTTGTGAAGGTCATGGTGCAATTGTAGCATTCAATGAATTTCTAAATGTCAATACACCTCTACAGTTAGGTGGTGTACATCATCAGAAATTAAATAATTATAATTGGAAATTTCAGCATACAAGAACAGGATTTGAAGGATGCATCAGAAGAGTTACTCATAACAGTGAAGTATGTAGATAGTTTCATATTATTTCATTTAACTCTGCTTTATTATTAATTAGTTTCTCCTTTAGATGTATGATTTAGGAACTCCTGGAAGTTCAAATGGTAGTAAAATTGGTTGTCCTCCAGCTGAAGATTCTTGTTCTGCTAACAGTGTAACTCGTCTTTGTGATCACGGCCTATGTGAGGGTACATATAATTCTGCAAAATGCATATGTGATCCAGGGTGGCATGGTGCTCGTTGTGATAAAGGTAAATAAAGTAGTTTAAAAGTTTTTAATTTATGTATTTCTTGTTATTTGATACTAATATTTTTTATTCTTCCTATTAGCTACACAATCAAAAATGTTCGAAAAGAGTAGCTATATCAAATATGCATTATCCTTTGAACCGCATCCATATGTAACAGATATACAACTACAGTTTCGAACAAGACAAAAACATGGAGAACTTTTCAGAGCAACTAGTAAACATGGACGAGAATACTGTATATTAGAGGCAAGTTATTGATTTTTATTTAGATTTATAAAATAAAAAATTCTTTTAGTTATATTATTTTCTATTTTACAGATTAGAGATAAGAAATTAAGATTTCGTTTTAATTTAAATCATTTTCGAACATCTGATGAAAAAGAACTTTCACTTCCTTCGGCTCAAGTTAGTGACGGTCAATGGCACACTGTACATGTTTTACGATATGGGAGTACAGCAAGTATTTCATTAGATGGTGGTGGTGGACGTCGTTATAATGAAATATTAGATTATGAAAATCAGCATCAATTGATGGAAATAGAGAAACAGAATGTGATTGCTGGTGGAGATGTCCAATATTTAGGCCCAAGAGTAACGGTAGTTGAAAATGATTATACCGAAGGTAAAGCTACATTGAATTTTGATAAATTTTCCATAAATAAATTTATAAATTTGTTCATATGCTGGCAGATCAGCCATCATATGAATTATTTTCATAATATTCTTTAAAAATTTTTATTTGAAAATATAATTTTAAATATGAACAAATGTTTTGAAAAGTTAGAAAACTCTAGGTTTAAATTTTGTTTTTAAAATTTAATAACAATATATTTATAATGCATACGAAATTATATAGTCAGCTATTGTTGTTGAGTTAAAGTATTTTTATATGCATTACTTAATAAAATATAAACAAACACCAATGATTATATAATTTATTAAAAATAAATTATATAATCATTGGTGTTTTCAACCAATTATAAAAATATCAATGTTTGTTTATATTTTATTTGAAAATGTTTGACCTCACTGTCAACTGTCATCAGTACTGATAGGGAGAATAAAATTCAAAGATTTAAATTGACTAATAGTTTATGTACCTGTACCAGTAAAACAGAAAAATTATACATGATTAAATTGGAATTTAAGAATTAACATTCAATATCATTATTGATATAATGGATGAACCAAAAATATTGAAACCTGGCAGGGTTATTTCTATATATGAGACATTGATGCTATTAAATTTTGGTGGTTAAAGATGAAGGGATGGGGGAAATAGAGGTGGTCATGTGTTATATCTTGAGTGGGATCAGACTTAATGAAAATTTTGTGTTCATTATTGGCATTATTACAATTTCTTTAAAAATCTCACTCCTACTCACCAGAAATAGACCTTTTTATAATAATTAATGATACAAGATTCTACAAAATAATTTTATAACATATGGTGTCAAATGCAACTTTAAATTTGTAAATTGAGTGCTAAGAAAGTCAAGCAAGGGCACTTTCCAGTTTTTTATTAAGATTAAATAGGTAAAATGATGTAGAATCTCATTTACAATGATACTAAACTGAATTATTATGATTTCATTTATGTTTGTAAACATCATTATTACAAATTCAAAACCTAATACAAACAAAATTCTTACTAAGGGTAACCAACTATTGAAACTAATATCTCAAATACTATAGTGGAGATAACAGAGACTTATCACACTGCTACTGTTACATCAAAATGACACTTCTATCATCAGAAACCAACTTTATTACTGGTATTTTGTATAAGTTGCTTTCTGATGATAGAAGTGTCATTTTGATGTTACCAGTAGCAGTGTGTCAAGTCTGTTATCTCTACTATAGTATTTGAGATATTTCATTAATTAGTTTCATTAATTTTCCAGGCAAGCAACTCTCTTATAATAAGTAACTGACTATTATTTAGAAATAAACTTTATTAAATATTATGTAAAGATGTGAAAAATAAATTGATGATAATTTGTTTTAAACTCTGAAGCTTAGGAATATATCAGATTTTATTTAAATATGCAAATTTTAGTGAGCATCATGAAAACTTTGAGAATTATTGTATTAAACCAGTGATTCTCAACCACTGTGCCACACTAAAGTGGCACAGTGGTTGAGAATCAAAAACCTGCGGCATCACTAAAGTGCTGCAAGATTTTTGAAATGTGCCGTCACTGCGAATACCCGTACATAAGTGACGTCAGACAAGTAGTTCAATAGGTTCTACCTTCCTAGGGCGCATTTGGAAATTGTAACCGGTGTTACTGGTAACTGCTGGTAGTTACCAAAGCGTTTAGACAATGTGACCTAAATAACCAACTGCGTTTAAATCACTGTTAAGACGTCCTGCGGTACTTCTGAAGTAACTGTGTGCCGCCAAATTTTTAAATTATTAAAAGTGTATTGTGACAAAAAGAAGGTTGAGAATCACTATTAAACTAATGATTATAAGTTTTGACATAGAAATTCTTTCAATTTCTTCAGAATTCACAATATGTGAAAAGTTGCTGTAGATTGTAATAAATTATACAAAATACAAAAATTAATAAATCTCAAACATATTAATTAATGTAATGAACTAAAAATAAAAATAATCATATTTTGATTTTGAAAGCAAACTATTAATCAGTTGATTGCTAGGCATAATGTATCAGAGCAATTAATTTTGAAATGTAATATTGCATACTCAGAGATCTAGTGGTGGTGCTTTTTCTTAATCAAAAATTAATAAATGATTTTCAGGAAAAGTTTAATAAATGTACTCAAATATCAATACATCAAGATAAAATGTAATATCTTGAAGTAATTATATATAGTAATTTTTGATATAATTAATTATTTAATGTTGACATTAAAATTTAATAATTATAGGCTGTATGAATGACATTCGTCTTGATCAAAAATATCTACCAATGGAAAACGGATCAGAAAATGCTGCTGTCGTTGAATGGCGAAATTTAGTTGATGGTTGTCCTTCAAATGATCCATGTCATGGTGTAATCTGCCAGCCACCATTCATCTGTGTAGATTTATGGCGGTTACATGAGTGTCGGTAAGATGAAACTGTTAAAGTTTCAATGCATATATAATTTTTCATGAAATTTATATTAAATTTGCATGTTATATATAATAAAAATATATATTTAACGAAATAACACATTTCCTTTCCCTTAAAATTGCCTTAAATATGAAGCATACTGTTCTGTTCTGTTTCCTTATTCTTTGACTGTTCTGTTCTTCTGAATAACAACTAGATGTCGTCAGGGCTTTATTATAACAGAAGATGGTAAAAATTGTACAGACAATGATGAATGCCTTAATGAACCTTGTTTAAATGGTGGATCCTGTGTTAATCGCTTGAATGGAGAAGGATTTTATTGTGATTGTCCGCTTGCTTTTGGTGGTGAATTGTGTACTGCAAGACGTGAAGAGAAAGTTATGCGTCTAAGTATGGCAGCTCTTGCTGCAATTCTTGTCTGTCTACTCAATATTCTCAGTAAGTAACTTCTTTTTCTGCTTTTACCAGCAGAAAGTGCCACTAGGTGCAACTGAACTGATTATTCTAATATTTTCATGACCTAAACCATTCTAAATCTATTTTTCTTCTTTACTAACCTGAAAAATATGCAGTTCAGATGTACAAGTTTATTTCTGCTGGTTTAATATTCATATTTTTCTACAGTTGTCCAAGCGGTTTTCAGGTATCTGGAGATGGACTGAAATGTACAGACTTGAATGAATGCCTTTCTCAGCCCTGTGGCAGAGATGGCATATGTGAAAACTTACCAGATGGAAATGGTTATAAATGCACATGTCCTGGAGATTATGTATGTCATCAGTGCAGTTGTTGGGATGATAATATCAGAAGCAAATTAAGAAAACCTACAGTTACTCTTGGTTATGGTGCATTGGCCATCATTCTTGCATGTCTAGCAACTTGTCTCAGTAAGCATTTTATTGTATGTAAAGAAAAAAAAGAGAGTTGGAAATTATCTTAAGTTAGTCTAATTTGAATAAAGTTATATAGAGTAAGTCTTATTATGTAGTATATAATTTTCTAATATAATAATTGAATAATACAGAGGAAATATACTGTCTTTTGGCATTAAATTTATTTACTTGATGAATTGAATGAATGCAAGTATTTTTGACATTTCAAAATGTCATCCTCATGCAAATAAAGTACAGTAAGACCCTGTTTAACACTGTCTTGATTAACGCTGATTCAATATAACACGGTCTGCTCAAAGCCTAAAAAATAGCTCAAAATTTATGCCGATTCAAATCATCGTGGCATTTCATTGATTCGTATATAATATGATTATTTATGAACATGAAACAATCAGCAAAAGGTGGCAATTCATCGTAGCACTGTACTTTCCTTAAATCTATGTTTGTTTTGTGCACTTTTGGAAAAAATATAACATCATTGAGGCCATAAGAAATATCGACTTGGCTTGGCACGAATTAACTGATAAATGCATGAATGGAGTGTGGAAGAAGTTATGGCTGAAGGTATCCAAGAATTCTCAATGAGAAAAGCCTATTGCTATATCGTTAAGTTGACCAAATTGTCAATCTAATTGATACAGCAGGACTAGGAGATGTAGACAAGGAGGAGGGTACTGCAGGTTTCTGGTGAGAGCCTTGCCAATTCCTTCAAGAACTGGCAAGAAATTCTTGCAGAACTGGAAAATAGTGATTCTGAAAATGAAGAACCCAAAGAATTTCTCTACAGATTTCCTTCATAAAAGTTTGGTAATGATAGCCAAAATCGTTGATGAAATTGTAACGAATGATCCAGATTTTGAAAGGAGTGCAAAAACAAGACGAGGCATTTTGGATGCGATCTCTTGCTACTGACATTTGTTTAGTGAAAGAAAAAGAAAGCAACAAATGGAATTACACGACTTTTCTGATATCCTTGTTGTTTGCGATAAAGCCAGGACGTTCATCACAAAAAATGAACTTTACATATCTATGTGCATATGTCTGTTATTTAACATATACTATTATGCAAATTAATATAAAAATAACTTAAAATTAAAGTAAAATTTGTTTATATTTGGTGGCGTGTTCCCCTTTCCCTATTTACTCTGTGTTAAAATGACCTTGTTTAATGCTGTTTTGTTTAGCGCTTTGTTGTCTAGGAACACATCCCCCATTAAGCGAGGGTCCTACTGTATATATAAAATTCAAATAGCAATTTTTAAAAATTCCTTATGTTGATCAAACATAGATCTAGTCATACATAGAACGACCACTTGTCTATTTCCACTGTACACCACAAGTTCAATTTATCTCCATACATCATACCAGCTTCTTCCTTTCAGCTGTCTGGATACATAATTCAGCTACAGCTGTCCTTATTTGTAGGGCATACTTATATCCCTCATCTCCAGCTTTGATAAATGATGAACTGCATTTAGTAGCTACCACTGTATACAATGCTAGTATTTGCTCTTCAAGTTTAAATATATCAACGACCTGGTCCACAGTTCTCCTGCCCACTGTTCACCAACAACAAAGACAAAAGGCTAATATTTGCACAACCTCCTATTCCATACTAGGGGCCTGTTACTTTATGAATAGTTCATACCAGCACCGGATCCAATAGGTGCGAGGCCCGATTGAATTTTTTTTTTTTTTTGCAAGGCCTTTCAAACTTTAAATAACAAAATTAATTAACAGTTAATTTACACATTGAAATATAGATTTTAAATATTTATTCAAAACAAAATCCAATTATAAAAATCAAAAGTCATGAACCATAAGGTAGACAAATTTCTACATTAAAAAACCTGTACCAAATATACATTTTATTGAATATAAACATACATAGATATGTTTTAGTATTTTTGTATTTTTAAATGAATATAACTACATAAATTTTTGCCATGAAAATTCTTCTAATATGTTGATGAATGAATATAACTGAATTTTATTGAATATAAACCTATGAAGAGATGTTTTATATGCTCCGAAGTTTTTGTTCTGTAAAATCTTCTAAAATAGTATCAAAATCCAACTGGCTTGCTTCTTGATTCTCAATTGACATAATCGCTAAACTGTTTAATCTATTTTGAGCCATTGTCAATCTTAGATAGTTTTTTGTAAGTTTTAATCTAGAAAATGACCTCTTTCCAGATGCAACACTCACTGGAATTGTTAAATATATTCAAAGGGCAATAAATAGGTTTGGAAATTCCATAGCTCTGTTATTTTCGGATAAAAATTGAAATATTTTAAATGGATTTTGGAAATATTTTGATGAAAGAATATTTTTAATATATAAATTTTGATGTGCTGTAGGGCCTGATTGGTGCATGTTGCTCCAATTGCCTCAAATCCGGCTCTGGTTCATACTTACAAAAAACATAGGGTCATACCATCAAACCTCAGCTATCACCTGTAGAATTCTATGTAATGATAGGAATTATCTTACTCTTTAGGAAAAGTCTGGAGTTTACATAATTCTATTACAGAAAGTACAAAGGGAAACAAACATCATTTACAAGGGTGCCACAACTAGAAAGTTAAGCCATTTAAATGAACATCAAGATGATGCTAAAAATAGCACATCCTCTACTGACCTTGTGAAAAATATTAGAAAATAATTTTACATTACTATGGGCCTAAACTTCCCATTCTTCAGCAATGTTTGTATTGCAGAACCCTGTTCATCTGGGATTTATTTTTGTTAAAATTTTGCAACTTTCTCACTCTCAAACTCCCTGATACGTGGATTGTTTTTTATTTTAGCCTTATTTTGTTTATTATTTTTGTTATACATTTTTGTATTTTATAATCACATCTAATATATGAATATCTCCATATTTGTTTAAATTTAAATCAAAACTTTACTGCACATATTTGAATTCTATCACTTATTAGGCATTTAGGTTTAGAATGCATTCTTATGTTCAGTCAACATAATTTGAATAGAAATTTTTAAATTCTTTGTTTGCCTGAGGGTAACATTTTGATACGTTGAAGGTACTTGCATGTATTCAGTTCATCAAGTAAATAAATTTAACACTGAAAGATGGTATATTTCCTCCATATCCTATATTTGGCCTCATATATGAATTTACAAATTCTTTCAATGCTTGAAATAAAGCAGTATCATAAAAAATGAATTTTTTTCTTGCTGCTGGATTTTGTACAGTTATTTTAAATTATGTTAATTCATTATAAAGATCTTTATGAAAACTGTAAATACAGAAATTTACACAATTATTCTTTTATTTCAGTTTTGGTGCTAGTTATTGTTGCATATACAAGAAGTAGACGTCCAGAGCATAAATATGGACACGGAGATGTTGATGATGATGTTAGGGAGAATATTATTAGCTATGATGATGAAGGTGGAGGTGAAGATGACATGAATGCATATGATATAACTCCATTACGCATTCCTATAGATGCTAGTGGCATTCCAATAGGAGTTAAATCTGGGCCTGAAAAGCCTCCTGCAAAAGAACCAAGACAGTGGCAGGGTAAGTTTTTTGATTTGTTAAATTTTAATTATTTATAATTAAAATTTTGAAAACGGATTCTTTTAATATTTTTAGCACCGCCTGGTAATCATCCAGATGTAGGAGATTTTATTCAAGATCATTTGGAAAAAGCTGACCATGATCCCAATGCTCCTCCATTTGATGATCTTCGTAACTATGCATATGAAGGAGGTGGGAGCACAGCTGGTTCTCTGAGTTCCCTTGCCTCAGGTACTGACGATAATGATCAAGACTTTGATTACTTAAATGGATGGGGACCACGATTCCAAAAACTTGCTGACATGTATGGACAAGGTGAAAGTGAAGAAGATTAAAGTTTGTGTATTTGAAATCAAGTCATTTTGCATTTTGCCAGGGAATTAATTTCCTCTGTTGGACATCCAGTGGTGTTTGATATTGCAGCACTTAAAGCTGTGATGATCTCAATAATTGAGTAATTTAGAAATATATTTCCACATCTATTATTGGTGTGAAATTTGACTACAGAAGATATATTGTATGAAATTTTTTATTTCTTATTTTTTTTATACTGATTTATATGTTTTTGCCATTTTTTATGTTCAACCCACTTATAATTTATTTTATTGTGTGATCAAAAAGGCCATTTTACCTCACTTTTTTAAATTACTATTACAAAAATCAGCTTTTTTTTAGATTTACCAAATTTTGAGTATTTAGATTTTATTTTATTTAGCATGAAATTAGCTCAGAAGTAATTTGTCATATTAATTGCTTGTTAAATATTCTTAAATTGATTTATTACAGTATCTTTAGTAAGTTGTATTATGGCAATGTCCCAAAATGACTCTGCCATCACGTGCTCAATGATCTAGTGGGGAAAGATTTGCCAAAACTTTTATGTAAAATACGTACGTTGTGTGGAAGAAATTTGTTAAAATTTACATCCATGAGTTATATTTGTTGCTATATTAAATTTATTAGCCAAAGCAGTATCATATAATTCAGGGAATATCACATATGAAGTCAGAATGAGTCGAGAAATATACTTATTCCAATACATTCCAGGCACTTTCCATATCAAACAGTATGGGATAGATGTATTATAAACATACCATTTGGTGCTTTTCCACCAGTCCTCCTGTATTGTGCCAAGAGAGAATGCACATGCCTCAACAGGCACAATCAGAATATTATGGGCAGCTTTAAATTCAAAATTTAGCTCGACAAAAAAGGGATTCTGTGGTGTTAAATAAATTTTCAGTTAGACATTCTGTATTTCTTTAACTATATTTTCTTTTTCCCATCCTTGTATTTAAATATTTCATATTCATATTGAAGAAAATTAGGAGATGTGATAGTCAAGTTTTAACTTTTGCCATCAATTGCAAAAGCTGAAAGCTCACAGACTGCCATCACTGACATAATCACAGGTGCTTCTTAATTGTCGGTGCATTATTAAGTTATGTAAACAATCTTGCAGGAGTAGAAAAATCTCGGCACTACCAATTCACGGGCATGCATTTTATAACTGTTCCTTAAAACCGAAGTCATTCAGAGTTTATTGTATTGTTGGTATCCTCTGAAACATGCCCCATTTGTTACTGTATGTACTATCTAGTGTGAATTTGTAACTTTCCACTTGTTCTTTCAATTATAAAATTAAGTAACATAAATCCCTTCCTACAATTTTGTAATGATTTTTAAGGGTTTGGGCACGTCAGACATGTTCTTTGGAAGTAACATATTAATAATCACTTATCAAATGCAGTACCAGTTTTTGAAATAGTACATTTACATTAAAAACAGGTAGTATGGAGTTCCTAAAAATAAACAACTATCAGAAGTGAAGTGCCTAGTGTAGCCATCTTTTGTAGAACAGGCTGCCGTAATGCCCAAACCCGTCTTCACATTGACTCCTGCCACATTTGTACTCAAAAATGAAAAAATCTTGGTTTCTTTGTCATCATGACCAATTTGCCTTTATATATGAAATGTTTTGTTAGTACATCAACAATTTTACTCATCACCACTTTTTGTCTTTAATCCTGTCTTTTCTAAAAGTCCTGTTGTTTGTAGTTTAATAAGTGCATTGTTTGCAAATTAATAAAAATCTGATAAAATAAAATTTTGATATCATATCTTTGTCACATTTAAAAAATTTTATACAATTAAAACACTTGGATTTACAGATTCCTGGAATCAGAATGTAGTGAATGCATTTATAAGCTGTTGTGCTTAGCTAATATTTCTTGCTGTTTAAAATTTTAAAAATTGTGACAAATTTGACCAAAAAGATTAAAAGATTTTTAACTTGTTTTTTAAATATATTACTATGTTTGATTTCAATAAATGTAATAACAAATGACATCTTAAAAAGTTTTCATGGAACCAGTTTATTCTTGTTTGATGAATTTCATGAATATAAAATTGAACAGAATATATAATTGATTCATTTCTTATGTTTAAAAACAAATATATTTTTAAATGTTTATTTTGACACACCATCAAGTTTAAAAACAAAATACGGGATTTTCCTTAGTTTAATGTATTGTAAATTAATTGACTTGATCTTTAATTTCTTCAAAAAGTTTTAAATCTTCTTGACCCTAGAAAAAGACCATTTCAAATTAATTATTGAATGCACAAGTGAATTACTAAAAAGTTTTTTACAAGTTAAATTATTATTCTACATAATAGATCTGCACATACTTTGAAGTAAAGATGCAGACTGGCTAATACAAGAAAATTAACATCAATACCAATGCAGATTTTTATAAGTTTTTTGCTTATAATGACATGGATAATGAATGAATTCTGGATTGATAATTTAAGTTTCATTATTTCAGTTCCTCATCTACTAACATGAAAGTAATTTTGTAAAAACAAAAAAAAAGTTACATATTTTCTCAGGTACAACAAATACTGCAACAAAATAGATATCAAAGGATTAGTCTTCATTTGAGACATCTAGGGAATGTAATGAATACAAAATTAATAAGATTACAGTGCTTGACATACAGACACTTTTGTAAAATGCACATTACATTCAGATTAGGCATATTAAACTGCTGATAACTAATTGCCAATAACTAAAATAACACAGCTAAAATGGTAATCATCATTAAAATAAGCAAACAATTTGATATTTTTTAATCATAAATTGGGTTTTTACAGTTATAACGGATTACTGGACCCTGTTTCATGTAAAAAAATGGACCAAAACTCTCCCCAAAACCACAAAAGGTAAAATAAAATGGAAAGAAAAAACCATAAATACAGACACCACCCTATGGTTTTTTCTTTCCATTTTATTTTACCTTTTGTGGTTTTGGTCCATTTTTTTACATGAAACAGGGTCCAGTAATCCGTTATAACTGTAAAAACCCAATTTATGATTAAAAAATATCAAATTGTTTGCTTATTTTAATGATGATTACCATTTTAGCTGTGTTATTTTAGTTATTGGCAATTAGTTATCAGTAGTTTAATATGCCTAGTCTGTTCATAATGTACTGAACATTTTGCAAATATTTATGTTGAGCACTGTATTACTAAAAAATTTTTTAAATCAAATATTCATTATTACAAGTGTATCAGAAAACTGACTGAAAATTCTAAATATAACTACAGGGTAGGGCAGAAAGGACGGACAATGGACATTTTTGAAATGGCTAGAACTCGCCACCAGTTAGAGTGGCAGATTTGTGGCAGGTAGTGTGAAAGTAGTGAGGTCTTAGCATTGTCTTTTCAGTTGAAGACATGAGCCATGGATGATAGAACACTGTGTGTTTGTGTACAACTGAGGAAACAGTGGTTCACAAAGGGCATTGTTCAGTCATACACATCTGATGGGAATACATTTCCACATTCTTGTGTACAATGGAAATGTATTCCCATCAGACATGTATGGTTTCAACAGGATGGGGCGACAGCTCATACAGCTAGAACATCTATTGACGTTATTTGTCATCTCTTCCCTGGTTGCCTCATGGAAAGGTTCGGTGACATTCATTAGTGAGGTTGTGGCCGAAGTTTACAATGTGAAAACATGTACACGGACGTTCAGTGCCACCATCCTGTAAGCCTAGAAGTTTGACAATGGCATTTGGAATGTTGCTCAATGTTCCAAATGCCATTGTCAAACTTCTAGGCTTACAGGATGGCCAGTGGCGTAGCAAGGGGGTGTATCATGCACCGGGCGCCCCTCTGCGAGTGGCGCCCAAATGGTCTTCAAGACAAACTATATGTGTTTTGGAGGGGGCACCAGTTATGTTCGCTACGCCACTGGTGATGGCGGCACTGAATGGTTGATGTACACATTTTTGCATTGAAAACTTTGGCCGCAACCTCATTATTGGCCTTCTCGTTTGCCTGACCTATCCATGTGCAATTATTTCTTGTAGGGATACCTCAAGTCACATGTATATGAGCATAAGCCCATTGCAAGAACTGAAGGAAGCTATTTGTGTGGAAGTCGCCAAAATCGCCTCCAGAAATGCATCACTAATAACAGACACCACATAGATGTTTTTTTCTACACTTGATTCTATAAAATGCTATTTCAATACAAACTCACATCTTCCAACAAATATCTTTTGTAGTAACAATTACAGATGATGTGATTCTTTAAAAAACATCCATCCTTTCTGCCCCACCCTGTACGATGAAAAGACAAAAGCAATGGAAATTTGAAATACATAGAATTATTTCATAGTTCTAACAGTAATAGTAAAATATTCTGGCATAATGGGTGAAACCAGTATGCATAAATAAATAAATATTAAAATATGTGATACTATTTATGCTCAAAGAATTTTGACAAGATGACAGACAAATCATTAGCCAGATATATTCTGAGCATTAAAAACTGATTTGAAAATAGAAGGTATTATAAATCAATGGATTGTAGGAATGTACTGTACAGTACATATGCTATATTGCCAAGTGTCCAGACCCCCATACCTTTCAACCTGCTTGAGCAGTAGTATGAAAATAACCAATATAAATGAAGGTATGATTGAAATAGCAGTGTAGACATTCCTTTACATCAGCATGAGTGAAAGAAAAAATGTTAAGCAATTTTTGAATGTGGCGTAATAATTGGAACCAATCAGTCTGGACATTCAGTTCAACAGTCCAAATTGAATGTGCCCAAAACCACTGGTCAATGACACAACTCAGTGGTTCCCAACCTTTTCTAGGATGCGGAACACTTTTGTGAGCAATTTTCTTTAGCGGAACGCTTACTTAAGTTAATATGAAATACATAAGCTTGTCATCAGTTATTTTATTAGAATTGAGCAGTTATAATTCAAAATCTCTACTCATATTATTAACGCCAATTCTAAGACAAGAAAAAATATACCTAAATAACTTTAATGGGAAACTTGTGCCTGATATTTTTTACATATTTCATTCAGTTTTTACCATTGCCTTTATCTTATTCGAAACAGTAGTACACTCCATAAGTACGAGTCATACATATATATTTAAGTTTATGAAAATTTTATGATTTTAATTTTTTGATATTCGGTGGCTCGAATACGATTGTACACTTTCCGATTTGCGACTAAATCTGCGGAACACTTGGGAGATGCTTACGGAACACCAGTGTTCTGCGGAACACCGGTTGGGAACCACTGACATAACTGTAAGGTGGAAACAGCATATCATCACTAAATCCATTCAGTGACCTGGCAGGCCCAAACAAGTGATCAGAACCGGCAAATTCTCGAGCATACTGCAAAGAAAAATTGCATCATCCCTCCAAACCACCACATATGAATTTTGTACAAGTTCAGACACTGTTGCTAGTAGCAAAGTTGAGGCCAAAGTTTTCGATGTGTACATTGGACGTTCAGCGCCGCTTTCCCGTAAGCCTAGAAATTTGACAATGGTGTTTGGAAAGTCAATGGAATCATGCTCAACATTCCAGACGCCATTGTCAAACTTGCTAGCGATAAGACACTTTGCCAAGAAGTGTTTTCCCTTGGCTTTCACTGTTATATGTTGGCTCATAAGCACAGATTACAGCTGCAAATGTTTGCTGCTGTTAGCACTGGTAGAAACAGGTGAGTAATGGAAGAGGGTCCTGGAGTGATAAATTCTGTCACATGATCTGACAACACACTGATGGACTAGTCTGAACATGGTAGATGCCTGGCAAACAGTACTTGCCAGAATGTGTTGTTTCCAGGCCAAAATGGGGACGTAGCAGCACAGTGATCTGGGCTGTTTCTTCTGGTATGGTCTGGACCCATTGGTTCTTGTTTCTGGATCTTTAAATGCTGATGCCTATCAAACCATTTTGGACAACTGTTTCCCATACTGGCAACAGTTTGGATAAGGCCATTTTCTGTATCAGCATGATAATGCACCTGTTCATAAAGCAAGGTCTTTTAGTGCTGTGGTTTGAGGATATGCAGATAGAAGAGCTTAGGTCTGGGTTTTGGGCTGGCCAACTACTGCTTGTGAAGTGTTCACCATGCTACAGGAGGAATGGAAGAAAGTTCCTGAAAAATGGATGAAAGTAGTAGTGTACCCAACACGAAGTGGAAGATATCCTCTGATAATAACTGTTGTACAGTCAAAGGGAAGTCTGACCTCCAATTAACAACAGTGCTGCAACTATAACTGTGTGCACCTGCACTTACATGTGATGGATGTCTGGGCACTTCTAGCAATACAATATACTTTAACAATTTGATAATTGTTTCTATCATTAGATATGAACAAGAAAATTCAACTCAGAAAGGTACTGTGCTCTTATCAAATGGATTTGTAACAGGGCTTATAAGTTTTATTATTTTAAACTATAAAGTTGTAACATATGTATAGTCTTATTTACATCATAAAAGACTTTCTTGCAGTTCACAACAAAGTCTCAAATTAAATTACACTTAAAACAAATTAGTTTTAATAAAAAAAAAATTTGGTTCAATTAGTTGAAATATTTAATTTGTTACATAAATAAGATTTTTATTTTAAGTCAAACTTTGGGAGAATTTTACCATATAAAATTAGATATAGATACAATTAAAAAGATCTTCATCAAAAGCAGCAAATTTACTGAAATATTAAAATCTTTGTTTTGTAATTCTTGTTTTGATAAAATGATATTTTCTGAATTCAACATGAAATAAATGAAATTATTTTTTTATTAAAAAAATTTAAAGATATTTCTCATGTAAATACAAGTAAATAAATTAAAACACATTAAATTATTTATTGAATTTAAAATTAAAATTTATACCTTTTATAATTTTCATATTAAAAAAAAATATTAAATTCAATAAATAATCTGATTTCAAATTCATGATAATTAGGAAAACAACACAATTATCATCTGTTTTGTTAAATTACAATTTAATTTATGGGATATTGGGCAGTTCTATTTCCATACACTTCCATATATACAGGGTCCGTACAGACCTGGAAAGTCCGGGAATAAGATTTTTAGCAGAAAAAGTCAGGGAATCCGTCTATCGCTCTCTCTCCCTTTTGATCCGAACGCGTCTTTAAATTCGGTTCGGTATAGGGAGATTGACGAAAACAAATGGCAAGATTTGTCGCGCTTGTATCTCGTAAACTATAAACGATGATCTAACGATTTAAATTTTGTTGGATAGGTTTACGTCCGTATTTAAAATGGTGGTAGTGGCGGTGTGCAGCCGTGCGGGAAAGGATAGCGGTTGCGCGTGAACACCGAAAATGGCCGAGATAGTTACTTTAAAGTCGGGTTTCAAAAACACCATCACAACGACCCGCTTTCCCGCCAAAACGCCGCCCCTCCCGCTTTATAAATGTTGGAGAGGGATGGGAAGAAATGTAATGACCTTGAATGGGTCCGTGCTGGACCAAAAATAGCACGCGATAAGCAATTCTTGTTTAAATTATTTTAAATTTTCCGCCTCTTCGCTTTAAGAAAATTCGATTTTACGACGCGAAGCGAGTCTTTTACTTATTTAAATAAAATTTACGAATAAATTTAAATTAAATCGTGAAATTTTTTATATGACGTAGCTAATTACGTAATCGATTCTACGCCAAGTTTTTCGTTTTTTGTAAGTGAATAAAGTGTTTTTAATTAAAAAAAGTTGTATAATTATGTACAAAATGGGCTTGAATAGACTTGGCAGAATATCGCATAACGTCTCTGCATTTCCCCTTTCCATTAAGTCAGGGAAAAATGTAATAATTGGTTATGGGAATATCAGGGAATCAGATGGAATTGCCTGTACGGACCCTGTATATACAATAATTCAACATTTTGAACATATAATTTATACTATAACATTATTGTTACCAAAGCTCATTTGAACTGATTTGATTATTAACAATTTGGCCCAAAATGCACCACATGATTTATATGTGGTCATTGCTGATTGATGGTGTCTTACATTTGCAGCTAGAAACATCAATTGTAAGATATGCATCTTAGATCAATATTTATTAATAAAAATACCATCTTTCTTTGATCAATTAATGCATCTTAAATACATTATTAAAATAAATTCCAAAAAACACTTACATAAAATGAGATGATATCCTTTGTATCTAAATATAATTCACTTAAACAGTTGTAATTGTCAGTTGGTAACTGAATGTTTTTAGTGTTTTCACCATAATATATTGTACTTTCATCTGAATAATCACTCTTCATTGAACATAATCCATTTTCTGAATATTCTTCGTAATTAACTTGAAGGTAATTCTTGTATTTCTGAACATCATCATTCTCATAACTGTAAGTAGAATTCATTCTTCTCTCTCTCTCCAATTGCTGTCTTATTTCTGTATTTAAAAAAAAAAAAACCATAATTAGATTAAAGTGTCAACATACAATGATTAAAATATTAAACACATTCCAATTAGATATGTAAACTAAATAATAATCATCAAATACAATTATATTAAGAACTATATTTAACTAATATTTCATATAGAGTAATTTCAAATTCTCATTTTTTATATCAACAAAAGGAAGGTGAGATTATTTAGGTGATTGATATAAAGGCCTATGAATATTCTATGACTAAGTAAAATTAAAAAATATGCTTACACAAAGTTAGTAATTATATGCATAAATATAGATTGCATTGCTTTTTAAGGTTATCAAACTTAATCTTTATTTTAAAAAACGTTTCTGGCTTGCTTTGAGTCATTCTCAGTTTTTAAAATAGATTGTTTGGTAACATTTAAAAGCAGTATGGTTGATATTTGATCAACTGTCCTGCCAAATGTTGTGAAGCATAAAGACACGCATGTTCAAATTTAGTAATTTTGGACTAAATAACAAAATGAACTTATGTAAGAAGTCAATGGAATTTTGAAAGAGGATTATTGAACCGAGAGGTCAATTGAGAATCGATGGAAAAACTAGATACTTATTGTACTTTTCGAGAAGTTCAAATAATAACAATGATTTTTTTCCACGTAATTGTTATTAAATGAATTAATAATTTACATGATATAAATCCCGAGTGAGACTCGAGCACACCTGTTAGAATTTTTATATATCAGACCAGAGAACTTGAATCTTGACTCTGACGCTCGTAGAGCGGACAAAATTTGGGAAAATGGACGTTTTAACGAGGGAGAAGCGTCGCATTATAATCGTTAAAATTCCACGATAACAGGAGAAAAACATCATTGTCTAAAATACGAGAGAAAGTTTCAAAGTTCGATCAACATCCCTCGGATGGAGGAGAGGCGCGGTGTCAGGTGAATACCGAAGAACGACCTTTCTCGCGACCCGATCTGGTCCGGTTTCACTTGGAGACAAGAAAGTAGTCAATCGGAAGACGAAATTCGGGAATAAAATCCTTAACCCTCCGAATTTCAAGGACAAAGACGGATTTTCCTCTCCCAACTTTACGAGGTGACTGCTCGTTTTGTCACTGTCTACGCTTTGCCGCCTTCAACGTCATTCATCCTCCGACTGACTATTTTACCCCAGGACTTTGCAACGATAACATCTTTGGACTCTAGATCTCGAGGAGTAAACGTTATAAGCCTTCAGTTTTCCCAATAAACGTGTTCGATTTGCAAAGGTGCTTCGCTTCAGTATAATCTGTCACTCCCATAGGCTCACTTCACCTCTCGTTCCATCCTGACATCGATCCAACTTCGCCCTCTTTTCATCCTCAGTAACTTCACAAAAACAATATTTAACGAAAAAATTTCAAGAAATGGAAAAACTTGAAAAAATATTTATTTAATATGCATAAAAAAAGTTTAAAAAGCAGCTGGATTACCTAAGTTTCCTGTCTTACATCTGTTAAATCTCCTGTTCATTATGTAATAGAGGGGTTTCAAGGTCGCATGTCACGTGATAAAACGCATGTTGGCTCCACCCTTTCGCCATGTTTTATGGTCTAGCTTCCGCTTGCTTAGCTTGCTCGTAGTTTGTTATTTGACAGGTTGGCAGCTCTTGTTTTCTATTTAAACTTAATAGAACTGCAGTATTTTTTATATCATGGACAGAGTTAAAAAAGATGCTTTTCTGGCCAGCTATTCCGCAGTCTGACGGGACGAAATGATGTTTTATATGAAAAGAAAGTTTCGTTATGTCAGGGTGACAATCAAGCATCTTAGTTGTAGATCAAGAGTCGTGGCCAAAGTAGAATTTGGTGACATCATAAACTATTTGGTTTTGATGACAAATTACTACACGCTTTCACAAATGAAAGCTTACAAATCTTTAGAGACCCATAACTATCTTACAAGTAGGGATTGCAATTGCTGGATCCCTCATCCAGCAATCCAGCTGGATCCAGCACATCCTTCGGCCTGCTGGATCCAGCGCTGCGGATCCGCAAATACTCAATTAACTTTCTAAATAATGCCGCAAAAGTCTACGTTGTCGCGTTGCCGCTTTGCTACGTGCGCTATCGCTCGGCGGCGAAAGTGTCGTTGCCGTTCAGTGCGACACGTGCTACACCCCATCTCTACACCGCACCGCCGCCCTTTTGCATCTGCTGATCTAATTGCCAGTTGTCTTTGCGCTAAATAAAATAAGTAACTCCTCTCCTAGTCCTGGTGCATAATTCTAATTTACGGTTGGTTGTGACGTCAATGAATCACGTGACGGAACGATTTATGATTATTTGATGACCCTGAAACCAACTAGCATAGAGGCAGAAAGGGCCTTCTCCGCAGCGGGATATATATGCAGAAGTAGGTTGGCAGACAACACCATCAATACCATTTGTTTCTTGAAATCCTACTTCCAGAAAAGTCAAAAAAATAACAGAAGTGACTGATTTAATTTTATTTAATCCTTTAAAATACTTTATTCAAGACAAGACTAATATTTTAAAACTTCTACTCTAATTCTATTAAGTAAGAGTTTTTAACTTTTATTCTATAAGTGGTTAGTGTGCTAGACTAGGCAATTTTATTGTGAAAATTAGTGAGAAACTGAGACTACCTAGTTAGTTAAATAGTTAATTAAATGAATAATTATCAGTATCTTAGATACAGTGGTACTTTACCTCGGTATACGTCTGCTTTAGAATACGTCCTGTTTGGACGAAACAAATTTTGTTCGGTATACGACTTAATTCAATTATACGCACCATCTATGAACAAGTAGCACTATCGGTGTACTAGACCAGACTAGACGTTCGCGGTGCCACGGTCTGCAACTTTGTTAAATTTCTTCTGATTTTAATTTGTAAATAAAACTTTATTAGTTTTATTAATCATGAATTGCAGAAAGGCAAATGAAAAGCAACAGAAAACTAAAAAAATGACTAGAATCACAATGGAACTGAAAAAGAGATCGCTGAGAAATATGAAGGTGGCATGCGTGTTCGAGATTTAACTGTTGCATACTGTATTCCGAGAACGACAATATCGACAATCGTGAAAAATAAAGACATTATTAAATCTGCTAACGTTGAGAAATGGGTTAAATCAGTGGCGTAGCTAGCACGGGTGACACCCGGTGCGGATATCGTGGTGTCACCCTTTTTAACTCTCTTATAAAACACTGTTGAATTGTAATATCTTCGCACTCGAGCAACTTGAGCGCTATATTGAATATGCGATGTCGTGACGTATGAGTTTAGATTTATAGAATAAATCATAGTAAGATTTTCAGCTGGTGCGAGCTCTCGTGGCGTCTCCTCATAGTGAAGAAACTGTCATGGGAAGCTAACCGTTGACCTTTTGTTTTTTGTTTTTTTTTTAGGTACAGGTCTACCGGGTCTCACCCGGGCGGGCCGCCCCCCCCCCCCCCCCGACCGACTACGCCCCTGGGTTAAATCAATTTCTAAACAGAGATCGGAGACATTAGATCATGTTGAGAAATTGCTTCTGCTTTCGATGACTGAAAAACAATGTGCTGGCGACAGCGTATCAGAAGCAATTATTTGCGATTATTACTGTAATAATTTTAAAAATCTATAATAAAATTTATTCTTTTTTTAATGCGTTTAAACAGTGTTTCAATTATTTTAGAGCCTCATTAATATACCATATCAAGAGGAGTGTTTTTTTACATGAGAACGGATTAATCATTTTTACATTACTTCTTATGGGAAAGGTTGGTTTGATATACGCCCTATTCGGTATAAGTCCAAACATCAGGAACGGATTAAAGTCGTATAGGTTCCACCTACTGAGGTTCCACTGTATATGATGATATGAATGTGATTCTTGATTGTGATAATAATAACTAACTACTAGACTACTACTAATTACTTACTCACTACTTTACTAACACAAATAATTAAATTAGTTATAAATAACTACAGACTTACATGTAGAGCCTATATAAGAAAACTTGTAAGACTGATAGCCACTTAGCCACTGATTATCCGTCCTTACATTATTATAATATATTAATATAAATTAATTAGAATTACCTTTGCTATTATTTAACTTAAAGATTATATTATAATTATAATCTAACTAAACATTTAAAGTTAATTATCTCTATCTCAAGTGTTAAACCGAACCAAAGTTAAGTTTACTACCTAAATGTGTAAGAAGTTTTACTGATTTATAGTGACCAGTCTAAATAATAAAAGTTTCTTAAGTATTTTTTAAAAAATGTTTTATTTTTTAAAAAAAAAAGCATAAATTGCTGGATAAATAGATAGATAACACTTTATTGCACCAAAAATACATCTGCGCTGGATCCAGCTGGAATGATGTTGGTTCAGCAAAAATCCAGCTGGATTGAAAACACTGCTGGATTGCAATCCCTACTTACGAGTGACTGGATTTCTCCTGAATACAACCCAACTACCTTTGCTATTATATGCTATTATACCAACTGCATATCAGAAGCGTTCTTTCATAACGCTTCTGATATGCAGTTGGGTTGTCATACCTCTCATACCTTATCTATAATGATGGCATCCAGTCTGGTAATGAATCATCATACAATTGAGGAAGGTTTTCCTTTGGCGTAAAAAAAATATTTCACATTAACATCTTTCCGGTTAATTCTCGAGAGCCATACAGATTGCCTTGGCATACGTAGTGCAAAATTTAAAAAATAATAATAATAAAGAACTTACTGCAATATTTTGATTTCTTAAGTTAACAATCAAGTTAACTTAATGTTCATACGTAAATTTAGTTCTTAACATATGGAGTAGGCCTAACTATTATTTTAATTTTTGCATGAGTAATTTAGAGTAAATATTTAAAACGTGTTTTGTCATAAAAAATGAAATACGAGTTAACTACTACTATTTAGTGATTTATATTAAATAAAAGCTATATTTTCGTTCAAAACACGTTTTATTCCATTAAAATTGGACGAACAAAATTAAGGATTCAATCAAATATTAATTTGTCCATTCTTCAGATTTGTTAGTATTATTCAACCAGCCAATCAGAATAGGTTTAGCAAGTAAAAAGTACAGGAAGAAAGGTTGTTTGTTCTTCATCCATAGTGTTAGTTGTTACATCAGTGATACAAGGACGAATGTAAGTTTGCACGTTGTTATTCGGGCTTTTCCTGATATCAGTTCTTGTCACGTAATTCATCTTATCTATCTCTCTTTGTTCCTTACACGTCTTAAAACTTCCAAATAAAAGTCTGAAGTTCATTTCTGTCCTCTGGATCGACTCGTGAGAGCTTTCCTCAGTTTTCTTTCTCTTTCCCTACCCATTGCGACCTTTTCTCTCCTATCAAGGTTTTGTCTTTACGTCATATCCATACAGCATCTCGTAACCCGTAATTAAAATTATGAGGAAGTTTTCATTTTCATCCGCTCACTGTAACGAATGTTGAGAAAAGAATATTCGAGGTCTACACACTTAAGTTTAGGGGTTTGAAAGTCACGTGATTTGATAATAAGAGTGTCATTTGTAATGGAAAATCGTACATTTACGAATTCACAGATACTGAAAGGTTGTTTCATAAATAATTATAATTGGAAAGATTCGCTTACGATATTCATTGATACTTTAGGAGAATGACACTATATAGAAGGAGGGTATATCGAGGTTCGACTGTATCTTTATCGTACAAAGATATTAAAATAAGAGTTTATATTCACGGAGCTATGAAAATGCATAGCCTAATAAATGAAAACGTAAAATTTGTCTCTCGAAATACTGTTATATTGGGTTGAGTCATGAATAAGTTCCGTTAGCAATTAGGTGTAAATGACTGTCAAATACTTGTCAGATGTTGTGTTGCTCCAACTGAGTTTTATTAGTGGCTATTAGCAAATAGTCTGTAAATGTAAATTTTAACACTTAAGTGTCAATAATGTAATAAATTGTTTTTGAATTCATTTAAAATGGAATATTTGAAAGAAGTGCATGTACGCCATATCATGTTATGGGAGTTTAAACTCGGTAATAATGCTACAGAAACAGTAAAAAAGATTTGCAATGTCTACGGCAGTGGTGTAATTTCAAACAGAACAGTTCGAAAGTGGTTTACAAAATTTCGTTCTGGTGATTTGTCCTTAAAAGATGATGAAAGAACAAACCGCTCCTCAGACGTTAATGATGACGTTTTAAAGGTCCTGATTGAGCGATCCACGGCAAATGATGAGGGAGTTAGCAGAGAAGCTGCACACATCCCAATCAACCATCAATCGCCACCTCCAAAAACTAGGAAAAGTGAGCAAGCTGGAAGTTTGAGTTCCGCATAACCTCAGTGAACGGAATAAGGCTGACAGAAGGTCGATAGCTGCTACCTTGCTTTCTTGGCAAAGAGAGGAATCTTTTTTGTCTAAAATTGTTACGGGAGATGAAAAGTGGATCACATACGAAAATGTCATTTGAAAAAGACAATGGGTTGACAAAGATGATCAGGACGTCAACCGGGCCCTAAGCACAGTGTGCATGGCAGAAAAATTTTGTTGTGTATGGTCGAGGAATTATCCATTTTGAGTTGTTGCCATGAAATGAAACTGTTACTGCAAATGTATACGTACTGTACAACAGTTAGAGCAACTTTGGCTAAAACTTCAAGAAAAGCGTCCTGCACTTGTTAACAGAAAAAAGATCACCTTATTGCATGACAATGCAAGGCCACACAGCAGAGATTACACAGGAAAAAATGTTGGAGTTTGGCTGGTCATCCACCATATTCACCGGACCTGGCACCAACAGATTTCCTTCTTTTCCGGGCACTGCAGATTGCTTTACAAGGGCAATGCTTCCAAAATGATGACCAAGTTCAGGAGTTCGTCCAGGAGTTTTTGGATTCGAAACCATCAGAATTTTATGCAAGGAGAATTGACAAGTTGCCCGAAAAATGGCAAGAAGTCATTAATAATGACGGTGAATATGTATTAGATTAAAGTCTACTGTTGTATATTTTATTGGCAAATAAATTTCAGTTTAGAAAACGGAACTTATTTATGACTGAATATTTTTGAAAATATTGGAGACAAATTTGTTGGTTGTGTATTAGAATTATTTTAAATCACTGACATAAGTTCCGGTTAGGGGTAGAAAAAGGAATTCCTAAAATTAGTGATTAATAAAGTTCTATAGATTCTATGGACAGTTTTTTGAGATGGAGGTCTTCGTCCGAAGATTTCTAAGTGAAGAGAAAGGTGAGGGGGAGAGGAATAGGGGAATGATCTTCAGGATGCAGAATTGACTGGGCTTCCGCCAGAGTCTTCAAAGCATTATCTCAAAAGTATAGAGAGGGAGAATCCCAAGATTTAGTGGGACAATGCCAAAACAGCATGATTGAGAAAGGCTTTCATGGAGTAAGAAAATGATTTGGACTTCTGACTCTCAGGTGAGCCTCCGAAATTGGCTTTCATCTCCAAGATAGGCTGGAAGTTCTCTTGCTGTTGCTTTGGCAGGTGAAAGAAATCCAATGTTCATGGGCATCTTTTGATCGTTTTAATATCTATCGATGGGTAAGTGCACATTTTGACAGATTGTGCATTCTCTTAATTCGATTCTTCCTTTTACAGACTTTGCAGAGGAGTTCGAAAAGGAAATAGCCGTGCATTTTGGGAGACTGAAGAGAGATCCTCTGGAGCAATACCTTCTTAGGGCGGATGGCGGTCGTTAGATTTTCGAAAATGAGGATCATTCTATCGATTTGTGACGACTATCGACTGGACATTAATACCCGGATATGACTATAACTCCCAAACGTGACTTTAAATCTCGGACTTGACTTGAACGCTCGGGTGTGGCTTTAACGCTCGGGGTGTGGCCCGGACGTGATTGAAGGATGATTCGTTAATTGATATCCAAATATAATATAGAAATCATTTCCGATATCTGTTGTTTAATGTTGTTTAAAGATGAATGACAGATGATTCCGTGCCGTGATTTCACATCAGTCAACGAATCGATTTTAATATTGCTTAAAATAAAATTTGTAAATTCATGAGTATTCGAACTTCGTATAAACTATATTTATAGATGAATATATACTGAAAAGTTTCTGTATTATTTGCATTCTGTATAATGTTTAATTTAAATTAAAGTAGCTGGAACGAAATTATTAGTCATCATTACGGGATATGCAATTTTGAACAATTTTGTTTAGTATTTTTCATTTAATAGCAACCAGATGAATGGATAGATCAAATTCGGGTTAATTTTGTTGTGAAGAGATTTTAAGAAGCGCTTATTTGCGATATAAAACTTTCAATTAAAAAAAAGACAGACTGTATAATCCTGTCCAATCACCAGTTTTCAGTTCCTGGAGATTGGATAAGGCAGAATGGAAGACGTCTTAGTTTTTTCTGTATTTTATATGATATTATATAATGATATATGATATTCCTTTGTTCTTGAATCAACTAGCATTACATCCAATTACACGACAATTCGCCATAGTGACATTTGCGACTAATAAACAACACAATAGCTCCAGCAAAATCACGCGTAAACACAAATAAAACGTAAACAAACCATAAAGATGGCGCCGGAAAATTTACGCATGCTTATGACGTCACTCATGATGTCGACTTGAACCTCTCTATAGATGAAAAAGAAAAATTGAAAGAATGGGAACATTATATTGCAAGTCTTTTTCACGACTTTAGGGATAGTCTGCTCCCAGAGGGACACCTACCAAGGTCCATCTTTGAGGTCCTACATCCATCAATCAGGTGTGAAGAAGTACAGTATGCCACTAAACCAGAAAAAAAGAGGTAACTGGGTCAAACGAAATACCTTCTGAAATTTACAAGCTTACAAAGACTGAGGAAACTAAGGAAATTGAGTTTTTTAACATATATTCCACCGGTGACATCCCTGGAGACGGGGATTGTGATGACTTCTGATTCCAACAAAGAAATCTAATGCTAAAAGATGTAATGATTATAGAACGATAAATTTGATGAACCATCTGCTTAACATCTTTCAGGATTATTCATTCTGTGATATATCAGAAATATGAAGAATATTTGAATGGTTATTCGGATTTCGGAACTGAGTTGATACAAAGGAAGCGTTATACAGCGGTACAGAAATGTCAATGGATGCATGTTTTATAGATTTCCAACAAACGTTTGATCGGTTTTGTTTGAAATTTAGAAGAGCTAAGGCGAGATGGGAAGGATATTCGTATTATTGTTTCGAAAACAGGCATTAAAATAAGAGTTAATGGCCTAATTTCACAAAAAATTAAAATCCAAAGAGTGAGTCAAGGTTGTATTCTGTCACTCCCATTTGATGTACAGTACAGTACATTCAGAAAAAAATGTTATTTTCCCATTAGAGCTTTTCTAAAGGGGATCGTGGTGAATGAAAATGTACTAAGTAATCTGCGATATGTGAATGATGCTTTTGGCTACGAACTATGAAGATCTGCAGATATTAAAGAACATGTTTAATACCTGCACAGAACAGGTTTAGATATTATTGATACTGATAAGACTATTAGCAAACACAGAACATTGATGTGGATATCAGAATAAATAAATAATCAGATCAAACAAGTTAAAAATATTAAATATCTAGGACGTCAACTAAATGATAATTGGAATCGTAAAAATAAAATTAGAACAAGAATTGAATAGAATCGATCTGTCTTCATAAAAAAGAACAACGGGACTTGTAAAGACATGGGAACACATAATGGCGTAGCAAACAAGCTCAGTGATATTTTCAATTCTATTCTACGGGATAGAATCTTTGACGCTGAATAGCGGTAATATATATATATATATATATATATATAATTAAAATCATTCCAGATGTGATGCTACAAAAAAAGTCATGAAAATGTCATGGATGGAAATGATTTGCAATCAGGAAGTAACCGAACGATTAAATAAAAGAAATGAAATCTTAGACATCTTAAATAAGAGGAAACTGGGGTATTTTGGATACATTATGAGGAATGATAAGCATCTATTAATGCACATTATTATTCGGGAAAAGATTTTGCAAGTGAAGAACATCGTGGCTGATAGATACCAACATTTTATTCAGAAATGCTTCGAATGGTACGCAAATCCCATTGATGGTAGCTATGTTCTGTAAGGACATGGCACAAGAAGAATAAATAAATAACATAATAAATATTTGCAAGAAATATAGTTAATATAATTTTATCTAATGTAATGATAACAATATACGGTTGATGTAGTTAATAAACACAAACTTATTTTATCAGACGGCTGGATAACCGAGGAGATAACGCGTCAGCCTACTGCTCTAGGAATCCAGGTGAATAATCCTAGAAATTTTTCATGGGCAGTTTTTTTTATTTTTAACTCTATCCTGTGAGCACTGAGAGGGAATTTTTAATCATACCCAGTGTGGGTTCGACCACGCACACAATGGAGATGGCTGGATAGTGAGAGACTAAGTTCTATTTAATTCGGGACAAAAAGTTCCTAGAGAGTTATCGTCCGAATCCAATCCAGGTTCCCCAGATCAGGTTGGCTGACGAATTAACTGCCTCGACATCTGGTCCTCTCACAGGAAAGTCTGTTTCTATCGGTAAGCATGATTAGTTCACCCAGGCCCGGAAGAATTAATGATGAGTATGATTTAAAAAAGCCTTCTCGCTGCTTACAGGGTGAAAAGAGTAAAAAACAAAAAGCATCAGCCTACTACTCTGAGGATCCCAGTTCAAATACTGATAGGATCTCTTCGAATTTTCACGAGTGGTGTGCCCGAGTGTGTGGGATTCTGTTCCTTATCATCTGGCTGGCCTATTACGGCTCACAAAATAATTAAAGGGAGTGTCATAATGGCTCCAGGACGAAGAATGACTTGCAAAAGTAAGTTTATGGTTGACACTACATATATATATATCGAATAAACATAATAGCATCATAAAATATACGTAAAACATTTTGCTCAGCTTCAATTTAATTTGTCTTTTAAAGTCTTACGAACTGTACGAATTTTATTTACCTTTAATATCTTTAATTTGATATTTTCTGTAATTTTTCTGATGTTCAATTTTTTCGAGATTTTTTTGTTTCCTGAGTGCCGCCCTAAATCGTTGTTTCGCTTTCGAAGTTGCTTTTGGATCTTCGGGATTCCACAACCTCTTTAATTGAGACCATTCCTGTAAATATTTATTTCTATTATAAGCATATTCATGCAAAAGTTTAAAGTCACTTTTGTATGACCATGAGATATTAATAAATGAGATAAAATATGACCAGAGATATTCACAAAACGCAAAATAATCAATTTTTGCGTTTTATGATCATAAAAAAATAATCGAAAAAATTGATTGTTTTTTATGATGATAAATCTTTAGTTACTAAATTCGCGTACGTGAATTTTGTAGTATTGGTTTTATTCGTATACGGCAACGCTACACCTCTCGGGAGGACTTTCTATGAGAAACTGGACCCTAGCTAAGTGTTACTAACGTGAAGAAAACCCGGAAAGCTCCACGTGGCCCACGGAGGACCCCGCTACCAACTACCAGTTTTCAGTGGTTTTATCCATTCGGCCGATGGTGGGTGAATTATGTAGGAATAATTTATAACACGGATTAATTTCGAATAAGTCTCTACTCCTAAACAATTATTTCAGTGTTTATAGGCCTATTACAAAATTTCAAAATAATTCCAATTAAAGTATGTTGCATAATTATTAAAACATTAAAAATTTAAGAGGAAAATGAATTAAAATGAAATATGATTTAAGACGAATATTAATAAAATGCACAGAAATAAGAATTTTCAAATTTCGGCAAATTAAAAATGCAAATTTCGCCTGTTGCTAAAGTATACTATTAATAAACTTATTTGATGGCCGGTTATCAAGTTAACTGTTCAGGGATTTGTCCAGATCGGTTTAGAAATCTGAGAGCGGTTGATTGATACAGTAGGGGAAACGGGGGAAATCCTGGATTCCGGAAAAAGTCATGATTTTTATTAGTCACGTGGTAATGGCTTATGGTGTTGTAGCAACCCCATTCATATCAAAATAATCAGTTTTGTTACGTTACAAGTAAACATAACGCGTGTCACATGACTTCAATTAGATTAGATTAGGTAACTTCAAATCTAAGGTAGTTTGAGTAACATTTTCCGAAAAACGGCAGGGAACGTGTTCCCTGCCGTTTTTCGGAATGTCCTCTGAATCTTCCTTCAGCAGCATCCATATTCTCAAAATACGGGATACGCCATTGGCTTGCGCGTTTTCGTCCACGTGCATGAAACATAGTAAAAATTGCTGAAAACTCATTGTTTTTGAAAGATTTTACTCTTTGAGTAAGTGTGTATCACAAGTATAATCCAATCATTTATAGGAATATCTAAAAACTTCACATGATAATGTGCCTTGTGCTAGTAATTTATCATATATCGAAATGTAGATAGGATAACGTCTATCTTTCCAAAGCTGGTTAGAATCAAACACGGCGATTTGGGGCAACCGCAGACAGCTTTATGGTGTCCGAAATTGTTTCGTGGTTAATTGTATGCTATATTCACTCGGTTTTTCTCATAAAACTCTACAATTTTAGATTGCCATGGTCAGGAGCAGATCCTGATAATGACAACGAAAAGTTGTAATGATTTAATATTTAACCTCTTGGCGCGGACTTTTTTTAGAACCTTATATTAAAAGCAATAAAAAATATTTAAAACTGAAAAAAAACGAAAGAAATGTGTTAATTTTGAAGAAAAAGCTTCGAAGTACAATTTCCTTTTTCTCGCCTTAGCGCGAAACTTGACACTGATGAGTCATTGTTTACACAGCTGGATGACCTTGAGAACAGCTGGTGTCGTGTTTCGCGGGACATTCTCATGAAACTCTCGGGAGGAGAAGGGTAAAAAGTAGGGTGAATACTAGATGGCGGTATATTTCGAAACTTTTTTTTTAAATTACGATTTTAATTGAAATTTCCGACCCCCCGACCTAATTAAACGTAATTATAAAAAAATCTATTAATTAAAAAAATTAAAAAACTATTGGATATTGTTTTGACATCAGAAAATAGCTTTAAATAACTTTACCGAAGAAAAATCGGCACGCTAGAACTTTAGAAAGATGAATGAAGTTCCATAAAAAAATCCCATAAAAAAACAATTAAGCGTTAATCGCGCGTCATTAAAGGTTAATTAAAATCGCAATAAAATTTTTTCGCGCGGGTAAAAATTTTTCAAAAAATTTTAAGACAGAAAACATTTGAAAAATCAAAAAAAAATTTTTTTTCGGGGCCCAAAGTACCGTTTGTTTTGTAACGCTTCGTAACATTAAGATGTTCATTTCCTTTTTTTAAAATAATAAATTGACAAATCTATTGTATTTCAATTTCTAATGAATATAAGTTAATAAATTATATTTCATTTCTTTATTTCCTTTGTCTGCCAAATTTTGGCCACTTTCTAGCTGTCCGACGTTGCCCAGACACTGTCCGCTATTATCCCGCGCCACGGGAATACCGGACACTACAAGTTGCCAAGTTTTTTCCCCAAAACAAAAAATAATTAGACTTTTTAATGTCCTATACCATATAGTAGCCAATAGATTGGAATATCAATTGATATTATAGAAAAATTAGACCTTTTTATAAGTGTCCAGGTAAAGACTAAAATATATTGTGTCCGGATACCCCAGTTTCCATCCTATATCGATCTCGTCCCTTGTCATCCGGCTGCTCCCATTGAGAACCTGTACTACGATGGGCGTAAAAGAGAGGATCTTTTAATGTCCACAAGACGGAAAGAATTGAAAGTTAATAACTTTTTATATAAATTATTTTAATTAAATGTGAAAGATTCTTTCAGACGCCATTTACTTTTTCACATCATCGATTAATTAATGCATTCTCTTGAAAACATCCAAATTACAAGCTATAATTCACTTGTATATTTACATTACAGCATTCATACTTCTGTGAATACCTTCGATAATGACAAATAAACAGTTATACTACATTCATTTTATAAAAGTGAACTCGTTCAAAAATGGGAGGTTTAAAGTTAAACGAGACATTACAGCATACACCAACATTTATAGATGGACAGCCTGCTGTCCGAGCTGTAAGATGCCGGCTTACCACACTGGTGGACCCGGAATTGAATCCGGGTGGTCGAAAAACCCAAGGTACTTTTCATGAGACGTTCGTCCCGGATATATCGGGACTTGGCCCTCATCAACCGGCTGTCCCCTTGTGGATTTGGCCGAACCCACGATAGGTATTAAAGGTGTTTTAGCATCCATAGAGCGAAAAGGATTTAAAATGAACACACACACATACAGACACTCGTAAGAATGTCTATCGACTAAATACTTCTACATAATTTTTAGATGAAAAGGCTGATTCCAAAATGGCTGAGAGTTTGGTTACAACTCAAAGTTACCTATTTTTTGAGACGAAACAAAAATAAGGTTTTTGAACAATATTCTTGAAAATTTTAGAACTGTAGTTTCGTCTCATCACAGAACTTTTAAATGAGAACATATTCCACAGTCATCTTCAACAACCACTTCATCACCGCCACTTTTATTACAATATTCCCTTAAAGCCATTCAAAAAATACTCATCAACTTCGGAATGGACTATACTTAATTTTAACAAATTTGAAGATTAAAAAAATTCACCTACTTTACTCACTGTTATTAGTAATCAAATGACAATTGTTTTGTCAAAATTATAATTTCATAAATACCTCATAAACTTCACCATCCGCTCGACTATATCTAGAATTGGATTTATGTATCCATTGCAATCCAAATATTCCCGCATCTTCATCTATCCATCTCATTTTATCGTTAAATCGCTTATTGTCTAAATTCGGGATTATATAATCTTTTAATAATTTCTTCCCATTTTTTTTGGGCATTATGTACGATCTTTCTAGAAAAAAAAGAAAAGAAAATGTGTAAAAATACAAATTAGAAAATAGTTACTAATGTACAGTCAAACCTGTTTTTGTGCGGTCTTTTTCTGTGCGATTTTTATTTGTGTGATTTGTTTTTTGTGCGGTATATGAAAATTTCAATCAAATTGGAACATAATTGACTCCTGTAAAATTTTTAAAAACTCTATTGGTTGTTTTCTATGACATCAGCAGGTTTTTTCATTTTTTATTCAGTAAAATTTTTTTCTCATACGTTTATTTCAGTCCCCTCTTATTTTAATAGCATAAAAACCATAAATATTATGTTATATTTGAACAGATGCAGTAAGTTAGCTCCCCTCCAGCTTTAGACTGCAGGTGTGAAATTTCACGCCTTGTTAAATGAAATAATACTTCCTGCAGCTATATTTATCAAATAAAATCATTATTTAACGATTATTTTTAACTTTTTAATGTTAGATTCGTATTTAAGTGGAAATAATTAATTAATATAAAAAATTAAAATTCTTAGAGGATTTTTTCCCCATTAGGTGTTGCAGAAAAAGGCCCAAGGAGTTAAAAAAGCAATTCCTAGTTATTTCGTACGGTTTCGAGTTATTTTCTACGTGAGACTTTTTTTATGCGGTCCCTATTCACCGCATAAAAAAATATTTTTTTAATTGTGTTGCGAAAACTATTTTTTATAGCCACTCGTGAAGTTTCGCGCGATTTTTTTTATGCATTTTCTTTTATGCGGTCCCTATCCCCCGCACAAAAACAGGTTTGACTGTATTTAATAATTAAAATAATTTCGAAAATTAGATCATTAAAAAATTTATTATAAATTTTAGGAATTAAATTCAAAAGATGTAATTTATGGCATAGGAAAACAACGAAAATGTCAATATAGCTAGACAACATCGGCGTCGATATATATACTGTATAAACGTAAGGGGCAATAACTTAAAAACTGTATACACCTGTTTACTGTGTACGCTTGATGTGCAATGATTGTAGCACAATCATTACAATCCAATGTGGATAGCACAATCGTTCCAATTGTAATTAAAAATTGGGTGGATCTTGGGAGGCTGATCCTTATTTAGGTGTTTACACACGCAAGGAAAACTTGGAAAAACTCCACGTGGCCAGCCCGTTTGCGAGGTGCGAACCCGTGACCAACTTACCAGTGTTTACCAGTGTTCAGTGGCATTAGCCACTCGTCCACTTAGTGGCGGGCAAACCCGTGATAGGCGAAGAACTACTTTATTCATTTTTATTTGATGAATATTGTTGAGTGAGAAGTTATTTTTAATTCCCTGAATATACAGATGTCAGTTGCGTTATCTTTATGATGCACGTTCTCGAATTGTTTTCTTTTGTGTATGACGACTCGAAATTTTTCCTCTCAAATGTTTTGAAATAGAGTAACGTAGAATATATTGGTTATTGCAAGCTGAATTATTATATAAAATTTAATAAAGAATACATTGGTAGTCTTTTTTTCATCCAATAAGAACGTTAAACGCAGTGCTACTGCTGTTTACATATTTCGAATGTTACATTTGAAATTTAATTAAACGGAAAATGATCATTGCGAATTCAAACTTTCTCGGAAAGATGCGGATATAGTGTCGAAGTACAATTAATTTGTACAACAGGAAAATGTTCCGAGTATAAAAATGTGTGCCTACATAATTAAAAAAGCATTCTTCACCAACAGCGGGAGATTACGTTACAAAAACATGGAGCGATTAGTAAAATCGCGATTGCTAAAAACAGATTTAATAGACAATAACGGGTTAGGGCAGAGTCGACTACCCTTTTTGAGAGAAGAGAGATTTTTTATCTTCATAGAACAGAACATATCCAGAACAGACTACCCACGAAAAATTCCTGGGTTGCTCGCCTGGCCCGTTAATGACATCTATTTTTAAGGAAAGAAAAATATATTAAAGAAAATATGTTTGGTATAAAATGTCATTCAGGGAAAATAAAACGAATTTTTTAAATAAAATAAGTTTAATAGGGTCTTGTTTTGCGCGAGACTGATATATTTAGGTTTGTGTTTTCGCGAATGGCGAATGACTAGATTAATCCTTAGATGAACGAGGTAATTCTAACGAGTAAGTTGTATACACGTTGATTATTATTTTTACTATGAAATTTATTGTGGAGAAAAATTAATGATATAAAAATTATAAGCCGGTCATACGGTGCATCTAGATTTAAATAATCAATATTGCAATATATTGTTTAGAAATAAGAAGTAAATGTAACATAATTAAATCAATTAGGTTATGAATTAAATAATTGACAATTATTGAAGTTTTTGCAAATATGTTTGTCTGCAGTTTTAGAAATAAGAATAAATATTCAATGTTTAGTTAATATTCCAAATGCAGATAATTAATTCGCATTTGCTAAGTGTAACAAGCGAAATCGGACGATGAAAAATTAGCTTTCTATAATAAATAAATATCGCACTTATAATAACAACATAAACTTGTACTGATAAAATAATTTGTGAAAGGCAATAATGTCTTAATGCAAAATTAAAAAGACGATAAACGATCCAAAACTGTTGTTTTTCCAGAGTGTAGCCTTGAAATCCCGAATTTCCGTTGCAATTCATTCAGATCGACAGTATCGAAGTTCGAAGTTTCTGTACAAGAATTTCATAACGTCTCTCTTCGTAGATGCTGCTTCTAATAAATTCATCATCATTCTAGTGCTTTGTTAACTCTGAAACTTTAAAGGCAGATTATTCTCTGGCAAACCTTGCAGTTACAGACTACGAAACCTCTCGTTCCTCGTGTCATTTAAATTGTCATCGGCTAATAGTAAGGTCTTTTTTATTTTACGCAAATTAATTATTTATAGACTACATATAATGGAAGTGGTTATCTGATAAATGAAAATTAATTAAGAATATGATCTTATGAAGGACTTAGAAGTCGTAAGAGTATGTTATTGAATAGATGAAACAGAATACATGCACATTCAAAATGCTTTTCCTTTAAAATAAGATTTTTCATACTAATAATTACGCCTTCTCTGTGATAAATCACGGGGCTTTAAGGCACTTTTCAGATTATATTCGTAGTATTATTTTTGTCGCTTGCCAAGCTCTTAAGAGGGTTTTCGCGATTTTATTTATTAATTATCTTTACTTTTGTTTCACACGCGTTTTTTAGACCTAGCGCTATTGCGCACCACATAATGGTGTAAATGCTTTCGTGGGCTTTTTTATGCCCTGGCAATTGAAAAAAAGGCTGTGATTCGCTTTACGGCAGTGGTCTGGAACCGTAGCGAGTTATGTCTGTATTGCATGAACTTAACAAATAAACACGAAGAATTGATTTGTAGTATCGTAATTTAGACTTGTATTTTAATTATTTTTGTAATTTTTAAAAGTTGCCATAGTTAATTGTAATAAATACGGAACTATATATTGACAACTAATTAATAAACTTAAATTAACCATTAAATAATTAAATAAATAATATCTAATTAATTAAATTATGATTTTATATGTTTTTTTTAAATCAAACTATCATTACCATTATAAAAATATTAAAAGTCGGCGTCATGGAATGAAAAATCTTTTGCAAGTTATTAATTGGAATTATATATATTATAAATTAAATAGTACGATATTTTGTTAATTTTAAAGGCGTCTTAAAATGTGTAATTTTTCTGACCTGTTAACAATTGGAGTGATGGTATAAGGCAACGCAACACATGGGCAATTCGCCCGGAAGGCCTTTCTATGGGAAACTGGCCCTTATTTAGATGTTAGACATAGACACGTGAAAAAAAAACCAGAAAACCACGTGCCAGCCTTTGCCAGTCGTAAACCCACGACCATCAATAATTTTAATATAGGGCCTAGTTTAAAAACTGCATTTTTAATAATCACAAAAAATGCCGAAATTCGTTCATAATTTTTGTCGATGATCAATTATAATTTATTTAATAAGCTAATAATTTTGATGATTAATTGTCTTAAATGGCTGTTAACTCAATATCAAATAAAATAGACTATTAATAAGATATTTTTATCGACGAACTCAAATTTCTTATCCAAACAAATAATACCCAAGTACAATTATTTAAAAAACAGTTTCAGAAGATCAATAGATACATTTGATCCTATTAAAATACACAAATTATATATCAGTGAATGATTTATGAAAATTATATTTGATATAACAAATTTTTTATGTAACGTTTATATATATAAACGTGAAAGTCTACGGCAATTATTAGTTAGGTCTAGCCATTCCTCATAAATCTTCCTGTAAAGTCATGCATTGATACATGTACAGTACAGTACCTTGAGCGTGTTCATTACCAATAAGGCATGTATCCAAACAAACATATCCTAAACATTTAACATCAAAAATATAATTGAAAAAATAAATAAATAAACGTATTACAATAGTCCGTTTGAATATGTTCTCACGAAAATTCTTCTAAATGACTGGAAATTAGCATTTATTTTTCTTGTTTTAAGATTAAAGAGCATATTTGCCAATAAAATATTATAATTCTATGTTCTAGTTCTAGCATTATATTATTTCATTATTTAAGTTTAAAAGCCCAAAAACACAAAACTTTTTTATCTGTTAAGCAAATCCTTACTGTCTATCATATAACATGTCTCTTTAAATTTTTTTATTATCAGTAGATGTTAAAATATTCTATTAAATATTCAATATTTATTGAATAAAATAATAATAATAAAATCATGTCAATACAGGTATAGTTTAAACACTATATTAAGGCCTATATATATATATATGAAAATTTAATATTGATCTACAAGTGATTTACTGTAAAGTATCAGTAAAAATGCCAAGGTCGGATAGGGCTTTTAATGACACTTTTATTTATTATATTCACCGCCAATTACCATTTCAAAACTATAGTATATTACAGACTCAAAAATAAACTATACTAATAGGCCCTAAGCTATAATATTAATATATAACAGGCCTGTATAAAATAATGATGTAAAAAATGTGAGGCCCTAAGGTGCAGTTTGTATAACTTACTCCACGTTAAAATCCGGCCCCATATAAACGAGATATTCGTCAAACAATCGATTTGTTTGGCAATTACATCTGTACTTCTTTTTAATACAGTATATTGTAAACTGTAAAGATCAAATTATAATAATACCCGTTTTATAAAGTGACTAATGACCATATTATTTCACTTGTTATATATTATAAACATCCAAGAGACCTTGGTGAAATTATTAGCCCAATTAATCTATTATTAATCCTATTTAAAATCTATTAAATATTATTAATTATTTTTAATTTATATTTCAAGAGTAAACTCACCTCGACGCTCGTAAACTGAGTTCACGTCTAACTCAACTTTAAATGTTTTTTTTTTGTTTCTCGACTTGTGACGTCAGCGTTTTCTAATTGGTTCATATCTGATTTATTGTTTATATCTAGAAAGATATTGAATTACTTATTGTAGATACAAATTCGGATGATTTTACACTTAATTCATTTACAAAATACCGTTTTAATTTATATTTTTAAAAGAATTAAATGTATATTTAATTGTTCATTTCTCATAAAATATTTTCTATTTTTTTTTGCTTTTTTTATTTTGATTTTCGATTCTATACATTTTTTATGAGAACTTTTCATGAAAAAATCAAAACTTCTGTAGAGTATTTTCTCCATTTTTTTTATTTTAAAATTTTAAAAATCATTTTTAAATATAGATTTATACATTTAATATTAATATATTTTAAGTTGTTACATTTATTAAATATTTAAAACTACATGTACATAAACACGTAAATTAGTTTACGTAGGCTTAAATTTTTATTAACCTGAATAGTTCTATATAGTTTTATTTTTTTAAAAAGTATTAATCTCCTAGTTATAAATATTATCTAACTAATTAGGATTTTTTCGAGTTTGAAGAAACTTAAATTGATTTATTTAAAGGGATGCGGTAACGCAACACGTGGGCGATTTGCCAAGGGGGAGTGCCTCCGGAAGGACTTTCTATGGGTAACTGGCCCCTATTTGAGTGTTTAGACACGTGAATACAACCTGGAAAACTGCACGTTGTTGAGGTGCGAACCCGTGACCTCAACAACCGGTGTTTGGTGATTTTATACGTTGGGCCTACAAATTATTCATTTATCAATTCAGATTAACACTTTCTAAAAAATCATAAATTCAATGCTTCTAACGCAAATATATATATAGGAATTCCGATAACATATTATTTGAAAAATGTAAATGATCTATTTAGATAATAAACGCAATGCTAATTATCAAACTGATAAGGGATTTCATAGGTTAGATGTAGTTATTCTAATAATGATGATAAAAGGTTGATTAAACTTATTTTTTAAAAATTCAATTGAAGTTTTATTAATTTCATTATTTATTTATCTTATATACCGGTCAAGTTAAAGTATTTAGAGGGTTATTGAAACCCGAGAGATTGTTTCACCCCAAGAGAACTTGACCTTATATTTATAAAATACGAAATGTATTTATAAAAAATTTGATGATCGAATCAATTACTGACTAAAATAATTCATAAATTCTACTTAGATTATAAAAAGGGATTACAAAGATAGATTACAAAGGGAGCTTTAAAATCAACCATAAAACAATACAATGAAAAATAAGTAAAAAATAGGTTTAAAATGATTAAACTTAGGATTATTTTTAAAAAAATATTTATATATTGACTTACAAATTGGTTATATCGCATTAGAAGACGTATAAAATGGTTCTTTTTTGAAATGTTATTCTATTTTTGAGGGTTAATAACAGGAGAAATCCAGGACATACAGTCACTCGATCAACTAATTAATTCAGATAGGAAAAATGCCTAAATGAATTAATTATGACTTAAAATAAAAATTAATTGAATTAATAGATAGAAAGGAAGCTTTTGAATGTTTTTATAAAATATTTTGAAATTTGAATATTTTTTCATTGGATATTTATAATATTTGTTTGTTTAAGTGTTTAAAAAGCTGCATTTTATTTAATGGTGAGTTAAACTTTGACAAAAGATTATTTTTATGCTCAGCTTTTACTTCTAAACATAAAATAAGCTAATGTCATTCTTTAAAAATATGAAAATTTTAATATATAATTGTAATTTATTCATTTCGATTACATCACTGTTTGTAATTTTTAACAGTTGTACAATTAAATCTTTTCCAATTAAAACTATTATAAAGTCGAAATATTGAGCAAAAATGAATACAAAATAATCTCCAAAAGCCACTCCCAATAACGGCCATTTTTTATGTTTCCGTCAGAGGTTTGACTGTAATAAAAAAATGTAATAAATGATTATAAAATAAGGTATACTGTACTATGACTTTTTAATATTTAATTTACATTTAGATTTATATTAAAAGTGAAGCATTTTCAAGAATTATAATAATTTACAAATTAGGCCTATATATTTTAAAAAGATTTAAAAAATTAATTACTTATGATTATTCAGTAATAAATATTTGTATACAACTACAAATTTTTAGTTGTATAAAATTTGATTTTAGAAATTCGTTTTATCAATACAGACAAATTCTTTAACTCAATATTCTTCTGCCAATAACTTCTTTCAGGAAATTCTGAGAAATTAATTATCTGAGAAGTGATAAGATTAAAGCTATGTGAGTTCGGCAAGATAAACGCACAAAAAATTATACTGAAGAAAAGATCAAGTAATTTAAACTCAGTATTTGTCTTTAGATTTGTACTTTAAACTTGGGAATCTCAATTTTTTTTTTTTTTTTTTTTTAACTTTAAAAAGAATATTTATATTTTATTACTTATATTTGTGAGCAGAGCTGCTCTTCTGTTTAAAAACAGAAAATTGTTTTAAATGTTTTAAAGAACAATTTATTAAAAGTCTTAAAATTTCACCCATGAATGACGAAAGCGCGCAAAATACTTGCCACTATTTTAATTCGTCACTCATATTATTTATTTATTAAGTTACGGCAACGCAACACTTGGGCGATCTGCCTAGGGGAATGCCTTCCGGGAGGTCTTTTTAAGGGTAACTGATCCCTATTTAGGCGTTACAAACGTGGAGAAAACTGTGGGTTCACGTGGCCAGCCCATCTTGGCTAGGCGCGAACACACCACCGAACTCTCTGTGTTCGAGGAACGGAGCCGCTTGGCCCATTCGTCACAGAAATTTTATTCCGAAGCTTTTTATTTTCGTCTCCTTTTTTCCACATAGCCGTCAACATTCGAAATGGGAGCGGATGGGATCCTACATATCCCAGAAAGCCCGTGAAAAGAAATTCTAGGGTTTTTCGATCGCTCGGATTCGATTCCAGATCCCCCATAGCACTAGGGCACTGTCTTAATCGCCTCGGTCATCCGGCCATTTATCTCAAAGCTAATACAGGTAATTTTTAGATTCCTTTATATTGTATATAGTTCTTATGTATACCACTCGTTTAATTTTAACTCTTTTCACCCTACATTTACTATGAGGATTTTTCCCGTGTCTATCGCGGCTCCGGCCATCCTATATAACTCTTAATCTACATTAGTTTTATTAAAACATGAAGTATTCCAAAATGACACAAGAAATAATTTATTTAGAACACAGTAAGTATAGCCTACATATATATAGGTGCTAGCACTTAATAACAATGCATATATTTTATTTGTTATTGTAAATATTAGCACAACGATCATAATTATAATAGACTCACATACGCTAGTATTGTTCAAGCAGACCAAGAAAAATACATCAGTTATATTGTGTACTGTACATATTTATGATAAAAATCTGTTTATAAGAACTTATTCCGTTTATGGTAAGTGTACGATTATAGTACTGTACCGTACATACTGTAATGAGAAAGTAGGCCTATATTAAGATAAGGAAAGAAAGGGTTTAAAAACCATTTTAAAATTAAAATGAGTTTTCTTAACTATCATAAATCAAATTTCTAATTCTTATTTATAATTCTAATGATAATTTAAGCATATTAAACCGCTATTGATTTTATCCTATCCTTTCCTATCCGTCCAACTAGTGGCGGATTAACCATTAAGCTGGGTAGGCTAGGTACTGTACCTGGATGGGAAGGGGACCCAAGAGCAAACGGGGGGAAATAATAATACAAGTTTAATTGATATGTTATTTCAACGAAAACTTAATGTCGCTTTACTTCAATTTAACAAAGGCTTTATTAAAGCTCAGTCTAGTGGCCCGGGTAGTTTATCCTCTGCTACATACAACAGCTGTTAAAACTTTCTCCACATTTACTTCTAGAAAGTATTATCCATATCTATATTCCAGTTATGCATCTAATTACTCAAACATTTATCTAAATAATTTGAACACACGATATAATTTAAGGTGTAAACGATTAGAAAGAAAAGCATTCCAGGCCCATGTTGTGAAGACTCACAGAACCAGTTTTGAAAAAGAGTGAAGAAAAGAGCATCTAACGTTTTAAAATAGTCCCATTCAATTAATTCAGTCAACTTATATGATTTTATATTGCAATACTAATCAGGTTGCAATTGAGTTATAATTGTTAACAAGAAAAATATTCGAGCAATGATATACAGTATTAATTTTCTAAACAGTTAACTTACTTTAATCATATTTTACTGTCCATATAAAGTAATGAATTAATAATTTATCAAAAACTATTGAATTATTTTTAAAATTAAAAATCTTATTATTCTTTCCGCGAAAGTCTAGTTCATTAATTAAAATTATGATCAAAGGATTTATTTTCATAGCTTTTAATACTCTAAATCATTGCGAAGAGCATATATTTTCAACATTACACATAAGTTAGAAGTGCCAAAACGCCTAAAATGAGGACAAAGTTTTAAGTCTCGATTGATAAATAATTCTTTACGAGGCAAATTATTTAATTTTCTTACTTTATCGTCTCTTCTCTTTTTATTTAATTATTATTAATACTTTAATGCTAATGAAGACTATAAACGATAATTTATGATGATCAAGACTTAAATATCTTAGAAGCAGAAGTTTAAAATTATTATACCTGACGTTGCAAAATTATGATTATAATGCAACGTTTAGTTATAAATTTTGGTCAATGAAATGATTAAGTTTAGCTAATATAACCGTTTGATTTTAGGAGACGTCCATTAATTAATTACCTGTTGTGTACAATGACGTACCCTCCCTCTTTAAACTGTACACGTAATTAATGGATGACCCTTTACTTAAAAAACAATTTGAAATGGAATGATTGTTTTAGCAATATATTATTAACAACAGATTAGAGTTATCAACAATAGAATCACAATACGATCTTATAATAACGTGTAGCCATAACCAGTATCAAAACTAGTTTTGTATTTTTGAATGGAAGATACATTATCTTTAGGAAACGTTTATTGGGTGAAAATGTCAATAATAACGGTTTATATTAAACTTTAAATCGGATAAGACAAATTAGAATTTTATCTTTGTAACAACTGATCCCATTTTACTTTTCAATCAAATCCACGAAGTATGGCGACGAGTAGGCTTTTGAATGATCTATGTATTGCATCTTGTTAATGTCAATATACTTTGCTTTTAATTAAGGATGCAACAAAATACTTAGATAAATATAAAAAGTCGAATTGTATATCTACAATGTAAGACTAAAATATAAATTTTATGACAGACTTTATGCGATTCTTTATTAAATAAAGTATGAATCAATTTCGCTCAGTGTTTTGCTTTAAAATAACGCTATAAAACCTGTTTAAAATGGAAAAATCGGTGCAGTGCGATTCCGATTCATACAGATTTTACTGTACTTTGCGAAATTTCTATCATCATAAGTTTAAAATATAAAATATTTATGTTAATAGAACCATAATTGCAAACTATGTTTACCATATTGAATACATTAATACACTGTACAGTATTTAATTTTCTTTTAATAACCTGATTTAGTGTTTCCCAAAGTGTGGCACGCGTACCTCAAGAGATACGCGAAAGATCTTCAGGAGGTATGTGACTTTTTAATACCCAAATGTATCACAGACAAATAGAATAATTACTGTAGTAACGAATTATTTCAAACTTATATATTTTCCAATAAATTAAGTAATGTATTTCGTACGAATTCTTCCGCTTTAGTATTGGTACAAGTGCTACATTGGAAAATTGGCCAAAGAATTTGTTTTTTGATAAGACACAAACGAAAATTTAAGAAGATTGCACCAATGTCAAAATTTTGAAAAACACTGGCCTAGTTTAATAAATTAAATTAAATATTTAATCTTTAAATCATTGTGTAATGCATCTTATTATGATAAGAATCAAAATTAAAGAAATCAATGATAAAATATTAGCAAAAAAACTGAAAAATTAATTTTATAAACATTTAAAATAAGTAATGAATGAATAGCGTTAATATTGCGTATTATTATTATTAGTATAAAGTTGTAATAATCCATTTGAAATAATCAAAATTTATGTGTAAATATTTTCAAGCAACTTTAATTGATTCTCAAAACTCCGTTATTTCCGATATTAAACTATTGCATGGTTAACAGGAAATGTTAGAAAACCATTCGAATGTTGTACTTTGAATGTCGTCTTCAATAAATTCCAAAGCTCTATTATCAATAAAACTCGAAATATTGTAAAACATTGTTTTAATAAAATATTACTTAGCGTAATAAATATCTTTTAAAATAAACTAAAGAATATTTTCGTTTTAAATTACAGAATATCCTAGTATTAAACAGGAATGTAGAATCTTTTCAAGACCAAAATATCACCCAGAACATAAATTTTACATACAAAATTTCCTCGAAAATAATTACGAAGAACGAATTAATAATTATTGCTACATAGTTTGAAATATTCTAATTAAATCATACAAATAAATAGTCCAACCGTATAGTTTTCCACGCAACAGTAAATTGATAAATTAAAGTAAAAGTATTTAAATTTAAAAAATATATATTTAGTTTAAGCACGTACAGTCATAGAATTATAAACTTGAGGTAATAAGTTGATTGATGAAAATTTGTAGCAAATGCTGCACCTGAACTTTATTTACTGGTCACCAATTTACATACTATTGTTTAATTCTCCATGATTTCCTGCCCGTGTAGATGTACTTTCGATGTAATAAGGAGTTAGTTCTTTATTTTTTTAATGGTGTCGAACAAATGTTGTGCAATTTTGGAGCTATTCTGGCAAGGAAAAGCATCAATGTGAAATTGTTCGTCTGCTCGGTGTTCCAAAAATGACAGTCTCAGATGCAGTTCGACGATTCAAGGAGCTTGGCCACAATGGTGACCGTCCCGGACATGGAAGAAAGCGCACTGTCAACACGTCTAGGAACCGCAAGATCATCACAAAGCGAGTTGACTGACATGCGAAGGTCTCCACGAGAAAAATTGCTCGTGAGATCAGAATCAATCGCGAATCGGTGCGGTTAATGGCGAAAAAGGAACTCGTACTCAAGCCCTACAAGTTCGAAAAGGTTCAGCTCCTCACCGATGAAAAACAAGTGCGTGAGACTCCAAAGATCCCGTTAACTCAAGCGTCGGGCCGCAGGTCGACAATGGGAGTGCATTCTCTTCACAGACGAGAAGCTTTTCTCCGTACAACCATCAAAACGACAGGAACTGGTCCGCGGGGGCTCCTGGACGCTCAGCCGTCATCGAACATCACAAAATCCAATGTCAGTTCATGGTTTGGGGCGGAATTTGTGCGAGCGGCAAGACACCCCTTGTTTTCGTCGATCAAGGGGCCAAAATCAATCAAGATGTGTACCCCCATGACATTCTCGAGGCTGTGGTACTTCTGTGGGCTCAGCAGCATTTTGGCAGTGCGAAATGGATGTTTCAGCAGGACTCGGCGCCGACACACAGGGCGAAGAAGACTCAGGAGTGTGCAAGGCTCATTTTTCCGATTTCATCTCGTCTGCGGAATGGCCACCGTACTCGCCGAATCTGAACCCAATGGACTACAGTGTGTGGACCATTTTGGAGGCCAGGGCCTGTTCTAAGTGCCATGAAAGTTTGGAGTCGCTGAAGCAATCCTTGCGCTGGGAGTGAGACAAACTGTCTCCAGAAGAGTGTGGCCCATCGCTGAGAATTTCAAAACGCGTTTGGGGCTCTGCGTCAAAGCAAAAGGAGGCCACTTTGAAACTGGCTGAATATCTGATTAATACGTAAAGTATTGTCACTGTTATATGCTGTCGTTTTGCTAATTTTCATTTCTTTTAAATTTACGATACAAAAAACTTGTACGAGTTAATTCATTGTCAATTATAAACTTGAGGTAATAAGTTGATTGATGAAAATAAAATTGAAGCCAAAAGCGACAGGACTCGGTATTTAGTGGTTTTATCCACTCGATCATTGATGGGACTTCCTGTACTAAAAGTTAAGAGATGTAAAACCAAAAACCGCGAGGAAAATATAATATTGTATATATAAAATGAGTATAACAGTAACAAAGATAAGATGTATCAGGTCTCATTCCTTACCATCCAATTAATCCCGTGGCCAAACCCAATTTAGGCATGATAGAAAACTTATTAATGTTTGCAGACTGAAAAGAATTTTAAAAAGTTATCAGGTACAAGTTTCGAAAATATAGAATTTTCCAAACTTATATATATATATACGATACATTAATATATGAATTACTTACAAAAAAACTAGTGTAAAAATTAATTTCCGGTAAAGTCATAAATTAAAATTAAAAACTGTATCCAATGCTACTTAATAAATAATTATATAAGAAAATACTAAACAGGTAATTAACAAAAATAAAATTTTCTTTTGTACCTTTTTCGTTACGTATTAAACATAATAGGCTTAACAAAAGAGAATGGTTCATGAGAATAGAATAAAACAGTAATTTTGCTATACTAATTCGGACTTTAAAGCTATCGTTATGAGTCATCTGTTTCGACTCATTTCAATCACATTTCCTGTAGATACGCGATATTTACTTCTCCATTTACTTCCTTTATTCATTCTGAATAGTCCACTGTACTAGAATTAATTAAAATATAATAATTCGTTCATTGTAATAAGAGTTGAATCTGTGATGAAACAATGTATCTGAAAATTTAGTATTCATCATTGATCTGTTTCTTAATGCCGATGAAACAAACACATCATCACAATCAATTTCGGTATAAATCTTTGATGAGATCGACATGCTCAGTATTTATGGCAGAAAAAGTGTTGCTACATATTTTTCAGAGTACGGACCATCCATAAATTACGTAACGTTATTTTTAATTCAATTACTACCCCATCTCCTAACGCTCCGTCACGCTGTTGCACATACTCGCCCCCAAAATTACGTAACTGTACTGAAAAATAATACACAGCACGGAGTACCGAATGTGACATCATTTTATTAATTACGCGTAAACGTACAGTACAAACAGTACAGTTTGTTATGCAACACTTTAGAAACAAAAATGTTACCCGAGACCCTAACATTACGTAACGTTTTTGTAGATACCCACCCCACCTTCATAACGACCCACCCATTCATAACTGTGTTACGTAATGTATGGGCAGTCCCTTTTGTGAATAACTTATAAAATTATGTAAATATAAATATGAATTGACTGTATGATTAAGAAATAGATTTAATTTTAATCGGATTTCTATTTTGTTTGCTAAATTACAGATGCAATGTATTAATAATGGGAAGGTTTCGGTTTTGTTTTCGTTTTGTAGTAAGATGATGATAAAAAAATATTCATTGAACTATTGCTTTACGCAATCTTTCTTTATTATCACATCTTACATCCAGTTGAGTAATGTACAGTACTTAGATAAAACGATTTCCTGGATGTCCAAGTAGATAAAGTTGTAAATATAGATATTGCTCCATTTCTTTATTTTAAAAATTATAAAAATTAGTTTATAAATATTGTATAAATTTATGCTTAAATTTTATCAATTTGTATAACTTGTTGTGGCTCTAAGCTATAACGTGTAACAGGCCCTTCTCTACGAAATAATGATACTTGTGAAAAATGTAAGGCTGTCAGTTGCAGCTTCTTTAACATATGTGCAAACCCTGTCCTATTATAATATCACATTTTTACATTTCTAATAGAAATCAATGCTTCAATCTATAAAACGATTATTTAGTGCTTATCTCGGAATAATAATGTAAAAATGTTAATAACGCAATAAAAAAATCCAGCAACGAGTTGCGTAACTTTCCCGGCAACAACATTTAAAACTGCGCGTGGTGCCATCTGTTAAGATATTTTATTTTAAAAACTTTTTGTATTATTATTGTAGTAATTATAAAATGGCAAAAGGTTAATTTTGAGGGTAGGGGTGAGTTTTGTAAAAAATCGTAAATGATAATAACGAGTAAAATTGTCGTTAAGTCGTTAAGTGTGTCATATGTCAAGTAGGGTCGACCCTACTTGACATATGACACACGACCCCTTCTATTTTCTCAACCCTAGACCTTTAACAAACAAAATTTAATAGCATCAACGCCCCTAATACATAAACTTTCCTAAAAAATTTCAGAAAATTTCCACAAAATATTAAGCTTCTAACTGAATGAACGAAATCGTGCCCACACAAATATCTATACATACAGAAAAATCCCTCAACTTTTTTTTTTACTTTTTTTTATTTTTCGAAGTTCTAAGGTTCCCTGCCTCCAAAAATGTAAAAGTTTTGGGTGGTCATTTTTGACCGATTGCCATACTTTTCTTCTATTATATATAACAGCTGGGAAAGTAAAAGGTATCTGATTAATAAGACTAGTTTTATAAGACATTCTTTTTAAACACAAGATTACTATTTATGCGTGTAAATTCTCAAGAGTTTAAAATTAATGAAATATGAACGGAACTGGATTGCATTGACGGAAGAAGGCAGCGCAATACATGGGCAATCTGCCACGGTGAGATGCTTTCCCGGAGTACCTTCTACGGGAAACTGGCCTCTATTTAGGTGTTAGACACATGAAGGAAACACGGAAAACTGCACGTGCCATCTATTGGCGAAGCGCGAGCCCGCGACCAACTACTGTGTGTAAAGTGGTTTTTGTCAACTCGGCCACTGTTGAAATACGAACTGATTATGACTTCACAAATATATGGTATCAGCACAAGATATGATATCGTGTATTCTCAGTGGGTGCAAAAGTATATAACCATTACAGCATATTATTAAATCGAGATAAGACAGTAGATCTTTCACATAAAAATAATTATATATACAGTATATATAATTATATAATTGGACTTTTAGTTACATCTCTAATACATTAAAAATTATATATGCCTTCACATCTGAAGTCAAAGACACTACAGTATTTAAATTATTTTAGAACAAGGAAATAAAGTTATTTTCAGTGCTTTTTAAGCTTCATTCGCATCCACCAGCACGTAACGTGGCAGACAAGGCACAGACAACACAGTCATCTACAACCTAGCATGCACAGATGCCTTCAGGCATACTAGGGAGTGCACGCGCGTACCATGTTCCGAAAATTTTCGATAGAAGAACTAGCCGTGATGGCAATTTTACTAGAAGAAGAAGAAGAATCAGGTTGTGTAGAAAAGCAACTAAAAAAAAACAAGGTTTGCTGTTCATCCCATGAATGTAAAACGAAAAAAAGAAGGAGAATTCTACACATTATTCAAGGAGCTTGTGGACGATGAGGACAGATTTTTGAAATATTTTAGGATGAGTAAATGTGAGTTCGAGACCATTGTAACTAGAATTGAACCAACGATAACTAAGCAAGACACAAAGTTCAAGGAGTCTTTATTGCCTAGAGAAAAAGTAGACGTTTGTTTGAGGCAAGAGCTTTATTGTTCATATAGATATTAAAATTTTTCCAGACGTTACTAAGAGTACCTGCAACTACCCTTTTCTCGATTTTGGTAAAAAATTTGGTTCAGGTAAACTTATTATAGATATAACAAAATTTGTTTTATTCTGGGACATACGTAGTAAAATAATGTTTACTGAGTATTCAGGTATTGTTTCTTATATGTTGTCCAGTCGTCGTATTTCTGGTTCTTGGATATTGTTGACTCCTTGTAGTCCTGACTCATCATTAGAAATGTTGTTCCGTTGTACTGATCCGGGTGAGGGCGAATGTGGTGATGGTGTGTTATAGAAATCGTTTTGTTGTTCTGGTATTTGCGTTTCATACGATGCAGGCGAACCTACATATTCAGAATGGGTACTTGAATGTCTAGCTCCATACCTGATATAACTCTAAATACTTCAGCTTTTGCTATTGCTCTATCTCGAGGAGGGAATGACTGAACTATGGTAGCGATACTATCAAAAAATTGCTGAATGTCATTGGTCTTCGCTTTATTTTCTAATATAAATTTCATTGGCGTGTTTGAAGGAGTTTCACTGGAAATAGGTCGCGAAATTATTTCTTTGCGAATTTTAGTCCTGTTTTCAGTGGCGTGCCGTGACATTTGATGTTAGGGAAGCTGTGTTTCTGTAAGAAGCCGACTTCCAGGGACAATCAGTTAATTGCGCGTCAGTGATGGTCTCGGGTCCATTCTTACGTGCATGGTGACGGAAGAGACAAAGACGACAAGTATCTGACAAAATACACTATATACAAAATAGTTTGCTTTAGGACAATCAGCTATTCCGACTTCCTGAGCGTCGCTGTGGTTCTTTAATCGTCGATCGAAGGTGGGACAGTGGCGTTGACAAGACTGTAAGGCACGGGAAGACTTCATCTGTTGGCGTCGGGGACACGGTCTAAGTCCGAAGTGGCACGGGTTACGGGTTGGCATAACAGACGAGAAATTGTGTTTTTTTCTTTTTTTGCGCGTTGACACATGGCGTTTTGGTTATTCGGAACGTTAACCGAGTGCCAGGTATCCTCGATTGTCGGAGATTATATCAATCTCCGTTCTTTCTTTCGTCCATTTTGATTGGTCATTCTCCCTCAATCACGCTTCCCGAGTGGTTGGTCCCTGGTTACTAAACGTAACGAGACTCTTACCTTGAGCGCGAGAAAAGTCAAAATCGAAGATGAATTCGATCTTCCATTGATCATAGGACGACTTCCTTCCGCGATTTATGGTTTCTGCCTCGCAGTTTGATATAAACAACGGGTGTCCGACTACAAACGACTTTTTCCTATGTTTTTTTTTAAATTAATAAATTTTTCTCTAAATTAACCGTTTTTTCGCATCTTTCGTGACGGGTCAGACCTGTCCGGTACATGACATTTCCATAAAAGTTTTAAACAAATACTGGAAATTACAAAAATAAACAATTTATGTATTTTAGTTCTAAAATACAAATAATACATACATAATACAAATTGATATGATACAAACAATGATAGAAAAACTTGTTTTTTAATTTCTTATAAACTAACTCTATTCGGCGATTTTTTCTGTAAAGTCGTTAATCACTTTATCATAAAAGTCGCTGGTCGTCGACTCCATCGACGTATTTGAAAGCTCTTTTTCTATTGAAATCAACGCTAACGACGACAATTTTTCCTCTGACTGAGTGTTCCCAGCCAATGTATGAATTTGATTCGTGGTTGAAAAACTGCGCTGAACAGACCCACTGGTAGATGGTACCGTAAATATTAATGATATTAAATCATATAATTCTTTTAGTACGTCTTTGTTCGGATCGACATTAATTATAATATGTTTTATGTCTAAGAGTTACTTATCAATATAGTCCGGACTTGGCCGGATGGCCGAGCGGTCAAGGTGGCAGCCTACCGCTCTGGGGGACCCAGGAATTTTTCGGGGGTGGTCGGTTCGGATATGGTCCGCGAAAGATTTAAAACTTTTATTCAATTTAAATTATTATTCCCACATTGATACAAACTGAATTTAAATTTTACTAAAAATGTTGTTTTCTATTATAATAGTACTGTTAAAGCACGTTACTCTTGAGTTTAACGATTACTTACGTTAAAAGTTTTGATTAAAGTTTATTTTTAGATTGACACAGTTTATTTTTTATTTTTCTTAAACCTTGTGGTCCCTGCTAACAACAATGAAATCAAAGTGATCCCTGGTCAAAAAAAGGTTGGGAACCGCTGAATTAGAGAATATTCCCCCGTCACTATTTTTGCCATACGCACCTATATCCACACATATAAATTTATAATTGACATCAAAGATCGTCATCAGTACAATTAAAAAAGTTATTTTATAGTTAAAATAAAGAGATCCACTGTTAGCTGGAGCTGTTATGACGGCGTGTTTGCCATCTATGGCACCAAGGCAATTGGGAAAGTTCCATACGTGCCAAAATTCCTCTTGATATCTTTAACCATTTTTTTTTTTTTTTTTTTTTGGTAGGTGTTGGCATGCATTCTTCTGTCATTTCTTGTATGATAAAAGTACATACTTCTACATACAAGAACATATTATGCACAGTGCTCACACTAAGTCGATAACTGTACGCTATAGTTAACTAGGAGTCTCCGGTTGCCAAAAATCTGCAATAAAATTAAACAAGTCATTTTTTGCGATTGTAAGAAAACACGGGCTTTACTACGCAATGCATTCGGACGTACATAAAAAAACGAAAAGAAACCCAAGGGTTTGGACATCACATATTGGAAAACCCATCCACTATTCTTTGCTCCTTGGTGTACGCGACACATCTGATACTTTTTCCAAGGAGTCGAAAAGGCGTATACATGACGCACAGAGGGATTGAGCTTAATCTGAAAATAACCAGACGAGGTATAACAGGAAAAGTACTTACTTCCATGAAATTTACTCATAATTTCGTCAACGCGAGATAAAGGGAACTCTTGGGGAACGATTACCTCGTTGATCTAAGGCCATTCTTATCTCCCCCGTTGTCTTTTCCACGATATGTATCGGAGAGTTACATTCAGATGAGCTCTCCTCAATAATCCCGGTTTTTAAATAAGATTCTATTAATACCCTCAACTCCTTTCAATAGCACTCGGGGATACGATAATGCCGAGTGTTCAAAGGGTATTGGAATTAAATTACAGGTTTATGGGACGGCTCTATCATCCCTTTTAGTTCTGTAATTGAGGTAGCCAAACAACGCGGATATTTCCTGAATATTCTATGAATTCTCTTCTTTACACTCCATTCCAAGTCATCAAGTCCTTGGATTTCCACAGGAATATTAGTTAGACAATCAAACGACACAACTCTACGCTCAAGCATATCACGCGGTTTCTCATCCATTGACCTTCTAAGACCGTCGATTATCTCAGAGATATTATTAATAACGTTCATTCCCAGGATGGCCTCATAATCAATGTGGTCAGGGAATGACATACAGGCTATAGGCTGCAACTGATCACCATATTCTATTTTGACCCGTAGTACCTGTTCACACCAGGGGCGGATCTACATAGGGACTAATAGGGCTTAAGCACTGGGTCTCCAAGTTTCAAAGGCCCATAAAAATTGAATTATTTTTGTTAATAATAATCTTTCTCTCTTATGTTTTTTTATAAACAGAGTGAGCCAACGAAAACGAAATGGCAGAGTTTTTGAATAGTTGGATTTGTATTTAAGCAAATCGCTCGGACAGGTCGATTTTATTCTCGAGGGGGACATCTTGAAAATCATGCAAGGAAAAAAAATTGATCATAAAATTAAGGCTGATAATGTGTTATCTGCTAACTCTGCTGTTTCGTTTTCGTTGGCCCACCCTGTATATAAGATAGGCCTATAAAGTTTGTAATTCAACACAATTTCATAAATATATTTCAACTCTGATTTTATGATGTTATTAAAAATGAATTTTAAACCCCAATTTAAAGATTCTTAATCTAAGAAAAAATGAGGCCGCGTTGGACTTCAATAAGCCCTAGGCCCCGAAAAACCTAGATTCGTCCCTGCATATATTATCCTATAAGTCTGGAACCGTAAGAGTTATGTTGAACTTTGTTTATTATTTTACAGGTAAAGCACGACGCTGAGTAAGGAGGAACGAATTCAAGTCATTTTGGTGGTGGGGACTCTTCGAAGATTTCGCGCTGACTAAGAATCCCACCTTTAAAATAACGTGAATTTGTTCCTCCTTATACAGTGCCATGATTTACCTGTAGAAGAATAAAGAAACATAAACACATCTCTTGTGGTTTCAGACTTGTAAAAAACTAACAAACAGGGTGCTTCATAATTGTATTTATTTTACTTTACGCAGCATAGCCTTTGTAGTTTTTGCGCCAAAAGAGGCGATAGATTAAAACATACCAATTATAATTGTATTTGAATATAAAATTATAATACATGTATATATATATATATATATGAAAAGAATGGAAAGTGGAGATTTCGAATACAGTAGACCCCCTATAACACGGAACTTATCTACCGTATTATAGAGGGATTTACTGTAGTTGGATTTGCTGCATGCGGAAATAAACACGTGTGCCAAACGTGTTCTCGAAATGAATGGGTCGATATCGCGCCTATGATAATTTCGCAAGGCCACTGCCGAAAAAGCAAAGGCGTGTCCACTCGTACCGTCAACTTGAGAGTGAAAGCGAAATCGCTATAACCGGGCCAGTGGCGCAATGGATAACGCGTCTGACTACGGATCAGAAGATTCCAGGTTCGAATCCTGGCTGGCTCGGCTCCTTATTTCTTTTTTCTTCACTTTGTGCATTATTTTAAATATCGTCGAATATCTTATTTAATTGCGTAAATGGCTAAAATTCAGAACGCGTCGTTCGGAAACAATCGCACATTCTTATTTCTTACTATTCGCTGGAAAAGGTACTGTACTGTACTTACGACCCATGAACCGAACTGCCAGTGTTCGGGGAACAGTACCGCTTGGTCACTGATGGGCAACTAAAGGCTTAGAAAAGCTATCTATAAAAATCAAATGAATTTTATACTAAAAAGAAGAAATCACTAGAAATGTAATATAAACAATATTGGTTATTATTATAATTAAATACTACATACACGAAATAAAATGTAAAGTAAATTTTAATGGTTTATAAAAAGAAAAATTATTAGAAAATTTGATGTCAATTTTTTTTTATAGAAATTTTTGAGCTTTCTCCAAACTCGAGTCCTAAGCTACAGCTTACATAGCTTGTAAATCCAGTCCTGGCTGTAGCTTTTCTCGTAATTCATTGCATAAATGTAATAGTAATGGCTTCGGAAGACGACAAGTTCTTTAAAGCGAGTATCATTCTGCCGAAAAGGATTATCTCGAAGAGGAAAAACCGAGATTCATGACGTACAGTACATCCTAATTTTTTCTATCTCGAATTTCTCGTGAAGTAATATCATCCTTACACCTAAAGTGGCCATGTTCTTTTTATTTTCGTTACGTTCCTAACGGCAGCTCGAGAATAATCGATAAGATTAGCTTAGTCCAGCGATTCCCAATCCGGGGTACGCGTACCCTTGGGGGTACGCGATAGGTCGTTTAGGGGTACAGAAAAAAGTTAGTTATGGCAGAAAAAATAATATATTATGTATCACAAATTAATAGTATTAAAAAATTATTAGGTAAAAATTGTTCCTTGCAACAATCACAAACTTTATTATACATTTCAAAATGCAAAAATAGAAATGAAAACTTATGCTGCCGATTGTACAATGCAACAGATCAATAAATGTTGCGCAGTCGGTCAATGGAAGTGGGGATACCATTATGCGTGATTAGTGATTATGCTACGGACTTTTGATGGTAGGGTATGTTACCGTTATTATTATCTCTAAACAATATCCCCACGTGTTGTTTGAAAAAAGTATTTTTTATTGTTAGCAAGGAAAAGGACAAAACGACAAAACAGAAGAACCCGGTGACCAGAACGTGTCTTATGACGCAACTTGTGCCGTTTCCGTTTCAATATATCGGAAAGCATTTCTTATCTTTTAATGAAGTTTTTCAGAATTTTCTCGTTTCCCACGTGTTTGCAATGTCCGAGGAATGATAACGCAGTTTTATTTCATTAGGATTAAAGTGCTTCGTGGATAGCATAGCAAGGAAATAGGCGATAGAAAGTATAAAATATAAAGCTAGCCAACCTAAGCGGGGAACGATAACTGCCAAAATTGATACAGGTAGTTATATTAATATAAATATTAATGCTTTAAGTTGGAATTGGATAAATAATGTTGGAATTTGGATAAAATACAGGTGGAGAAAGGGAGATGGCACAATTAGTGGAATCAGTTGGGGTCTCCAATCCTGACAATGAGATGCCTGGAGAGAGAGGCCGTTTTTATGGAAAAGATCCAGTGATGCAAGATCTGCTGGTTGAAACACAAAGAACTTATTGATGACGCTTCAAGTAGATGTGTTTCAAGGTCCGCATTTTTAACTCTCCGCTCTGGGAACAGTGAGCCTTCTTTCACCCCACACTCCTCCAGCACTTGTTCATTTCTCACATAGTCTCTCCTTGTTATGTCACATTCTTCTCAAAAATCTCATCTTATGTACAGTCACAGGAATCGCATTACTAAGCAGTAATGCGATTCCTGTGACGTTTCTGTTATACCCAAGTTTCGTTACAATACACGAGCACAGGAACCACAATACTCTCATACGCAGCCATTCGTCCCTCTTTGGATATTCTTTTATCCCTTGCAAATCTATTCATCTCATACACCACCTAAGCTCCAGCATTCACTCTTCTGGTCAGATTTCACTACCTATCCGTCCATTCGTATCTATCATGTTTCCCAAATATACAAATGCATTCACTTGTTCCAGTTGTTCACCATCCAGCTCAATCGTGCAATCCGTTTGATCACCTTTGCGTTCAAACACAATCACTTTAGTTTTACTCACATTCACTCGTAGCATATATTCCTCACACGCCTCTTCAAGACTAGAAACAAGTGTCTGAAGCTCTTCCTTCTCTCTGCTAATAGCACAGTGTCATCTCCATACAACAAACAACAAAGGACTCATTCATTTCCAATTCTCGTTCCATACTCTGGTACTGTGGATCTCTTCATGACAAACCCTTGTCTTACACACTCCTCAATTGAGAACTACTCAGACACTTAACCATCCACGCGTACACACGCTTTACTGTTTTCATACATTGCTTTCACCTCACTAAGTCGTTTACCTCTCCTTCCATAATCACATAATAGTTGTCACAGTCTCTCCCTATTCATTCTATCATATGCATTCTCTAGATAAATAAACACCGAAAACACTTTTTACCCATATTCAAACATTTATACACAATCATTCGCAACGCGAAGATCTGGTCCATACGCCCCTTCCCTTTCATAAATCCACATTGCACCTTCCATATTTGCTTCGCAGTCAGCTTCTCAACTCTGCCAATCAACATTCGTGCAAATACTTTTTCTGGTATGCTTAACAAGTCACGGACATTGCCGTTGACATAGCTCACAAGGTCTAGAGGCCACATCAAGCTGGGGATCTTGAAGCAGGAGAGATGTGACTGTGTAAATAAAATTCGTATTTGATGTTTAACCAGAAAAGCATATTTTAAATTTAATTCATATTTTTGTAAACCGTTTTTAGCTCTTCAGATTTATATGAGGAAAAATGTACCAGTGGCTTAAAATCACTACTAGTATACATTCATGTGCATTCACGGATCGCTAATTAGAAATCGAAGCAATTAATAGCGCGATATTCAAACGTTCTGCGAAAAGAAGTTTACGGATTATTATTTCTATCTTTATTGTGTCGTCGTCGATGTCAAATTATTTCTATAACGAACGAGCAATTATTTATTGTGACGTCGTCACAATGCCGGGTTGCAGTTTTTAATTATATTTTTAATTTATTTAGTTTAAAGTATATGCTCTCTTACATCAAATTAGTAGCGTGTCATCATACTACTTCCCCCTGTACATCATACTTTACCTGTTAGCAATGGTGTCGTGCCGGTCATCTATCTAACACCTTTCGAACTAAAATGTTTGAATCGAAATAACACGACTTCTGGTTTGCATTAGAAGTTCGTATATAGTTAATCGGGGCCTCCTGCCTCTCTAAGGTTTTCATATCTGGTCTTTTTCATCTATCTAACTCCATTCTCGAGATTAAGGAAGGACAGAGAGAGACAGACAGACGACAGAGCTCTACAATTTTTCAAATTGCAACTCAAAAAGTTTGAGAAAAATATATAAATACACTATATTTCGAATAAAATTTTATTACTTTAAATTAATACAACAGCGTATAATGCTCTGGAAATAAATAAAAAATATGATTAAAGACTCGTAATTCTAAAACTGTACCGAATTCATATAATTATATGAATTTTGCCTTTAGAATTAGGTATAAGAGAAACATAGTCAGTGTTTTTAACGAGTTCTTGAGTCTTTAATCATATTTTTTAAATGAACAGCTGACACGTGACGGCCTCGCTTATTAGAGTTTAATAACACAGTACTTTAGTAACACGAGTTTAAAAATAGTATACATAAATGACATTTCTAATAAGAGAAAGAGAATTAGGTAAAACTTTTATAAGAAAAGTTATCTATGAGAAAGTGTTCTAAAATTTTATACTTACTAGTCATACTTGTAAGAGTATAAGACTTATATAATATTAATATACTAGAAACTAGATATTTTAATATAAAAACGTTTGAAATGAAGATAAGAAATGTAATTTGTTTTTTTTTCAGAACTGGAACAAACAAGGAAGAATTAAAGAGTTCAGGCACATCTGTTACCACATGCCCTCTATTACATGATTTATTGGAAATTATCAAGCTGTAAAAACACTTTTAAAAGTCAAAAACTGATAAAAGTTTGTCATTCTCCCGTCAAATTATAGCAAATCATTGTTCTCTTGTTTCAACTGACAGAATTTCAAATATACGATGATGATATTTACTGATAAATAGTAAAGAGATGTTGTATTTTATCACATTCTAGATTAACTTGTCATTCGATAAAAGTCAAGTTTTTGGAGGCAACTGAAACCGAAACCGAAACTGCCATTCTCCATGACATTGGCATTAATGTACTATCGTGGAAAGAGTTGATGTCGGAATTATGGCTCATAGACGCCATGGAAACAGACTAATAGACGATTTTCTTTTACCGGCTCTCAATGACAGGACCTACGGAAATGAATTAAAATGGATTGATGAATCGCAAAGATTATTCGCCATCTACTGGCCTAGAATATCTCCCAGAAGTCACCCCAATGATAGAGGATTTAAAATCTTTAAAGTAAGTCAATTAAAAATAATTCTAAACTTTCTTAATTTAAATATTTGATATGCAGGTATGTATATTTATATTTAAATTGAGAATAATGGCTAGGAGCCAGCCGTCCGTTAATTACCTGCACTGTTTAAAGGGGAGAGGAAGTCGAGACATTGTGTAGGTGGCCTTTTTTAGTGATATCGGTGACATACTAATTTGTTCTTATAAAATATTTGCAGATCTTTTTTAACTATAGATCCTCATGACTAGCAAGTAGGCTTATAAGTCATTTCTTTAATATCAGGGGGCCCATTGACCTATTGTACACGTAATTAAATGGGGAAGGGGTTTGCCAAAAATACATCATTGTACTCAACAGCAGTGGCGTGCCGTGACATTTGATGATAGGGAAGCTGTGTTTCTGTAAGAAGCCGACTTCCAGGGGCAATCAGTTAATTGCGCGTCAGTGATGGCCTAGGGTCCATTCGTACGTGCGTGGTGGCGGAAGAGACGTGCCTGACAAAAACCGACAAAAAAGAAACATAAAATAAACATATACTATGTACAAAATAGTTTGCTTTAGGACAAGCAGCCGTTCGGACATCCTGGGCGTCGATGTGGTTCTTCGATTGTCGATCGAAGGTGGCCCCGGGACAGTGGCATTGACAAGTCTGTAGGGCACGGGGAGACTTCATCTGTTGGCGTCGGGAACACTGTCTAAGTCCGAAGTGACACGGGTTACAGGTTGGCACAATAAACGAGAAATTGTATTTTTTTTTTTTTTTTTTTTTTTTGCGCATTTACATACGGCGTTTTGGTTATTCAGAACGTTAACCGAGTGCCAGGTGTCCTCGATTGTCGGGGATTATATCAATCTCCGTTCTTTCTTTCGTCCATTTGATTGGTCATTCTCCCTCAATCACGCTTTCCGAGTGGTTGGTCCCTCGTTACTAAGCGTAACGAGACTCTTACCTGGAGCGCGAGAAAAGTCAAAATCGAAGACGAATTCGATCTTCCACCGATCATAGGACAACGTCCTACCGTGATTTATGGTTTTTGCTTGGCAGTTTGATATAAACAATGGGTGTCCGGCTACTAACGACTTTTACCTATGTTTTTTTAAACTAATACATTTTTCTCTAAATTAACCGTTTTTTCGCGTCTTTCGAGACGGTTCGGGCCTGTCCGGAACCTTACATTTCTATAAAAGTTTTAAACAAATACTGGAAATGACAAAAATAAACAATTTATGTATTTTAGTTCTAAAATACAAATAATACATACATAATACAAATTGATATGATACAAACAATGATAGAAAAACTTGTTTTTTAAATTTTTTATAAACTAACTCTATTCGGCGATTTTTTCCGCAAAGTCGTTAATTACTTTATCATAAAAGTCGCTGGTCGTCGACTCCATCAGCGTATTTAAAAGCTTTTTCTATCGAAAGTAATGCTAGCGACGACAATTTTTCCTCCGACCGAGTGTTCCTGGCCAATGTATGAATTCGCTCCGTGGTCGAAAAAATGCGCTCAACAGACGCACTGGTAGATGGTACCATAAAAATTAATGATATTAAATCATATAATTCTTTTAGTACGTCTTTGTCGGATCGACATTAATTATAATATGTTTTATGTTTAAGAATTACTTGTCAATATAGTCCGGACACGAATGTAAATATTGCGATTCACTGCGTAATTTAGATAAATCAAAAAATTTCCCATAAAATTTACTTAATTTATAGAATTAAAACACGCTTGGAAAAATTGTTTTTCATAATATTAAAATTATTAACATCTAAAAGTGATAAAAATTCTAAAGATTTTGTCTGAAAATCTGTCAATATAATTACAGTATAATTAAAAGAAAATTATTATTAAATATAACTTGGCGAAAAAAACGTACATAAAAATAACATTGAATACTCTTTACTTTTTAAATCTTAAACAATTCACTTAGTCAGATAGCTCCCTGCCAGTGGCTAAGGGATAGAATCGTTGGAAGCGTTACACGTGTGTAGCTTCCACCAATTAAACCGGCTGAGGTTGGTGCTCTGTAAAGCGCATGCGCCAATGCCCTCCGGCTACTTTACACCATTCAGTTATTCTCGTCGTGGAAGTGGTCTCGTAAGCGCTTCCATTCCGCCACTGATATTCGAATATACAATAGCAATCTTATCGTTTTTTTTCACATGTAGTATAGAAATTTGTAATAAGATACATAATGCAGTTATAATAAAATATTAATTTTAATTAATTCAAAGTACGTTAAAATATGAAAATTTATATTTTAGAAACTACAAGGGAAGGTCATTGGAAGGTGGAAGCGGCGCTTCCACCGCTTCCAATGACGGCACGTCACTGCTCAACAGGGAGGGAGGGTGAAAGTGGCTTGAAAAACTGTACACGTAATTAACGGAAGGCCCTTTGATAGTTAATTTTTATCGGTTTTAATTTTAATTTTGCATGGCGTTGTTAAATGTTAATATTTGACATTATTCTTAGTTATTTACTATTTTAAAAATTAATAAAATTAGAAGAAAAGTCGATTGGAGGAGGAAACAATTACAGTATTATTGTCATCTGTAAACATGAGATGGTAGCGTTTACATAGGACTATAATACTTGTTGCTTATCGCAAAAAAAAAAAAAAGGCAATTGAGATGATACTTTATTATTTACAGATGAAATTTTTAACAGAAGCAAGAAATTTAATTTACGAAATAAGAGAATGCTTTGGTATATTAACTTTATATCGTCTAGGTACATATATGTGAAATCCGGAATTTTTATAGACAAAATTTTTAATTATTATCCCTCCTATTGCTAAAAGAATTGGTGAGAAAAATACTCCACTGGGGAAATATACAACTCTCCCCTAAAATTGTCAACGTTCTCGTTTCCAAAACATCCTAAAGCTCGACTTGCAAGATAAATTTATAATTAACGTCCGATTTCGTCACTTTATTTTGGTCCCGGGAACACCTTTAACCTTCACACCTGCTCCAATAACCTTTTCCTCCTACAACAACCGATCACAAGACGTATTTTCCCACCACGAAGCTATAAAAGCCACTTCCCCCCTCAGGGGAGTCTTTCATCAAAGGCCAGACGAACGACATCCAAGAACTTCCAGGGAAGTCTACAAACCGCCGCATCTCCGAGCCTAATATCCGTGTCTCAGTCGCAAATTTTATACCTTTGTGCAAACCTTGGATACCTTAGTGCCATTAACCAGGGACGAATTCGAACCTCCTGGAATTTTCAAAGATGTATGATAACCATCGATGTAAACTCTCTCGGTCCCCTACGTGTATTAGAGAACCCAGTCGAAAAAATCTCCATGTTAGAGTTTGTAATCGTTAGTTTAGTTATTTCTAATAAATCTTTGTTTCGTTGTTAATGGTGTTATTTACTCGTATATCGCCTGCGCCTTACCGTCGACCCCTCTTACCTCCCGCCACTCGACTGACAAAAAGAATCCCGACCCCTCGGGATCATAAACGTAAACCAGCAATCCCCTGACAAGTGGGCGGGTCTCACCGACCCGTTTCCCGACAAAAAGAGGTACGACATCGTCCTATCTCCCGGGCTACCCACATATACATATAGGATGTCTAGACGTTCGGGTCTTCATTTCGAACGAAGCATGGTGAGCATGCAGCCTTAAACACAAACAGCTCTTCGTCCAAATAATAGGACCCATTTTTCGAGAGTTTCCAAAAAAGTGGCCTCTGAAAATTTAGTGTTAAGCTCATAAGTCTGGAAGTTTCATGTCCCAGAGCGGCGATAGCCGAGTGAATAAAACGCTAAGCACTGGAGTTAGAGACGATGTAGATTCGAACCTTCGGCATTTTAGTTTAGTTTTTTTGATGTGTAAGATTATTATTTTATTATTTTACCGCATCATTATTACTATTGCTAGAAATTTCCCATTGAAGAATTAAGAGTAAAGATTTCAAGAAATTCAAGAAGAATTGCTAATATTTCTACAAATTAAGTAGTTTATACTATCTGTTGTAACATAAAGAGCAACAAAACGAAATTTCAATTAGGGAATTCACTTAAATACACGTAAACAGATTTAGGCTTTTATATTAAAATAATATTAAAATCTTTCTTTATAAAATTTTTTTATACGCTACATTCTGAGTAAACACTCTATTCTCTTTTAAAAAGTTTCCTTGCTGTCTTCCTTTAGTAATAGACACCTTAATATTGTTTCGGTTTCTTGAAAGAAATAAAAGCAAAATAGAGTTGACCAATTTTACTCTTACGCCTTCCCCCTAGATTTTTTTTCTTTTACAAATAATGAGTCTTTTTAATTCCACTTTGATAAAAGAAAGATGAATTGTACATATGTTAATTAGATGAGCGATAACACTTTCTAAATAACGGGCTCGTTAGATCGTTAGTTCCGATTGGATAATAGAACGTCACGTTGACCACGTGACAATTTCCTCAGACATGAACGTGTGAGGAAATTGTCCATAATATTAACAATTAAAAAAAGTAAAATGCTGGGACTACGCTACTCTATTTTCATATCACTTGTCTTTTTCGTCCGTGTGCAGTAACATCCGAAGCTTATTTGCTTATGAGGAAATAGTATGTAAAAATATGTGGAAATAAATGTGAAGAAATAAAAGCTTTATTTAACGACGTAAAGAGACTTGTTTTTGTTAAACTTGTTTTTTTATCTTTTGTTTTATAACCTTTAAACGTGAGAAATAATAATAGTAATAATAATGCTAATGATGCGGTAAAATAATAAAGTTACACATAAAAAAAATTAAACTAAACTAAAACTCTTTTAGTAGGACTTATTACACGTTTAGCAAATAGAGGAGATTCTAGTCAGAAAAACCAAAACAAAATATCTTTATTTTCACCCGAATCTCCTCCATTTGCTAACACCAGTGTGTGAGAATCTGGAGACACAAACAAGAGCCTTTTCTTTCAGAAGATTTATTTAAATTTTGTTTTAATTATTTAATGAATTAAAACATTATTTAGTTAGAGAAACGAAACAGACAATTTTTCATTTGCTTTCGAAATTGGCAGGAAAAAATAAATAAAACTTCCTTTCCGTTTGTCAATTTCCCGTGGCGAGATCTTATCTCGCACATTGACGATACTTCTGCAAGCGCGACTCACCCCTCGGATCCCGTCACATGTGTAACAAATTGACTCCCGATTGGAGGAGATTTGGGAATGAAAGGGGCAAACGTCCCAGTTGTTGTGGCTCTCATCGTCTCTCCCCGAGATAGTCTTTCAGCGAAAATTCTCGATCGTTGCTCCGACCTTAGAAATAACCATCGTCCGAAAACATCTGATGTCGACAAGAGGTATTATGCACTAAATAATGTAAACTCTTACTCTCTCTCTCGGTCAAATAGTGGTGTAATTAGGTAGAATATCGATAGAGAATTATGGTCTGTTGGTTTGATTCTATGATAACGATGGTACTGTTCTCTGTATGTAATCTCCGATTCATTTATATGATTAAAATTTTTGTTTATTGTTTACTTGGCTTCGAGCTAAATTATTTCTGATAGTCGGTCACTCTATCGACGAGTTCACCACTCGAACGGATAGTTATGCATATTCCCAAATCGCGAGTTAGGGATTTTTGGAAATTACCCCCGCGGGGAGAGGGAAAGGGTTAATCATATTTTTAATTTAAAATATCTGGTCTCCATCTTAAGAGAACCTTGTTGGAAGGGCGATTAACATCATCACCGACAGCTCTGCGGCTGTGCATGCCCTGAAAAGGACAGTCTTCATCTCCTGTGCAGGGACATTCTTAACATCATCTCAACTAGTTCCGACAATTTTTCTATTGAGTGGACCAGAGGACACTGTGGTACTCCAGGGAACGAAAGAGCTGACCAGCTGGCGCGGGCTGCCGCCGACTGTCGTGACATCTTCCCTGACTACTGTATTCTTCCAGCCTCGAGACTTAATCTCCTTCACAAGGAAATGAATGAGATTTGGCAGCACGAGTGGGAATCTATTCCCCGGATCACATCTGCAGGAGCTTCCTTCCAAGCATCGAGCGACATCTCCACAGTCGGTGGTTTAGTCCAAACTTTCAGGTGACTCAGTTTCTCACGGGACACGGGCAGTTCAACACGTATCTCTGTCGATTCCATAAGTCAAGTTCAAAGCTGTGCAGTTATTGTGGAGAAGAGGACGGGTTTTGGCACTATATCTATTCCTGCCCAATGATTCGTGACATAAGGCAACTTGTAAAACTTAATTTGCATGCTAAAAATGTGAATTGGCCCTGTGATCTGAGCCTCTTTCTTGAGAACAAAGACAACTACCTCCTACTGACAGATCTTATCAAGCGGTATTTTGAAAGGACTTGCATCCGGTAACTAGCTTTTTGTGCCACAGTGTTGTAATATGCGTATGGTGATTATTTCGTGTCTTCTGTCCTTCTGTTCACGTGCGATGTACCAACTGTCAAATTTGCTGTACCTGTTGGGTCGTGACTTTTATGGTCCACGACCCAGGTTCTATAAGTCATTTGTTTGTCACAAGAACGTGGCATTATACCTGACTGTTTCTATCTTAATTTCGGAATCTTGCCATTTATAAGCCAAAAGGCCACTCTGTACTTTACCCGACTGTGCCTCGCGGTGTCGGGAAAGAAATAAAGATTATTTAAGAAGAAGGTCTCCATCTCAAATCAGTAGTGGCTTGCCCCTGTACATTATACTTTTCCGTTAACAACGGAGTCGTGTCGGTCATCTATTAACTGTTTTCAGGGGAAGTTTTAAACTGAAATAACTTGACTTCCAGTTTGCGTAGGAAGTTCGTATATAATCAGGGCTTCCTGCCCCTAAGATTTCCATATCTGGTCTCGAATTTCATCTAGCTAACTCCGTTCTAGAGATTAAAGAAAGACAGACGGACGGACGACAATGGGAATTTGTCTTCAATTTTTTTCAAATTAAAGCCCAAATTTACCATTAGGCGATTGCCTAGGGACGCTAGTCTTATTTACAAACAGAAAAGAACCGTTAAACCTTTTCGCCTTTTTAATTCTAGCAAAATACTGTTTAATTTAATATTAAATAAATATTTGACTATTTTGTTATCTGTAAATGTAAATTTGTATCTCGCACTTATCTTACAATTGTGATCGCTCTACGTACTGGAAATCATTTTCTAAATACAATAGTTTTTTTTTTTATATGACAGAGCTTTTGAGATATCCCGTATTTTTGTGTGGAGTATCAGTTTTAAAACATTTTTTGTACTTTGGATGTAATGTATTATTAGACTTTTGCGTGAACTGAAACAGGAAAGAAAATCATTGGACACTGGTAATTGGTCGCTAGTTTGTGCCTCATCAATGGGCTGGTCATGTGTTTTCTGGATTTTCTTCGCGTGTCTAACACCCAAATAAGGGCCAATTTCCCCATAGAAAGATCTCCCGGAAGACACAATTGTTGAGTTGTCTTATTCTTTCCATCCAATTGGTTTTCCAGTTTTTATTCTAAAACTGTGAAAGTGTCAGCATTAACATTAAAAACTACGATTATATGTTCAATTTGTTCATTTTGTCTTCTTTCTAACGACGTAAAATACTCTCGGAATTCCAAAAGTGCTTTTTCTATGTGTATTTTATTGTTATTTGATTCAAAAACGCAAAAATAAACATATTAAATTTAAGAAACTCGCGGTAAATTATTTCAGTTTACATCGATTAACATCGACTTGGTGTGAAATTTGAGAGAAAGGTGTTATTTTAAAGGTCGGGGTAAATGGTCAGTATAGCCCACTGTTTTCTTTAAAAAGTTTTTTTAAACACAGTATTTTTCATCCTTGTTTAAATGGATCTTACATTCCACAACAGAAAGAGGAATTCTTAAATTTGTATTCTGACCCTTCCCTTTTAAATCCATTTTTTGTATCCCTATCTGCAGTACAAAAAATTCTTTTTATACACCCCAGTTAGGGGATTTATATCCTACATCAATAAAATATTGATTTTTTCTGGAGAGTTTTGTCAACTTAACCACCAAAAGTATTGGAAAGACATAAAAATTGAATTAAGATTGAAAATACTGAATTAAGATTCTGTATTGTTGCGGAGATCCTCTAAAGCAAGTTTCCACACATTTCCAATCTGAATTGCAACAACAACACTAAATCAAATATTCAGTCTACAAGTCCACTGAATTTGTCCTTCAGATAGTTATTTTCTAATTGGAAGAAAGAATATAATTCTTGAATTGATAAAAGTCTCTTTAAACCGAACAATTGCTTTAAACGGTAGACTATCTTACAGCTTATACAGGCTATAAACACTTTTATTGTTTCACTACATATGCATTTCGGTCCAGTGTTTTTCCTCCTGGTCCCTCCTCAGTGCCCAAGTTCTCCTGATGTTCCTTTACACCTGTACGGTACTTTTGCGTATCTGTTCTCCCGCATATTTGTTGTTGTTACACATTTTTATCAGTGTGTTACCTTGGTGAAAATTCTTTCCTCTGGAAGACTTCCATTCTTTTTTTATACACGTTTTGTAATTAAAAATTACACCTTGTACACACTTGATGAAAATGTGTAACAACAACAAATATGTGGGAGAACAGATACGCAAAAGTACCGTACAGGTGTAAAGGAACATCAGGAGAACTTGGGCACTGAGGAGGGACCAGGAGGAAAAACACTGGACCAAAATGCATATGTAGTGAAACAATAAAAGTGTTTATAGCCTGTATAAGCTGTAAGATAGTCTACCATTTAAAGCAATTGTTCGGTTTAAAGAGACTTTTATCAATTCAACATATTGTGCAGCTGTAATTACAAAATTCAATAAGAATATAATTCTTGCATAGGAATTTTGTAATCATTTTGTATCATAAAACCTTATTAAATGAGAAATCTATTGTTTTCCACACAGAAAAAAATTCTCTCTTTGTTTTAAAATGTTTCAAAATGGAAAATATGAAAAGATTTTCAAAAAAAATTGTTTAAAAATATTTTCTCAAATCTTGTATTTCAAAAATTTAGTCGACAAATGTCAATTATAACTGGATATAAATTAATGATTAAAATTTATTTTTAGGATTGGGATCGAATGAAAGGAAGACCGGCTCCTTCGGATACCCCGGAATTAGTGAAATCTCGACAGAGATTCAAAGCAGCTCTAAGAAAATTAAGGATAGATAGAGTGCCAGAACACAGATTAACTTCTACTTACAGAGTATTTAGATTGAACGATTAAAACACATCATTTATAGTAAAAAATGCAAGAAACTAATTCTCATCATCCAATATAATTGTTATTTATTACAAAATTGCATATTTTCTATCTGCTCTAAAAGTCATAATAAGCATCTTCATTACCATTACTCCAAGAAGATAAAACTCGAAATTTGTATGCCGATTACTTGTAATTTTATAAAGTTTATAAGTTGATACGGATATCAGTTCTAAGGGGCAAAGCCTGTTTTGCCCCTTAGAATTGGTAGTATCTATGTTTTTAAGTAATATTTAATTCTGCCTATTTTTTTGTTAATGTTTTTTTAAAAATAAATTTTAAATAATATAAACTTTATTAAAATTGGATAATAATAGTAGATAAATCAAAAAATAATGATTACTGTAAAGAAAATTAGTATATTTTGAAATGTAACTCAAATTATTCTAAGTGGCCCAAATGTAGTAGCCTAGAGCCGTACAAATATCTCAATCTGCTACTCGTAGCCCAATCTTGCAATCCCAAAACCCAACTGTATTTTACAAAATAAGAGAAAAAAGGTTAGTCCGTGGGTAAGGTGACGCCCAAAAATGTATTACTGTAAAAGCAAAGCCATATTGACCAGATTAGAGTTCCTCTTGGTCTATTGTTCTTATAGTATGGAGGCACTTCAATCTAAACAAATGATTTAATCTAGGCCTACACATCAAAGTTCGGACAGAATTTTCACTTCGAATTACGAAGCAGCTGTATTTTGAACTAACCGAATTCCTCAACATGAAAACTCTATATCCTCGGCCGAAACAAAAGCACAGTTACGAACTAATGAGATTTAGAACTATCCGAGTTCAAATTAATGAGGATTTCCTGTATCTATCTTATATGAAGTATTTTGAAATAAAAGACATTTTTGAATTGAAATAACATAACCTCCAGTTTGAACTGGAAGTTCGTATATAGCTAATTGAGGTCTCTTGCCCTTAAGCTTTCCATATCTAGTCTTGACTTTGATTTATCTAACACCATTTTCGAGATTAAGGAAGTGCAGACAGACAGGTGACATTGGGAATTTATAGGTTTACAACTTTTTCAAATTACAGCTCAATCAGCTAAGTACAGTAGGTCATACTTGCAGTCATAATGTATGCTTAAAAGAGAATACTGTACACCATAAAAAGAAAAATATCACATAAGTGAATAGACATTCCTCGGCAGAAATGAACAGTTCAGTTTAGTTAAAATAATACAATATAGATAATATAAAATGAAAAAGGAAGAATATAAAGATGGTTATATAAAAATGAAAAAAAGAAACAAATTAGTTATAAATATGAAAGTTTGCTTGTTTTTAATGGGGATGCATCTGGTCTGAGTGGTTGACTTAAGTAAATCCCATTTAACGACAACATACTTTGTGTTAAAGGCATGACAGAAGTGACAATGCTCTTGGTACAATGAATGAATGAATGATTTTGGGCTATTTGAAAAATTGTAGAGCTTTAAATTTTCACTGTCATCTATCTTTCTCTCTCTCTCTGTCCTCCTTTAATGTCGAGAATGGAGTTTGAAGTCAAGAACAAAGATATTAGGGGCAGGAGCCCCCCAATTAACTATATACGAATATCTAGTGCAAACTGGAAGTTCGTATTATAATGTGACTTCCAGTTTGCACCGGAAGTCATATTATTTCAATTCAAAACTTTCCTCTGAAAGGAGTTAGACCAGTGATTCTCAACCTTTCTGAGGCCATGGAACACCATTCATATACTTTTTTTATTACACGGAGCATTAGCATCAATACATTCAAAAATCGATAAGCAATTCCACGTTTACTATTCTCAGGAAACAATGAAGCAATAAACTAATAAACTTTAATAAAATAGAAACATGGAATTATCTAAGAATATAGTAATGGGAATAAATTTGAACAAAAACTTTAAAATCTTTTCTTTCGTGGAACACTTTAGGTAGGTTTGCAGAACACCAGTTAAAAACCACAGAGTTAGACAGATGGCTGACACAACAGTATCGCTAACAGAAAACATACGATATACAGGGGATTACTAATTCGAGGTGGAGAGCATATATTTTAAATTAAATCAATTAAAAAATATGATTAAAAATTACAGCCCTGCATTATGATGATGTCACAATAAATAATTTGCTCATATTGATTAAACTGGTTTAGAGTATACATAACAGGCTCTCAGGGATCTAACATATAAAGCAATAGATCTCACCTGAGTCACACTTGAAGAAACATCCAAAAAAAAAAAAAAAAAAAAAAGTCAAATATTTCAAAGTCATTTATCAATATCACACACAAATATTCCATGGGGCCGTTTTAGCACAGACTGACCACTGTTAAAGCTGTTGATTTGCCTGTTTATACTTGATGACTGTAAAGTGAAACTTTGTCATCAAGAATATTTATATACTACACTATTTGTAAATAGCATTCACTTGAACATATCTCCTGATTAGACATACAACATGGATGATACAATAGATTTTGCATAAGATTGTAGGTTATATTGATGAAGAGACTCAGTGGATGGCAAACTGTTTTAAATGCTAAGTACATTATTTTTTGTAGAAGGACAAAAGAACTATCGGCAGGTATGAACAAATATATTTGCCATATTAACAAGTAGTGCTGGTATATTTCCCAATCATGTGAAGTGAACATTGAGATTATGACAAACAACTTGATGTAAGCTAATCAGGTAAATTATTTAAATAAAAATTTAAATTTATGAACTTTGTTTAGAATATTTGTTTTCTCATTAGGTTGAGCATTCTTGTAAGACAGGGAAATCCGGTGTTCTAAGTATGTGGGGTTTCTCCCTCCATACAGTTTTCTCTGAAAAAGTTCACAAAACACTTGAATATTAAGTTTTACAACCATAGGTACAGTACTTATTAATGTTGGAATTAAATTTAGAGTAAAAATTGACAAATTGGATGATGTTTCATGCACCAACTTGTCACAGCAAGGGGCTGTTTAAAGAAGAGTGAACTAAATATGCCAAAAACTGTGGGAGATCTGTCATACAAAATTATTTGAGCTTCTTACAAATAAAAGCAAAAGATGTAGCAAGCATACAAAATTGCCATGCTGCAGCATGTTCTGCAAGATGCTTAACAAAGCACAAGGATATGGAAACAGATCTTAGATTCAGCAGGAGATACTTGCATCTGAAAAAAAAGTAATAAACAACTGCGTATCCTAATATGATGTCTAAGGTCTAAAGCCAAGAAAGTCATTTGAAGTAAAAAATGGCATCATCAAAATATAAAATTAGTTACATTTTTTATAATAAAATTACTACTTATTCACACATATGTAGACAACTTGATAACCTATAGTCTAAAAACTTTTCAATTTTTCAAAATCATATATCTAAATTTCACTTATTTTTTTCTGTATTTACAATTATCTACTGTGTATCTACATAGTATCAATACAAAGTTTTCTGGTTCTAAAACTTACTATAAGAACAGTGTTCCAGCACATTCTGGCCCAAATATACCAATGGTATTGTTTTTTTAACTGGGAATTTGTCTAATACTATTCTGCAATGACACCTTAAAATCATTTTAATTTTTTTTTAGTTTATTTTAACATTAATTTGCTTTATTATTATTGGATAAAAATAAAACAGAAAAAAGTGATATGATAAAACAATAATTGTTACTAGACTCTTAACAACCTTTATGTCACCAGTAAAATATTTAATTATAAATAAACGTTTTCAACTAAAACTTCCAGTCTTCATCAGGTTAAAAAATATTTTTAAAACTGCGAACACAACGGTTATTCGATTCTCAGAACTTTTAACCTGATGAAGACTGGAAGTTTTACGGTCGAAAACGTTTGTTTATAATTAAATATTTTACTGGTGACATAAAGGTTGTTAAGAGTCTAGTATATAATGTACCAGTATCTATATAGTAGTGAAGAAAACAATATTTGTTGTTAGGTAAATATTTCTGTTTTATCACACAAAGTTCAGGAGACCCTTACGGTATTGTGTTTTTCATTTCACTTATTTTATAATTACATCTTAATAGAAGTGTAATAGAAAACAGTTTTTCATTTTTCTCTTTCCACCTTGTGAACTCAAACAGGGCTTTTTTCCATGTATTTCATAGATTCTGTCAGGCCCACAAGGTAGTGAGGACAGGATCCAACTTATCCAGATCACCCACAAAAAATCCCTTGGGTTTGACAAATTGAATTCAGTCCCAGATCCCTAGAGCAGTAAGCTGATGCCTTAACCATCTCAGCCATTCATCATGACTTACTGTTATCATGAATGAATAAAATTAACTGAAATATGAAATTAACTTAAGTTTTTTTTTATTATAAAAGTTTCAATTTGTTATTAAGAAAATTACAAAGAAATTTATTCAAATAATGCATTGCAATTTGTATTTGTAGATATTAAATGTCAATAGATAAATTTTGTTCCTGACAATCCAGATTAAGGATCTGCTGTTATTTTACACATTTATAAAAACCTTTGTCTTAAGACTAAATAATTGCAAATAAATTTAATGTGGCTATATTTTGGTGTAGCAATATCAATGATAAAGAGAATAGATAAAATTTTTTGACTGTTTAATCTGTAATTACTTTTCTTGTGAAAAAAGTTTCATTATGGAACTATTAATGTTTGTATTTCCTGATAAACCTTATTTAAAAAAAAAGGCTGAATTATTAAAAAATTTTTCAAACATTTTTAAAGCTCTTGTAGGTGAAACTTTATAATAAATTCATAAAACTGAAGCTGTTTGATTAAATACTCCATTTAAAATGTTATTTATAATTAGATAACTACTGACACTATTGATAATTAGTATAATTTTATTATATACAATAATTTGTCGAAAGAAAAGAAGTGAATAATACATTTTAAATGATTTAAAAATGATTGAGCATTTACAAAATGATTTGTATACTTATATTACATATCAGAGAGACCTGGTAAATTGATGGATACATTATGCAAATTATCTGTTGTTGTTTTCCTGAAAGGAAAATGAGAATTATTAATATTACTGTAGTCAACTCTGAGAAATTATTGTAAGTGAAAAAATCCTACCTATCTTCTACAGTATTAACTGGTTTCTTTTTCAAATTACGATGCTGAGGGAAAGATGGCATCAATTGTGGTTCACATGCTTTAAAGCAAACAAACATTAATTGAACAATTTCAAAATTAAAATTTATATTTAAAAAAACATATATACACTGTATAATTCTTTTTACATACGTAATGGTTGTTCCTTGAAATAAGAACTCTGAAGGCAATCTTCTGCAGTTGATCTATAATTCAAATAAAATGTAAAATTTTATATTGTCATAAATTTTATTTTCTTTCTAATGAACATAAAAACTAGATATATGAACCAAAAAAAAAAAAAAAAAATATTACAAGTTTATACAAGTATCACCTTATTGATGAAAATAATGTGATAAAATAAAAATTAATGAAGTAAATGTGACATGTATTTATTACACTTGTCAAAAAATTATCACCAGATTTCTATCACTGTCCTCTTTTTTTGGATTGAATGATCCAGGGTCTTTCAAAATGAATGCTACCATTTTAAATTACTGTGATTATTATCTGAGTAGAATACAATACACACCAATCTATAGAGTAACTGAGTTTCATCTCCCAACTACATTCAAACATCTTGTTGTCTACTGCCTGTAAGAAGCATTGTAAACAAAATGGTAATTCCATAATAAAAAAGGTGTTTTATGTTCTGCAGTTCACAAAGTCAGAATCACTCATCATTGTGCAACATGAGTATTCTGCAGGAGTTGTAGAACTGTGGCTGCTATGAGAGGAGTAACAGAAAATATGTTGTAGCAAGCATAGGAAGAATTTGAGTGTTAGTTGGATGTATACTGGGTGACATGAGATGCACACATTGAATAATTGTAATGGGCAAATTGAAACTTGGACAGTTTTCCAATGTTTTAATGTACATTATAACATTCTAAAATAATAATTAACACAATTACATTAATTTGAAATCCTTTTTTGAAAACCCTGGATATGTAGAAACCATTCTAATGGAAACTGAATATCTTGTTTGCTTTAAAACATTCAAGATGTTCAGTTCAATGGTTTTTAAATTGTATGTAGGAATTATTTTACATTTTTATCCCCTGGTGACTGACTCAGGTCAGGAAGTACTACAGAGCTTTTCTAACTCTAATTTAATTTAATTCGTATTCTAACAAAATCATTCTAAAATTAGAGTAAGTTATTGCTACAAGAAAAATTCAAATTATAATATTGAAAAATATACAAATATTTTTAATAACTATTGCATCATTAGATTAAACAAATGGAATTTAATGTGACTATAACAAAATTTCAGAATACTTTGGCATATTCATACTAAATTTAAAGTTTAAATTTAAATTATAGTTTTAAAATATTTAATTAAAATCAAACATATTTTATATTAAACTTACTAAAATATTACATAGCTTAAAAATATTTATCAGATATAATAACAGTAATAGGTAATAATATAGAAGATATACTCTACAGCAAATTTCACTTAACCTTGTTAATAGGTTCTTGGAAACTAATGTTAAATGAAACAATTTGAACTGATTTGAACAAGTGTTTATTTGTATAGGGCTATAAACAAAAATACATGACTACTTTAAACTGGTGATGTAACTATATGAAGAAGGAAACTAGGCTAACCCAATCATCTTCAAACATCCTGTAAAAAAATTGTATATAAAATTCCATAAGGATTGATAAGATAGCTTAGAAAGTTACAAAAATTATACATTCAATAAAATTTATTTATAAGTGACTTGTTGGAACATCTACACGAAACATTATTTTTATATATGTTTTACGACGTCATAATTTTCAAATCCTTTGTGTCAACTATTGTCACATGTTTATCCAGTTCTACCTAAAAAGTTTAATGTAATAGACATCTGTAAGATTTGCTGTCAGACAGAAGTGAAGTACATACTGTATATGCATTTCAACCTACAAATTTTAATGTATATTATTGGCACTTTTAACATGCAAATGTATGTGCATATATTTTAATTTAAAAGTATATAAATCTGGCCCTTAATCACTAATTGCAAGTACAAAGACTAAGATTTAAGTTCTGTCGAATCAGAGAAACAGACCTTTTTTTTTTATAAAGTAAGAAAAAAAGGATCCTTCTTAACACCTCTTCCAGAAAATCTATTTATAATTAAGATTCTGACTTTAGAAAGAAATACTTGAAACTATTAAAGGAGTTACAATTATTTAATACAATTAAGTACTTTTCAGGATTTAATCATCCCATCTTGAGATCCTTTATATTGGACATTAATATTTTGATGATTCAAACAGAACAACTGCACATGCTTACAAACTTTTGAACCAAGCTTATGCTTTTGAAAAAATATAAGTTTAAAATTAAAAAAAAAAAGAACTCTATAAACTGGAACTTTTAAAACAATATCTGAGATGTAAAAACGATTATTATAAACTGGAATAATGTTAAATGTTCATTATATAACAGATAAAAATAATTATGACTCCTTTAACACAGATTAGTTTCGAATATTTCATTTTAAAGTAATCCCATGTCATTTGTTCCTGTTTCATATTAGGATTCCAATATCAGAATTCTGAAAATAGAAAGATATTCTGTTTATATTTTAATATCTTACAGATTTTTCTGCAATATAAAATATTTGTTCTATCAGATTAAAAATGTTAAGAACTCTTATGCAAAAGAGCAATTATTTATTGTGACATCACAATGCCAGGCTGCATATTTTTAATTTTTTTTAATTTAAAATATATGCTCTCCAAAGCTTTTGTTGGTTCTTTTTAAATTAAATATTAAAAGAAGGAAGATACAAGCAATTATATGCTCTCCACTTCAAATTAGTTGTGGCTTGTTGTGGCTTGCCCCGTGTACACCATACTTTTTCTTTAACAATAGAGTTGTGCTGGTCATCTATCTAACATCTTTCAGGGGAAACTTTTGAATTGAAGTAACATGACATCTGTTTGCACCATATCATTGTATATAGTTAATCAGGGCCTCCTTCTCCTAAGGTTTCCATATCTGGTCTCGTCTTTCATCTATCTAAATCCATTCTCAAGAAAGACAGACAGATGGATGACAGTGGGAATTTATAGGTCTACAATTTTTTCAAATTAAAGCCCAAAAAGAAAAATAATGAAGTAATTTCAAAGGTGAAATGTTATTGAATAACTGAGGAACATCTGTGCAAACCTCTTAATTAATACACTATATCAGCATTTCTCAAAGTGGGCGATAACGCCCCCTTGTGGGCGGTGAGTAAATCTAGGGGGCGCTGGAGGCAGGGTACTGAACGGTGATCAAAGGTAAAAGTTCCCTTTCCTCTGTCAAACGAATAAGAGGAAACATTGCATTTAATGGTTTCCAGATGTCAAGAGCAATGTACGGTAAGGGCACAAAGTGTGAGATTCATAGAAAAGTTTTCCTAAGAATATTTCCAATCCTTTCTCACACGGGGGGCGTTGGGTATAACTTTATGGAACAAAGGGGACGGTGGATCGAAAAAGTTTGAGAATCACTGCACTATATGATTGAAATGAATTAAAAGAAAACAAAAACAAGTTCTAGGATTCAAACTAAACTATATTTTAAAAATTAAATACAGTAGACTCTTGATATAGCAAACTACAATTTTTGTTGGTTTTTGTCATTCTTTAGGCATATAGTGATCTTTTTACATAGTGATTGATTTAACTCAGTCTATATCAAGAGATTTTAATCTACATAAATATATAAATAAAAACTTCAATGCATTCATTATGTTTTATTTAGCATATATTTTATATGGAAAATATGTAAAATATCATCTAATCTATTTTTATATCCAAGATTTCTTACATTATCTTTAGAAATATTTAAATCTAAAAGTTTATATAAAATAATCATTATTAAACTAGAATATTTATTTTTGCAAATATTTAAAAATTATAATAATGAAACTTTATCTGGAATAAACAAATGAATGAATAATATACAAAAGTAACTAAATGTTAGAATTACCTTTTATTTGGATCATACATAAATAAAAGATTTAATAAACGAATTCCAGACGAAGATAACCAAGGAAATATATGTTTTATGTTGTTATATCTGAATAATTCAAAAAGTTTATTTTGTTTATAATTTATACTTTTAAATAAAATTTTATAATAAAAATTACTTGAATTCAAACTTACGGCTGCTGTTTGAGAGAAAAATTTTCTAAAATTGGTAATTTGGAATATCCCTGCAAAATAGAAAATATTTAATAATAAATAAATAAATAAATAATAAATATATATATATACAGTCAAACCTGTTTTTATGGGGGGATAGGGACCGCATTAAAAAAGACGCATTAAAAAAAATCGCACGAAACTTCACGAATGGCTGTAAAAAATAGTTTTCGCAACACAATTAAAAAATATTTTTTTTATGCGGTCAACAGGGACTGCATAAAAAAAGTCTCACATAGAAAATAACTCAAAACCGTACGAAATAGAATTTATCGACAACAGATGTCAGCACTTGACTGCATCGTCTGGTCTATTGTCTGTTTTACATATTTTTGTCCAGGTGGTGTTTTGTTGACTTAAAAAGTAAATTATTTCATTTTTCGCATATTCATGCAATAATAATACTATAATAAGTGCATTTATGCTATAATAAGTTTATTTAGCCATAATAAGTCAACGTAAGACATGACGAATCGCACGAGACTAGTCGCCAACTATACCGCACAAATTAAAAATTCGCATTAAAAAAATTGCACAAATAAAAATCGCACATAAAAAGAGCGCATAAAAACAGGTTTGACTGTATATATATATATTTCTAAATACAGTTTTTATAATATAAAAAAATTAAATAACCATAACTTTATTATAAGTTTTAAACTAAACATTAATTTAATTTTATCTTAATTATTTGTTAAAATACCAAACTACGAGATATAGTTAGTTATATTTCTTGCTTTGGTATGAGAAGTTATATTATTTTAAGTTTTAAGTAATGATGGAAAATTGCTTGAAAATATCACCTACAGTAGAGCATTGTTTATCCGAATCAATTGGGGACTGGGGTTGTTTGGATAACTGATTATGTATGAAAAAATATATTCACCTATCCCATGTTGAAATTTTTCTCCGCTGCATGTTTGCATGTTGCTTTGCATTGAATTTTCATCGATTTTAAGCCAAACAAAAATTTTTATAATAATAATCGTTGCTATTGTATTGTTAAAAATAATTTATTTATTTTGTACAAACAAAAAAATATATTGAAAAATATAAAAACAAAAAAATTATACTTTAGAAATGAATCTACTATCAAAAACGTTCAATTCGGTACGACAGTCTGACTGGAAAGCTTTCGGTTAACCGACGCTCTACTGTATAACTATTTAACTGGAGTAACAATTATTTCAACAAGCATTAATTTCTCCAAAAGTAACTAAATATACTAATCATGTATTATTTGATACAAATATTCAAAAAGATGAATATGGAAATAGTGTTTTTTTTATTTAAAATTTATTTAGTTTTTTTAAATTAAGCCACTAAAACTGACTTTATAATGTTCTTAATATATTAATCTATCAGAATTAATGACAGATGGGAAATGATACATGACCAGTATCTAATACATAGAAGTTGAAGTAGTTTGACCAAGGACATTATTTTTTATTTTATTAAATAATTAATCAATAATATATTTTTACAATAAGTAGAAATATTAAAATGAAACTATTGGATAATTATGAAAATAACATCAATTAAATGAAATAGGCAATCAATGATACTGAGTTTGTTCTTCATGAGAATATTCTGTCAAAAACAAAAAAAACTAGTTTTAAACAAATTTTATTTATTCAGTTTATGAATACTTTACCTTTAACACATCTACTGCAGAGATCTACAGTCAAACCTCAATTTAATACCTTCATTTGTTTTGTCTCTCAAATTGGCTACAACCAATATGGAACTAAACTGAAGATCTTCAAACAATAAGAATTACGTACATAGCAAAGCTTACACAGAGGTTTGATTTTGAGACTTTAAAAGTCAAGTGTTTTGGTGATAATGTCATTTTAAATGCAAAATTATACAATCAATAAGTCACAGACAGTGAAGATTCTCTATTTAATATTTATACAAAACATCTGTTCAAAATATATATTGATGCTTTACAAGGATGATGCCATTTAGGTATTGATGACTGCTCTTTTTCAGTTTTTATTTGAATATCTTGAAAGAGAAGAGATCAATTTTCATAACTTTGAAAATATTCATGGAGTTCTCTTAATTATTTATAAATTTGTACTTGAGCAATATCTATTTAATACATTTTTTTTTTTGTGTGTTCAGCAGAGAGGTAAAAGATACTGGAAATTATACAGTAATAGTGGAAATATTCATATTCTGTTCTTTCCATTGTAATACAATTATGTAACTTTAAACATTTTATATTTCTAAAATGCTTTTTATTTAAATCAATACAATATGTTTTGGTTAATTGGGACTGCTGTTTATTTGGGACACATATTGAAAGATGGAAACAAAAGAGATAATATAAGACAAATTTACTTTGCTTATTTGGGACATCCTGCTGCTTTATTGGGGCAGCATAAACAGCAAAAAGGAGCACATGGTAATGGGCTGATGTTAAAAACCAAATCAGAACAGATAGCTATAAAAATGGGTCATGCAAATTTCAAAGCTACAGATGGGTGGTTATTGAGATGAAAAACTAGAAACTAGACATGAATAAAATTTAAGAGGGCACACAGTGAAAAACAGTGGACATTACAAGCACCAAAGAGTGAAAATCAACTAAGTTGCCTGAATTCCTACAGAAATTTAATTCTGATCAACTTTACAATGCAGATGAAACAGCTGTTTTACCACACCATCCAAGATGAAATGTGTCAAGATACACTTGATAAATTTCTGCAAAAATAATTATTCTTTTTTTGTTTAATTATTATATTTTAATGTGTTATTTTTGAAATTGAATTTATTTATTTATTTTGAATTAACAAATAAATAGAAAAGTCCCAAAGGACAGTTTACATACTTGTTCACACTAAATATTAATTATTTTTTTCAATGAATGATTTTTATCTTCATTGCTCATTTTTTTATCTTAGATTTTGTCTGTTCCCTTAAAATTTCCTTTATTAGGACAAATTAGTCAAGTCCAATGTGTCCCAATTAAGCAGAATGTATCCCAACTGTATTAATAATCATTGTCATCATAATCATTAATAATCATGTATAATCATTTGTCAAAATCCTCTCCTTACATTTATTCTTTTTTATTTTTATGTTATAATGATAAAAACATTAAATTTTACATCATCATTTATTGTTGGATTAACTGAGTAGGCTACAATTCACTTAGTATTTAGTGCTATGTAGAACCAAGGTGAAGACAGTTATGTCAAGGCAGTAGAATGTATGGAAACTGTAAGGATTGTAATTTCTGAATAATGTTTTGAAGCTATTGGATATGTTAAAAAATGTATATAAATAAAATTTTCTGATTAACCAATTCATGAAATAATGGTTCAAAAACTAAATAAAATTTAAAAAATCTGTTAACTAAAGAATTCTCACACACATCCTTTATCATTTTACAGATGATTAAAGTTAAGATAAATGAGAATTTATAATTAAATGTAAATTCAAATTGCTATTCCTTTTTAATTCTTTTTACCCAATGGGCACTAAGAGGGCTTTTTTAATCATATCCATTGTGGGTTCAGCCAGGACAACAATGAGGGTGACCAAGTAGTGAGGGACAAAGTTTGACGTATCTGAGACAGACTGCCCATAAAAAATTCTTTTGTCCCAGGACTCCATAGTAGTAGTCTGACAGCTTAACCACCTTGGCCATCCAACTATCTGAATATTTATTTTTAACAAGTAATTTATTCTTTAGACAAGATAAATAAATATAAACAAAATTAAAATCTAATCAGTTGAAAATGAACACAAAAAATATATAGGATTACTAATCAATGAAACTAAAATAAATAAAATTTGTTAAGCTTACAGGCCAAATACTATCATTTGGAGTTCCTAACAAATCAACAATAAGTTCTAACTGATGAATTTCTGATCTCCCTGGTAGAAGTGGTTTATGTAATAGTAATTCTCCCAAAATACAACCAGCTGCCCTGAAATTAAAATAAAAGAAACTAATATTGAAATTTTATTAATATTCACTTATGCTCATAATAAATAATTTTATTAAATTTATTATTACATAAATAAATAAAACACTAAAATAGGCTGTGTATATTTATAATTACTCATTTAAATAAATTTTAAATTTAATATAAATACTAATAAATGGTTCCATGAATAATAATAGGAATAAACTGATTCCAAGACAAACTCAAATGACAAAAGTCCAGAGAATAAAAGCCCATAGTGATAAAAGCTTGTATACTGTTTTACAACTTTTTCTTTTCAAACATGATGCATATCATTAACATACTGCATCTCATTGTATATAAAAAAAATTATAAACAAAATCACATATAGAATATAAAATCATTTTAAAATATTGTACTTTCTTAGTTAATTATTACTTTATAAATTTAAAACAATACTCCAGTTTTCAAATTTGAAGATATAATTACTTATTTTAGTTCTTATATACTTACCACATATCTATAGCTGTGGTTTGAGTTTTAGACTGTAGTAGCAGTTCAGGAGCTCTATACCTAACAAAAAAATTGAACACAGTTTTTAAATAATTATTAAAATTTTTTAAATATTTTAAATTGAAAAAATAATTTTACCATAATGTAACTACTTTAGGAGTCATTGGTTTTACAGGAAGTCCATATTTTCTGGCCAGACCAAAATCAGCTAATAAACAGAACTTAATGCATTTAGGTAGCTTAGAGGGGTTGTTTTTTTTTTATTAAAAAATATCTTCTATCTTACCAATTTTTAAGCACCCCTTATCAGTCAGAAGTAAATTGGAAACTTTCAAATCTCTAAAATTATTCAAAAAATTTTTATAATCAATTAAATGCCAATATTTATAATTAAGAATATAAAAATTATAAAATTATATGTTACCTATGAACAATGAAATTTTTATGCAAATACTGTAGTCCAGAAAATAACTGCAACATGATGCATTTAACCTAAAAGCAATTTCGTGAACACTTTTAGAATGTAAATATTTAAATACCGGAATAATAACACTAAAAAATAAATAAAACTCAAAAATAACCTGTGATTCAGAAAAAGGACTTTGCATGTTATCTAAAAGACTAGCAAGATCTTGTTCACAATATTCCATTACAAGAAAAATGCTAATAAAAATTTATTTGTTAGCTTTAGTTCATTATAAATAAAATTTGATATTACATTAAAAATTACCTTTCCAAACTTTTTCCAACTACAACATCTTTCAAATTAACAATATTTTCATGATTTAAATTAAGAAGAATATTAATCTCTCTTAAACCGCTGATGGGCACTCCTAAATTAAAATAATATTTTTAATTACAGTATTAATAATACAGTTATATGCTAAAATGTTAGCTATACAAACATATTGAGATTCCATTAATAGAAGATATATGAACAAATAAAAATTAGAAGGCATAAATTGCCTCAATTAAATAAAATGTAGAAAATATATATATTATTAACTATATTAGCAAAAAAGAAGAGGGCGAATTCAATAAAAGTTTGAGGAATCCTTGAAGGGGCTGACAATAAAAACGTTTTATGAACCCAGTCTAAATTTAAAAAGAAAATATTAAAAAAGTTATTTGTATGCAGATGATTTATCTTTAAAAGTGGCACTACAAGATGTACTCCATTATACTGTTACAGTATATTTAATTTCCAAAAACATACCTGTAAACTTTACAAATACAGATACTGCTGTCAAGCATGCATAGATCAATTGTTTTCAAATTATTACCATTATTATTAGATGTACATGAAACACAATAAAGTATGAAACCGTCATTCAATGACTAAATTTTACATCCATAATTATTTCGGTATGGAAAGTTGTGATATCGGAGATGTCAAGAAATCATTCCGACACCAACAGATGTAATAGTGATGTCAAGAATTTTCACTATATACAGTTTTGGTATTGGTGCTAATGTCACTTTGGTTTACAATATTTAGTTTTCAAATGCACACTTGGCAGTGCATTCATTACAGATCACTGTAAGGAACTGAGTCCGAACGTTATTTTTATTTTATTATTATTTCCGTTTTATTATCTTTTGTTTGGGGTTTGTTTATTTAGGACGAAGGTTCCCCACCACTCTCTTGTTAGTAATGAAAAATGAAGATAAAACAACTCACGGAGAAATAAGCGCCGTAGGAAAAAATCTTGCGCACTTGCGCTGCCCGGCGGAAGTAACAGTCCGCAGAAAAAAAAATGGAGGGGGAGTCCCCACAATCACTAGTAGAGAAATACTTGATAAACCGTCTTAAACATCCCAGAAAATTATGATAAATATTTTGTAAACGGTTTATAAGCTTTGTCGGAAACTTAAAGCTGCCAGAACAGAAAGTTAATGTTAGCAACTAAGTATGTAAATAAGAGGAGTAACCCAGCTCAAGTGTGACGTCACCTCACAGTATAAAACCCGTACGTTAACCAAAGAAGGAGAGGTGATTTCCAAACAGAGGTGATTTCCAAATCGAGGCGACTGTGAGAGCGAGGTAGATTCGAAAGCGAAGTATTTTCTGATAGAAGTCCAGATTGATAATTGGACGATCCAAGGTGTTAAAGAGGAGTTCGATTGACGATTTGACGATATCGAAAGGATTGAGGAAATAGTTTTCTTCGTATAGTGAGGTGACGGATAGACATTTAATTAGTAAGAGATTTTGTTCATAGTTTCTAAGTATTTGATTTGTCGAATTTCAAAGGGGAATTACTATTAAGTTAAGCTAAGTAGCTAAGTTTATTGTCGGGTTGACTTGTTGATTTTCGTTAATAAATTTTGTTTGAATTATTGACATTTGTACGTAGTACATTCTAGTTGCTAATTAAATATATTTGAACTTTTGATCTGACTTGATATTTATTGTTATTATTACTAATTTTTCGGTGCACGCTTAAAAGCCCAGGCCTGGCAAACTAATCTCGAATCCGCGTAAAGTACCCGTTAGGTTAACGGAAGTTTCACCGACCGTAATTATAGTCGGTTTCCTAAGCTACTAAAATTAAGTACTTTACATCACAATTCCTTTCACTGTTGCTTTAAAGTGTAAATAATATGATAACAATTCCTTCAAACTGTTTACAATGGAAATAAACTATCAAATACTAAGTAATGAAATAAATCTGTAATGCACCACAAAGTGTGCATTTGAAAATCAAAATATTGTTTTATTAAAAGTGACATTGGCACCGATACCAAACTGTATATAATGAAAATTCTTGACACTATTACAGCTTTTGATGTTGGAACAATTACTTGACATCCCTAATAGCACAACTTTCCACACTGAAATAATTATGAATGTAAAATGTAGTCATTGAATGAAGGTTTCATACTTTATTGTATTTTTTGTACATCTACGATAAAACGGTAATAATTTGAAAAAAGATTGATGCCTACACATGCTTGATGACAGTTTCTGTACCTGTAAGGTTTACAGGTATGTTTTTGGAGATACCACTGGGTTTTACATTTCACGCTTTATAAACAGATAAATACTGTACATTATAGATGAGAGAACTAATGTATATGTGGAAGGCAATAAGATGAAAAATGTCACATAAAGATTCTTTCATAGTGGACAAATAAATATAAAGATATATTTTAAAATAATTCTTTAAATATATTTCAAATTATTATTTGGAGAAAGTGGCAAGTATTTAATTTTTCCAACATCTTTAAATGGTATCTGTGGAAAATGCTCTAATTGGGTTGCAATTTGAAAACTTGCAGATCTATAAATTCCTACTGTTGCCAGTCTGTCTATTTTTCTTTAATCTCAAGAATGGAGTTAGATAGATGAAAGCCAAGATCAAAAAGATTAGCAGCAGAAGGTTCCAGTTAACTATATACAAAACTTCCAATGCAAACTGGAAGTCATGTTATTTCAATTCAAAAATTTTCCCCCGAAAGCAGTTTAGAGCTGTGCCAATCATCTATATTTGTTAAAAGAAAAGTATGATGTACAAGGGCAAACCACTAATCTGAGGTAGAGAGCATATATTTTAAATGAAATAAATTAAAAATATGATTAAAAATTGCAGCCTGACATTGTGGCAATGTCACAATAAATAATTGCTCATTTAGACAAATTAAATATTTTCAACAAATGAAAATGCATTTATCTATGATCTTATCAAATTATATCAGGTTTGACACCAAATGCTAAGGAGACAGCAAAAGTGATTACATATACACTGCAGTCGATTTTATTTCATAGTTGCTGTACCCTTGAAAAGTTCTGAGATGTCAGTATTAATATGAGAATACAATCTCCATAAGAATACTTTGAATTCCACAGATATTTTACCATAATTTACAGAATTGTATATATAAATATGTTTTGTGTAATAAGAGCATAGATAATAAGAGAGCAATAATAAGTTGTAATAAGAGCAAATCCAATGATCATTGATATATGCATAATTTGTATATGATTGATATCAGATCTGACAAGAAAAATAATTGTAGGATTTTCAATATAATTTGGTGGTAACATTGAATAATAAGTACAGTTTTGTAGAATATGGACAAAACAAGTCACGTGCAAATCCTCTAGTTTTCCATTATGTATAATAGTTGTTTTATCACTAACAGACAGTACAGTAAATAAATGATCCATAATTTAATAAAACTAGAATAATGAAATCAAATCTCATCAAATTTTTTCAAAATTCAAATAGGTATCCAATAAAGAACAAATATGCAGTGGTACCTTCTACTTTCAATGATTCTAATTTTGAATGCTCCAAAGTTAGAGATGGGTAGTTCTGGTCAGAACCACTTCAGGCTCAAAACTACTAGAAACAGTCCCACATCGACAGTTCCAGTTCCACAATTACAAATGCATTCTTCATTTTGCAGTTTTACGAATACAGCTTTTAATGGAACAATAAAATCTTTATCTGGATTTGAACATAAAACTAATTGACAATGTTCCACGACTTTTAAGGAATAATTAAATTAGTTTTGAGTATTTTAAAATTATAAAGGTACTTTAAAAATTTATACTTTTATCAGAGTTCTTAATTATTTGTTTTTATTAGTAAACCAGCAGATAAATGTGGCATTGCCCAGCCAAAAAGAAGGATAAACATTAAAATGAAAATTATATTACAAGTTTGGTTATTTTAACCTACCATTGTTATGTTTATCACAAAGTATCAAGGAGCTCAAATTAGGAGGAGAGTGAGGCATTCAGATTTCACAGAAGTCTATATTTTCCTTGGAGCCCCAGAGAGTAAGTATAAAAAATTTGGTACAGATTGGGCAAAAACCAAGAACAGAGAGAGAAATATTCTATTACAGTCAAACCTGTTTTTGTGCGGTCTTTTTCTGTGCGATTTTTATTTGTGCGATTTGTTTTGTGCGGTATATGAAAATTTCAATCAAATTGGAACATAATTGACTCCTGTAAAATTTTTAAAAACTCTATTGGTTGTTTTCTATGACATCAGCAGGTTTTTTCATTTTTTATTCAGTAAAATTTTTTTCTCATACGTTTATTTCAGTCCCCTCTTATTTTAATAGCATAAAAACCATAAATATTATGTTATATTTGAACAGATGCAGTAAGTTAGCTCCCCTCCAGCTTTAGACTGCAGGTGTGAAATTTCATGCCTTGTTAAATGAAATAACACTTCCTGCAGCTATATTTATCAAATAAAATCATTATTTAACGATTATTTTTAACTTTTTAATGTTAGATTCGTATTTAAGTGGAAATAATTAATTAATATAAAAATTAAAATTCTTAGAGGATTTTTTTCCCCATTAGGTGTTGCAGAAAAAAGCCCAAGGAGTTAAAAAAGCAATTCCTAGTTATTTCGTACGGTTTCAAGTTATTTTCCACGTGAGACTTTTTTTATGCGGTCCCTATTCACCACATAAAAAAATATTTTTTTAATTGTGTTGCCAAAACTATTTTTTATAGCCTCGTCGCGCGATTTTTTTTATGCGTTTTCTTTTATGCGGTCCCTATCCCCCGCATAAAAACAGGTTTGACTGTATATATACTGTATAAAGTAGACCCCTATAACACGGTAGATATGTTCCGTGTTATATGAATTCCGTGTTGTATGAGTCACTTAAATACATGAGCCAATCACAGCCTGGCATGTGTGCAGTTTAGGGGCTACGGCTATTTGAAAGGTTTTCTTCCATAAAATTAACTGATTCTAGACTAATTTGACTCAACATTTCCAAAACACGTATAATTTTTCGGGAATAATCCATATAAACTATGCTATAAACAACAAATTGTAGGATTACTTACCGAGTGTGCACCGTTCGACGACGCCATTGCTTAAGCTTGTTTTCTTTGCAGAGTGGCTCATTGAACAGTGGGCGCATGTTTCCCGATAAGTTAATTTTCTGCGAAAAATACGCTGAACTTTGGAGACATCATTAATATAAATATAATTTTTATGGCCGTTAAATAATAAATGGTTTTTAGTAGGTCTGCTGCTCGTTTAAACTCAACAGTTTGTGCAATGTCCGCTATTGGTCCAGATTCGACCAATCCTGCCACGACACGAGTCGGCGATGACATTTTACCGTGTTATACGAGTCTCTTTTAGCGTGTTATACAAACATGATTGCAATTTTTTTGCGTGTTATACGAATCCATGTTATAGGGGGGTCTACTGTATATAAAACTGATGAGAAATTGTTGAGTCCAACAAACTAAGCAGTTCTGAAAAACCATTCAATCAAAATAGTTTTGTACTTGGATCAGCTCCAGAGGAAGAACTGGGTTTTTTCCACCTCTAACTCAAAGTTTAAACATTATATTAATATAGACTAGTATAACTTAAATATTTAGGTTCAATATTGTTATTTAAAAATTTAAATTTTTGTCAAAAAAAAATTAAAATTAAAATGACCTACATAATAATGAGTGTGCCCCTACCAGATATTTCATAAAATGTAAATTTTTTTGACTGAAGGAGAAAAGAATTTTTAAGTGAAATGGAAAATATCAATGAAAATTGATATCTCGGGAACAAATAAATGAAAATTGATAAAATTTGATGTGTAGGTTGAAAAAAATTAGCAGATGATACTCATATTTTGTCCAGATGATGCATATCTTTAGTTTTTTAATAAAATGTGAATTCTGATAGGCAGAAAGTGTTCTAATTCTAGTACAGTAACGTTCGCTTTGTTAAGCTATTCATTTGTTTGCTTACTTGATGGCTTGCCTCTACCAAGCCTTATGATAGAATGTATCTTTAAAAAAAAAAACCAGTTACTATTTGAGAATTAAAAAAAATATCTGCATACAAATTTAAATTAATGAACAATTAATTTACAACAAACAATTTTAATAATTAGAATACAAACAATATTTAAAAACTTAGATTAAATAAAATTTTCAATGAAATTCAAAATATTAAGTTTTATTACCATCTTTTTCTCTTTCCATCCTCATTTTCTTCATTGCAACTATTTCATTTGTTTGAGTGTCTCTTGCTCTATCTAGAATAAATATACCATAAAGTTATGTATATGTTAGTTAATAAATTTCAAACAATGAAATAATTATTCATTTTAAAAAATTTTTAAATACTTTTTATTTTAATAAAAGTATTAATAAATTAATATATAGTTTCAAATTACTGTTTTTTAAACTACAGTAGAGCATCAATTATGTGACTCAATTAGGGACTGGGGTTGGTCAAATAACTGAAAAAATGGATAACCGAAAAGTATGAAAAAATACGTTATTATTATAGTATATTAGTATATCCCATGTAATTAGTATATTAGTATATCACTATTAACCTACTTCACATTGAATTTTCATCGATGTTAAGCCTAACAAAATTTTTTAAAAATAATAATTGTTGCTATTGTATCATTAAAAATTATTTCTTTATTTTGCACAAAATAAATACAAAAATAAAGAAAAAAGTAGAAAATTAAACCTTGTTTAAATACTGGCTTCCCTTTCATGCTCGAGCCAGTGTTGTCAGCTAAAACATGCAAAAATGTAACAAAAATAATATTAAAGTAGTCAAGACATAGCCAGATAGTGTAGCGCCACATCACTAGAGGACAATTGAATTTGCTGACTAGAACGCGGTCGGTTAACCGATGTGATGGTTGATCAGGGGTCGGATAATCGATGCTGTACTGTAATTAAAAAAAAAAATTATAGATTACTTGGATAAAATTCAAAATGTTTAAATAAAATGTTAAGTTTTATATTTTTTTCTTTTTACATAAAAATTTGCATTTGAAAAAACTTTTTCTGGCATGATTAGAATGTATTATACTAGAACATTGCAAGACTTTGTTGTATTGCAATAGAATTGAAGCAAAGCCAGAAGGAAAGAAGCAATCTCAGCACCTGTTAGGCACAGAAAAGGTGATCCTTGTACAGTACTTGACGAATTCAGGCAGATGAACTTTGCACTTGCTGCCACAAAAGAGACTATCCTTGTACCTACAGGTCACGGGAGACACGATCCTTGCACTGGTGAGGTATGGAGAGATGATCCAAGAACAAAGCAATCACCATCAATTGCTTTGTTCTTGTGTTTTGTTCATTTTTCACACTTATTTTTTCTTAGGCGCAGGTAATATTATTTTTATTTTTGACTCCTAAGCCTGAATTATGCTAGCATCAAAGAGCATGGACATTGTCACTGTAATACCTATGTATAACGAAAACAAAGTCATGGACTCCTATTTTTACTTTCCTGGCTCTGTTATAGATAACAGAGGGAAAGTTTGGAAATTGGTAAAAAATGATCCCCCAAGATTTTTAATTTTTGGACTCGGGACCTTGAAACATTGAGAAATGCATAAACATTCAGAGCTTTATTCTGTATGTATGAATGTTTGTGTGTTTGTGTGTGTATGGAGCACAATTTTGTTTACTCTCTTCAAAGCTTAATAACTCCTGTGCTTTTGAAAATGTCTGAAATTTTGCAGAAGGTTTGTGTATTAGAAAGATTCATGCTATTAAATTTTAGTGGTTTAAGGTTGAGGGGCGATAGAGGGTGGTTGTGTATCATATCTCGAGTAGGGTCAGATTTAATGACGATTTTACTTGTTATTAGCATTTACAATTTTTTATAAAGCCCATCCCTACCCTCAAAATTAAGCTTTTTGCCATTTTATAATAATTAAAAATTTAAACAGTTTTATTTAATGAACTATCATAACAGAGTGCTACCAGAATTTTAAATATTGCTGGGAAAGTTAAGTGATTTGTTGCTAGAATTTTACATTTAAATGGACCCACATTACATTTCTGGATACTGTCAGCCATTTTCATTAAAATTGTATATATATTTTTTAATTGGATTGTCATCAGTAAACATTTTTAAAACTGTTTTGCATAATTCTGCAGAAGCACAGCCTACAATAAAAGATCATCTCTGTGAAGAAAGATTGCTAATGTTTTCTGATGATTGGACATGGCAGATAGAAGATGACTTGGTTTCTTCAAACTTTTAACTTTTTAAAAAATACCTTCAATCATTTTAATTAAAATTGAGTATTGACATTATTGAAAATTAAAACAACCATCAATTTTAAGATCTGTAGATAAAAAGACTAACTGAAATCAGTCATATTATTAATTAGTATTATCTTTAATTAAAAAAAAATAAATTGTTAAATATTAATTATATTGTAGTTTATATAACTATTAATAAAAATACAGTATAATGTAATTACACGTTTTTTTAAATCAACTTATTTAGAATTGAAAATTAAAAGATAAATTTCACTAATCATCAGTGGTGTAGCTACAAATTTTGCTGCCCACAAAGCACCCCTACATGTTTGTGTCTGAAGCAGCCAGCCATTCTCAGCCTTATTACATCACTGCTCTTCATGAATATAACAAGGAAATATTGCCAGTAACCAATACTCATTATAACCAAGTCTGACTGTATATAATGTGTCTTTCCTAACTTGCACTAGAGTTTCTTGTAAAAAATTTTCTAATTAAAAATGTCAAGATTTTTCAATTATAATTCTTTTATTGAAAAATATCAATTAAATCTTATTTTGTTATACTTATTCCTACATTGAAAATGGGAATGTTCATTGTAATGATATTTAATATAAAATCAATAAATATTTTTGAGACTAATAAATACAAAGTGAGAAAATTCCTGATGCAAGATAGAACAAACACTTACAAATCTTTCACATTAAATATACCCACATATATTATTAAAAACTTTTTAGATTGGACCATTTGCAGTCATCAAGCAAACGTGGGCCAACAATTGATATTAAAAGCAATTATTAATTTGTATTTGGCTACTAGCCAAACAAGAGACTTACAGACAAGTTCTTGTAATGTTTTATTCTATAATAAATTTGAGAGCTTTAATAACTTTTCATATTTAAATTAGATAACTAATTGGACTGCAATCTGAAAAATTGTAGACCTATATATTCTCATTGTCATCCATCTGTCTATCTTTCTTTAATCTTGAAAATGGAGTTAGATAGATGAAAGCCGAAACCAGATATGAGAAGATTAGGGCAGGAGGCTCCAACTATATATGAACTTCCAGTACTAACTGGAAGTCACATTATTTCAATTAAAAAATTTTCTCCTGAAAGGAGTTAGATAGATGACCAGCACAACTCTATTGCTAATGAAAAAGTATGATGTACAGGGTTTAAGACACTACTAATTTGAGGTGAAGAGTGCACACAGTATTTTAAGTTAAATAAATTAAAAATATGATTAAAATTGCACCACAGCATTGTGACAATGTCACAATAAATAATTGCTCATTAAAAATATTTTATTCTTTAAGATATACAGGAGATTGTTTTAACATTCCTAAACAGACTGTCCAGAATTTCACTTTTCACATATGATATACTTTTAAAATTAGCTCCACAGTTTATAACCTGGCCTTTAAATCATCAAGAAAACTCTGCAAATGAAAGAAAAAATCGTAAATTTTCCTGATAGGAGCAATTGATGGAATGCACATTACTATTGAAGGCATCATTACAAATCCAAAATCTTACATTATTAGAAAAGATTTTCATTTAGTCATTTCGCAAGATGCAATGGATCATAGTTATATAAAGTAAAAAACTCGTCCAAATAAGAATCTGAATAAAACAAAAACTTGTCCAAACAGAAAAAAATTCTTTGGAATGGTACAGTTTTCTATGTTAAATTCTACTATAAGACAGAAACCTGTCCAATGTTGAAACAGAAGAGGTTTCTGGATACAAAGAATATAACCTAGATAAAACAAAAAAAATTAAAATTTAACTGTAGACAAATAAGTAAAATTGTACCAGGTATAACTATCATCACAGAGTGTGACAACCTATTCCGAGAACAATTTCGAGCCTTGTAAAAGAAATGCAGGTCACGTGATAAGGGGACAGGGTCTTTGTTGGGTCTTAACTAACTAGGCAGGAACTGAGAACTTTTAAGAATCAAACAATTCTTCTGAAAATTGAGACCAAGAAAACAAATAATGAATGTAATTCTTAAAAACTATTGAGAATAAGGTAACACAATGCCGCCAATTTGTCTTGTACACAATAGTTAGTAACTAGCTATTACTGACTATTTGAATAGAAGTTAACACGTTGATAATGAGATTGAAGTAAATGGTTAATTAGAGTATTCAAATTCCTTGAGATCACAAAATAACTCTGTATAATTCTGTATTACTCCAATGTGATTAGAATTTTTGATGGTAGAGTGAGACACTAGTTTTTGGAACTTGAATTAGCTTGTTTGCTGTTATGTGAGCTAATAAAGACCATGCCCAAAAAATACTCAAATACCTAACACAAGTTCTTGGGAACTTTCTAGCAAATAAAAAATTGCTTTTTTCTCTACTGAGTTTCTTAATCAGGTAAATAAATTAGGAACATTCTGTATTTGTAGAAGAAAGTCTTAAACCAATTTCTAATTATTCAAATTAGTAATCTGAATGATCAATTTTAATAATTTATTTTAATAATTAATAATTTAAATTTATCTTATAGGCCGAACAACTTTTCCCATCTCAACAGCAAATTTCCAAAATTTTTAATTTCTTTATTATGTTAAATATAGCAAAATAGAATATTTGGCAGTTTTCATTTAATATTTAGTATTTGAACAACTGGAATTATATATTAAATGCTTTTCATATAAGTTTATTTAAAATAATAATGGTTTACTTACAAACAATTCCATAGGTTCCTTCACCTATTCTGTTCAGCTTTTCGAATTCAGTTACCATACGACATCTTCCCATCTTAAATAAAGGAAAAACAGTCATTTGAAAAAGTCCTTACTTAAAACAAAAATGTCCAATTAATATGAATTTTATCTTTTTTTAGTTTTTTAAAATCATGGTTAGAAAAAAAACTTCATTTTTTTATATAGTATGGTCTATTTTAATCAATCCACTGGAATAACTCAAAAAATATACATCCTACAGAAAAATTCATTAAACCAAAAATATTAGACTTCAAGAAGGCCACAAAATGGGTCTATCACAGTTTTATCATAGATGGCACTACAATTTGCAGAAATGAGTTGAACTTTATTTTCTTAAATGGGAACCGACAGTTTTTATTGGATATTATGATTCTATACCAAAAACAAAAACTTTTACCTAAAACATTGTTTTGAAAGATGCACTTATCAGAATACCTTGCATGAGCATTTGAAGTTTTAGTTGCAAAAACACACCTGTCAAATACTGGTTTAAAATTAAACAAAATATGACTTTTAAACTTTTTAATTTGTTTAAAATGACTTTATATATATATATATATATATATATATATATATATACAATTTACCCATAAACTAAAGACTTTTATTCAGAAAACTCTTAGCAGTAGAACATCTTTTTCATCTGTAATATTGTGCAAAGAAAAATAATTCATATAATATAAACAAATACGTACAATTTTTCTACATTTTTCTTCATTCATTTACTAAATTTATAATACTCAAATACTTCTCAAGATTTTCCTGATAGATAAATCATGTTTACAAAATAAGTGTAAACTCATTTGTATTAAAGTAAATCAAATCAAAGATCAATATTATTAAACATTTATTTTTTGGTTTGTTGTGTTTCTAGTTTTCAAATATACAGTAATTTATCTGCTAAGGAAAAATTTGTATGAATAAATGTTTATCTGATAAATAACTGCATCATTTTTAAACAGCAATGGATAACATGTGGTCTGCAAGATTGACTGTGGCATCCCATAAGACAGACAATAATGACATATTTCAGCTCCTATTTTTTTCAATAATCACATTAAGTACAGCACTGTTCCAAAGTCTTGCCCCAGTTATAAAAATTAGACTAATCAGTTATAAGAACTTGTTAGTTCTTATAACTGATTAGTCTCACAAGCACCCACTAGAAGCAGTAAACTAAAGCAAAAGTATTTTAACATTATTAATGAATTTTCAATCTAATTTCCATACATTTTATGTTTTCTTATAACAGTGTTGTGAAGAAGAGCTGGGTTTGGTAGATTTTTTATAGAGGATAGGCAAGGAGTTACCCGTATAGCGTGTCAAAGTGCAGCCCTCACCGTTTCAAACGTCACACACGATAGTCCTCGAGTCAAACGAAGTTGACCATCGTCACTTTAGAGAATAAGTCAGCGTTAACAATAAACTGAAATATTTAACATTACATTTTCTTTGTAAACAAATTCATATGATTTTTGGTATAAATGTAGCTCTGAAGTTGGAACTTATCAGAGCCGTAGACCACATCACTCCTATGCACGTCTACAGCTCAGGCAAGGTCCCAACTAGTGTTACCACCCATCTGGTTTTCACCCAGACAGTCCAGGAATTGTCCGGATGAACTATTAATTTTGTCCGGGAATTTCGTAGAAACTGTGAAATTACAACAAAACAAAGTTCTTGCAAATATTGTTATAAATTTACACCATTTGAACAACGAAAGCCCTCACACTCACTGAAAGTCATCTGTCATTCCCCATGTTACTCTGTTTATGCTGATGTGTGACGCACAACCTGCCTCTTGACCTTTTTTTTTTTTGCTTGTATGTTTGTATGTTACTTCTATGCAAGTCCCTAGTCCCTAACTGTAACTGATTTAGAACCAGCATGCATGTTATTCTTCACATTGTAAAACGACATTGCGCATGCATCAGGAACTTCTGTTCAAACAAACCTGACCTGCCATCCGAGTCTGCAATTTTGTAAAGGTGGCAATACTAGTCCCAACAGTTTCATTCAGAGTTCCATTTTTACCTAATTCTTTCACTGTTTTTATTCATTATTTATTGATTTATATAAATAATAGTATATTTCAATTTTACTTATTTTATTTCATTTATATGAATTAAAACTAGGGGAGCTGCTGGCAGGCTGCCGATTGTATAACATCACTAGTTAGGGTCAATTTACACACAACAGTGACGTGCCGGCACAGTGCAGTAAGCATCGATAAATATCACACATAGTCAATCAGAGTTTCATGTACGACACTTGTATGATTGACAGAATATAGATCACGTGTTGTAGATGAAACTCTGATTGGCTATGTATGATATTTATCGATGTTTATGCACCAAACGGTCATTGTGCCGGCACGTCACTGTTGTGTGTAAATCGACCCTTATTGGTTCTTGTACACACGTATCTAGTGACGTTAAACAATCTTAATCTTAATCTTAATATTGTCGGTTGGACGCTTGCTGCGAGGCTTAGGCGTCCCGTAGATGTTTACTTGTTGGCTGGTCGTCCTCTAGCGGTGAAGTCAGGCAACAGCTTGTAAGTGTGTGTTGATGAGAGCGGCGGTGGCGCCCACTAGTAGTGGAATGTTTTGACGTACTCTTTAAAAAAAATAGTCAGAGCTTCCTGACAGGTGGAGAGAGGATTGAGGGTAAGATAGTTGGAGATCTTGGGGTTGTGTGACGTGGTGAGAGGATAGTCGTTTAGAATTTTTTGCCGGATATTGTTGAAATTGGGGCAGTAGTCGAGATGATGCGATGACGTGTCGATCTGGTCGGGGCAAGTACTGCATTTGTCCGTTTTTTTGATTTTCCGGAAGAAGAGAAAGTGATTCGTAAGCAGCGAGTTGGTCCTGGCGCGGTTGACGAGGACGTTCATGTAGCAATCGGTGATGGAGGGAATGCTGGTATACGAAGAGTCGTTCAGCCAGGGGTAATTGGAGTGGTTACGGTAGTGATTCCAGTCGTGTTCCATGTTCTGTTGGTGATCATAGCGCAAGATCACGAAGAGGTCTTCGGGTGTGATGTAGTTGGAGTTGACAGAGATGGATGGGTGACTTTTGGCGAGGGCGTCAACCTTTTCATTGATTCCGATGCCTAGATGAGCTGGAGTCCAAACGAGATGTAAGTTTTTGCCATGGCAGTAGTGGATGTGGAGACGTTCGTGAATGCTTCGAATGATGGTAGGGGAGTTGACATTATAATTAATCAAGGCAGAGAGGACAGATTTGGAATCTGTGCAGATGACGGCATTGACGCAAGAGGTGGTGGCATAAGAGATTGCTTGCAGGATGGCATAACCCTCGGCTGTGAAGATGGAGGACTCAGGGTGGAGGGTATAGTGGGCAGTGATGTTGTGAGTATCGTCGATATAGGCAGCGGAAACTCTGTGAAGAGTTTTGGAGCCATCGGTGGCAATGAAGGTGAGGGAAGGATGACGATCGCGCCAGATCTTGAAGAAGAGACGGATACTGTCGTTAGTGTTATTTGTGCACTGGAAGTCGTAGTCGTCGAGAGAGATATGGTGATCAGTGTGAAGGCGGGTGTTGGGAGAGGGGATATTGTCGAGCGGGATGGTGATGTTGTGGCGACTGATCCAGTTGCGGGTGAAATGATTGAGTGGGATTCTGACCAGGGTAACACCGTCAGGGTGGTGAATATGGTGTAAGATCTCGTAGAAGAGGCGATCGTCGTTCTCTTTTTTTAAGTACGTGCTATACTGTTTGATGATGACCTTTTGGAAGCGTAGTTCGATCGTGGTCCTATTAACCGCACGGAGGGTAACGGTGTTGTTGGTTGTGAGGGGAAGACCCAGGCATAACTTAAGATATTGTATTTGAATAGAGTTGAGGATCTTGTAGTGGGAGGGCGTGAGGGAAGCAATGCCCGGGATTGTGTAGGTAATAATGCTACCGATGATGCTGTCGGCAATGGTAATGAGGTCTTTGGGGGAGCCACCGTGCTTCTTGTTGCAGAAAATCTTGAAGATATTGAGGAGACGATTGCATTTGCTGTGGATGTATTGGATGTGGGCAGACCAGATAAGAGTAGAAGTGATGTGGATGCCGAGGAGTTTGACCCTGCGGACAACGGGGAGGGTTTGACCATGAATGGAGAGCTTCTGAGTGTTAAGAGTATTGTAGGGGATAAGGAGAATGGCGCACTTCTGAGGTTGACAAGTGATGGCGTTGTGCTCGGCCCAATCCGCAAAGGAGGTGAGAAATCGATTGGTGTGATATTGAAGATCAGAGTAATTGTTGGCGTAAATAATGGCAGTGATATCGTCGGCGTAAATGTAGATTTGAGTGTGATGATTCTCCAGATGGAAGATGTCTTGCATGAATAAGGCAAAGATGAAAGGGGATATGACACTGCCTTGTGGGATGCCTTTGCAAAGGGTGTGCTCAGAAGACAGGAGGCCTCTCCATTTCACTGTGTTTAGTCTGTTGGTGAGGAAATCCTGAAGCCATAAAAGGGAGTTGCCTTTCAGGCCTTTCTGAATGGCTTTTTGGATAAGGATGTGATGTTTGACAGAGTCATAGGCATGATAGAGGTCCAAGGAGATGATGTTCAGACGCTGATTAGAGTTTCACAGAGTGTGGATGTGGGTCAACAGATGGGTGAGGAGGTCTCTTGTACCCTTGCCGGAAAGACCACCTAGATGTTTATGATTGAACCATTTTTGGTGTTGGCAAGGCGGGTCCAACGTTGAAGGATCATTCTCTCCAGGGTCTTGCAGATTGTAGACGTAAGGGTGATGGGTCGGTAGTTCGCCACATTTGACGAGTCCTTATTGGGTTTACTGATGGGAATAATAATTGTTTTCTTCATGTTGAGGGGGATTTTGCCTGTGCTCCATATATGATTAAGGATAGTCAAGAGATGTGTTCTGCTCTGCTGGTTGGCTTTATGAAAGACAGACATGGGAATGCCGTCTGCACCAGGGGTCGTATTCCTCGCCTTTTGGATGGCAACGTTCAGCTCCTGAGTTGAGAAAGGCGAGTTATAGTCGGTCTGGCCAATCGGGGCGTTGTTGGTGGGAAGGAGACGGATGTCTAGGGTAATTTCAGAAGAGTGTGGAATGAAGTGATGTGCGAAGGCTTCTACTTGACTATACGGATTTGTTATGATGTCACCGTTGATGTTGAGGATGAAGTGAGTCAGAGGGGTGGCGGAAGTCGTGCGTAACTGGCGGATGATTTTCCAGACGTTGATTTTGTAATGTTGGGTGTTGGCCATGTGTTTCCAGTAGTCGCGCTTGCTCTCGAGAATCGTTTGTTGGAGAGTAGCTTTGGCACGCTTGTAAGCCATCTAGTTCGTCGCGTTAATGTTTTTGATAAATTTGTGGTACAAACGACGCTTGCAGGCCAACTTCTTCCTACAGTCGCTGGTCCACCAAGGTTGACTTGGGCGACTATGGTAGGTCCCAGAGGGACAGGACGTAAGACAGGACTGGTAGTGGCTAACGAGATCGTCGTACGACCAGTCGTTGCCCTCGGGCCAGGAATGGGTGTAGGCGGAGTGAGTGGGATTGACAGGGGAGGGGGGATGGTTTTGGGAAAGGGCGGTGGCCCTTAACCGAGGGGAGGTCGATGGCGATCATGCAGTGCCTGCTGCCATGACTAAAGAAGAGGGGGGGTCCAGAGTGCATTGGTAGCTAAAGAGGCAGAGACGAGGGACAAGTCGATAGCAGTATTGTGGTTGTTAAGATTAAGAAAGGTGGGTTGGCCATTATTGAGGGACATGAGGTCGGAGTTGTTAATCAGATGGGCAAGATAACGGCCCCTGGGATCGGCGGTGTCATTGCCCCATAGGTCGTGATGGGCATTGAAGTCGCCGCAGATGATGGTGGGGATATGGGGGGTGGGTGACAGAAGGGTGTCGAGATGGGGGTTCACACTGCGAGCGGCAGACTGGGGGGGGGGAAGTAAGCATTAATGAGACGGATGGGAGAGGGGGTGTAGATGGTCGTGATGATACATTCGGGGTCACCAGGAGCAAGGGACTGCTTCAAAGAGACAAGAGAACAGGGGATTTGTTTGTGGATGTAAGTGATGAGCCCGCCGCCTTTACTGTGGGCACGGTAGGTGTAATAGGCATTGAAATTAGATAAATTTAGGGTGCGGTTCGGTTGAAGCCAAGATTCCTGAATGAGAATGATGTCAAACCCTTTCCACGTGTTCTCAGCTTTAATTTGAGTGATTTTGTTGGAGAGACTGGTAGCATTCCATTGGAGTAGTTTCATGAACGCTTGGATTAGTTTTTGGGTGGAGGAGTTGGGGTACGCCGTTGCTGGCCTGAGGGGAGGACATTAGTAGGGGTGATGCGTTCAGGTTCTTGTTTGGAGGTTTTAGTTTTTAGTTTCTTAGCTTTAGTGGTGATCGTGTTGTTTTTTTGGGCGAGTGATGTTCCTCTGGTGCAACGTTTATTGTGGTTGTTAACTGCTTCATCATTGGAAATAGTTTGTGGATGTTGGTTGGGGGGGAGCAAAGGCGGGTCATAGTCAGTGATGCATTTGTTGGATGATTCGATGGGATCAATGGTTGGGGGTGTGGTATTGGGTGCCCGGGAGTTTGGGCTATAGTGGTCTGAGCAGATTTCGGACTGGGATTGGGTCAGAGGGGTGTGAATGGCTTGTTTTGTGAGGTTTTCGAGGATCTGTATCATATGATTGAGGATGAGGGTTTGCTTGGATATGGCCTCTTGGATGGCAATGAGTTGCGGGAGGGTGTCCTTATGCTCCAAAGGTAGGGGTTGTCTTGATGGATAATGTGTCGGGTCGGGATCGTCCTGTCTGCGACCATTCTTAATCATTTCATTGTAGGTGGGTTGGGATTTATTGTTGCGTATCGTGTGGGTACGAGCTTCGTGACGAGAACAGTTGTATTGTTTTTGGTGACGAATGATTAGTTGTTCTGTGTGGTATGCCGGACAGTTGGGGGAGTTATAGAGGTGTTGGCCGTGGCAATTAACACAGTTGGGATGCGGAGCAGGGCACATGTCACCAGTGTGTTGATCTCCGCATCTGGTGCACCTGGTCTTGCTTCTACAGAATTGCTGAGTGTGGCCCAGGCGGCCGCAGTTATGACAGATCCGCGGACGGTCGATATATTGCTCTGTATGGTAGGCTGAGAGAAACAGACGGATTTGTTTGGGGACATGATCCGTCGCAAGATCAAGTTTGATGGTCCCAGTCGGTAGACGTTGGTCGTCATGTTTCCTGCTAAATCTCTGCACTCTAACAGGAAAAAGGCCGTCTTCTTTTAGGAGCTCGAAAATTTCGCATGCGTGCAAATCAGTAGGGACGCCTTTGATGATGAGGATTTTAATGTAGGAATTATGTGTTAGAGTGGTGTGAATGGGGATATTGTCTAACTGCGAATAGGAGAGCAGAGTGGTGACGAAGGATGGGAGGGTGGAGACGTAAAGTTTTCCGGTTTTGGTGGTTGATATGTTGATAAGTTTTTTGTTAAGATCGGGATGGAGGCGTTTTAAGTAGTTGTAAAGTGTCTTCCCATTGAGCGCGTGATCCGAAGAGGCAGACTGAATCAAACACGTGGGATTGATTAGGTTGATGTTTTTGGTGGTGAGCCAGGCTGCGATGTCCCCGGGGGTGGGCCGAATGTGGTAGACCCAAAAGGACGGGTGGTGTTGAGAAGTCGACGGGAGTTGTGGGTCGGCGGTCTTGGAGTTATCCATCGTTACGAGAGGGAGAGCGACCGTGGACAGAAGAATACACGTGGCAAGCAGACCTTGCCACTATTGCTGTGCACACGGTGTCACGAACTCCTGTTTTCCGGAAAAACGGGAAATAATCTTCACATTACAATAAAATTAACTGTCAGTTTACGATAGAACCGTCGCAGTCAAGTTCGACGGGGGAACGCTTGACTTCGGGAGGGGAGACGCTCCCGAAATTCCTGTCGGATCTGGTTACATCCCCCTACGATAGGCGGATGGAATGCAAGTGGAATGTCAATTGTCCAGAGAAAGGATGCTAGGAGCACCTGCTATTGTCTATTGAACCGATATGAGAGGTTCGAATCCACGAACGAAGGGAGGAAAAAAAAAAAGAAAATTATGTTCACTTAAACAATCGGCACAAACAGTCGCAACCGCCGCCACGACGGTGCACGTAGTTGTAAAATTTTTTAAAAAAGTATGATAGCATGAAAAATACATTATTCAAATCACCAAGTTTATATTGCATTTATTTATAATGCTGCATTCAAGAGCATGTAATAACTTACTAAATCTTCATCCTTTATTTCAAAAGGTCTTCTTGTTACAAAAGAAACTAGTTGATATCGTTCTAGGCGTGAAGGTAACGGATTTGACAAACCCACTCGACTCATCGGTATAAATTTTCTTTTTTCCACGATACTTCTACTAAATTACAAGTTTCTAAGCTCTCAATTTCTATATGCAACAAACGACTAAACATGTGAATTTGTCAAACAACGCCATCTACCAAAACATAATATTTTAAATAGTAAGAATTGAAACGAGAACAAAATTTTGACAAAAAGTTTTTTAATTATGAAAATAAAATGAAGTTTAATTTTCTAGCTTGAAATTATTGAAACTTAAATTGCGGAAAATAATACAGTTAATAAACTAGTTGAAGTGGAGCGTTAGCGAAGCCGCTTCTATATATGGCCCAGAATTGTGTTTGTTCTCAAAATTTGGTCGATCGATATTGATGAATTATTTTATTTTTATTTATTTGCAAAGATACTATGGCCATCGATTTTTCCAAAAGACAGTTATTAAGAAAACAGTTGAAAACAGAAAGAAGTAAAACAAAAACAGTTACATATCAAAAAATGATTACAGCACGACTTCAGATTGTAGAAATTTCCTCCGTTTTTAAATACAAATTATTGACTATATTATATGAATAATTCATTCACATATATTGCTGATAGAATTGATTTTAATAGATTTTTTGAAATTCTTATAATTATTTATTTCTTTTTTAGACGAATTCCAGAATTTTATCATTTGGTATATTGGAGCGATCTGTGCTGTTGTGTGTTTTGAGACTGAGAATCAGTGGCGTAGCGTAGTGGGGGCGACAGGGGCGGCCCGCCCCGGGCGGCACTTTTAGGGGGCGGCAAAATTTCACAATAAATACACAATACACATTACACCTGTACAATACACAATAATGATGATTGTTCTTTGCCGAAAAGTTCTTTAGAATTACTGTATATTTTAGTCTTTTGAATTGAAATACCTATATAAGGGGGCGGCAATATTTTCCTCCGCCCCGGGCGGCTGACACCCACGCTACGCCACTGCTGGGAATAGATAATCATCGATTCTTCTGTTACTTTAACTAACATTTATTATTACATCACAAAGAAAACAGTCTTTTTTGGAGTTTGATTAATTTAAAACTATTTAATAATGTTTGTTTCATTTATAGTGGTCTAACCTTTTGTATTTGATCTTGATACTAGTGTGCAGTAACTGTTTCATGGTAATCTAAATTATGTATTGCTATACTTAAATAATTTTATGAGATTTGAAGTCTATTTAAGCAGTATTCAAGTTGTGAAGTCCCAAAAACGGGTTGACATTAATCATTTATATTAGAAAATTGTTAAAACGAATGTAGAAAATCGTCCATTGTTAAAGGGGACAAAAACCGATCAAAGATCGGATTAGACGCGTTAGTCATTTGAAATCGCGACGCAAGAAAAAAAAAAAAAAGAGAAAGATGTCAAAAGGCAAAAAGAGCCTAATGTAAAACAAACGCGATTATTGTAATAATTAAAGGTGGTGGACGAGAGTCCACCAGCAGAGATGGATCTTTGATAAGTCGCTCGTGTACGAAATTTAGATTATCAAAATTTGGAAAAAGGGAAAGGTTTTCAATAAAAAGGAACATCACATCAAGTCATTAAATTTTTAGGCCGGATGGCCGAGCGGTCGAGGTGACAGCCTACCGCTCTGGAGGACCCGGGATCGAATCCGAACGGGTCGAATAATCCCCAGGAATTTTTCGGGGGGTGGTCCGTTCGGATATGTCGGGCCCCGTCCCTCACCACCCGGTCGCCCCATTGTGGGCCTGGCCGAACCCATAATGGGCCTACTAAAAGAGGCCCTCTTAGTGCCCACAGGGCAGAAAGAGTTAAAAAAAAAAGTCATTAAATTTCAAAAATATCTCAGTCTAGACAACAATGGGGAAAATATGAGCGCAAGTTTCAAAGTTCCATCAATTCTTTCCGTCCTTAGTAAACGGAGGGTGTCAAGTAGATTCGTCGAGGCGGCTCTTTCTCGTGACTCGAACATGGGTCGTTTTTCGCTTGGAGACAAGCGAGGGACCAATCGAGAAGCGAGAAAGAGGGGACGTAGCGCCAATCAACTTGAACCATACGAAAAAGATTAATTAATGTAATCGCCGGGCAGAGGGGACAAGAGACTTTTTCCGCCGAGAGGTTTTTTCAAGAGAGACAAGAGGTGCTCCAGGAGGTCGATCGGAAAGTCCGCCAACGCCTGCCGACAAGTCGCTTCACCTGCCGCTGCCCTGGGGCCTACTAACTACCAACGATAGGAAACACGACGTCCAAAAAAGACCAAAGGAAAACGTTCGAACGTTCACCTGTGTAAAGAACTGTGCTTAGTGTAAGTTGTTTTGGGTTTAAATAAACGGGTTTTTTGTTAGACACTTGTCGTCCATGTCGCCTCTCCCACACCCACACGCGAACGACCCTAGACCTTCCTATCGCGGGATTAACAATTCCCCCTAGAAGTCGGCGGACTTACAAAGTGCAGTTTCTTTTTAACTCTTTCCACTCTGTGGACACTAAGAGGGCCTCTTAGCAGGCCCATTATGGGTTCGGCCAGGCCTACAATGGGGCAGCCGGGTGGTGAGAGAGGGGGACCGACATATTCGGTCGGATCACCCCCCGAAAAATTTCTGGAGATTTTCGATCCGTCCCGAATCCGATCCCGGGTCTCCCAGAGCGGTAGGCTACCACTTTCACCGCTCGGCCATCCGACCGTCTAAACTCACTCATCGTGGGTTAACGAGTGGGTTGTGGCCGAGTGATTAATGTCAGCTTATCGCTCTGAAGGACCAAGGAACGAGTCCGGATGGGTCGAAAAACCTCAGAAATTTTTCGAGAAATGTTCCATTCAAGATATGCTGAGCTTAGTCCTTCCCCATCCGGAAACGCTATAGTGAATCTGGTCGAACCCACAATGGGCTGATAAAAAGACCCTCTTAGTGCCAAAAGAGGCGGAAAGAGTCAAAGAGGAATACTAGTTTGACATTTAGCGAACTTTATTAGTTTTTCTGTGTTTTTTAAAGGAACTTTTTAAAGAGTAGGCAGTTGAGTAGCCTAAAAAGGAAGGTCCGGCTGTCTATAAAATTGTTCTGGAACATCAGTGTAAATGGTGATCGTCTAATAAATTTTGGAGCGACTTGTCTCTTGTTTGTAAAAAAAAAAAAAAAAAAAAAAAAATTAGCGAATGTTAATGGTTAGTTTTTCTTTTTAAAAAATAATTAGTTTTTTTCACATGAAAAAAAAGCATTTATTAAATATATAATCGTATATCATAGTTTGTCTGTAATGTTACTTTGTTCAACTTTGCTACTTTTGTAAAATCGCCAGAGGTAAACAGCACTCACTACAATGTGTAAAAATATGGCAAATCTGGCCCCCAAGAAAGCAGCTAAATAGGGCCTTAAACAATATCACCACCTCTTTAAAGTTCCCAAATCAAGGCTTATGCCAGACATCTCGATTTTGGCAAAACAGTTCCGTTATGTAATGTATCTAGCATATAAAACTCAAATTTTACATGATTTTTACTTTTCCGGCTGTTATAACAGAGGGAAAGTATGGAATCTGGCAAAAATTACCCTCCTCCAGAATTTTACATTTTTGGACTCGGAACCTTGAAATGTCGAGAAATGCAAAAAAATTGGGGGTAATTTCTGTATGTATGGATGTTAGTGTGTGTGGTGGGGACATAATTTTGTTCACCCTTTTTGAGGCTTAATAACTCCTATGTCTTTTGTCAAAAATTTCTGAAATTTTGCAGGGAGGTTTGTTTGTTAGGCGGATTGAAGCTATTAAATTTTAGTGGTTAAAGGTCGAGGGTTGGGAGAGATAATGGGAAACGTGAATATTTCGAGTAGGGTCGGACTTAATGACGATTTTACTCGTTATTAGCGTTTTTATAAAACTCATCCCTACCCTCAAAATTAAGCTTTTCGCCGTTGTATAATAGTTAAAAATATAAAAAATTCTTTAATAAAATATGATAACAGATGGCGCCACCAAAATTTTAAATGTTGCCGGGAAAGTTGAACAACTCTTTGCTGGTTTAGTATTATTTGTACCAAAAAATTATTTATGTTAACGATTTTTGAATTTTTATATGGACTTATGAAGAATTTCAAACTTCGTCTGTGCTGCCGGACCGCTCGATCATCATAGAACCGGAATATATATTTACAATTCCCACCATGATAAATAACGGTTATATATAGATCATCAAGACTTTTTCTAAGGTTTTTTCCTACTGCACAAATATTAGTTTTGTTTTGGCCAAGCCGATAAATCCTAGCGTTGAAAAGCTGTTCTAAAAGACATAAATGGAAAACAAGGACAATAACACAAATCTTTTATTAGCATTATTTATTTATTTATTAACTTCAACGTTCAATCTTAATCCTTAGACATGAAAAATATGTACTGTGCGCATGTTTATGATATAATTTCCTGTACGATAAGTGCGTTGTGGATTATAGTTTAAATCAGCGGTTCTCAACCGGGGTCCACAGAAAAAAATATCGAATTGAGGTGTTCACGTGATACTTTAGTGGTCTATAGGTTAATTCTACTTCAGAACAATTGTTTTACTGAGAATTAAATTTCTAGTTTATATAATGTCAATTTCTTTATTACTCATTTCTTGCATAAGGGTTAAAATATAATTACTTAAAATATTGAATACGTATACGACATATATATCTCATTGTCACAGTGGTATAGCGAGGGGGCAAGGGGGTGTATCATGCACCGGGCGCTCCTCTGCGAGTGGCGCCCAAATGGTCTCCAAGACAAACTATATGTCAGAGGTGGGCAAGCAAGAGTTCACGAGAGCCGAAATGTAGGTTTTGCAAAATGCATGGGAGCTGCAGTTCTGTACTGTCGTGGCGGATAGTATGGTAAGGCAGGGAAGGATAGGGTGTCCCCTATCCGAGTCGAAAACTTGTTTAAAAAAAAAAAAAAGATTTGACATGTCAATTTAATTTATTGCACCAACTTGGAAATAAAATTGCAAAAAAAAAAAAAAATTAACAAAAAGCAGAAGTTAACACTTTCAGCAAGAGCCGCACTTGCCCATGTCTGCTGTGTTTCTGGAGGGGGGCGCCAATAAAGTGTCGTGCCCCGGGTGCCAGTTATGTTCTCTACGCCATTGCATTGTCAAAGGCCAGAGAGATTATAACGCCGGAATTTGTTAGGAGAATCTTATACCATCAGTGTCATGTCACTTGACAGTGACATTTCTGAACGTTTTCCTCTTTTTTTACTAGTGAAAAATATAAGGGGGTTTTTCCCCGTGCAATGTCTATGTGGGTCCACAAAAAATTAAGAGGAAAAGGGGTCCATGGGCAAAAATAAGGTTGAGAACCACTGGTTTAAATGATGATATTGATGTTGCGGCTGCATAAAGAAAGGCCTATTATATGTATTCAATAAACATGGTAAATATTACCAACATTTTTTTCATAGCTTTTTCGTGGACCGAATAAAACCTGTGTAAACTGAAATCGCATGGTACTGAATATTCGTTTTAAACAGGTTCTTTTTTAACACAGAAAATCGCTCCATTCCGAGGAATTTTTTCCATTTAGGCTAGTTTCCTTTTTATTCGGGTTCCATTTTAGACAGGTTTTACCGTGCACTGCGTAATTTAGGTAAATATTTTAACTTTAACATAACCAGAAGAAAAAATGTTTATAAAACCCAAAATCGGAAAATTAATTACTGCACAATTCAAAATTCTCATTATACATTTTAAGTTCAGTTGCACCTTAGAATATGCGCTGTAGATCGTGATTCCCACCCAAGTGTAATGAGAGCCACGCAGACTGATGGATCCATCTTGGCATTCTATTGACATCATACATCGACGTTATATTTATAAATACAGTGTAGCGTCGAAAGTACGGACTAATTTGAACCGAATTTTTAAATATACACGTGCACATTAGTATTTTAAATACTATAAACTCTAAATACACTGTAACTTGTGTTCTAAGATCAAGTCATTATTTTACAAGGAATACTTACAATGTTTCAAAACATACCTGCAATTTAAAAATACATTAATCATAATGTCTAAATTAAAAAATTTCGAATTACGAATGAATGTTAGAACGAAATTACCATTAAAAAGATTAATATCGAAAAATAGATATTAATATCCATTTTTCGATGGCCGAATCCGGATTTCTGACGCTTTACTACATTTAAATATTTTATTAAAAATATTAATAAGTTACTGCAAAGTATATTTATAAATACACAATATTAATGCGGTTATAACCAGGAAACATGAGAGATGCCAAATGTGACAAAATGTCTGTTCAAAACAAACACGATGAACATTAGAATTATTGTCTGAAGAATATAGTTACAGGTTATTTAAATTTTTCTCGCGTTCCGGCCGTCACTAATCCTTACGTTTCGGGCCTTATATCTTTTATTATTTGCCTACCAAGGTATTCATTTTTAAGCTACTTACTAACGGTAAGGTCTTCGTTAAGTAGCTAAAGTTTCACGATTCTTAGTTTATTAGGATGCGGGTTATTAAACCCGGTATTTTCGTGCTGGATAAAGGCCTTTATTCTCTGTACATGTGCATGTGGTTTAATGGCACTAGTTTGGTCGGGCTTAAACGTGCACTAGTTTAGCTTTTCCTTTCTCAGTTTTTTCAGCCAGCCAATTTATGGGTATTTTATCCCTTTATTTGTGTCCCTAACGGTCATTAGACATGGGTGACGACAATCCTGCGGATATGCTAATAACAGTTTCACTGAAGAAGTACTCCAATGTATTAACAACCAATTAGAGATAACTTCTCAATACTATTCCCAGTAACAATGTTCAACCAGTTAAGAAGGAAGATCGTACCCAGGCCAGAAAGGCAGCCATCCAGATGCAGTCTTCTGTCCACCAACTGTTAGGGATCGTCTTGGCATTCAGGGAAAGAGAGAAAACCCTCCCCTCCCACGTCTTTATTCCAACTTTCGCTGACATGGTAAAAAAAGCCATCCAAACTGCTAAGCAGAACCTTATCTGTGACAACACTGCCATTCTGGAAAGTGATAAACCCAAAGAAAAAGTATCACACAGTGTCATTACCTCTGCAATCTCAACAAACGACCAGTCTAAACTAGTTCCCAAAGAGATCGTGGCCTCTATACAGGCTACTGTGTGTCCCAAGTCACTGGGGCTTGAGGTGGAAGGGATGAGACCACTCAAGAGTGGTGATATTTGCATAAACCTCCAAACAGAACAGGATGCCAATTCTTTGAAATTTGCAATTATCTAAAATGCTGACCTATCAAAACAACTGAACAACTGAAGGTAGCAGTGGCCAAGGAAACTTCCCAAGACCATACTGATAAATATCCTGCAAGGAACCAATGAATCAAACGATCAAGAAGTAATTGATCCGTTATATTACCAGAATCATTCAATAAGGAACAACTCGGACTTCAACACATATCTTAAAGAAGTAAAAATCTCTCAAAGTCTTAAATCAGCCAGAGATAACTCCTATCACCACTCCTAAACTAAGAAACCTGATTATGGACCTAAAACATATCTCCAGAGACTGGTACTTGGTAGTAGCTGATTATATCCCAATAATGTGCTGCTACAAATGTTGTGGACTTGGACATCTCTCCAGGGACTATGCTGAGAGACAGAGATGTAGTCATTGCTCAAATAAGCATAGCTACAAAGAATATACCAACTTACAGAAACAACTGAAATGCATCAACTACAGTAAGCTGAATAAATCCCTGCCCATAGATAAATGAATTCCAATTGACCAAATTTCCTTTTCCCATCAATGCCTGTCTTCAAAGATATAAAGTGCAACAAATATATACAACAGTTTATGAATAATTTTTACGTTCTCTCTTACCAATCATGGCTGAAAAAACTAACAGTTTACCTATTCTGCTTCCTTCTTCACTGGATCCTCAAAGATCCAGTGAAGAAGGACCTGTGTAAGATCTTTGAGGATCCTCAAAGACATCCTACAAAGGGCTCTCTGGCTGCTGCAGATAAACCTCCAAACCTCCTTCCTCAGCTCTACACATTGCCACAGAAGACAGACATTTTCATTATCCAAGAGCCCTATGTAAGAAACAATAAAGCTGCTCTCTTTGGGCAACTTGCAACTCGCTCATCTCCCACAGATGATCCTATTTGCTCAAGCTTTTTGGTCAGGAATAAAACATCAATGCTCAATGGTTGTCTGAGCATAATGCATTCCAATAGATTCTACTCCATCTTGGCCATTGAGTTCCTTCATGTTACCATTCACATCATCTCTTTTTACTGCTTCCCAGCTGAAAACTTAGAACACTCTCTTCAATATCTCTGGAACACAATCTCCTAGTTATTCAATAAAAACCTTATAGTATGTGGCGACTTTAATGAAAAATCTCCCATCTGGAACAGCCCCACTGAAGACCCAAGGGGCAGGATGGTCTCAGATCTCATGCTGGAAAATGATCAATCAAACAACTCAAGTGCTCGGCCAACATTTTCCTGAGGCTGGGGAAAGCTGGATCGATATTAGTCTAGTAAATACTAATATGCTACACAAAAACATCTGTCATACCACAAATCATCAATCTGCCAGTGATCACAATTATATTCTCATCCAGCTTCCTTGATCCTCACTACCCAAAGTATGGAAGATTTCCACAAAAACCATATGGTCCAGCTATGAAGAAATAATAAAAGTAACTAGGATCCTATCTTCCATCATCTCCTTGAGATAAAGCAGAAATTGATCACACCAAAGTAATCAAAGTAATTCCTGCCCTCCAAAGTAATCTTCATACAACATATCTTTGCTCCACCAAAAAGATCTCAAAAACTACTATATATTAATGATCTCAGCCTTCTCCAGTCATTTGTAAGGAAAACCAGATGCTGCTTCCATAGGACAAAAGACCCTACTCAAAAAGAAGCCCTCCATCAAACTTCAGAAATTTCGGAATTACAAAACCTCTATCAACAAAGCCAGGAATATTGCCTGGAGGAAGTTCTGCTCCACCTCATGTGGAACCAATCCCTGGCCCACAGCCTTCTACATTGCCTTCCAAATGTCTAAGCCTTCTAATATACCACCCTCTCTTCATTCCAGCTCCCTGGAGACCCCAAGCACTATCAGTGATACTTACCAATTCTCTCTCTCTGAACTATTCCCACCAGATGACCCCCAGGAAGATACTGAACATCACAATCATATTAGGAATCTCTCCATTGACTCCAACAATGACAATCTTTTCTCTATGTTTGAAATATCACAGAAATTCAGTAAAATTAACTATTGGAAAGCTCTAGGACCAGATAATATTATAGGCCTTATGGCAATCCATGCCTTTAAAGCCATCCCCATTACTTTCTACACCATTTTTAATAAATGTCCTGAAATTGCCACTTCCTTACTTTGTGGAAGATAGCCTCCAGCAAACTCATTAACAACAACAGTAACACCAATTCTACTGCTAATGATTTTTGCTCAATCTCTCTCCTATCAGTCATTTGGAAAGTATTCGTCTTGAATAATACTTCGAATAATATATCACATTGAAAAAGAACTTCATGAGCAATCTACAACATGGAAGGAGTAAGGCAATTGTTACCCTAGCTAATATAATAGCCTACATAAAGTGGGCAAAGAATAATAATCGACACACCAATGATAGTATCCATTGATTTCAAGGGTGCCTTCAATCACACTTGGTGGCCAGCTATACATGCTCATCTAATACAGGCAAAGTGCTCAAAAAATCTTCAATCTGTTAAACATCTACCTCTGCAACAGGAAGACTCAAATCATCATGATTATCCACTATGAAATGAAAATCACAAGGAAGTGCCCACAGGGTTCTAAAAATGGACCATATCTCTGGAATGTGCTCTACAATAGTATTTTCCAGGTAGATGGTACTGCTCCTAAGGAGCTGAAATCATTAATCCAGGGATATGCTGATGACACCACCATTCTTTTGTCACATACTAACCACAATACTCTTCAGCATCACATGAACAACCTCCTGACCAACCTCTACGATTGGGCCTGCAAGCAAAAACTAAAAATAAATTTAAATAAATGCCAATGTATTATTATTTTTCCTCAAGGGAACCCACTTACCAGAAAGCCCTCCATTTCTATTAATGGCTCAAGAATTCAAAACTCCAACACCATCAAGTACCTAAGATTTATCCTCAACCCTAAGCCTTCATGGACTGATCGCATACATTACATCTATGACAAGATGATTAAGGCATGCCATTCCCTCAGATCCATTTCCAGGATACCTGGGGCTAGGGTCCCAGGGCCAACAAGCTCATCTACTTGGGGCTATTGCTTATGGGTGAGAGATTTGGGGCCAGGCTGCTGGAAAAATCAACAACAAAAGGAAATTAAGTTCAATACAACATGCTGCAGCAATCCCTGTTGCCAAAAGCTCAACTGGTTTCAACCTCATCAACATAACTATTAGAGAGAAAATGTGGAAATACTTCTTAAATTCCTTAACTATATCCTGTTTATCATGATTACATTGGACCTTTTCATCTCTCTTATTGTTTTTCTTTTTTATTGTACACTGTCAAGTGATTTCTCTTCATGTTGGCCTTCTTTAATTCAACAAATCACGTTTCTTCTGTAATATACCACTGTAAATAAGCATGCATAATATTTTTGTATGGCCTTATAATCATCAGCTTTTGCATGAGCTACTCTGAAACTCTTTCTGTTTCTATACATGGAACCCAGCATGACAGTCATAGAACTCCATTCTTCCACTTCCAATCTATCTTTCATCTCTATTTCCCATCTCCACTACTCTCTATCAGCCACTTTTCATCTTTACCCTACCTCTCTCCATTCTCTTCCTTATGGATATACCAGTGTGGCCATTAACCCCTTTCTCTAAATAATAAAATAAAACACTTACTGGAATATAAAGAATGAAAACAAAACACCTTGGTATTTCCAGCAAACAAGTAAAATTTAATAAAATAAAAACGTTTTCGACTATTTTTAATAGTCCTCTTCAGTTAGACTCTTTAAATTGAAAATGGAACATAAAATAGAATGCTTCTTTAAAAAGAAGAATTAGAACAAAAATAGAATGCCAGCAATAACATCATTTAAATTTAAAATAATAAAATAAAAATAACATGAAATAAAAGTAACATAAAAATAGTACAAATTAAACAGTAAAATAAAACAAAGTATTAATATAATTAATTGTTGTAGTAGAAAGATTTCCATGCACTAGAAAGACTATCAGCATCTCTATGGTTGATGCAACCTTTGGTATTATGGGCCTTGTAAATCTCTAGTTTTTCAATGTATTTAATAAGATGTTTGTTAGTGGCAGTCTTAATTATGGAAGCTTTATCCCAATAAATATTGACATCTTGTTCTTTTGCAAAGGCAAAGAGAAGAACACCGAGAATCTTCGCCTTTGGCAAAACCCATAAACCTAATTGTCAGATACGACCTGTTATAGAAAAATGTGGCTCCCCTACGTTTGAACTTAAGAAACAACTTGTTAGATTTATCCAGCCGCGACTTCAAGATGACTTCAAGATCACCCGTATGCTATTAATAACTCTGTTCAACTGGTGGATAAGCTCAGAAATATTAGCCTAGAAGACAATGAATTTATGACCGTAATGGATTTTAAATCATTATTTCCATCTATAAAATTACCATCTTGTTTTTGCGAGATAAGAGATTTCCTTTTTACGAATGTTAATAATGCTACAAAATTTCATGAACACATATTAGAACTCGCACACCTAATTTGTTATACTTCGTTTTTTGCATTTGAAGGCAACACATATTTACAATAACGAGGAGTTTCAATGGGGAGCCCAATATCTCCAGTATTATGTGAACTAGTATTACGACGTTTAGAAAATAAAGTACTGCCCATCTTCAACAACGACATAATTTTATATGCAAGATACGTGGATGATGTGTTCATCATTTGGAGGAATATTAATAACGCTAGCGAGTTCCTTAACAAAATGAATAACAACCCATATGGTTTGACGCTATCATTGGAACAAAAAAGTGACCTGAATGTAAACTTCCTGGATCTATCCATCACTTGTAAATTTGGTGAAATATGGACGAACATTTATCGAAAGCCTAGCTATCTTCCTATTATTATTCCAAATAATTCATTCGATCCCAGCAACTTTAAACATGCAGCCTTTAGATCTTGGATAAAACGGGCCTATACCCACTGTACAAGTATTTATGACACATATAGAGAGCTAAATTACATACGCACAACAGCTGTACAACAGGGTTATCATTTACGTGAGATTAACGCTCTTATTGATAAATTTTGTAATCCAACAAATAAACATTCTACTACCACCAACCAAGACCAAAAGGTAGTTCTCAACTATATTCCTTTCCTATATTCCAAGGTGTTTTGTTTTCTTTCTCTAAATAAATATAGTCACAGGTTCTGAGAGTTAGGAGGCCAAGATAACAAAGTTCAACATAGCAATCATTATGATGAAAGAGTTAAAAGATTTGGAGACCAACTTTGACCTTACTCAAAGAGGGAACTAACCATTCTTCAGAAATAACTTTGAAAAGTTCATTCTTTGTTGAGCAGAATCTAAAATCAAAAACCAACATGAATGTTTCTACTAAAAGAATTTACTATTATTTATAACAATCAATTTCTCAAATTTTACTAAAATTGTGAAAACTACATGAAAGAAATTTTGACTGGTTGGGAAAAATAGAAGAAAACAATGGCAAAATAATGATTTCTTATTGATATATCTATTTTGTGTGAAAGCAATATTAATTATTTTTTATGTAATACTGTATTTAGATATCACTATTAATGTACAGATGAGTAGAAAACATTTCAAATATTCCGCAAGAACCAGTAATATTGATAATCAAGCTCCATTGTTTTTATGGATTATACTTACACTTCTTGGGGCCCTAAGCACTACTAAACTCTCACAAGATCCTTTTCCCCTTTAAAATGGAGTAGGGAATCCTGATTTCTTCTTGCATCTGGGCATCAAGTATCTTTGCATAATCCTGATATTTATCATTGAGTTTTTATATAGTGAAATTTATATTTTCTTTCACTTTTTGTCAAAATTAGCTTTATTTGAGTATTCTGTATCTGCAGGGTCCAGGTTGGTTCCTTGTGCATCTGTCTATAAGTATGGCCCTAGTTACTCATTTCCCAATTATGGGAATACCAAATAAAAACACTTAATGTTCATGTTATTAGATAGTTATATTTTTCATTATTTGAAAATAATAATTGGAATATGGGATATTATCGAAAAATATATAGGGTGTTTCAAAAATACGAGATAAAATTTCAGAAATGGATTTCTCACATATAAAAAAGAAAAAGAATTTATAATGACATGGATCCAAATATGCTTTGGTTTGAAGTTAAAAGGCTATACATTAAGATCTTAGTATACCCTAATACATTTATTAGTTCAATAAAATCCAAGATTCTTAATATGTACAATATGTACATGATAAAATGTGTAACCATGCCTAGATGGAATGATGTTAAACTACATTTGAACCCATTGGACTTCTTTTGGTAGAGGCATTTAAAGTCTTTGGTGTATTCAACTGCAGTAAATGATGCTAAAACTCTGTGAGCAAATTATGGCAGCTTGGTACTAGCTTGGAACTTGGGAGTGCGTTTTCAGTCTATGAAACAAGTTGAAGCCTGTATTCAGGCAGATGAACATTTAATCTAAGGTAATGCAGAGTGTTTCATTAATTAACTTCAAAACAAAGCAATTTCAGACCCATGTTATTATAGCTTATTGTTATTCTTTATATGAGGAATCATTCCTGCAACTTTGTCCCACATTTTTTAAACATCCTGCATATATTTTTAATAATAAAAGAAACGAACTTGTGTATTTTTAATATAAATTATTAAAAACAATAATGCCTAGAGTATCTTTCCATTATTTTATTTAAATCCATTATGTTGCATTTTGTTGAAAAAAAGCCAAACAGCACTCCTAATATACATACCTGAACATTAAAAATGAGTTTGTGATTTATGTTTTGTTTTTATATAAAGACAATTAATGTAAATAATGTCACCCATATTAATAAAATAAACATGATGACTGTTACAAACATGCAGAGTTCAATATGATGAAGATTCATTAAAAATTTACAAAATATGCATGTTTTCATATTTACAATTTTAATATGTAATTGTTTATCGGGTAAATGACCGAGCGTGCCTACTCTGATTGTCTCTTCTCCCTCTTGTCGAACTATTTGTTGATCCAAATCTGAAATTAAAGCTGTAATATGAAATAAAACATTTTTTGAGTGCCAAGTTCATAAATAACAAATTATTTTAAAATCATAACCTGTTATCTTGTGCTTTATTTCTTGCTTCGGCCCAATGTCCTTGATTACTTCCTAGTGTACTATGAGTATTACGTGAAAATCTTCCAGTATTCCCAGACATTGAATTCCCATTATAAGAATCTCTGTTCCTTTGCACCGACTGCCGTTGTTCTGTATGACTGAAAGTATTACAGATTGACACATTGAATACTAAAAAATTAAATATTCAAACTGAATAAAATCTAAAAATACCTTCCACGTCCAAAAGTCCTCACATTAGAATTTTGTGCTTTTGCAGCAGTGCTTGAACTACTTCTACCCCAAGCATTAGTAGCTCCCCGAGTAGTTCCCCTTGTATTTCCAGCTAAATGTTTATTTTAATAAATATGAGCTTAATCACTTATAAATTTTGAATCATTGAAATATTATTGAAAATATATGTTAATTCAGTAAAATAAATTACTTCGATTTGTATCTCTTCTATTATATGATCCTGGAGGACTAAAAAATCTACCTCCCCTAGTACTTCCAAATGCTCTCCCATTATCAAATCCTCGCCCCCTACCACGAGATGCTTCCTAATTATAGATATAAAAATAATATAAATTTTTTGAAGCTTAAAAATGTACTTTTATATTTGTAATAATCACTCTAATGATTTACTTTAGCAGATCGTTTAGTTGTGGAAGTAGTAGATGATGGTGATTGATGATGATGATGATGTTCCAATGCCAGAAAATCATCCACATGCATTGAAGGGGGTCGACTAGTATTGGGTGGTCTTGAACGAAATGGATCATTTGCTCTACTGGAATGAGATGTTCCCCGTCCAAATCCACGTCCACGCATTGGAGCAACTAGAATAATTATTAAATAACATTTTTAAGAAAATTTTTTGAAACATATTTTAGGTTTATAATGCAATAATTTTAGAAATAAATTTAAATTCTCAGTTTCTTGTTTTAATTAAATAAATTATTTATTGAGAAAAACTTTTGTGAAAACCGAAGGTTTGATCTTGTGAAAATTTAAACAATTTTTAAGCCTAATTCTCCATTCAGTTTCTTAAGAAAACATCCAATAGAAAATGGAGTGAATATCAGCATTTCTATCAACAACTGGCTGAGAATTATAACAATCAGGTGCTACATTAAACAAGCTCTGATTAAAGGAAGAGAAGGTGGACTATCAAACAAGTAAACAGAATGAAGCTTACAAGTTTCAAACCATATATAGTGTTGACAGCTGCATTTCAGCAACATTATAGCGTCATCGATAGGCACCTTTGACCTCACACCTGCAGATTCATTATTGAACATCCAATCACCTGATCATTTTCCCAGATCAAAACTGAATATAAGGTTGCAGCACCCGTACTTTGGCGCGTTCGATGAGGTTGAGCCTTGGGTGGGGAAGATTCACTCTCCATCCAAGGCTCAACCTCATCTTATCCCAAATGGACTGTGCAATCATAAAGAGAAATGACACATCCACCACACAACAAAGGATACAATGAAAACAAGGCTCGCCTGAATGACAATGCCATATACACTGTCAGTGATCAACATTCACTCTCAGAGGTATTTCAGTAGAATAAGTGTAAATTCTATCTCTCAAACGATAGTAGCTAGGCAATAATAACTAGAACGATATAGCTAAAACTGTCTCACTAGAATTACGTGACTGAGCTTTGTATATAATTATCCGCATATATAGTGTAACCTTAGATTTGTATATATATATATCTCGATATTAAATTCCTGTTGTATTTGTCAACCTGTTATTATTTGCACCTATGAACTTACTCACCAACCTCCCCACTCAATAATTTAAGACCCTCCTATCTCAAGCCATCCAGTGACCCCGAGATGGGTTTTACCAACCTGAGGCTGATCAAGGGTTAGGAACTTCCTACCTGTGGCTAATCTCACACTTTCATGCACTTTAAACATAATTTTTAAAAAATGAATAAAATACATTCATTCATTCATTTTTTTAAAATACATAAAATTTCATTGTCTGTCTAATTCCTTATTCCTGTTCCTTACATTAATCAAATAAAAATGCACAACCTTTTCCATCTTCAAAACAGTGTTTTTATCTAATTTTATTGGATGGCAACTCAATTAAAACATTTAAAATAGCCTACAAATTCTATGTTTTCTCAGAAATGTGAAGCATTAGTAAAAAAAAAAAGCAGTTAAAATCCTAACAGGAAATTTAACACTGGTAGTAAGTGGTTTGGTTTAATGGGATCTTTTAAAAATAATATATTTTTATAATAATTTTATTTTAAATATTTTAATAATAATTATATAATCAAAATTACATTACTATTCTTGCAATAATTTTTCAGTTTTTGATTTATAAGAAATATAACTTTGACACCAATTATTATTATGTTACATAAGCAACATTTGTAATTTTAAAACTTTTTTTAAGTTTTTGTGAGAAATAATTTACTTTTCCTGTTTCCTAATCACTTCTATTTTATTGCAAGAACAGCAATAATTACAAAATTTTTAAAAATTTTATAATAAAATAATAATACTATAAATAATAAAATACTAATGACATTAATTTATAGAGAAAAATATTCTAAATAAGACTAGCAAAATCCACATTTTTTGCTCATTTCAAATTTTTTGTTAATATTAAAAAAAAGTTCCTATTCCATCTTCCAAAGTTTTATTGAAGATATTTGTGTTATAGCTTTTTTTTTTAAAATCTACATCAATTCACTCTGTCTTTTGAATACAATAAGAGAAATAACTTCAGTTTAGTAAACTTCAAATACATATGCAATGATTTAATAACTAATAAAACTGTAATTATATTTTGTTATTTATTTTCAAAAATAATATGGTTTAAAATCTTATTTTATGTTAATTTATAAAAATTAATATCAATAATAATGTTAAGACAGGAACAGACTAGAAGTTTTCTGCTCAGGAATGTTTATGACAGAAAAACACATTTCAGGCACTTTTCTGTTTCCTTTCCCTGAATAGTGATACTTTACATGACTGAACAAAATACCATCAAGTACCATCTAGAAACAAAGTCATAAGACAAATATGGTCATTAACTTAGATATAGCAACAATTCAGTATCTCCAATCAGTTCATTTTGCATTATTGTTGGCTGCATTATCTATAAATATTTCTACTTTGATTTTGCTACATTGTGTCCTGTTTTCTGCAATATTGTTTGAACAATATTTTCCCAGTGATATTTCAACAACATTCACAATTGTTCTAGCTGCTTTGAGTTGCACACAAAAGCAGAAAAGTTGAGCAATGCTGAACTCTGCTTTCAGTCATAAATCACTTTTTCTGTCATAAAGTGCATTTTTCTCAGAAAGCATCTAGTGTGTCCCTACCTTTAGGTTAAGATAACACTGATTAAGAAAAACTTATTGTAATTTGACAGAATTTTATCACATGATTTGTCAAATCTCCTAGAAGTTATGAGATTACCCAATTTTCAAGATCAAAGTTAATTTTATATTTAATTAACTTTTTAAAACTGCTTCTTATTAACACAGTGGCACATTATAGCTTCATGGGGTCCAGGCAAATTTGAATTAGGGGATCCCATGTAGAATGTTGACTTTGAATCCTGATATCCTGATATGTTATCTTAAAATGACTTCTGGAGGGTTAAGTTCTGTGCTACTCCAGTGCACCCTGTACCTGCACTATACCAGCAATCTAGGGTTCCCTGATATTGTCCAAATTTAAATTCTGATGTTCTTACTACAGTAATGAGTTTATAAAAGATTGGTTTGGAACCCCGGGTAATTGCCCTTTTTTGTCCATAGGATAATGCACCACCAATTTAACAATAACTGCTAATTATAATATATGTACTGTACAATACTTACTGAATGGTTTTTTAGTTGGTGTTTCCCCATTACTTGGATTAACAAGTGGATGGCATTTTCTTTTACTAATAATACTATAATAGGAAAATTTATTTGATTAATTTTTGCATTATAACTTATGTACTTTTTACAAAATATTTATATAGTCTATCGATTTTATAAAAGTTTTACCAAATGTATTGTCTTTTACCTTCAGATTAAAAAATTACAAATTAAAATTTTTATAAACACCAATAAATGAAAATCTAGATATTAATTTTCAAATAGAAAATATATCATTTCAATCATATAACTATCATTAAGATGATGATGTATAATGACTTTTAATGACTAATTAATATATAATTAATTAATGCAATAATAATTATTATGTGGCCATTAATTCATTAGTTGTGTTATAACCCTATTAAAATCTTGCAGTACTATTTGTAATATTTTGCCATTTTTATATAAAAAGTACAATATTAATTATTCATTAAACTTGTCTTTTCAAAAATTTTTTTTCTAAGTAGAACATTTTAAAAATATATGCTTTAATATTTATTTCATGCTATATATTAATGATACAAGTTTTTAAAATTACATATAATTACTGATTTAAACCTCAAATTTCTAAAATTAATTAATTAAACAGAAGTGAAGATAATATATAATTGCAAGGGTTCTGAATTATTGAGTTCATGAAAAATTTTACTCATTTACTAAAAAAATAAAAATTTAATTATATTTCAAAAATGTGGAGCAAAATTCAGAATGTCTTAGTAGAATTGCTTTCTGAATTATAAGAAGTGTTCAAATGAAACAGTGTGGCCCAAATAATAAGTATGGTGTCACTGATCACTAAAACAGAATTACAGTATATGCAGTATAGTGACAAAACTGTGTTAGCTGCTATAGGAAATCACTTCCTGCATTCAGACATGAGTTTCAGCATGGAACCAGTTTGTATCCTTTGTATCTTCAGCATCCATCTTACAGTCCAAATATGTTTCCTTGTGACATTCATGTCTTCAGACCTTCAAAATTTCTGAAAGGTTGCAATTTCAGTGAAATTCAAGTAGCTGTAATTGAATATGAATAGTTCATCTAGCAGCCTTTCACTTCCTACACACAAACTTGTATCACATTGGAGGATGTCTGAATGCAGGAAGTGATTTCCTATAGTGGCTAATGCAACCTTGTCTCTATGTTGTGTATAATATAATCCTGCTACAGTGACTAGTGACACCATATGTAGTATGGTGTCACTAGTCATTGTAGCCATAGTATTACACGATCCATTCTATGTTTCATTTGAACAACCTTATATATTAAAAATATTTATTTTGTATAAATGAATTGTAATATCCTTAATTATAAATAATAAAACTTTTTTGTTAACTCTATTTTACACACTTTTTTTTTATAACTTGACTCTTTCTGCCCTATAGGTACTAAGAAAGCTTTTTCCAAGCCCAACATGGGTTTAGCCAGGCCCACAATGGGTGGGAAAGATTGGATGGTAAGGGACAAGAACCCAACATATCTGGGATACCACCCTTCAAAAAATTCCTGGGGTTTTCAACCTCCCAGATTTGATCCTGGACCTTCCTGCTTTGGCAGACTGATGCCTTAATCACTTTGGTCATCTAGCTGGCTTTTACATACGTTTTTATGTAATTAGATTTTTAGTCAATATCCATTGCAACTGACCCTCCACTGTAAAAAATATAGGAAAAATACTTCCTTATTTCTTCACTTTAGAGATGAGGATAATATTTATATAAACATCCATAAATCAAAAACAATTTATAGTTAAAGACAAACACACTGCCAAATTAATTAGTATTCAATTAATTACAGAGCCATATTATAGCACAATAAATTTGGCAGTTTGTTTAGCTTTATTATTATTATTGGGTTAAGTGAGATATACTCAGTTAACACCAGTGGCTGTGTACTATGCTGGACCAAAGTCAAGGCATAGTAACCAAAACAAAAATTAAAGATCTGTAGTGTGATGTATGTGTTTCTATTCAATTGTAATGTGCCCAGGCTTTTGTGTAGTATGTGATGTATGACACCTGTAGAGGAGAGAACAAGTACAATAAGCACTCTATCCATCCTCCACAGATGCCTTATTTCCTAGGCGAGTTCTGTGTACTTGCTAATTTTTTCAGTGCATGCATTTTGTACATTGTGAGTGTTTGGAATGGATATGTCTATAATGTATGTGATTTTATTGTGTTTGTCAATGAGTGTGATGTCTGGTCTGTTGTGGTAAATTGTTTTATCTGTGTTTATGGCTTTGTCGTAGTACATTTTGTGCATGTTGTTTTCCAATACTGTCTGTGGAATGTATTTGTAGTATGGCTTGTGGATGTCTAATAATTTGTGTTTCTTCACAAGCTCTTGGTGTATTATATTTGCCACTTGATTATGTCTGTGTAAATAATCTGTCTGTGCCAAGAGCTTGCAACCAGAAGTGATGTGTTGTATAGTTTCTGGCATGATGTGACATTTTCTGCATGTGTCATTTGTGAGTGTTGTATCTTTGAGTATGTGTTTTCTGTAGTTTTTAGTATTTATGACCTGATCCTGTATGGCAATCATGAATCCTTCCATCTCCCCAAAGAGGCCTCCCTGGGCTAACCAGCTGTTTGAAGCAGTTTTGTCAACAAAATCCTGGGCCAGATCATAAGGATGCCTGCCATGGAGTGCCTTTCGAGCCCACGATTGCTTAATGGTGTCTATGCTTTTTATATGTTGTGTTGTGTCCATATGATGTGAGTGTAAGTTTAATGGTGTGTTATTCGAGTCTGCTAGAGTTACTGCTTTATGTAACTGTGATGTTTCTTGTTTTCTGTGGAAAAACTCTCGCAGTGACTGTATTTGTTCGTGGTGAAGGTTAACTATGTCAATCAGGCTACATTCGCCATCTTTATGTGGAAGGGTTAGTCTTTCTATGGCGGATTTAGGATGATGTTGTTTATGCTTAGTAAGTGTTGTTGTTGTTTTTGTTTGGAGTTGCTCAAGATCTGTGTGAGTCCAATGTATAACTCCAAAAGAATATGTGAGTACTGGGATGACATATGTGTTTATTGCTTTAACTGTGTGTTTTGCCTTTAACTCTGTTCTGAGAATAGCATTTAACCTACTTTGGTATTCTTTAATTAATCTTTGCTTTATTTGAGCATGTTCTGTTAGTTTGGTCTATTGGAATCCTAAATACTTGTAGAACTCGTTCTCTTCCATAGATTCAATAACGTCTCTATTTCCAAGTGCAAAATCTTCTTTCTTCAGGATTCCTTTTTCTATGTGAAGTGTTTTGCATTTGTCTAGGCCAAACTCCATTTGTATGTCCTTGGTGTATGAATGTGTAATTTGTAGGAGTTGATGAATTGTTTTTGTGTGGATGCATAAAGTTTTATGTCATCCATGTACATGAGATGTGACAGTGTAAACTACATTATTTTTTCATGTCTGATATTGTAACCATATTGTGTGTTGTTTAACATGTTGGATAATGAGTTCAGGGCTAAGCAGAACCAGAGAGGACTCAAGGAATCTCCTTGAAAAATTCCTCGCTTAATGAATATTTGGTTTGTTTGTATGGAAGTGTTACTAACCTTGAGATGTAGTGTTGTTCTCCAGTGCTGCATAGTGTTTTGAAAGAATGCAATGAGTGATGGATGTATTTTGTACATGTGTAGAATATGTAGCAGCCAACTGTGTGGAACACTGCTTTTCTGTAGTCTATATATGCCATGTGTATGTTTCTGTATTGTTTGTGTGCTTGCCTTAGGATGACTGAATCTTATTATTATTATTTATTCTCTCTGTAATGTCCATATATTAAACAAAATTCTTAATAAGTTTTTATTTAATAAACACATACCTAGTTTTCTTTTTATTTTTAACTTCAGTGTCTGTTTCAGACACAGAAAGACAGAGTTTTTCTAAATCACTCTTCAAGTCAAAGTCTGGCCAATACTTCTCTGATAATGCTATTAAATCCATCGGTATCTGAAATTAAATAATGTGAAATGTTATAAAGATAAAAAATTTTTCAAATATATTTATAAATGAAAATTAACCTGTTCAACTTCTTGATCAGTTTCTTCAGCACCTGGAACTGCTAGCCAATATGAAGGACTTAAACGTTCTTCATCAATTTCACCTACTATATAAACAGAACGGACAGCAAACTGGGCTGATTGGCTTTCTGCTGGAGGTAATGTTGGCTCCAAAATTTCTAAAATTACATAATAAATTTAATAAGATAGAAATATATATATTTTAAAAAGAAAACAATAATAATTATTCTTTTTCCACCTTTTTCAACTTTATCTTCTTCTGGATTACTCAGTAGTTGTATAAAACCACTGACACTTTCCAAAAGACTTTCTAATGCTTCTTCATCTGTTGAACATTCCTAAAATTTATTTAAATCCAATGTCTTCATCTGATATATTTTATCACCATAATTGAATGTTTTTGATAATATAATAAATAACTGTTTTATATACATTTTAAAATCATATTACAATTTTCAAATTAAAAGAACATTCAAACTTTAAGGTAATGCAATCAAGTTTTGGCCAGAACAATGCAATTCTTGTTTGCTAAACTGTAATTTTAATCTTGTAATAAGTATAAGTATTCTTAAAAATTACCTTCAATGAAGATTTATTATTTATTAAACAAGCTTATAAGTTATAGTAAATTTTGGAAATACCCAACAAAAATAAAACAAAAGTGATATAAAGATGACTGGTAAAGCAACTAAATGCAAATTTTGATTGTTAATTCATCTTAATATGTGTATCGTAATCTTGTATTCTTTTTTGTTTAATATTTTATTGAAAAACAATATTAAATTAGCATTTACACTAACCAAAAAATGTAAAATTTTAAAAGGGATTATTACATTAATTAATTTAATAAATTGATTGTTTAGTTTTCATCAAAATATTCAATCTCTATGATATATGTATCTATTAAAATCATGGATTAATCAATACACAGATTTAGCATTAGCTAATTATTGCCAAACAATCTGCCAGATTAGATAATCCAGCACAGTGGTTCTTAACCTGGGTTCGACCGAACCCCTGGGGTTCGGCGAGTCAGTCTCAGGGGTTCGGCAGAGGTCAACCACCTGACGTCATCGTGACGTAGAAACCGTATTGGTTTCGAAAACTAATGCTACATAACATGTGTTCTATTGGGAAATATGCCTATATTTCCTAATAGAACACCTATTATACCTATGTTTTGAATTTGAAAAATTATATTTTATTTTTCCAATTAAAAGGGGTTCGGTGAATGCTTATATGAAACTGATGGGGTTCGGTACCTCCAGCAAGGTTAAGAACCACTGATCCAGCAGATCAAGCTATATTAAAACTAATAACTAATTAGATACAAATCAATTTGGCTAGACAGTTACAGTAGACAGTTAAGCTGCCATCTCTTAAAAATTTAATAATTACAATTAAATTAATTTTATTTTAAATTTAGAACATTCGGGAAAAAAACAGTCTGAAGTGGGACTCAAACTTGCAACTTCTGCTTACTGTGCATATACATTGCCAGTTCTGCTACCCAAACCTCCATCTGATCTTTACTTCCACAACTATTAATTAATTTAGATATAACCATTCTAGTCACTTATGGCACTGACTGGAGACAGCTTAGTATCCATGGCATCTATAGCTCTCTGTCAACTTACAGTTTATGCTTGGCATGGTATATATGTACTGTATATATACTACCTGACATTTATATCAGGGTTAAAGCATAAGTTGGCTGACAACTACAGAAGGCCATGCGTACTAAGCCATACCTAAATGGCACCATAAGTAACTGGTATAGTTATATCTGAATTCCTTAATCATTTCAGAAGTGAAGATTTGATAGAGGTTTGAGCAGTGTAACTGGCAATGCATCTGCATGGTAAGCAGGAATTATAGGTATGAGTGCCATTACAGGACAATTCTTTTATTTCAGAATATTCTAAATTTACAGTGGATTTATATTAATTATTAAGCAAGAATCAAGAAATGGCAGCATAACTGTCTACTACTACCCAAATTGATTTAAATCTAATTATTGATAGTTATTAACCTTACTATAGCCAGATAGATATTCCAGCAGATCATTTGGCAATATGAATATATCAGGTAGTTTACTATGTACTGTACGTACATATCTAGCTAATTATATGTTAAATGCTTAATTTTATCACTATTTATTTAATTTATAATGTAAAATTAAATTACATTATTTTCAATATAAATTTGTTTCTATTTGTATAATACAGGTTAACTCCACTTATAATTATTTACTGAATTTTAATAATTAATTAATTATCTAAATATAAAAATAAATCTGGTTAAGCACCAAAAACACATGAATGTAAAACAAGAGTGAGAGATGACTTGGGCACACAACAGACTGACTTTATGTTTCAAGTGGAGTTTTTCACTATTTGCACAGTTCAAACTTTGAAGCATCATTTGAACTCCAAAGCAAATTTTTGTTGAATTAAGCATTCAAACTCTGAACATTCAAAGTACAAGGTACCACTGTATAAAAAAAATATATAAACTTGAGATTTATTGTGTGAAAATATATAAATACATTCACACAAAATGCATGTCAAGTTTTGTGTTAAGTTTAAACTTAATGCCAAAAGTAATTCTGTGTAATGTTTCTATTCAATACAACTTCTGTATCAATTTTTTTTTTTACTTTGAAAGAAAGAAATGCTTCTGCAAAAGAATAAATAAAATCAGTTTTCAGCTTATACCTTCAATAACAAAAACAGTAGTACAAATTTAATTTCTATTAGCAGGATCTATTCTCAATATTTGACATCAACCTTGAAATTTTAAAGTTGAACAGAACAGTGAAGAATGGTTTAACTCCTAAGAGTATCACACTAAGGTGGCTCCACACATTTGGTATTTGCCGAATAACAAGCAGACATTTGGCCAATACTGAAAGTGTGGATGATTTACTCACGAATTTGCTTAACAAATATTCAGTATTTGCTGTTTCCCACACCTTGTTGGTATATTGTGCTGAATCAAATCAAGGGGATGAATCTTGAACAAACATTCATAATTCCCACAACAAACCAATTCTTGGCAAATAAGCATATGTATGTATGTATGTATGTATGTATGTATGTGTCTGCCATGTGACAAACACTTCTGCAAATTCTTTGGCAAAAAACAATTATTTGGCAATCAGTAAATGCCGAATGTGTGGAGTCACCTTTATATGTATTACATTGCCTAAACTACTACATCCTTTTAAGTATTCAACTATGTTTTTGTTTGTAACTTTAGTTTTAATTTAGAAAAAATGTACTAAGGATAAATTTTTACATTCTTTATAAAATAAATGTATTTAATAAAAGTGCCAAGAATTGCAAAGTTCTTCAAACTTGTAATCAAAATAAATAGTAATTAAAAAAGTTCAGTATGATAGAACTTCAGAATTATGAAAAATTTTAAATTTTGAGCTTTAATATATTTTTAATAAATAAGAAACAATGAAATACATTACAGTTGAAATTTTTCATAATTCTCAAGTTCTGTCACACTGAACAGTCATTGATTCATATATTATTATTTTCATTTTCTATTCATAAAAATTTTTCAAAAATTATGTTATAAGCATGAATTGCACATAATTTCAAAAATTATTTAAAAATTGAATTCTAATATTTGTCCCTGATAAAATAAAAACTAATGTACTATGTTAAAAATCATAATTACCGTTAAAAGACGTTCTAGTTCAAATAATGGATGTGATTGTTTTTCAGATGAATTATTATTTGTGTTTTGCTCAAATTTATACCAGTCAAGAATTTTGCGTAACTCTGATGTTGAAAGAACCAAAGTACGAGCAGAAACTGGTTGAGATGTTTCTTCATATCCATGAACCATAAGTCTTAAAAATTCTAAAGTTGTTGACAAAGTTGATAAACAATCTGAGCTATCTTTGCTGAAGGTGGTACTCAAACGTGCAAATAAAGATCGAAGTGTTGATGGATGTTGAATTAACGCTCTGAAAAAAATAAATAAATACAGTAAATAAATTACACATATTTACAATCACATTATAAAAAATTGTAATATTCTGCTTACTGTTTGACATAAAAAAATCCAAAATCATGTTCTGTGAGCATAACTAATGTTCTTAATGATGGCAAAACTGATGCAAACGTATGTTGATGATTGCCAATATGTTGTATCAATGCTCCACTAATTTCAGATATATGTTCCTTAGGTGGAAGAGAATTTGCCAACTATCCAAACACAATTTTAAAATTGAAATAACATCAATTTTTGAGAAAATTATTAAAAATCAAAGTAATAGAAACAGACCACTTCACTAACAGAAGCACCTCCTTCCAATGTAACAAAACCTATATCTGGATCACAAAGTGACTGAAGTATTGACTAGAATAATAAAAGTAAATAAATTCATAATAATTTTACAAAGTTTTTTAAATTAAGTATCAATGTCATTTTACCACAATGCATTCTTGAGAATGTATATGAGATTGCTTGCTTGATACAAAATTCAAATGATCAAGAATCATGTTCAAAATTTCTGAATACTTTTCATCTGTCTTGACACTAAAAAAGTTTAGAAATTTAAATATCTATAAATAGGATAAAAGTTCTATATTAATCAAACAATTGAAAAATAACAGTATCACATGCTACAAGCTATTATTTGTATTCCTGTGAACTTCTTCAGCATTCTTTTTATTTCTTATAACAATGACTATAAATATCAATAGATATCAATAATTTCATGATTTCGTACTGTGTATCTAAAGGGACCAAATGGCAATAATCTGCCAATTAGTTACTTTATTATTTTATTTTATTTATTTAAACTTTTGCTTTTAAGTAGTACCCAATCTTAATTATGTTATTAATACTAAGTTTAATTTTAACCAAATTTATTAACTTTTGCTTATGACAAAAATAAACATAAATGGTATTAATCTGTTTTTGTTCAAATTTGTTCTTAATAACTACTTAAAAAATTTATCAAAAGAAAATATAAATTGCAATAATGTGACACAAATGATAGCCAAATTGAATTGCACTTTTCCTGTAACAGTCAAAATAATTATTATATAATAAAGAAGAAGAATTCTAGATTTTATTAAATATTGTATTGTCACAGAACTTGACTATAAAAAAGTTAATGAATTTTCCAAATTTAAAACTGTACTTAAATAAGAAAATCTGAATCTAAAGCAGTTGATATTTTAATTATATTTGATATGATGAATGTAATATTACAATGACAACAAAATTTCTATATGAAAGCTGAAAGTTAAAAACAAATATTTTAGGCTTTTACGGTTAATAGTATTTACCTTCCTCTTAAAATATTTATTAATGGAATTTTGAATGGTGCATGTGATACCAAGTATGCAATTAAATTCAAAATGCGAGCAATAGCTGTTGAACATGGTTTTACTTCCCACTGCAATGACAATCCCTGGACTTCGGCTTTTTCCTCTGTAATCATATTTGGAGCAAAACTATCCAATAAAGCATCCAAAACAGCTCTAAAAAATTAGATTAAAAAAGTTTATCAGATTTTTTTAAATTTAAAATTTAAGTTAAAGTGACACAATTACCTAACAACCACCACTGCTGTCGGTGTAGCAAGATCAGACAACTGAACACATACTCTTCGTAGTAATTGTTGCAAAGGATGACAACTAGAAGCTAAAAATAAAATTGAAAATTCAGTGTTAATAATACTTCAGTTAAAGCAATCAAATATAAAAATAAACAGTTCTTTAGAAACTTCAGTAAGAGAATCATAAGTAAAAGTATCTATGTAATATACGATATAAATCATATATTTTTAAAACAAAATTATTCTATATTCTGCATATGATCATGATTCTTATATTTAAACAAAATCATAGATGAAGAATTACATACTCTAATTAGAACTGACAATACAAATGTCAACTTATGAAGTTCTTCCATAATAATCGTAAAAAGACACTTCATGCCAACAATCATATAAAATAATTAACAAAACAGTATAGTGGCATTACAATCACGATTTCTTCCAAATGATTAATGAACTTTCAACTAACAAACTATGAAAAATATCCATATGAATCATTTTCTATATTTTCATCATGCCAAAAAAACTCACAATAGCATTAGAACCACTTATTCAAAAATTCATTACATGTGTCAGCTGTACATCCTCATCAGACTAACAAAAATTTATTAATATGTTATATATTAAAATATTAATATTTATTAATATTAGGTAGCCAGTTAATTAAAACTAAAAATAATAAAATTCTGGTTTTTATACTGAAACTAAAACTAAAATTAAAAATAAAATCAAAATTAATTAATTAATTTAAATTAAAATTTAAATCAAAGCAATTGAAACATAACATTTCAGAAAGTGTAGATAAAGTACTTGTCTGTCTTGATTGATTTGATTAGATTTCATCCAGGTAGATTTAAGTCTCTATTTATGGCACTTTTTTGTAAAGTGCCATAAAGTGTAAAGTGCAGTTTTGGGTTTGGTTGGTGATGACAGAACATTTTGCTTTTAATATAAAATAGATATAAATATAGATGATAATATATTATATATAATATTATATTGCATTTGTAGGCATTTTTATGCATAAAATACAGCTAAAAAGATTTTTTAAAATGGACTTTGTTTTGTGGGTCAGGAATGGATTAATCCATTTTATATTGTTTCTTATGGAAAAATTTGTTTCTGTTTGAAAACAAATCAGTTTTCAAACAACTCTTATGAATGAATTAAATTTGAAAACTGAGGTTTGACTGTAATACAATATTGTTGTGAAATTAATTAATATAAAAAAAAATTATTAATAATTACACAAACCTGACAAACTAATAATTATATCTTGAATAATTGGACTTAAGGAATGAAGATGAGCACTCCATAGTTTTCTACAATTTACTGCTCTTGAAACTTCTTCTTGCAACAATGGCTTTAAATAACAGGAAAATAATTAAATTTTTAAATATTTGATATTGAACTAAAAAAATTGAATGTGATTTGCATTTAATACCTCTCGAGTCTGTAATGGAAGAGGTAAAGGTAAAAGTTCAGAAAATACACTTAAACCAGTCGTAAATGTATTTGGAGATTGTAATAAGAATTTTAAAACTTCTTGAATCATTTTTGTCCAAAGACTTTTGCTTAAAGCTGTAAAAAGTAACAATTAAATAACAATAAAAATTCAAATTTTTAGTAATTGATTACATTTCCTTATTAAGATATTTCAAATATTTTTTTCACATTGTCAATTCTATTAAAATCAACTATTATAAACATACATTATCTTATAATCAATATATACCAATTTATTTACTTTTCAACATTTTCTTAAAATAATTTGAATGAAATAAACTATAGATAGAGTAAACACACTTTGTTATGGACTCTATCCATGATGTAATACCATATCTTAGATATGTGACATGAGGATGATCATTAAATGACAGTCAAAAACATTTGTTTAATTAAACAGTCATTTTGCTGGAATAACAAAATGTGTTTTCTCTATAGAATTCTTCATTCCAGTTCTGGTTTATATACAATGATAAAATCATAAACAAATAACTATATTAAATTAGATTTTAATTAACTCTTAACTCTTTAAGCTCTAAAAATTCACTCCATCTCTTGCTAATGACTAAATTGTTTTTACCCCTCCAGCTACAAGGAAAATTTGTATAGAAAAACTAGTCTAACAACTTTTCAATCGGCTGATTTCGTTTTTAACAAATAAGGCTGATTTTGGCCAATATCATGTTTAAAGAGTTAAAATTCATAAATAGACCAATTATTATTAGAAATCTCTGCATAATTATAATAGTGTTCAGAATTTCAACATATTATTATAATTACCCTGTACAAATTTTAAAACTGAATATTTTTTATTTTAATATTTTGCCATTATATCTTTTCATTCCAATCATTAAAAGCATATTTATGTGTTATATAAATTACACATTAAATACTAATATCTTAAATATTTGAATAAATATTATATTTCAATGTTATATTATCTTTAAAAAAAATTTTTTTTATTAGAATCAATTAATCAATTATGCAAACAAGTTTTCTTAATTAATATTCAAAATATGTTCTTATTTTTAATTATAAAAAATATATTCAAAAACAGAAAATTTATAATCCAAGTGTAACAGAGTAATATTTAGAACTTCTAAGTTATGGTTGAATTTATATTTTTGATTATGAAAACAAAATATGTATATATTTGTAAATTAATATTTTCTATTCACAATAATTACTAATAATCACAAGCTTTAAATAAATAATCTGCTATAAATTTACTGAAGAATATAAAATCCCTCAGTAGTCAAAGTGCAAAACTTAAGGCTGGTTCATACTTCATTACAATGAAAAAGAAAAGAAAATACATCTCTTCTCTTTTCATAAGTGTCCATACTTCAAAAAAATGAATGAGAAACATTTATGAGTTTTTGGAACATCTTAGCCATAATCAAAAACATGCTTTGAAAGCTTACCTAAGTCATAAAATTCTTAAAAATGAGAATGTATGTAGTTAATTAATTCAAGAAAAAGAGAATGGAAAATATTACAACGTTATAAAATAAATTAAGAAAGATGATCCCAAAGTGCATTTTTGATATTTAGGTAAATTTTAAATATTTATGTATAGAGTTAATATCTACTCAGAGTTGATTAACCTAAAATTATGATTCAACAAATATAGTTCTACTCTTTTCCAATATTTGTTTAATTACTTTAAAAGATGTCAAAGAATTATTTGATATTTTTCTGAAATATATCACACCTAACATTATTCATAAAAAAACTCATAGGATCCCATTATCTGCATAAAAAAGACTCATTTACTTCCACTTGTTTAGTGTATTTCTTTTATAATTTTTTTTAGTTTTGTAAAAGTAAAGTATACCCTGAAAATCCTTTATGTGGTTCATTCAAATTGGACATTGCAACACATTTCAATGTTATTAGTGTCCATGTTAAAGGACACAGGGAATTATGAGCTATCAACAAAGAAAACTCTATGTTGACAGAAGTTGTACTTTTCTTTCTGTTAGTAACCCATACTTCGTGTCAATGGAAGTATGTCACTGTGCACTAAACCTATTTATTGACCTTTTCTCTTTCTCTTGTCTATTCTCACAGAAGTATGAGCTGGCCTTTAGCCTGCTTATAGTAAATCCATTTCTGCTTAGAAGATTATAGTATTAATTTTTTTGTTACCTTCTTCAGATTCTAAAGATCCAATATATGGTTGGGTATATGCCAATAATGTTTCTACTATTTCAGACTGTACCTAAAAAGTTTTGTATAATATAAAAATATATAATCCAGTAATGTTTTAATCTGAAAATTTTAAATTCTGGTAACCTTTAAATTAAGAATTTTATAAAGTTAATGATATTTTTTAAAACTTACTTGCTGTGTTACAGCATAAAAAAATGAAGACATTGGAATCAAACTCATAAGTAAGTGTGTCCGGAGCAAAACAGGAACAGCTGTCAAATCTTTAAACTATAGATAAAAATATTTACAAAAGTTTCAAAAATTTTTTAAATTGTAAAATAAAAAATAACTATTAAGAAAAAGTTAAAATATTTGAAAAAATAAATACTCTGCTTTATTGTTATAAATAACATAAATGAAAGTAATTTTAATCATACAGAGATTTTTCAGTGTTCATAGCAGTTTATAATTGTAAATTTCTATAAATTTTCCATGTTATCAAAAATATCAAGTACCCTAATTTTGTTAGATTTAAAGCTTATTCCATACTAAAATTATTATTTTTATAACCTAGCAATAATACACAATTCTTTGTATACATTTCCGTTAAAAGCTTAATATAGATACATAGCCAAGTATCTATATATATATCAAGCCTCTAGTAGAAAATTGGTTAGTATTAATTATTAAAATGAGCAGATTTATAGCCCAAGTATTTAAGGCAATCGTTTAGCTATGTATCTATATACAGTAAGACCCTGCTTAACATGGGGGAATACGTTCCTAGATGACAAAGTGCTAAATGAAATAGCATTAAATGAGGTCATTTTAACACAGTAAATAGGGATAAGGAAACACATGGCCAAAAATAAATGAATCTTAGTTTAGTTTTAAGTTATTTTTATACTAATTTGCATAATAATGTATGTTAAATAACATATAAACATATGCATACAGAAATGTAAAGCTAATTTTTTGTGATGAAGATCCTGGCTTTTCTGAAATTGTTGTTTTTTGCGATAAAGTCATGTAGTTTCATTTGTCACTTTTTTTCTTTCCTTAAGCAAATGTTGATAGCAAGAGATTGCATCCAAAATGCCTCATCTTGCTTTTGCCTCCTTTCAAAATCTGGATCATTCGCTACAATCTGATTAATGATTTCAGTTATCGTTACAAAACTTTTACTAAGGAAATCTGTAGCAAGTTCTTTGGGTTCTTTATTTTCAGAATCACTATTTTCCAGTTCTACTTGAATTCCTTGTTCTGCCAGTTCTTGAAGGTCGTTGTTGGTAAGGCTCTCACCACAAACCTGCAGTAACTCCTCAATATCCTGCTCATCTACACCTCCTAGTTCTGCTGTATTGATTAGCTTGACAATTTGGTCAATTAACAATATAGCAATAGGCTCTTCTCATTGAGAATTCTCGGATACCTTCAGCAATAACTTCTTCCAACTCCATTCATGCATTTATCAGTTAATTCTTGCCAAGTTGATATTTTCTATAGCATCCATGATGTTATATTTTTTTCCAAAATTGCACAAAATAAACATAGATTTAAGAGAAATACAGCGCTATGACAAATTGCCACCTTTTGCTGATTGGTTTGTGTTCGGAAATAATCATATTATATACGAATCAATGAAATGACACAATAATTTGAATCAGCATAAATTTATATATATAGGGCTTTGGGTTATTTAATATACTTATATATATACCTCAGTTAAAATGTTAGCTAGCTGAGTGCCATTTGTAACTAACATTATATCAGCTTCACTTTGAAGCAGATCAATAACATGATAATTAACTGTTTTCAACAATGTGGTGCAACTTATATACCAAAAGCTAAGTGTTGGCCAGATGGTTGAGCAGTTAAGGTGCTAACCCCCTCAATGCATGCCACCAGGTCGTGGTAAAGGGGCCTGTGCACTTTTGAGAAGCTGAGAGCTATTCCGGCATTACTGTACACTAGGGTTTCTCGTTTCCCAGTCTTTTGCTTGTCCCGGGATTCCGGGATAAAAGTGAACTGTTTCCTGGGATCCAGGGAAATCCTGGGATAGAATTAATTATTTTTAAGATATACAAAATAGCTTGAAATCAAATGATATAATTATTTTTCATTTTTTAAAGTAATCTAATACGTTCTACAAGCTCCAAAATCACATTAATAATGCTGTGTAAGATATATATTAAAAATTATCTTTGAATTACGTAGAAATGTTCACTAATAGAAAAAATGTATTAAAGTTTGCTGGAAACTGCATACAACAACAAAAAAGACTGAATTGAGTTGAAAATTTAAAGAAAAAATGAATTTAGATCAAACTTCTAACTTAGAAGGTAATTTTCGTTTTTTAAATAAAACATTATAATAATTTACAATAATATTTTGTAGTATAAGATTTTAAAAAGCAAAGATGGTCAATACGCTGATCACTCAATCTAATTCTTATTTTAGTAATGAAAAGTCTTGCTACCGAGAATGCCCTTGCCGATTCAATTGATATGGTTGGAATCCTGTTTAACGCATTTAAGAGAAAATAGATGTTATGTGTTTTTTTTCACCTTTAGCCTGGAAGATTTCTAGTTCGTTTTTGAGATTGTAGTACTTCTTTTGCTCTCTAGTATTCTTGATTTGTCTACCTTGGCTGCTTTAATAGCGGTATTAAGCTTGTAGCCCGATAATTCGACAGTTCGTTTGTCTTTAATAATCAGGTTTATGAAGAAAAACTTCATACTCGTTTGCTTCCTTGCCAATTTGCACAATCTGGCATAATGCAGTTATTGAAGCTACTGGGCATGGTTAAAAATTAAGACAGCATAAGCACAATTATTCCAGATGTTACAGGTTCTGACAAGTAAAGAATTTTCAGAGTCCTGCCACAAATAAGCTACACATTGATTATTAACCATTTGTAACATGCCATAACGAGGAAAAGTTTTAAAAAACTAATAAGTAAGTTTAAAATTAATAAATACAAATTTATTCTGATAGTTTATGAGTTAATTAATGCTTTCTATTTGCAAAATTTCCTGAACTTTAACACAAAATAAGAAAAAAGTGAATTTTTAAGAAATTTGCATGATTTCCTGGGATAAGAAAAATTTCCCGGGTTAAAAAAAACGACCAGGATCCCGTTTGAGAAACCCTAGTGTACACTACCAGTAGGGTCACCCAATTCAGACAGATCTCAGTGGAAGAGACTGACTAAATGGCACCTACCATCATCTCAACCCATATACATGGTGAAGCCAGCCAAAGAGAAAAAAAGAATCCTATATCACAGGGGTGGCCAACAAGTCGATCGCGATCGACCGGTCGATCACGATGCCAATTTTGGTCGATCGCTCGCGATGTCTTGACTTAATGTGTTACACTTGTAACTAAACGCAACTCGTCAACGTAACGCGCAAAAGCAACAATATACATGCAGTTATCACTGGACTCGTAGAAAACACAGCTATTTAGCTTGAATATTTGATACCGTCATGCGGTAGCTTCTTTTCTTTAGTATTAACATTATTATTATTATTAATCAATATTATTTATCCACGGTGACAACGTTGAGTTTCAATTTTTCATTTGTTTAAAATGTAAGTACCTGTTCTTTATGTTTTAAATTAAATTATGGCTTTTCTTACCTATCTATTTACTTGATAAGTGAGCGTTTTCAGCAACAGACCTCTATATTTTTGGATTTTTGGAAATACGTCAATTGAGGAAAAATATCCCAGTATCAGCAAATGTAGCAAATATATTTATTCCTGTTTCAGAACTACATACCTGTGTGAATTGGCATTTTCATACTTAAAGTTAACGAAGACTAAACATTCTGTCCTGACTGATTCCCATACTGAAGAATCATTATTATTATCTTTGTCAGGATATACACCTAATTATGTTTCCTTGGTAAGAGACGTGAAAACTCAGTCCTCCCATTAATGTAACGTAATAAAATAAATTCTAAATCTGTCTTTATCAGTAGCTAATTTGAATTAATAAATATTGTTAATAATTACTCGTGTTGTTTTAATTCCCCTGGACGTGAGTTTTTTGGCCCGTTAAATAATTACGTTGTTTTTTACGTAGGTAGATATACAGGGTGTTTCAGTACAAAGAGCACTCCCGCGAGCTATTGATAGATTAGCAAAAAATAAGTCTAAAAATCTTATATCATTCTTCCATGATAAATTTTCCTCGCCCAAAAACAAATCGCGGAAGTAAAATCTTATAATCAAATTATCAGCCGTACTGTGCAGTTTTATTTCAATTTTTTCAAGTTTATGAACAAATAGTACCACAATTTATACATTGTAATTGATTTAAACAAAATTAAATTATATTTTAAGTTAATAAAAATCTATCTTAAAAGTGTGGAAAAATCGATTTTTTTTAGGTGCCGCCTGTACGGAATGAACTCGTAACTGCAAATATCAAAAGTTGGGTCTGGAAATTTATTTTCTTTATGAGCTTATATCTTGAAAACTTAATAAGTGATTTAAAAAATAAAAAATAGTTTTGAACATATATTTTCCTTATCTACCCATAGCTCGCGGGAGTGCACCTCGTACTGAAGCACAGTGTATAAACATAGTATGTATTTCACACCCCCCTCGCCACTTAGACTATGCCTACGACAACAAGTCGATCGCGACACATTTATAAGATAAAAAGTAGATCTTATGTACACAAAAGTTGGCCACCCCTGCTATATCAGATCAGTCATTGCCCAGGTCAATAAGGACCGCAATGGATGTTAGTGTTTCTGGGCATTAATCAACAAGTGGGTTACAGGACACAGTTGCTGATGTTGATCAACCAGGGCACAGCACTGTAGGGTTACCAGAAGAAATATCAAAAATTCAGTGCATAAGAAAACTGAGCAGTAGTGGCTTGTTATTATAATTCAGAACCATTGAAACATGGCTACTTGAAACAAACGTACAAATTGTGGAAAGTTGAATACACAGATTCAGAGATTACTGAATAAAAATTATATTCTAAAAGTTCATTTGAATAAAAATGGGTTAGTGTTACTCAAAATGATATTAAATGTAAATGTAATAAAAAGGCTACATGTATTTGAAATATAAAATATATATAGATATGACTATGTTTGTATAAAAAATAAAAATTCTAAGTAACTTGATCCAATTTTCTTTTACTAAATTTCTTTTACCAAAATATATATATATATATATATATATATATATATATATATATAAATAAATACTATATATAATATTTTATATTATATATAAATATTTATATTATATATAAATATTTTATATATATATATATTAAAAAATATATATATACAGTCGAGTCCGCATAAGTCGACACCCCAAAAGGAAGTGGAAATGTGTCGAGTTATCCGATGTGACAACTAAAGCGAAGTTGGAAAAAAAAACCACAAAACCACAATTAATAAAATACAGTAGTGCGTTATACAGTAGTATAGGCTTACAATACATTGTGTCCTCCATTTACAATTACTCTGTAGATGAAAAACTGAAAAATTCGTTTAGTGTTGTTTGTTTTGAGCACTTGACTGTCTCAACTTTCTTTCAATCGACTTTCTTTTTCAACGATCATGAACGTCTTGAAAACATCATCTTCGCAATTGTCAATTGTTTGCAAGTAATGTCTAAGGATTCTTAATGCCTCTAGCGTGAGAAAATGCAAAATTGGATTCCAGTGTGACGTTGATGTAGATTGTATATTTTCTTTTTGTTTATCTGTTATTATTTTATACATAAAAATACATAAAATGTTAAGGCATTTTTATTAATATGTATATATATTAATAATATTAACGTATTATTATATTATTAAATATATTAATTATATATTAAAAAATAAATCTACTCCCCCTCCCAAAAAAAAAAAAGAGTTTGCACCACACGTGTAGAGTGAATTCATTTTTTCTGGACGGGGTGACGACTTATCAGAGTGTGGGACAGCAAAAGTATGTCGACTTATCCAGTGGTGACGAGTTAAACGGTGTCGAGTAAACCGAAGTTTTTTAACATTAATGCCTATGTAAGTCGGCCGGGACCACAGAAAACTGACTACTTAACCGACAGTGTCGAGTTATCCAGGTGTCGACTTATGCGGACTGACTGTATATATATTCATATTTTATTTACAGGGTCTTCCAAAATAAATGTACATCAATCAATAGAGTAACTGTCAGAATTTCATCTCTCATCTGCATTCAAATGTCTTGTTGTCTACTACCTGTAGGAAGCACCATAAATAAAAATGGGATGCTGCAATAGTGAAGGTGTTTTATATTCTGCAGTTTACAAAATCAAAATCACTCATCATTGTGGCAGGAGTGTTGAGTAATTTATAGGAACTACAGTATTGTAGCTGCTGTGAAAGGAGTGACAACAGGTATGCTGTAGTGTGAGAATCTGGAGTTGAAAAGGAATATTTTAATAATTTTGTTAAGTTAATATTTTAATTATTATTTTAAAAACAAGATGACAGAAAAATTATCTATCTTTGTTATCTTTGTACTTCCTCTGAATCAGAGAGAAGCGATGTAGTTCCTTCAAAACTGATAGTTGAGTTTAATGCCTCACTCAACTATTGGCCCAAAAATGCCTAATTTCCTCTTCGTAATGGAAATATAGCATGATATTCAAATTATACCATTGGTGGACCAATTAAATAAATAGTTTTTGTTACATTCTAACTTGTCTAAGTGTCTAACTCCATCATTGTTCCCATAGAAACCCTCCTAAGTTCCAGTCATACTTGAAGCATTTTTAGACCACTCAGAAATTAATTCAATTCAATCGCGAGTTAGGACACAAATTAGTTTATCCTAACTGGTGTTAGGAGTTAGGACTCTGACGAGAAAGAAAGATCTAAACAATCTTTCCTAAAATCAGTTACTTTATCATCCTGGTAGTGAGCAGGGAAACCTGGAACGCAAGCCCCATTCTCACACATTTGATGTCACAGAAGTGGGATTTAAAACACCCCCTGATCTAACATTTGGTGTCAGGAGTTTGGGTATTTTTCCATATCTCACTGTGCATCTCACATGTAGTGAATTTAAGAAGAATTTGAGTATCAGTTGGATGTGTATGCTGTGTGACACAAGATGCAGACATAGAGAAATTGTGATAGGCAAATGAGATATTTAAACAGTTTTCTAATGTTTAAATGTACATTACAACATTCTCATAGAATAATTAACATAATTACAATAATTTAAAATGGTAGCATTCTTTTTGGAAGACCCTGTATTATATTTGTTCATAAATCTAAATTGCAATTGTCATACTGATAAATATAAAAACATTTATGAGAAACCTGAGTAATCATATCAAACAAATAAATAGTATTTTCCATTTGTATAATCTAGCATAAACATATTAATTATTAATTAATTTGTAAAAAAAATTATAATAATAGAAAAGTTATATTAACTACATAAGAACAAAATGTTTAGCATATATATAAACTTACTTCTGCACCTCTGCAATATATTAAATACTGAAGCATAAACTGAAGCAAAATGACAACAGGCTTACAAATAGCTATTACGAATATACCCTGAATTCCTACTAAAGCAAAAGATTGATTTGAAGGTTTCAAGAAAGCATCACAAATTTTCTGTAAAAAATGTTTCAATACATTATTTTCTCAAAGTGTAATTAAATAAAATCAATTTAAGAGTTTATAACTGCTTGTTAAAAAATTAATTCAAATTTATCGTAATAATGTTACCTGTAATATTGCCAAAAAACAAGATAAACCATCATTTGAAAAAACTTGAATGACTGCATATTTATACTTCAATTCTTCATTTTCCTCTAAATAAAAAACATAAAATAATCAATGTTTTTGCTATTAAATTTAAGATACTCATTTGATAAAATATATTTATTTAAAAAATGTTATATAAAACTTAAATACAGTAAGACCTCATTTAGTGCTTAGAATGCATTCCTAGACACAAAGCACTAAATGAAACAGCATTAAACGAGGTCATTTTCACACACAGTAAATAGGGATAGAGGAACATGCAGCCAAAAATAAACAAATTTTAGTTTAGTTTTAAATTATTTTTATATCAATTTGCATAATAATATATGTTACATAACACAAACATATGCACACAGAAATATGAAGTTCATTTTTGTGAAGAAGGTCCTGGTTCTTCTGAAATTCTTGAATTTTTTTCCGATGACGTCATCTAGTGTCATTTGTTGCTTTTTTTGCTTTCGTTAAGCAAATGTCGGTAGCAGGAAATTGCATCCAAAATGCCTTGTCTTGCTTTTGTGCTCCTTTCAAATTCTGGATCATTTGCTACAATTTGATCAATAGATTCAGTTATCGTTATCAAACTTTTACTAAGGAAATCTGTAGCAAGTTCTTTGGGTTCTTCATTTTCAGAATCACTATTGCCAATCTGCCAGTTCTCGAAGGTCATCATTGGTAAGGCTCTCACAGAAACCTGCAGTAACTCCTCAATATCCTGCTCATCTACATCTCCTAGTCCTACTGTATTGATTAGGTTGACAATTTGGTCAATGATAGGCTCTTCTGTTGAGAATCCTTGGATACCTTTAGCCACACCTTCTTCCATACTCTGTTCATGCATTTATCAGTTAATTCTTGCCAAGCGAAGTCAATATCGCATATGACATCCATGATGTTATATGTTTTTCCAAAATTGTACCATAGGTTTAGGGGAAGTACAGTGCTACAACGAATTGCCACCTTTATCTAATTGGTTTGTGTTTGCGAATAATCATATTATATACAAATCAATGAAATGCCTTGATAATTTTGAATCAGTATAAATTTTGAGCCTTTTTTAGGCTTTGAGCAAACCGCATTACAGTGATACCTCAGTTTACGTCAATAATCCGTCCGAAAACAATCGGCGAAATCCAAAACTAATGAAAACCGAGGCAACTATTTCCATACGAATCAATGTAAATCCAATTAATTCGTTCTAGACATTCCAAAATATATATCAAAAACAAATTTTATAGAGAATAAGTATAGTGTTTAATACTAAAAACAATAAAAAATGAATAGAAAAAACTTATGTAAAGAACAAATGAACATTTAACATGGCATTCGAAGGGCTGCTGGCTCTAAAAACTTTCTTTTATTCCATGATGGAGCTAAAAGATAAGGAAAGCAATGGAATTGTTTAGCTTTTTTTTAACTCCACCCTGTATGTAAATACAGGGTGGTGAGAGCCTCTGATGTACTTTTAGCAAGCCCATTATGAGTTTGTCCAGGCCAACAATGGGGCAGCTGGGTGATGACGGATGGGCCCAACATATCTGGACAGACCACTCCATGAAAAATTCCTAGGGATTTTTTCTCCTTCCACACATTTGATCCTGGGTCCCTCAGAGTGGTAGGCTGCCACCTTGAACGCTTGGCCATCCTGCTATCATAGAAGAATTGTTTGGTAAATGCGCGGAGTAACATTCACACAACGAGAAACGAGGCCAAACTGAGCAGGAAAACACGTGGGTCGCCCTTTGTTTTTGCAAAATTAGCAACGAGGTCACATAAGCACGCCAATGAAATCCAAGGCAACCAATGAAAACCAAGGTAAATTTTTCACGAAAAAATCAACAAAAACTGAAACCGACATTAACCGAAGTCAACAAAAACCGAGGTATTACTGTATATCGAATCAGTGTTAATCAAGGAAGTGCTAAACAAGGTCTTACTGTATATTAAAATTACTTATCCAATTTTACTAAAAGTTTTAATTGATATCAAATGTTTAAAGTAAGTATATTAATTAAGCTTATTTCTATTTAATCATTTCTGTAAATATTAATATTCAAGCTTAAAATTATATGAGTGTTATGAAGATATAATTTCTATGTTACATATAACAATTTGAAATTTAAAAGACTATATAGTCAAACCTCAGGTTACAAACATCCCTGTTTATGAACAAAATTTTGCATGCGATATTTTCTCTGGTTTATATACGATACCTTGGTTTCTGAACAAGCTACTCGGCAGAGCTAGCCACTAATGGTCAACTTTTTATACTTCCTATGTTAAAGAAAGTCAACTGCCCGACCACTCAACAATGGGACAATTCAGTATTGCTGCTGAGATTTGCCTCATGTCATTAGATGTCACAACACAAACCATTGATAACATTGTTAGTCAAATTAGATTTCAATGCACATGCAGGTATGATACTTCTTCCGATTTATGGTATGCGTCCCAATTCAATTTAAATTAAATTAATAAAAACTGTGTTAATTGACATTCACGTAATATAAATAACATCCATTAATTCATATTTAAAGGTATGTACTTAACTCAAATTAAATAACAGAAATTTATTAATATATTATATATTGTAATATTAATGATAATAATATTTATTAATACTAGGTAGCCAGTTAATTAAAACTAAAAATAATAAAATATTAATTAAAACTCTGATTTTTACACCAAAACTGAAACTAAAATTAAAAATAAGATCAAAATAATTAATTTATTTAAATTAAAATCTAAATTAAAGCAATTGAAATATAACATTTCGAAAAGTGTAGATAAAGTACTTGTCAGTCTTGATTGATTTGATTAGATTTCATCCAGGCAGATTTAAGTCTCTATTTGTAGCACTTTTTTGTAAAGTGTTAGTTTCAGTTTCGGTAGGTGATGAAACATTTTGCTTTTAATTTATATATGAAATGGATATAGATAATATCACATTGCATTTGTAGACATTTTTATGCATAAAATGCTGCTAAAAAGGTAAAAAAAGAGGGCTTTGTTTTGGGGGTTGAAAACAGATTAATCCATTTTACATTGTTTCTTATGTGAAAATTTGTTTCAGTTTGAGAACAAATCAGTTTCTGACCTATTAGAAATAAATTAAGTTGATAAACTGAGGTTTGACTGTATCCATTACAAAGTTCTGTTTATTTTAACTAAAATTTTATTATTAATTTAAAAAAACTATAACAATCATTATATCTATGTTTGCTCTTTGCTTTCAAAAATGAGTACAGAGTTCCTTAAAGAATTATATCTTCATTGAACAAATAAAGATGTGTATATTACATATAAACATGTGCAATAAAACCTTGTAATTTAAAATAACAAATTTGTCAATTCTAACCTGAGCTTTAACAAGATGCATCCAGACATGATCAAGGAACAGTTAGGAAAAGAATTTCAAACAAAAATCAGCTTCTTTTTAAACCCAAATTAGTAAATGTTGGCAGTGACAAGAATGATAGATGCTACTGCTTCTTTTGCATTGTAAAAGTTTATTAAACCACTGTATTTGTTCATTTAAAATGCACAATAAAATTTGATTTTAAATAAAATGTATTTTTTGAATCATACAACACTCAAATAAGTAAAAATCTCACTAATTTGGACTAGACTTTCTCCCAATTAGTCCAAATTAATGAGGTTCTACCATATACCATATTTTTGCAGAACTTCTACCTGGGAGAAACCATGAAATCAAATATTTCCATATGGTAAAAACTAGCATGCATGTTATTCTTCGCATTGTAAAATGACATTGCGTATGCATCAGGAACTTCTGTTCGAACAAACCTAACCTGCCATCTGGGTTGGCAATTTTGTAAAGGTGGCAACACTGTGGCAAAGCTCTTGTGAAGTTGAGTTCGCAACCAATTTGCAAGCTGTTCAAGCAACCATCATTCAAAATCTCATTGATTATCATAAAGTACACATTTATCTGTTGTAAATTACACAAAGATTTTGAAATAATGGATTAAAAAAACATAAGGAATTTATGTAATGTCTCTATTGGATAGGATAAAAATTCCTTTGAAGGCAGTGTAAAGAGGGTTTTCATTGATTATAGCACATAAAATTAAGTAGACAACATACAAGAAACATTTCCCTTAATGTTGTTTGTGTGCTATCTATTGTATGGTGATATCTATTGTATAATAGTGCAGAATGGTAAACTATAACAAGGACTGGGCAGAAACACAAATATTAAAGTGAAAACAACAGGAACCACACTAGAAAGATATTTACAAGACAAACTTATGATTTTTATAGTTATTATTTTTGAATGTTAATATTAAGTGTATAATATTATGACAGTTTTATCATTTTTATAATACTTAATTAATAATTACTAATGTACACTTATGTGTTATTTATTGTAAATTTGAAAATTTTAATTGTAAAACTGTCATATTCACTGTCCTTAGTATTGTATAAATAATGTATTTATATGAAAAACTAACTGAAAAGCAGGAAAATTTATAAAACAAAAATAAATGAAAATTACTAAAAAATTAAAATAAATTTAAATTAGATTATCTTTTATGCGAGACAACACTAAAACAATTTTTATAGTTATGTAACAAAAGATAGTTGCAATTAATCAAAAAAATTGTAATCAAAAAAATGCAGGCAAAATTAATGCAAAATTGAATAATAATAAATAAATAAAAATGATTAAAAATAATTATAAAAACTATAACTAAATTAGTACTAAATAAATTAAACCAAAAATTAGAACTAAAAATAATAATTAAATTTAAAAATACTAGTTAAAACTCTGGCCTTTACACCGAAACCGAAACTAAAAATAAAACCAGAGAGTTGTTTTTAAATTTTCAAATTGTAAATGAAATTAATTTTTAAACTTAATTTATGTGTGTTCAATGATGACAGAACATTTTGCTTTTAATATATATATAAAATAAAATAATAATAATAAATATATACAGACATATTTGTAAAATTGCAAGGTTTTATCTTGTTAAGCTTAACTTCCATAATATTGAAATTTTTAAAATCTACCGTAATTTATTTTAAATTTTAAGAAGACAATAAAATAGACAAGTTTTTAAGTAGAAAGTCATTTTAAACATTTTTATTTTAAAAATTATGCTATCGCAAGAATCTAATTAAATTCAAAATGTGTCGCTAATCCAAAATAGTTGAAAAACACCGGTCTATAATAAAAACATAATTAAAACATGTTCTTGTAACAGAGTTTAACAAACTGCTAGTCTTTGCACTCTATGTTGGCCAAAACTGTCCCTTTTGGAATCTATGAATAGAAAACGTCATCAGTTGACAGGTTATGAGATAAAAAGACTCTGGTTATACATCCCTCTCTAGAGGGCGCACAAAAAAACTTACAAGTTTTTATTCTAAAACTGTAAAACTGCTGGCATTACATCAAAATCTATGATTATATGTTTAATTTCTGCATTCTGTCTTTTTTCTAACAATGTAAAATACTCATGGATTGTCAAAAATGCTTTTTTGTTTATTTTATTATAATTTGATCCAAAAATGCAAAAATAAACATATCAAATTTCAGAAACTGGCTGTAAATTATCTCAACTTACACCAATTAATATCAGCTGTGTGTGAAATTTGAGAGGAAAGTGTTATTTTTAAGGATCAGAGCAGATTGTCAGTCCAGCCCACACTGACTTACTACTACTACAACTAATGTCAATAAGCCAATAATTGTTTTATTGCACTGCAAACAATAACTTTCTTCTTGATTTTAAGTCAGTCAAATTGCAATGTTATTATTTTATTGTACTTGGAAGAATATTTTCTTTAACATTTATTTAACAAATAGTTTTGTTAGATCTGATTAATTTTATTTTTTAGTCACAGTTTAATTGACATGCTGGTAAACCCGGGGTTTCCACAGTATGCCAGTCAATCTATGAAAATATGCTATACATTACTTTTTAAAAGCTATTTTGATAATATCAAATATTTCAAAAATTTTCCTGATACAAACATAAAAATTTATGGCAGTTCTTTGTTCAAATTTATGATAAAATCTATTGAGATGCCAATAGCTAGGTGGAAACTAAACAGACCTATTCAATATAAGAAAATATTATTACATTAGTTTAATACAAACTTTTGTAGAAATCACAAAAGCAGAAAAAAAAATTACAATAATTTGACAATAAGATTATTATTATTTTTAAAATATTACTGTAAATTTAATATAGCAAAATATGTTTTTATATAAAGATTTTCATTCAACATATCATAATAAATGTACATATTTTAAAATTACTTTAATATATATTTTTCTTATTCTAATTTATTATATTAAAAAATAAAATAAATTAATTTATCTTACCTTTATTTTTTGAAGAATTTGGTACAGTAACATGCTGCAAAATTCTAAGTGCAGTTATCAAATCTGGTGGAAGAGAAGCTGCATTTTCTGAACATGTTTTAATATAATTCATTAAGTGGCCAATAGCTTCATATGTATAACTTGGTATTTTTTTAGTAGGTGCCATCCATAAAGCTAATTCATGAAGTTTTGGAGTAGCTTCTAATAGTAAAAATTAAACCTTTATTTTCACAATTAAAATTAATTATGTATATAAAAGTAATAAATAATCAATAAACAAACAATTTTAAGAATATACCGTATTTTACGGACTATAAGACGCACCTGAATTTTGGAAGCAATTTTTCGAAGAAAAAAGTGCGTCTTATAGTCCGTAAAATACGGTAATCTTAAAAAACCTATTTATACAGTGTACTTTTTAAATTTAATTGCAAATATTTTAATGTTTAAATAGGAGTAATCAAATTTTTATTTCTATATTCAATCATGATATCAATAAACTAGAATTTCTTAGTAGTAAAATACAAAAAATTACATCTAACAATACTGAGATGTGCAAAAAGCTGCATACCCTAACATCTGATACAATTGTTCAATAACTTGAAAAACTTGCACCAGGTATAGGCAAAATTTTGTTTTATGCCACCTGCAACATTAAGTGATGGCACCATCTTTTCAGCGGTATAAAAGTGCTGCTGAATGATCAAAACCAGAGGCAGCCCCACTATTAGTGCCAGCAGATATTATCACCACACACATTTTCATTTTTTGGTTCACATTTGTTGTTACACCTTTTGTTCACGACGAATATAGCAGTAAACTTTTGCTTTTCACAAGTTGTGTTAAATTTTGCAAATTAAAATTTTTAATTGGTTAAAATTATTAATTAGAAAAAGTTTTCAGAGTCACAAAATTATTAATACTTAAAACAAGACATTTCATTAAATAAAAAATCCAGAAACGAAATGCATAACTTTCTTGGTGAAAACATGATAATGTAATAGAACAAATTTAAAATTAGTTTGCAACACCATCCGTCATGAGATTTTGTTAGAAAACAACTTTCATATTATTAATAATTACAAAACTGCAAATAGTTTAATTTTGAGGGTAAAGACAAATTTTACATAAAATTATAAATGCTAATAACAAGTAAGCTCTTCACGAAGTCCGACTCTATTCGAGTTATGACAAATGATCCCTTTCTATCTTCCCACATGTCAATCTATATCTGCCAAAATTTAATAGCATCAGTGCCCTTTATACACAAGCTACCATACTAAATTTTGTTTCTTAATCATTACCTTATTCTGGGATATTGAATGAAATATACATCAACACACACGGATTTTTTTGTTGTTGCCATTTTTGGGTTCAGGAGGTCTCAAAACACAGAGATTTGTAAAAAAAAAAACTCTGGAGGGTCAAATTTGACATGATTCCAATATTTTCTCACGTTATATACATAACAAGCTGGGAAAATAAAGCAATGTTTTTATTTATTATTCATCAATAAATCCTGTAATCTGTTACAAAGCTATAAATTTATCAACACTTATCCTGCTAGAAACATAATATTATGTTTCGCAAATTCTTTGGTAAAAACAGCAAACGTAATATTACATTATCAGCAATAAAAAAAAGAATGTTGACACTAAATAACACACAAAAATGAATTTTGTGTGTTAACTAACAGTGAGCACTATTTTTTCAGAAATTTGAAATATAAGCTATTTTCAGAACTGTCTGGCACTGTTCGATTCGGAGTTTCGTCGCCATATTTTTCAAGCAAATTTCAAGTTGTTTTATTTTTTATAGGTGAGATAAGTTCAGATGTGGCACATAAATGTACTGAACAGGAATTATTTGAATTTATTAATGAACAAATATAGTGATGATTATACTGATTTATCTGACGAAAATGTAGTGATTATGTTTTAGGCTTAACTGAAATCAAAAAAGTACAAATATGTTATTATACAGTTTATATAATTTATATATATTAAAAAACATCATAGTGATAAACTTGTAAACATTTCAGATGGCGTAACCATCGATGCGAGATGGTACCAATTAATAGATGGTGCATCATAACATACAATACAATAAATGAGATAAAAATTCACTCAATAGCCTTTTTACCTATTTGCTTGTGTTGATATTACCTAAAGTTTTTAATGTAGTCGTGAACCTTTATTTGCAAGTGTTCTGATATGTGGATAATATTTAATTAATTGTGTAAAATAGTAAGCAACGTTTATCTTTTCAACAATATAATAATTAAAAACCAACATATTATATAATTGTATAACACTTATAGAACACTTGAGCTTTACCAGCCAAATTGCCATGGTGAATATTTCCATAACCTCTGTATAGAGACCAAATATAATGAATACTAAAGCTGATTTTGTAATAAAGCAAAAGATTTAATTTAGTCTTATTTTAAAAAATTATATCAAATATTTTTATATGAATTATACATGTACTTATTTCTAGGTTTTTTAGTATTGTAACTAATTGTAATCAATATATTATTGTAATAATGTTTGGCTGTATTTTTACTGAAAGCATGTTGAAAATATTAACCAGATTTTTCTTTGTGTTTCTACGTATTCATGTATGTAAGTAAATATACAAATTAAATTACAGGGTATTTCTTGTGAAAAGCATCTCACTAAATCCTGCCTACAGGGCAGTGTACTATCTTCATTTCTATTTCTATGGAATCTTATTGTAAACTCCCTTTTGTGCAATAATGATATAAATGTCTTCATACAAGCATTTGCAGACAATATTGTGATAGCCTATCAGTATGCAGATCTTCAAATAGTGCAAGTGAAGCTAAGTATAGCCCTGGAGCCTGTGCAAAACTGGGCACAAGAAAACAAACTTTTATTTAGCACAAACAAAACTGAAGGAATGCTCTTTACCTCTTTACCTAAGTATAAGTATTTGTTTCCATCTCTCAAACTCAATAATGTGATTATTAATTGGGTCAGCATTTACAAGTACTTGGGTGTCTATCTTGATGCTAAGTTAACCTACAAAAACCATCTACAGTACATTTTGTCTTGGGTCAAACAATTTGGTAATCAACTCATGAAATGTGCACAGTGTACCTGGGGCTTAACTTCTGTAGCTGTCACAACTTTGATCAACAGAACTATCCAACCACTAGTGTTTTATGCAGCTTCTTGTTGGGCTCATGTTTCCTACAAGACCACCTATGCTTCTAAACTTCTTAGTGCGCAACGTTTTTTTCTGTTAAAAAAGTTCATTGCTGTAGAACTGTATCTACAGATGCTCTGACAGTTCTGGCAGAACTTCCTTGGCCCCTGGCCCTGCAGGCTAAGGTGCTCCAGTATTATGTGAGGACAGGTTGCATCAACACTTTCCACAAGCATCTCTTATGGAGGACTGGTATCAACTTATTCCCACGAGTGGGTTGTTCACAATGGCTCTTTACATCCAGCCAACTTCAACCTGCCTGATGTGTCTCTTGATCCTATTCCTATTCCTGGGCCTGCTATTCTGAGTGACGTTTACATCTTCACAGATGGTTCTAAGTCCAAGCTTGGTGTTGGCTCAAGTGTATGTATATATACCCATCTACACGAGAACCCTTGCCATATTTTTAGGCAGTGTTACAATCAGGCCACCACTATATATCCAGCCAAATTTGCTGCAATTCATCATGCAGTTCAATGGAGTTTGACACTTCCTGACTGGTTCAAAGTTATTTCAATTTTTAGTGACTCTAAAGCTTGGTGCTTTGACCTCTCTTATGAATATTGAATTTCAAAATAGTCAGATTAGGAATATTCAAGAAACTGTAAAGTTAAATTTGAAATGTTTTAAATTCTTCTGTGTCCCAGGACATGCAGGTGTGATGGGTAATGAGATGGCAGATACTGCAGCAAAAGATGCTTCTAAAGATGAAAACTCACCTCTGACTTTACAGCCTTATTCTAGAAATGTCCTGACGAGGATAATTTATGACCATCTTATCTCTGCATGGAAAGAGTCATGGACTTCTTCAACTAAAGGAAATGTCACCAAGATGTTTTACCCATCAGTTTATGATTCTCAAGAATCCAATTAAGAATTTTTCCTATTCCTTTTCTCAGATACTAACTGAACATAGTAATTTTAATTGCTATCTAGCAGCATGTAATTTGGCCATGTGCAACGGGTGAAGCTGAAACTGTAAATCATATAATCTACGAATGTCATATCTATGAAGTTGAACGCTTCAGGCTAATGCTGGAAGTTCTGTCCTTGGGATATGGTTGGCCCTGTCCAGCCCATATTCTTGTGTCCAAGGAACTGTGCTTATTTTGCTATTTTTATTAAGGATGTTTTTAAGAAAAACTGTTAACTGCTTCTTCAAATTCCAGTGTTAGCTAACCATGTTTGATAATGTATGTGCATTGTTCATTTTCTTACCCACCTCTTGTCATTTTATGTATGTAATTATTGATTTAGTGTAATATTCACTTCAGAGTGGTGCACTCAAATAAAAAAAAAAAAAAAATACAAATTAAGTTATGTAAAATATTATAGCTTACCACAAAAATGTCATGACTTATTGTTATATCCTTGTTTTTAACAGCATTGAAGAGGGGCTATAAAGTTATGTTAGCCCAAAATGCATTTGATGTAAAGATATACTTTAAAAGTTTACTACAATAAAGTCATGTGTGACCTAACTTGGGAGTAGCTGTGAGAAAAATCAACCTATAAAGATTAAAGTAATTTTGAATCTATCAACATTATACAGCACCCATAATTCGTATACTTTATAGATATTCTCAATGCAAAAGTCAGAAAATTCCTATATGTCTGATAGTGCTAATGCGATCTCATCCACATTTGCTAAAACAATGCAATTACAAAAAACAGCCAGAGTCAGATGAAAGTCTACTGATGATATTGATACAGTACATCATTATTATAAAGAAATTCATCGATGTACTATATATTTTTATTTAAACAAATGTTAAAAGCTTTATTACATTTTTCAATTTTTTTCATTTTATCTCTATCTCTAAAACATATCCAAATAACATAAAAGTGAAATACATAAAAATAAAGCCCATGTACATCAAAATTGAAAAACATATAGTTAAAAATTCTTGAAATCAGAAACTGTTTTTACTTTTCACCTAGCTTTAGTCAATTGTTTTTTATTCTCAGTTGAAAATACAGTAAAATCACTTAAATCAGCCAGCATACAGCGAAGGAACTAGATCAACAGAACCAGCAGGGTAAGCATTAAATTGTCCCTTAATAAACTTTCCAAATTTTATAAAATATTAACTTGAAAAAAATTTAATTGGTAATTTTGTTACAATTTTGTATCAAAATTATAAAAACAAAAATTGAAAAATAATAAATAGTGTTGTTTTAAATTATGTTTGTTTATCATTTTTTGACTTGGTTTTCATTTTTAGACTGGTTTATTAACACCTGCCCTCAAATTGAAGATGTAAAGGTTAATTGTGAGAGGCTCGGAAGGAATTAAAAATACTGTACTTAAAAAAAAATCTTTTTGTTGATGTTAGACTGTGCACTCTCAAATTTATGATATTGTGTAACTAACATTTTTAAAACCTCAAAAGTCACGTAATAACATGAAGTTTTCAATGTGCAACAAGAGAAAGACATTATATGGGTGTTGCAATTTAAGTATTTAAACATTAATTAATGAAGTAACATGTGACAGTTTGGCATCACAAAAATGTCATTGCCCATAATGGCAGAAAAAGTGATATATCGCCGAAATAGTTGAGAAAAAGGGACTAATTTAAAAATAGTGAGAACAATGATGACTTTCTGTAGAGTTTGTTTAATACAAATCTCGTTAATCTCAAAATGCCAATTTTTAAGTCCTTTTAACTTCATATTAATGGAATTTGACTGCATATATTTTTGGAGGTTTTCAGAAAAGTTTTGAAGCCAGATGAATGTGTGTGGGGCGCACAAAGGATTTTTCATGTTTTTTTAAAAATAAACTCGATAAGTTTAGACAAAGAAAAATCTATTGAATGAGTTCATAATTGCAATTTAAAAATGGCATATACCCATAGCATCATATACGTTACACCTATTTTGAAACTGCTTTTTAAGCAAAGATAATCCACAAATAATTTGCAAAAAATTACAATAATTTGATTTCAGATAATTTAGTCATTTATTACAACATAATTCTAAACATACCTTGACTGCTAAGATTTGTCAATGCTTCTGCAAAATTTTCAATCATTGATATTCTTTCACTACATTGCACAGTTAATATGAGTAATTCGGTTGCATATCCAGTGCAAACAGATTTTGCTAATTTTGTATCAAATTCTTCATTTCCTATTACAATAAAAGTTATTATTAGTTTTATTATAAGAAATAAGCTTGTTAAAAAATAACACTTGATTTAAATATAGTAGATTCTTAGTAAGTCAAACTTACTTAACTCAAATTTTGTTTTTGTGCCAACTTAACAAATTCTCAGAGACTCAATGCTGTGAGATCACATTTCACCAACTCAAAATTTAAATTCAAAGACTATTTCATTTGTTCTTTAGAATTAAGCACAAAATTGCTACTGAGAACTTATCATACAGGAACACTTTTTGCAATGGAAAAAGTAGATTTTATTTTCTGGTTTTCATAAAAAGAAATGCATTTTGGACCATATGCTCTCATCAGTCCTTCTTATGTATAATACGATAAAATTACATAAGAAATTACAAAACAAAATTAATAGTTATTTATATTTATATGCATAAAACTCACAAAAAATTACCTGTAATATAACTAATGGTGACCACTGGAATAACTAAGTGTTAAAAACATAGGGTAAAACCAGTAAAACTTCTATGTTAATTTTGTGTGTGTTTTCAAAGAGATGGACATTATTATTAAAGAAGTTAAAGATTGGTATTGTATAAAATTATGCCTCCAATAGCATAATATAAAATTAAAAATTTTAATGATGTAATAAACATATCTGCAAGTTGACAACTTACTGAGTTATTGGCCAATCATATTTATTTGTTTATCTATGTTTATCTCCTTACTCAAAACTAAACATTCATACTGTATAAATTTCACTGTAAAGTTTGAATCACATGCTGACATTTTTACCTAATGTATATAAAAATGGCAAATAGGAGAAAAATAAATATTTTGCTGATTGCAGAAAAGTTATATGCCAGAAAGACTGTAGAAGAAAGGAAGAAAAATAATCTGAAATTGTGAAACAATTTGATGTTCCATTGAAAAGCTTCAATGAACAACAGAATCAGAGAGTAGAAAAAAAAGCATAAATGTGAGTATCCAGATGTTAAAAAAAGATATGCTGAAGTAGTTTGTACAGATTAGAGAGAAGAATATTCCTAACAATGAAAAATATAATAATTTCTTAGAGAGAAAGCTGAACAATTCAAACAACAGTTGGAACATACTGGATTTAAAGCAAGCAGTGGATGGCTAGATAAATTTAAGAGGGAGGAATAGTTTTCAATAAAATCTGTGATTCTTGCTCTCTTAGTGCCCAGAGGGCAGAAAAACACTTTGATGAAAGAACAGAAGTATAAAAGAATTACACAAAATGGTTTAAAAGTTTACCAGAAATTGTGGTAAACTTTCTGGTAAACCCAGAAGACATTTTCAATGCTGATGAAATAAGCCTATTTTTTAAAGGTGTGCCAGACAAAAGAATGGCATTCAATGATGATTTGTCATGGAAGTAAATAAAGTAAAGAATATGTAACTCTTCTTTTATGTGTGAACATAACAGGTTATGAAAAACTGTCATTATTATTAATTGGATATCAAGCCTCAATGTTTCTGCAATGCCAAAAAGTTACTTATACAATATGCAGCAAATAACAAGTGTGGATGATGTCAGAACTTTTTCTGACTGACTGAAAAAATTTAACACCTACATGATTCTTGAAAACAGAAAAATTAATATTTTTAGCAAAAACCATAGTGCATATTGTTTCCAACTCTAAAAGCTATAACAGTTTTAGATACTTCTAAAACTACTACAAATATAATTTCTAGATTAAATACAATTTCTAGATTGCAACTTTTAGAACAGGAAATCATTCAAAAACTTTAAATTACATTGCAGAAAACTTATTATACAAAATATGTTGTTTGTTATTGAAAATGGATTATGAGTTTTGAAGTGACCCTCTTACTGTAGATGCAATGCAAATGATTGACAAAGTTAAAAATGAAGTTTTGAGTGAGTTTCTACATTTTACATGCTGAAAAATTTTTTATTGAAGTGTAATCTACAGATGAAGTCTACACAAAAACATACACTCTAATCATATAGTTCTACCTTATACATTCAAAAAATGAAAGATAATTTTTGCTAGCACATGAAGAAACCAAAAGATGTTAAATTTAAATCCGATGTACATTCAATGTATATATTTGAGACTATATATTAAAGATTACTAGTTTTTGGCATATTTTGCTTTGTTGTTAAATATCTGGAACTTGTTCATCACATTAAATGTAGTTCATGTGTTGGCATGTCATATATGGTAAGTCTAATCACATATATTATGTCTTTTGAAACAACTTACAAATTCATTAATGTCAATTATAATATTATTTAATTAAACTATTTCCTAAAATCCACCATTATATAAGCAAAATACAAACATTTTTGCTAAAGAATTATTAGGTTAGTTTATTAGAATCTTACCCATCATTATTTATAACAAGAATCCAACTGTGAATCAGACAGAGAACATCCAGAATTGTCAATCCCAATATGACCAAAATATCAAAAGAACCATAATCCTAAACATGACCCTTTTACAAGATATTTATCTCTAAAGTTATTATAATATCACTCCATTACATACTTCTATCTTCATTAACAAGTTTTACTCATACTAGCAAAGAAGTTTCACTTCAAAAATGAAAATACTATTTAATGTGAAAGTCATTTTTGTAAAAAGTTATAATCTTGTATCTTTAAAGCAGAAAAAATATTCACATATAGTTATGATTTTATAGAAGTTAAAACAATAAACTGTATTCCAAAGTCTGCAGGCAGAAAAAGAGTAGTCTAAGTACCATATATGCTAGCATATAAGTTAATTTTTTAAGTCTATAAAAATTCTCTCCAGAAACAGAGGTATAAAATAAAAACCTTTACCACAGCATAGTAAATAAGTGGAACAGAACATCTAATAATTGCTGTGTATCATTTACTATACTTTAACTGCAGCAGGCCATCATAAGAATTAAAAAAATAAATAAAATTTATACATAAAGGTTCTTTTCATATTAATTTTATAATTAAAAACTTCAAGATTAATAGGTGATTAAATGTAGGTAAAATAAGTTTTTTTTAATAGTATATAAAAATATTGATTTACCTGTCATTTGAACAAATGGTAGTAAAGCATCTAAATTATTTTCTACACTTAACACACTAACTACAGTTGTTCTTCCAATTGGAAGATCAAATATCATTGTATATAAATGATGAAGAGCAGAAACAGCACTTGGATCATCCAATTCTTTTTTTGGCCCTCCTAGATAAAATTTTCTTTATTTCATCAATTTTGTAAAAATGATATTTTATAAAATGAATATGTTAACTTACCTCTTGCATGATAAGCAAGTAATGTATCAACAAGTTGTAATGCTTGCAAATGACAAATTAATTGCATTCCAAGACAATGATTAATACTATCTTCATTGCTGTCCTCTCTCGAATCATCCTATGGAAATAAATTTATTAATATTTTACAAAATATTAAGTGAGACAAAAGATAAAAAAATATTCATACTTACAACTTGCATTAATGCTCTATGAATTCCATTTACTGCATCAGGATTAGACATTAAAAATAATATTCCTGGTTGTGAATTGAATAATTCTGTAAATAGATCTTTTACTGCTGTCAAAATATCCGTGTGTGCAGACGTTGCAGGAGAAGAAACCAATATAAATATACTTTCTAATAGAAAGCTGAAAATCAAATTTAAAAACATTTATTTTTCTATAAAAATATACTGTTTAATAACAAAACATATTTTCTATGCATAGTCATTTATATAATTAAATTTATTATAAAGAGCTCAATAAAATTAAGAGATAATGCAATGTATAACAAAAGCAGACATATGACCAAATGAATTTTCTTCAAAAAATAAGTATGAAACTATAACATGAATTATAACAAAAAGTAAAAACAAATGTCTTAAAAAACTTACATTTATTTAAATTTATATAACCTGGCAACTTGTCAAGGCAAGTGAAATATTTCTGATATTAAGAACAATAAAACAAAGAAACAAAAACATCTTTAGTAAAAATGTATGATTTCTGTAAACTGTATAACCATAGTATACTGTTATAATCTCATTTTATTGATACCAACCCACTTGTTGGCATTAATAAAATGAGATTATCCAGTTCTTTTGGTATGATTATAATGAATTATCCCCTAATTTTATTGAAAAGTTTAAGAACAATAAATTATATGAAATATTTGATTATGAAGTACATATTTTAAATTATTAAAGTGAAATTTATTTTTACTGTAAAAACCAGTCATACATTAATAATATTTTTGGAAATCAGAAAATGTTATTAATGTTTATTCTGCTACTTTCCGATGCTATAACTATAATAAACATTCAAATGATTAAAATATTTTAATTAATTATTATTAAAAATTTTTTATAGAATATTTATAAAATTTTATAAATTCTTCTTCATAATTTCTTTTAATTTACTTTATTTTCATAAAGAATTATAAAGGACGATAAAGTATAAATTTTTAAAATCTACATAAAGTATTAATAATGCTTTATATACTTTCCAGAAATGATTAAAATGCATCAAAATAAAATAATAAAAGTGATTGTTTTAAAAATTATGCTAACAATTTAAAGAAGTTTTACAATCATTATCAGTAATAAATTAGCTAATATTAAACTTTGATTTTAATTGTAAAGGACTTCTGCTATGCTTATCTTATGCTTTATGTTCAAAAGAAAATACTGGTAGCTTGTTAAGCAGTTTTTTCATGTATTCATATAGAATATGTTCATGGTAAATGACTTAGTTTAAACTCTTCTTTTTCTCTGATAAATAAAAGTGCGTACAGTAAAACCTCGATATAATGGACTTTGAACTTAATGGACAAAATTTCTGGCTCTTATGTCAAAAAATTAACAGGACATTAATTTGTAAATACTTTTTTTTAATATATAATTAAATTAACAAATTATTGTTTTTCAAATTAGTCACCACTCTTTAACTTCATGCCACAATGGGTGTCTCTATGTCATCATCCAAAAATGAATATATAGGAATTCTTTCTTGTGTTTTTGTCAAATTTATATTTTGTTTTCTTTTTAAGAACATTATTTATTTGTTTAGTTAAATATAATTAAAGTGCATTTTCCAAAAAAATGTTTGTTTATCACAATTTAGATCGTATACTTATTTATTAAAGTTTTAGTACTTAAGCAATAATACATATAGAAAAGTTTTCTGTAAATTAAATTTTTCATACATGCTTAATTTTAATTATACAAATGTATCTGTGTAAGTAAAAATAGATAAACTTTTTAACAAGCACATTCAGAAAACCTATTTTATTACAGTGGCGTGTGGTGACATTTGATGATAGGGAAGCTGTGCCCGTCTTGGATGGAATCATTGGAAGTGTTATACAATATTTTGGTGTGTAGCATCCACAAGCTAACTATATGCATATAATCTGACGCTTTAAGCAATTCAGATATTTTTGTCGTGGAAGCTGTCCCATATTCGACAATATGGCACTTCCATTGGGAATATGCATATACGAATTTATATTCGAATAAACAATAGCAATTTTATCATTGTTTTTCACATGTATAGAAATTTGTAATAAGATACATAATGCGGTTATAATAAAATATTCATTTTAATTAATTCAAAGTACATTAAAACATGAAAATAATCGCAAAATATGTATTTATATTTTAGAAAATACAAGGAAAGTGGTGCTTCCACAGCTTCCATAGACGGCATGCCACTGCTTTATTATATAATGGACTTTCGGCTTTAACAACCACCCCTCTCCCGAATTAGTCTGTTAAACTGAGTTTTTACCGTATTTTAATTTTACCTTTTTTTTACTAGAATACAGTAGAAAAACATTTTTTTTAGACCTTGTGTCAGAGTCACAGGATGGCTTAAATATATTAAACACTTTTTCCTAAATATTCTGTTATGCTGAAATGGGGGTGTTTCTTATATGCCATAAAATAAAATATGTAAATTTTTGATAATTTATTTAAAGATAATGTTTTCCAATAAATGAACAGTTAGGAATTTACCTGATCTCTTTACCTTATTTAAAATACTTTTTCAATAAATTTTTGTATAAGTGTCACAACAATAAAATCGTTAATCAAATTATAAGAACCCATGTTCTATTTTATGCAATAAATTCTCTCTCTAAATTTAGTTGTCTTCTGAATTTATCCCACAATGAAATAAAGTTTACATTATTGCAAGTTTATCAAAAATACACTTTCATATAAGAGTAAATTGGAATTACTACCAATGTAATTCAAAGTTCAAATAATTTTTGATTAACAAATGCTGCCATTAAGAGACAAACTAATTGATAAAAAACACTGAAATTCATTTTTGCTAAATTTATCATCATAAATATTTAAATAAAATAATTAAACTAAAGTTAATTATTAATTGATATACTGCTAAGTACAGTAGAGCATCGATTATCCGACCCCCCCAATCAACTGTCACGTCGGTTAACCGACCGCGTTCTAGTCGGCAAATTCAAATGTCCACTAGTGATGTGGTGCTACAATACTTGGCTATGTCTTGGCTACTTTAATATTATTTTAAAAATTTTTGCGTGTTTTAGCTGGCAACACTGACTCAACCATGAAAGGAAGGCCAGGCTTAATTTTCTATTTTTACTTTATTTTTGTATTTATTTTGTGCAAAATAAAGAAATAATTTTTAATGATACAATAGTGACGATTATTATTTCAAAAAAAAATTTTGTTAGGTTTAACATCGATGAAAATTCAATGCGAAGTAGGTTAATAGCAATATACTAATATACTATACTAATAATGTATTTTTTCATACTTTTCGGTTATCCGTTTTTTCAGTTATCCAACCAACCCCAGTCCCCAATTGAGTTGGATAATCGATGCTCTACTGTATTGTCAAAATATTCCATTATTTCAATATTTTAATAATTTTTAAATGTAACCCAATATAATAAGTTATCAAATATTTTATTTATTATATTTTAGTTATTAAGAATAACTTTTATGCAACATTTATATTTTAGAGGATAATGATGAAAATAAACAGTAATAATATTTGAATTGTTTAAATTTTATATTTTAATATAGTAACTATGTAAGATAAAAAAAAAACTTTAGATTTCTAATATTTAATAGTTAACTAATATCCAATCAATTTCTACAGAACAACAGTTACCATATTTCTGCACAAATAAGAGCACGCTCTTACAGATGGGACAAAATTGGCACTATATTCCACAAAATACCTAAAAAACAAAACGTTTTTATGCTATCAAAAGCACTTTTTTACTTTGATTTTTTTATTTATTACTGGTTATCACAGAGATGTGCTGATACAGTAACTATTCAGTGATATTTACATTTAATTTACAGTGACACATTGGTGTAGTACTCTTATAAGAAAAAACAAGCTGGCATGCATAAGAGTTATGCTCATATAAACAAAGCAGGACAGATGTTTCAAAAATGTAAAAACAAGCAATTTCACATATAAGAGTATATTCTTATTTGCTTGGAAATATGACATGTAAAAAGTTGTCCTAAAGAATTTACCTCAAAATATAAACTGTGAGTAATTCATTTCATACTTTCAAATTTTTTCTTATACATATTATCTAAATTAAATTGGTGTGTTAAGTCAAAATGGTGACTGTTTCAAATTATGAAAAGACTAATGAATGCAAAAGTCATATTAAAATAAAAAAAAAAAAAAAAATACTAGTACCAAACATTTCTTTGGAAATGGAAACTAGATTTCTCAATAGAATCCCCTGGAAGTATCATATCATTAAATAAAAGTAGGTGTAAAAATAGAAATTAAAATATTACAAAGACAGAGTATCTTGAATAGCCATCAGTAGCCCTTAGGGGTTGATGAAGTTGGATAGCCTCTAGGGATTGAGAGAGTCAATAAAACTTTGCAAATATAAAATAATTATTTAAAAATATTAAAAATGGTACACATTTTCTGTGTACCATTTTGTGTGGTTCTTAAATAAATGCAGAAAAATGTCTTTTAAAAATTATATAAGAGACTATAGCATACACTGTATTTGGAGAATAGAGATTCGTACGAAGGTCGACTCATCAGAGTGTAAAGGTTACTAGTGAACTTTGGATAGTACCTTGGATTGGCTCCAGAGTTGATTGCTCACAGGCAGTGCAACGTTCTCTTTTGCTTTCGTTCAACGAGGCGGCTCCGGATACCGAGTAGGTGTCGTTTCAGGATGTTCGGTGATTTCTCTGATTTTTCTCCCAGGTAGGAGTGCGGTACGCGGGTCTCCACCAACGTGGACTGTTCCCGGGGTTCGGGGGCGGTGTTGCCCCTGGAGTCGGGCCCAGAGGGCCCCCTCCCCAAGGAGTTACGTTTCTTGGCTCCTTTTGTGGAGGTGGATAAACTCCGTTCCATTTGCCCGTCCCCCCGGACTTCCTGTATATGGTTTTCCTGGAGGGCCACAATCCCCTTCGCTGGCTCCGTCTGGCCGATCTCCATGCGGAACTCCAGCGGCGGTTTTCCTACCCAGACCTATTAGTGGATGTTCGGTATTCCAGGAGTGGGTTCCTGCTGTTGAAAACGAGGGATTTTTCAACTGCTCAGACTGATCTCACCCTAATGAAACTCAAGGAATACCGGTGCGGGGCAGGTTGGCCCCAGACTGCTCCCAGATGGCGTACCAACTGAGAGGAGTGGACGTCTCGCTAACTGCGAACGAAATATACGAACTACTTACGGAGGCTAGGCTACCCATAATTGAGGTTTGCCGCTTTACACGAAAAGGCCGCAACCGGGCCGAGGCGACCCCCAGTACGATAGTCTACTTCTCCGTTGCCAGCGCGGAGTCGCTGAGTCAGTCAAACTGTACTACCAGCGGTTTTGCTGTGAGCAGTTTTTCCCTAAGCCCAGGATCTGTGGGCACTGCCTGGCCTTCGGCCATGCTCAGGACTTTTGCCGCAGCCACCGTCGATGTATCAACTGTGGGGCGGATCACGACCCCGCGGGGTGTTCGATCCTGGCGGAAAAGTGCGTTCACTGCGGGGGCACTCACTGGGTGGATTCACCAAGCTGTTCAGCCTACCCATTGGAAGCGTGTTTGCTCAAATTGAGCGTAACCCATCATTGTTCCCATGCGGAGGCAAAACGTCTTCAGCCAGAAGGGCCATCTTCCTACACACAGGTTGCAGCGATGCCCAAACGTAACCCGGTAAAGAAGGCCAAGAACGGGCCTGCCAGAAAGGAACAGACATCCCATCAAGCAGACCTCGCACAGGTCATGGAAACTCAAGAATTGGCTTGACAAATCACTCAACTGGAAACAGTCATCGAAACGCTACGCGAAGAAATTTGACAACTACAGTCGAAACATTGGCCCAACTCTTTTACCCAGGAACAGGGGATCCCCCAGCCAGCTCACGACTCGCTTCAGAACCAGCCACTACCTTCACCCTCGGCTCACAAATGACCGCTGCAACGGGAGGAGTGCATGGTTGCTTCCGGCCCGCCGAGGAAGAAAAAGGGCCACAAACAGCGGAAGGCCGCTGTTTGTGGCCCAAAGGTGATGTCTGATACAGACGGGCCAGCCTCAGATATGGACCTCTCCTCTCAGCCCTGCCCAACCTGGACGGTCTCGCTAGACAACTTCTGTACCGCAAACCCGGTGGAAAAAGTCAAACTCTGCCCCCGCCAATCAATGCAGTCGGCCAACAATGCCTAACTTTGCAAACCAAATTCTGGCTCTCCGCATAGTACACTGGAACGCCCAAGGATTGCACCCAAAAAAAGATCTTCTCATGGCAGAGCCTCAGCTCCATGAAGCGGATGTTCTCTTAATTCAAGAGACGTGGCTCGCCCCGACCCTCCCTTTCTCCATCCTCGAGTTCACTATTTTCCGGTCTGACTGGTCTGCCACCCGCGGTGGGGGGCTCTTAGCGGTAGTGGCTATGGCCTTGCCAGCGAGGTTCCTTCCGGCTAGCCCGGGGGTCGCAGGCTTGAAAACCCAGGAGCTCTGCATTTATTTTCTGGGTCGCTCTCTTTCCCTCTTGAACGTTTACGCCCCTCACGATGTACAGCCAGACACGGACCTCGACGCCTTGATCCGCAATGATTTTCGCCCACGAATCATATGCAGAGACTGGAATGCACATCACCCTTATTGGGATGATGGCTGCTGATGCCCCGATACGGCGGGCCATTCTCTTTTTAAGTGGTTCTCTACGGCCGACATTTGTTGTTTGAACTCTGGCGCACCAACCCATTTCAGCACAACCGGGGCATCTGCGTTCGACCTATCTTTCTACACTCCGGACCTGCTGGGTTCGGCTAAATGGGAAGTCCACGCAGATACCTTGACCAGCAACCACGCCCCGATCCACCTCACTTTAACCTCTCTTGCAAGTTGACACGGGCCCCAGGCACAATTTCACAGCACCACTAACTGGAACGGTTACACTTCCTGGCTCGAGCACTCCTACTCTTCGTCAGCCCACCTCCCCACTTCATACCCCCAGTTAGTTCGCCAACTCAAGGAAGCAGTTGCGACCTGCACAGTGCAGCGCGCTCTTCCTCCCCCTGGGTCCCCATCGTGGTGGACTCCTGCATGCAGCCTCCTCCGCACCAAGAAATGGAGGGCCTTCTGTAGGGCTCGCCAGTCTGCGTCTCTGTCCCTATGGAATCGCTATAAAAATCTTAAGCCCAGCTCCGACGACAGTCTCGGCAAGCTAGACAGGAATGGTGGGGCTGCCTGTGCTCCTCCCCCATCCACAATTTACAGGATTTTCTGCTGCCTCCGCTCGCCCGTGGATGCGCCAATGGCCCACCTCATTATCCACACGACCGAGGCAATAACGTCTCCTGTCCAGCAGGCAGAGGCGTTGGCCACCCACTTTGGTCGATCTCCCCCAATGGGTGCCTTCGCACCCCTCAAAGTTCACCTTAGCATACAAGCATACTTAGACAACGGGCCTTTTTGACCATCTGAGCTACTTCGTGCCCTCCGCGGCCTTCGTCCCACTACTCTGGGTCCAGACCGGATTCAAGTTCAGCCCATTAGGGTACTTCCCCCAGCAGGCCTTGCAGCTCTTCTGAGGGCCATGAACCACGAATGGATGGCGGGGTCTTGTCCCCCAGAGTGGAAGATGGCCCGCATCATCCCCATCTGCAAACTGGGCCGCCCAGCCACTTCTTGTGCCTCCTATCGGCCAATCTCCTTAATGTCACACATGGTCAAACTCTTCGAGCGGCTAATTCTGCACCGCTTTCACCTTTTCGCGATCCGTTCTAACCTCTTCTACCCACATCACTTCGGCTTTTTGCCTTACCATGGCGCCGAAGAAGCACTGCTCCTCCTTCACCATCAGATCGCCGTGGCAAGGGCCCAAGGGAAGTGGGTCTACATGTTGGCCCTGGACTTGGAAGGGGCTTATGACTCAATCTGCCAGCCAGATCTTCTTGCCAAGATTCAGTCTTATGGTATCGGTGGAAGGTACCTTACATGGCTTATGTCATTCCTACTCGGCCGACGGTTCCAGATCCTCTGGAGAGGCAAGCTCTCCCGCCCCCACTCCTTCTCGCAAGGGATTCCTCAGGGGAGTGTGCTAGCTCCTCTCCTGTTCACTCTGTACATGGCAGATATTTGGAGTGCCTTACCAACTGATGTAACAACGATTGTGTATGCGGACGACATTTACCTCATCACCTCAAGTTCTAGCCCAACCAGGGCCTTCGCCCGCACCCAAAGGGCTGTGGACCACCTAGAGCACTGGGCGGCGGCGTGGAGTATGTCCCTATTGGCCAATAAGAGCGCTTCAATCGACTTCTCCCCAAAAACCCACCGCAAACTGCTTTCTTTTGCCCTTAGCTCGGGGGCAATCCCACAGTGTATGACCGTATGTGTTTTGGGACTCCAGCTCTCTCATACATTTACCTGGAATAGCCATGCCCAGTTCCTGCGAGTCAAGCTAACGAGGACAGGCTCCTACCACAAATACTTCGCCTCTCGCTGGAATGGTGCCCAGACTGCTGACCTCCTGCGCCTTATCAACACAGTGTTACGTCCAATGGCGGAATTTGGTGCTCCACTCCTCGAAGGGACCCCACCCACCAACATCCACTGCATAGAGCAACCAATAAACGAAGCCCTCGGGACGACGCTAGGGATGCCTAAAGCCCTGGTCACACTATGCGACTTCCAGCCGCGCGGTCGACTGCGACCGCGACGGCTGTTCCCGTTAATTGGTAATCCCCCTCGAAAACCGGCGCGACTGCAACCACAACTAGAAACAAAAAGTTTGTTCTACTGGCGACGGTTGCAAACGCGCATCCAATCAGAAAACGTCTTTGTGCCACGTCATACTTTGTGTTATATATTTGTCAACATATCTTGATTATAACATTTGTATTAACTCAGTTTCAGTACATTTAAATGCTATATTTGATATAAATCAAATCTGAATTTATAAAAGTTATTTGTTAGATTTATTTTAAAAAGTTTGATTACTTTTAATAATATACAATTGAATAAAATAAATGCTTATATAAAATATTAAATTATATAATATGCTTATATAAGCATTTATATAAGCATTTATATATGCTTATATAAATGCTTATATAATAAATGCTTATATTATAAAAAATATATCGATTATAAATGAATTAAATCATTCAAGCTTTCCTCTAAACAACACTTACCCTCAAATATTCACTTTTATAAGATTGATAAATAGCATCCAAAACTTCTGGGATAATGACTGATATCGAATTATGGGCCACTCTAAATTGATATGCCAAACTACGAAACGTTTCGCCTAAATTATATAATTCATACGGATATATCCCCTATAACCTACGGCATCCGAAAGCCTTAATTCATTCATCAACTGGTGAAAGCACGATTGTTTAGCCCGTTGATTTTCATTTCGTCAAGTTTTAACCCAGCATAAACGTTTTTTTCTTATTTTTCTCTTCGTATATTCTCGCCAGCTCTAACAAAATTAGCACCTTTTTTCTTTTATTCATTCCAGAAAAGGAACTGCTTGCTATTTTAATAAGAAAAGTAGCTAAAATTCCGTAAATACTCTGAAGTAGAACGTAAAAATATCGGTAAACTTACGAAAGTAGATAAAAACAAGCTGCTGTAATTTTATTGGTTTATTATAGGGTCAGGTGTTCCGAGTTGCAACGTCAACGAACAATGTGTGACCACGAGAAGACGCGCGCGACTCGCGCTTGTTGCAGTTGCGGTCGCCTGCGCGGCTGGAAATCGCATAGTGTGACCAGGGCTTAAATCAACCCCCTGCTATCGCTCTATACAGAAACCGGCTCCAGCTCCACCTTCGCCACAGAGCGATCGCACACACTGTGACCCACCTCTCACTGGGCCCATTTAGCCCTATACACCAGATTTTCCAAGCTGCACCTAGCCTGGCTTCCTACCGCTGGCGTAGGTACCAGGACCCTTACGTCAGTCGGGTCCTCTCTCACATAGGCAAAGGATGCCTTCCACTCGCCCATCTTTACCGTCAATGACTACACCCTCCATGCGCGGACCAAGTCCGGCTCAAGGTTCGCCTACACGAGTGGGCTACGGCTGGTACAGTCCATGTTGAGGGGCTGAAAAGCCGCTTTTCTGAACTCACGGCCTCCCACTAGCACGACAGGTTATGCATCGGAACAGATGCGTCAAAAAATAACCTCAGAACGCAGATCGGTATTGCCATCCCAAAAGAAGGCATTTGGGAGACATGGCGGCTCCATGACGCCTGCAGCGTCTTTACGGCCAAAGCGATCGGCATCCAAAGAGCATTAATGCTCACCACCCCATTAAACCAGCCAACTGTCATTTTCTCGGATAGCCGAGCTATCTTGCTGGCTATTGCCAACGTATCTTTCTCCTCTGTGGTGATTATTTCGGACATCGCGGCAGCTGTCAGTACGTTCCCCGCCCCCTGGAACTCGTCTGGACCCCCGGTCATTCGGGCATCCCGATAAACGAAGAGGCTGATAAGGCCGTAAGCCATGCCCATCTCACAGTCTCCTGGAGTCGTTCTTTAACTCTGACAGAAATATGGAGACTCTATCGGGACAACTTAGCGATCTCCCTCATGGACACTTGGTCGGAAGCCCACCAGCTCAAGGGGAGGGTCCACCTCCGTCCATTCTGCCCTTGGCCTTACCATCTTGCCTCCTCGCAAAGCGCAGAGTTGCTTCTGGCAAGGTTAAGGACTAATACGGCTCCATTGCAATCCTTTCTTCATTCCCGGAACTTAAGCCTTTCACCAGACTGCCAGCATTGCAATGCGAAGGAATCCCCCGATAACTTTTGGCTGGCATGCCTGTCGTATGAAGAGGCCTGTAAGGAATTGGGCCATGCTCTTTTTCTCGACTTACAACTGATTGTAACCTAGACCAACTCTACTGGCCGAACATGGGGATCAACCCTCGCATCCATATTTCATCCCTGGAGAAATACATAAACAGAACCGGCCGATTCGCCTAGTTGCCAGGCAGCGCTTCGGAGGAGGAGCCGACAACGGCCATAACCTCCATATAAACCCTGAACAAAAGGAAAGGAAAGGAACTGTATTTGTTTGTGTATAGGCCAAATGCACGTATAAGCCACACCCTGTTTATGAAACAATATATTTGAAAAAAAATAAAAATCTTAGAATTCCACCAACGGGCAAGAGTAGAGAGACAGGTACACAGAAATATGGCAACATTGAAAATTTCAAACAGGAATGAAGTGATGGTTAATGCTTATTGTTGAGTGCTTGCTCAGTATGTTAAACTTGGGTCAAGTGAGAGTGAGTTATACAGTGAAGTTTAAATTGCAAGTGGTGCATTATGCACAAGAAAACGGAAATCAGAAGGAAAGGTTGATACAGACAGAATATTCATGTGGCAATAAATTCAAACAAAGAACGCTCTTGAGAAAACATCACAAAATCAGCAATGCAAAGTAAATATAGTAAACAATTATCTGAATTCTTTGTTTTTAACGATCAATACAGTAGAGAGTCGTTAATCGGAATCAATTGGGAACTGGGGTTGTTCAGATTAGTGATTTGTTCCGATTACCGATTATGTACGAAAAAATACATTAACCTGTCTGATGTTCAAATTTTTCTCCATTGCGTGTCGCTTCGTGTTGAATTTTCGTAGATTTTAAGCCTAACAAAAATTTTTATTATAATAATCGAGGCTATCGTATCGTTAAAAATTATTTCTTCACTTTGTACAAACAAAATAAATATATTGAAGAATATAAAAACATGAAAATTATACTTTAGAAGTAAATCTAGTATCAAAAACGTTCGATTCAGCATGACACAGTCCGATTGAAAATCGTTCCGATTACGCCGATTCCGATTACCGGGTTCCGATTAATGACTCTCTACTGTATTTCTAAATCTAAAATAATTATATTTAGAAATAATGTTAAACTGCCAAATCAAGAGAAATCATTGTATTTAAATGGTCAACCTCTTACTTTAGTAAATGAAATAAAATACAGTCAAGATCATTTCAAAGTTGACATAGCCTGTTTTTTGAACTTTTGAGTTTATCATCATCTTATCAATATGTAAAAATTAAATTAACCTTAATTTTACTTTTAAGACTTAATTTTTCATTAAATCCATCAAAAACTTTTGAAGAAAATATTATGTATGTTTTACAAATTGTAAATTTGTGTTGTATGGCAAAGTCATTTCAAAGTTGACATGAAATAAAACATTCAGAAAGAGTCAAATCAGAACTTTGTTTGAGTACCTTTGGCCTGAATTACATGAAGAAGTCAACTTTGCATACTGTTAATTAATTTATGAATGATATCCTGTCCAATTTCTGACCAAACCTTAAATAATTCTTCTTTATACAACGATAAAGATTTTCTAAGGCTAAGAGGAATACAATGGGCTAATTTGTCCCACAAATATTCTATTAAATTTTAATATGGTGACTGAGGTGGCCATTGAAAAACTTTGATATCATTTTCATTGAAATATTTTCTGAGAAGCAATGCTGTATGTTTGGGATCATTGCCTTGTTGAAAGACAAATTTATTTTCAATTTTCAATTTCCATTTTCCTTGCTGATGCCATTAAATTGTTTTTAAGTATTTGTTTGTAATCTACTGCTTTCATGCGATCATGAATTTGAACAATATTGCCCATTTCAAACCCCAAAAAACACCACCAAACCAGTAAGGCGAGTGTTTTATTGTTCCCACAGTTTTATTTTTATTGAATGCTTGATTTTTCTTTCTCCAAGCAAATTTCTGTCTTTTAGCATCCAGCAACTCTTGTTTTAATTCATCACTCCAAATAACATGCTTGCAAAACTCTAGGGGTTTGTCCACAAATTTTTTGACAAAAGCTAATCTTTTCTTCTGATTCACTGTGAAATCATTGGTTTTCTATGAGCCACTCTTCTATGAAAACTTTTTTTATTTATTCTTCTCTTAATAGTTGAAACACTGACTTCAAGCATAAGCTGCTCTTTTATTTCTTTAGCTGTTATAAAAGAGTTTTTGGTGGTCTTGCAGAAAATCATAGCATTTTCTCTTGATGTTGTGGCCTCAGGGCAGTGTCCACATGGTAAATTTCTCACTGTATTGTTATTTAAATATTTGACCACTATTTTTCTGACTCCTTCTCGTGATATTTGATGCTTTTTTGCAATAATAGAAGGAGAATAGCCATTTTTTCTGCTCATGTACAATCTGTACTTTTTCTTTAAGACTCAATTCTCTCTTCATTAATATACTTTTTTATTGATACTAAAGAACTATTTAATTGACAACTCTGGAATTAAATTTTGTGTTATAATTAATTTGAAATTAATTTCTTACTGTATTTACAATGTTTTCTTTATTGTCAACTTTCAATTGATACAACAATATTTTACTTGTCCTTCTTCAATTCTTTATTAGTGAAACAAACTAATCAGTTATCTATTGTATTGCATTATTGTATCTTATCTATTGTGCCAATTAACAAGGCTATTACAATATGCAGAGTAGTTAACAGATCAGAAATGCATTTTTTTCCTTAAAATGTTTAAAAAAAAAATTTTTCAGTTGACAACTTTGAAATGATCTTTACTGTATCTAGGCATAACATTCAACTGGAATTGTAATTTTCAATTACACTTGAAGAATTTAACTACAAAAATAAATACTTTAAAAGTACAGATAAAACTATTTAACTCATTGTTTAGCCCATCAATATAATATGCAAGCCCTACATTGGACCTTGATCTATTATACAACTTAGAAAAATTCCACATTATTTACTTACAGAAATTGTATAAAATAGAAAGAACAGTTCCAGGATATGCAATAAGAGGTGAAACAAATAGATTCCAACTGTTTCCATTTTATTTAAAGAGATTAATCAAATTCTATTATAGACTAAAAAATACTAACGAAGATAATATAAGATTTCTACATCAAATAATGTTAAATCAGAATAATAACTCAGGAAACAATAAAAATCTATGGCAGTATAAATTTAATAAATTATTACAAACATTTGGCATTTCAATAGAATATTTGATAATTTAGAAACAGACTGGCAATATGGTTATTCATTAATGACTGAATCAACATTTTCCAAACCTATAATTAAGGATCAAAACTCATTAATTCATTTTGTATACCATCCATGGTACATTAACATTTTAAATATCCCCTCACCTTCGAATATTATAACCACAAATATTAATATGAATATAAAAAGACTATTAATCCAATTAAGACTCAATAAATATTCATTGTTTATTAATAATACTTATATAGATTTTACCAAGAACAAGTGTTCTTGGTACAACTCTAGAGATTATTCTTTGAGTCATCTACTAAGAGACTATGAAAGATTAGAAAAATACTATCAAAACTAAGAAATTAAAGAAATAATATGCACAAAACAAAACCAAGATTATAGAATAAAACTAAACAAACTTACATTAAATCAAATGTATAGAATAAATAATTTCTTTAATCAAATTGCTAATGAGTTAAAAAATTATGAAAAATAAATAGAAATAAAAAATGTTAACTAATTATATTGTAAATCAAAGTAAATTATTTAAATGTAAACAAATGATAACATGTATTACTATATGATTATTGTAATTTTATTTATTATCTTCAAGAAGATGTATGATGGATTAATGATGAATAACAAATGTAAACTATTAAATCACTGAAATAATAACCCCCTGTATCAAGGCTTGCCTTAATGCAAATAAAAATGTTTATTTATTTATTTATTTATTTATATTTGTTGAATTTTGTTTAATATTATAAATTATCATATTGACTATTTGTTAATATATTCATAGTAAACAATAGCCAATATTACTAAGTCACATAATAATTTAGATTTAGCAGTGCCTAAACTATAGCACCTGGCCAAATCTGGTCCATAGCATTAATCTAGCCTGCAAACATATATGACACATCACTTATAAATGATAGATATAGGCCTTTTTGTATATATGGAATATACAGAATATTTGTGGCTCATGTACAGTTCCTGTCATTTAAGCACAATATGGCCATCAATCAAAAAATTCAGTCACCATGATTTAGATAATTATATCAGAATGTAATTATTATTATTATTTATTACATTCTACTAGCAATAACATTCTTTCACATTTTAAATTTACAAGAAAATTTTAAAGTATTATTGTCCTGGATATTTACTAGTTTTATTAATGTTAATATTTTAATTTGAATTTTAAAAAATTTATTACTTCTCTTGAAACATTCTATAGAGTCCAGGATGAGGATCAAATGGAGTTGGATCAACATTGAACTGATTTCTTGCTGGTAAATATCTCAACTGCTGTGCCTAAATTAAAAAGTTTATAATCATTTTAGAAAAGTAATAAACTAAAAAATTATTAATTTACATGTATAAATACAAGCATTTGTGTAATAATATAAATGTGTAATAATATATGTATTATTATACATTTATAATTTAGATAAAAAACCAATGTACACAATGTATCATCTTTAGATACAACTAGATAGCCCAATAGTTCAATTAATGTTAACTCACTTAAGATTAAATTTTAAAAGCAGGCAAATTTATAAAACAAAAATTAATGAAATTACTAAAAAAATTAAATTTAAATTTGATTATCTTTTGTGTGAAACAATGCTAAAACAATTTCAATAGTTATGTTGCAAAATAAAAAAGAGTTGCAATTAAAAAAATTGTAATTAAGGGTTCAAAAAATGCAAACAAAATTAAATAAATAATTATGAAAACTAAATTAATACAAAATAAATTAAACCTAAAAAAAATAATATAATTAAAACTCTGGCCTTTACACCAAAACCAAATTAAAAATAAAATCAAAACAAATTAAAATAAAATCAATTGAAAATTAATACATATTTTAAAAACAGTTTAAAAGCTGTTTTGAAATTTTCAAAATGTAAATCAAATTAATTTTTAAATTTATGTTATTTGTGTGTGACAGTGACAGAACATTTTGCTTTTAATATATATGTTACAGTGAAAACGTGTTTAAACTAGTTGAAATTATTTTTTACTGGATGTCATTGTTATAACCCGTTTTGTCTAGTTAAAACTAGAATTTACTGCTGTACATGTTTTGATTTTAGATAAAACTAATTTTAGCTACATAAATATGTTTGGGAGAAATAAACAAAGTGATGATTGGGATTAAAACATTTGTATTATTTAATACGATATTTATTGAAAATATTGGTCACACATCTGTGTTATTAACATTAATTAACCCTTTGTCCCTGAAGGCACCGATCAATTGGTACCCTGGCTTTTTAAGCAAAACTTCGAGGGTACTGATTCATCGTTACTTTGGTAAATATCGATTTTTGTAAAATTTATTAACAACAGATATAATTTAGTTTGATATGAAGTGAATAAAGTATAATAATTCATTATATTAGTTGATAGCAGTATAAAATTTTGATTTCAAACAAATGTTTGATATAATGTGCAATAATTTCACAACGAATAAACACACATACATAAGTGTTATATCGAATTGTACAAAACAATATTCTACCTCTTTCTGGCTCAGTGCCAGCAAACAACTATGTAACTAGACAATGTTAATTTTCACAAAATGTTACAAATTATCAAGTTTATGTGTCAGTTCTGATATATATTATTTTTTTTCTTATAAATTTTTCTAATAAAATGCATTGAAAAATATCGTATTTAAAACTAAAGATATTAATAAATGTAAGTGATTTTTTTCATATAGATATAATGATAATTTGATTTTTGGTGAACTTTTAAAATAATATCGCCTGACTGACCTATATTGCCTTAGGAGGGATCGCAAAATAAACGTAAACAAGATGTCGGGGGAAAAGGGTTAAAGCGATACAAAATTCATCATACACTATAGGAACGTGTTAGCTGAATGACCTTGGTCGAAACAGTTTTTACTAAGCCATTTTGTTAAAACCCGTTTTGTCTAGTTAAAACTAGTTTTAACTCAAATTCATTTTTGACTAGCAGTAAATTCTAGTTTTAACAATGACATCCAGTAAAATCTAGTTAAAATGCATTTTCACTAAAAACAAGTTTTTACTGTAACATATATACAGATAAAAATTATTAAAAGTAATATAAAAACTAAAACTAAATCTGTATTCTGTATATAACAAAAGGGGATTATTCGAAAATCAAACTTAAAGAATAGTTGTTAATTTAGAATAGAATAGTTCTTGTTAGAATAGAATAGTTCTTGTTAGAACAGAAGAAAATAAATAACAGTCTCTTCAACTCCAAGTCTGAGTCAAAAGTGAAGTTTTTTTTATCTCCTATCTCCACACAAAGATCTTCCCCTTTGATAACTTTTTCCACAAATTTATGCAGTCCACAAAGGAAGTTAACAGGTGGTCCTTTTGAGGAATGAATTGTAAACTTTACTTGCTACCCAGTGTGACCTACTTACATGCTGCTACTTTGTAAAGTAAAAGTATTGATAATTTATGTTTGACTGATTACAATATAAAGCTTAAAAAATCATAACTCCTTAATTAAAAATCCAGCAATGAGTTACTTAATTTCCCAGCAACAACATTTAAAACTGCATGTGGTTCCATCTGTCATATTTTATTAAAATTTTTTTTATATAATTTATTGTTATAAAATGGTAGCACTTAATTTTGAGGATAAAGATGAGTTTTATAAAAAAACTGTAAATGCTAATAATGAGTAAAAATCTTCATTAAGTCCTACCCTACTCGAGATATGACACACAACCCCCCACTCCATTCACCTTTAAGTATCAAAATTTAATAGCATCAATCTCCCTAATACACAATTCTGTAAAATTTCAGAAAATTTTGACAAAAGACACAGGAGTTATTAAGCTTCAAAGTGGGTGAACAGAACTGCTTCAAACACATACACACATCCTTACATACAGAAAAGAAATCAACAAATTGTTTTTGCATTTTTCAATGTTTCAAGGTCACTGAGTTAAAAAATGTATAAATCTTGGTGGGTCATTTTTTTGACTGACTGCCATACTTTTCCACTATTATACATAACAGCTGAGAAGGTAAAAATGGAAAATAAAATTTACACTTCTTTCCTTCAGAATTTTATGAATGAGTTGATAAGAATAAATGAGAGATAAAATTTGACAAACGTTTTTCAAATTTTATTCCTATTTCAACATTTTTCAAATAAATTTTTTATGTAAACATATAAACCAACAGTAATAAAAAAAAACTTATTTGCAATATCTGTATTTTGTTTGTTATTCTGTAGAATCACACACACACACACACACATATATTATATATATATATATATATTGTGTGTGTGTGTGTGTGTGTGTAATAAAATATTTTGTGTGTAATAAAATATTTTCATTCTGCTTTTTTCCCAAAAATGCTATATTTATTTTTAAAATTTATATTTGAATAAATTGAGTCATAATTATTAAAACTACTAATAAGACTTTAATAAGAATTTCTAGCAATTCTAACAAAATAAGTGAAATCTCAAAATAAAATATATATATATATATATATATATATTTATTTTATTTATTATTATCACTTATTTTGTTAGAATTGCTAGAAATTCTTATTAAAGTCTTATTAGTAGTTTTAATAATTATGACTCAATTTATTCAAATATAAATTTTAAAAATAAATATAGCATTTTTGGGAAAAAAGCAGAATGAAAATATTTTATTACTAGTTATGAAATGTTTTTTGTAATATAAGTGTAAAAATATAAAAATTTTCAATGAATAAAGTATTGACCCAATATTTTACATTATATATATATATATATAATATATACAAGAATATATATATCCTTGTACTGTACAGTACAAGAAAAATAATAATAAGAATAAATATGAATGGTAGTTTGTTTTGAACTTCAGCATTATGATTGTAATATTTAAGTGTTAATTTTTATTGCCCAATTTTTAACTTTTCTGTGCTATTGGCCCAGAACTTACTGTTTGCTATAGCTTGTTGACCACTGAATTATGTATATAGTTATAGAACAATTGTAATCAATTGTTTCAATTTTATTATAAATACTGGATCAATTGGAAAATTTCCAAATAATAGATATTAACATAAATATCCTGAAATCTACATGAAATTATTTAAATACGTTTATAAAAGAAGGTTAATAATATGAGTTGAATTCAAATATTTTGATATTTTTTCTGAGAAACAGAAGCGGTTCAAGTTTTGCCTGCACTTTTTATTTTACATAAAAAAAGTACAAGAAATACAACATTCAAAGTATGTAGCCTTATATACTTCTCAATCACCCTGAAAGGACTTAAATTCCAGCACTACAGAATGTTCTTTGTTGTTGTAGTCAACTCAGAATAAAATCCTGCAGGGCTTCCTTCACTTGTCATAAATTTTTTTCATCCTAAATGATCCTTTAACACCTTCAGTAACATGTCAAGTCCAAATTGTTAATTTGGCTTTTTGCTTTCTCTGTCTGATTATTTTTTGTTCTTGTCTGAATTTGGGAGAACAGCTTTCCCCTGCTCCTGACTTGTGTGCCATGTTCAATGTCCCAAAAGAGGTTCACTGTCATCATCATTGCAGATGGCAATGTCTTGAATTTCTTGGTGGTGGAAAATCTTAGTGGTACCACTCTTCTGTTTTCAAAAATGACCTGTTTCATCAAACATCACTATCTGTTACAAAAATGAGTCTTCTCTTGCTTTGAAAAGCTGCAAGATTTCCCTGAAGACGTCAACATGCACTACCTGCTGATCAAAAGTCAACACTAATCATCATAAAGATACTTTTCTGAATAGCAAACATTCCTGAATGATTGTTTCAATACTTACTGACACTGATGTTGATAATGACAGCAATTTCATATACCTTCACTTGCCTACTCTCCAGAATAATTTACTCAATGAAGCTGATGTTAATTTCCATCACAGTGGTCAATTGAATGTGTCCATGGAGTTCGACTCAATCTCAAGTTTGCTAAATGTGTTGCATCAATACATATGCTTCTTAATAATGTTTTGTTCCTTATACTATGCTTGCAATCTGCACCAAATTTCAGCCAGTTTTACATTCTTCTTTATGAGAAATTTTATGATACTATTGTTCCATGCTTGCAAAAACATTTTCCAACTTCTTGTTGTCAGACAAGCTATAGACATGCTAAAAGTGGTTCAACATGGTATTAATCTCTTGTTTTTTCCATTCAGACGAAATAAATCTGCATGGAAAAATCTGCATATTATTCAGACTGACTACTTACTTTTGACATTGGGGTATTTATTTAAAAAAAAACCATTTATTTAAATAAAACAATAAGTTAAGTGTAAACTTAAAAAAGACCACGAAAAACATGTCAGACTTGCATAGTTTCATATTTTAATCCAATTTTTAACTAACAATGAGATGACATGACATTCAGATCACCAATTTTGATCAAACTCAGTGAGGTTATAGTGCATCCCCAAAGATTGATACTGTACATGCCAAGCACTAAGGTGCAATACTCAAAATTAAAGGAAAAAATTGGCATTGAAGATTGCAAATCACTTAAAACCTTTAGAATTCCCATCATTTGCAGAGTGGTGGGTGGATGTATGCCAGTTTCATAATCATGAAGTTGGTGTTTCAAATCTTGGTGGTATCAATGTTATTTCCCCCTAAAACGATAATTTTCATTTTATTCCTGGTATTTTTAAATTTATTATATTTATTTAAAAATTCTTTTTGAATATTCATGTACATACAGGATTTGTACTAACATTTATTTATAATTTATTTTGGGAAGAAAATTAGATATAAACAAAATTACCATTATTAAAGCCAATTTTGTTAATAAAAAGAACATTTTTATTAACATTATTCAATCTGCTCTCCAGAAGCACAATTTTGTGGATGATAATTTTCATAGAAGCATTTGAAACATTAAACATGTCTGCAGTGTGTGCACTGAATAAATGTAGATTTTTACAATAAAAAGATTTGTGTATGTCACTGGAAAAACAAACTTTATTAATGTTTAAAAACACTTCTCTATCATCATCTAATTTGGAGGAGAATCACTTGTACTGTATCACTTTGGAAAATATCAGAGCACTTAATGTTTTTTTTCCAACTGCCTTTGCAACTTCTGAAATTGATGAAGAACCTACAGCTGCAATTAAGTCTTGATTTGGAAGGATGCTTTCAGAATATGTCAATTTTGTAATATTGTCATACAGTGATTCTTCTGCATAACACATTTCTATGCTATTGATGTTAGCATGAGATATCAAAGCCATTTTCTTTCTTTAGCAAATGAAGATGCATACATTTAGGCCCAACAATGACTTTGTTGCTGGAGTAAGTGGAGTACAAACTGTATAGAAAATGTTTTGCTTTTTTAAATAAATATTGTTAGGTAGCATTTGTTAATTGCTTTTGACAGCAATTTGTTACTTGAGACATATGGGATTTTATTGTTTTATTATCCTGTTTATTGTGCATTTGTATTTTTCTAAAAATAAATCAGTTTTTCTTTTTGACAGTATAATAAATTTAAAAATACCAAGAATAAAGTGGAAATTATAGTTTTAGGGAAAAAAAACATCAATACCAATAAAATTTTAAACACCAACCTCATGATTACAAAACCAGCACACCTCTACCAAGCCACCAGCCACTCAGCAAATGATGGAAATTATAAAGGTTTTAAGTGTTTTGCAATTTTCACATTTAATTTTGGGTATTGCTTTTTACTGTTTGGCAGATGTCAGTTGTTGGGGATGCACTATTCCTTCACCAAGTTTGATCAAAATTGATGACCCAAATGTCATGCTGTCCCCACATAAGTTTAGTTTTCTCATGCAAACATGGCATTTTTCTCCATTTTGCATTTTGACCACTTGCTTCTGACTGCCACTGTACACTGTATATTTGTTTTCTCATATTTTACTAGGTATAGCAAACAGCAAAAGATATAGACAATGATTTAGCTATCTTAATTACGAAATATTATTAAAAATTATGTTATTTTTACTTACCACAGATTTTCTTGCAGTTTTGTAAGTACGTGTAATTTCACTTAAACATCTTGTAAGAACTTCCACCAAAGCATCTTCAATAAGATTTGGAGCAGTTTCACTATCGGTATCAATATTTTGTCGTTCAATGCTATCAGAAGAATCTACTGTCTTATTTTCTATTCCAGTTGTTTGTACTAATCTATAAAAAAGTTTTCACCATAATTTACTGTAAAACATTAACTATAAAATGTAAACTACATTACTACTGTTGTATTTAAAATGATAATATATATACATACATAAATACACTATATATATATAGTAGAATATTAGAATATCCTAATTATAATCACTTTAGTAATCAGTAGATAAATAAAACTGCAACCAATAAAAATTCTGGTTTCATTGGCTCCAAAAAACATGCTAAAACAACTAAAAAAAATGTATGACTTAAAAGTATATAAATAATTATAAGATGGAAAATCATGATCAGTAAACAAAAATAGGTTCTGAAAAAGTAAACAGAAAAGTGCAAAAAAAGAAAAGAAAAAGATATTGATGAAATGCATTTATTTATTCAGATCTAAACCAGTTACATGAACATTCTTTATCTAACACCATAACAAATATAACAAAATAAATATATTTAGGAGGTAAACATGACATTTACTGGGTTTTAACCAACTTGTTATACTAGATTATGCACAAAATTTCTGTTTTGAAAGCAAGTCACTGGTGCTTTGAGCTCAGGATATCCTTGTATGTGGAGAAACTCCACTCAACATCAACTGAAACCAATGGCACTTATCTCATAAGCACTCAGGAAGGAAGGAAGTTGAAGTTGCAAAGGTTTCTACACCTGGATTGTTCCTGAAATTTAATTCAAACTTGGCTTTGGCAAAGCTGTCAAGGTTGTCCCTCACAGTCGTCAACTTCTCCTGTTTCTCCTTCTCCATACCTTCTTCGTCCAAACTCCGAATCACATCAGGCATTCTTGTAACCATATATTGCAAAAAAAATTCCAACTCTAGGTCTTTGTAATCGAGCAATTGTTGAGCCTACTTGCTCCATTGAATCTAGGGTACATATGAAGTGTTTAATTTTGTTGAAGTTTATGCACAGGAAAACTGTCATACCAAGTACCCTACCTGATTATGACAAAGAATTGTGGTAGGTGGACCCCAGTGACTTTGCAGTGCAAGACTTGACAACTGGAGCTTTAAGAAGAATCTTCTTCAGAGCAGCAATGAAGTAATTTACCATATTATATTCCTCTCCAATATCTTCACAAACACAGTGTAGTCTATGTGCAATACATGTCATAGTTGAGGTTAAGGTACAGTACATGGCCTTCAGCTGTTGGAAAGCCAAAAGTATGTAGCATTCTCGATCACTCACCACAAGTCTGACTTTTTTGTATTGTATGTTCCCTGGCCACAGCTTCATGCATGAATCATTGAATGTCTGCATTACTGTGCAGGCATCTATCTTCTCAAGTTGGTACATCTTAAAAAGCACGGGTTTCACCCATTCATCAGATAATGAAAATATCAGCACATTCAATATGTATCTTTTTAGCTCATCAGTAGTTTCATCTAACACAAGTCCCACTTTATGCTTGCTGACCACCACTTTTATTTTCTCGAAGAAATCCTCAGAAATTGGCTTTATATAATTTTTTCTAATTTATGTGCTCTCAATCTGTGGTATTGTCATTTGCATGAATTTCTCAAGAAATGATTTGAATGCAGGATTATTTACCTTGTGGACTGGCATTTCTGATTGGATTAATGACATGGTAAGATCTGCACTGAACTCACTCGATGACCACTGCTTTTCAGATCTGAAGTGAAGGCACGTATCAAGGTTGTTTGCTTAAGTTTTGACTTGTAAAGTTCAATGTTCTTCGCATGCTTGCTATACCAGATATGCTGGTTTATTGTGTCTCTTTGATGCTTCTCATCAATCACAATATACACATTGCAGATGGCACATTGCAGAATGCGACCATCATCTTCAATGAACTGCATCTTAAATTCTTCTAAAAATAAACAAAATTTTCTCTTCTTAACCTTTGGCATTTTTTTATTGTGAACAATGGGTTCTGGTTTAGACTGTTCAACACTAACACAACCAACCAACTATACAGAAAAACTATCCATAACACAGAGTCCAAGGCCAAAATGAAATGTATAGATATATAATATGTATTTGTAATAGAGAATCCAGAAATCTTTAGAGGGAGTGAAGAAAGGAAACAATATACCTTACAAAAGTTTTTACTACCTGAGATACCCGGCTTCACTTGGAATAACAAACTCTCAGAAGGAGCAAATAAGCATATAATTTGTTCTATAACAATGATATATTTACTACATTAAGAAATAAAAAAAAAAAAAGGTTAATTATCCAAACTTTGCTTAAAAATGTTTACATGTTAGACATCTAAATACATTACAGATTATGCTCAAGATCATAATAAAAATAAAAATCTAGATAACAGATAGTAAACAATAGAACAAAAAGGGTTGTAAATTATTATAATTCATGTATACCATATTTTCTCTAATAAGCACCTCATCTTTAATAGCTGCTGTATCACCAATAAGCACATCCTGATTTCTCATTTGAACAAATAAACATCCCAGCACTTATTAGAGAAAATACAGAAATTATAATTATACATTATATTTATTAATTATAAAATACTATCATAAATATTACTTTATTCAAATATAAACTCCTGTTTATATTATAAATCATTTTAAACATTTTATTTTGGTTGATCATTTCTGTTACTAGTTTCTTTTAATTTACTAAGCTTAAATTTCGTCTTTTTTTAGTAACTTCAATCACACAAGGATACATTAATTTATTATGTAGATTTGATTATTATATTTGGAAATGCATTTCGGGTTCTATTAATCCCTCTTCAGTCCTTTTTACACGTCTTATTAAAACAATTATCAGTATTAAAATACTTTATATACACTGTTTACCTAAATTATTTACAAAAGTTTTTACTTACAGTATTCAATTATTTAACACAGACTGGTATCAAAACTGGGCATTAAACTGGATATATTAAAAAAACTTTTATAAAATATCTAATAAATAAATTAGATAAATAAAGTATTAAAAAAACTATTTTTAAAAAAACATAAATTACCTATACCTGTATATGGATAAAAGTACAATTAATAAGTTTTAAAAAGTTAAATAAATAAAATAAACATATTGATATAAAATTGGGTTTAAAAAAACCTTTGTTCAAAAAAAGGATTGAAATTAATGTAACCGTGCAATTGACATTACTAAAAATATCCAAAATTTAAGCTTAGTAAATTAAACATTTTATGTACTAATAAAAACATAAAAATTAAACAATAATTTAAGCATTTTTTTAAAAGTTTAAGCAATTATATCTTTAAGTGATATTATAAATTAATTATTTTATGCAGCTGTAATAACTTAAACACATTAAATTAAACAAAAATTTGCTACATCTTATAATCCAAAGACAATTATTTGATTAATAAATAATTTATATTTATTTTAAGTTTTTTCATGTAGATTTTTTAAAAAATATTAGTCTATTACAACATATAAACCAATATATATTATAAAAATTTAAGTATACTCAGTTATACTTTTAAAATTTTGATTATAAACTGTAGGAGAAACTGTAACGTCATACATAAAAGTTCACTTTAACTTCTCACTCTTTTCCACTGTACAGTAACTTTTCTGACACCCTGTATTATGTTCACAAGTGCTAATAACACAAGCTATTTAAAAGTAGTTTAAAATATATTTAACCTAAATCTCTATATTTAGATCTTTCTTTTAGCCATGAAAAACTTAATTTTTTAAAACTGATTTAACTATTGCAGAATAAAAATTTTTGTGTCTTTTTATTAAAAACACTATGTTGGGTAATAACATGTAATTTTATGTTATGCCTCTTATAACTATTTTTTACTAAAGACTAAGACAATAAAATCAACTTTTTATAAACAATTAATGCTATGCATTTTAAATGTTACACATCCCTCTTCAGGCTAAAAAATGCTTTAAAAAAGTACACAATTAAATGAATAAGGTAAATTATACAATTAAAACTGTCACTAACCTTTCTACAATGAAGTAAATTTACAATTATTAAAACCATATGCATGGATACATAAGACTTTCTCATTAGTCTAAAACGATTATAAGAGACATAACAAAATTACATTAATGGCCAGCATAGTGTTTTTAATAAAAAGACAATGTTTTCTAAGAAAAAAAAATGTTCCATAAGTCAAATACTTTTAGAAATTATTGCAGAATAACAAAAAACAGTGAAGCAATAAGTTAAATAATATCTAAACATTAAAAAAGTAATATATGAGTGAAAGTTTGTGACGTCAGATAACATAAAAAAAAGTTATTAAAAATAATTTTGTTATTCAATTTGCATGATATTTTAATAAAAAAAATTTTCCTAAATACTAATTTAATTGAATTTTCATCTTCCTTTAAACATGAGAAACTTAAACTGAATAAAGATTAGAGTCTTTTGATTTATAACTACTATAATCATCATCATAAAATTTTCAATACATATGTCTAGAATGAAATAAGAAAATATTCTATAATATATACATATATTTTTTTTTTTTTTGATACAGAATTATTTTATTTTGGCTTATATCTGTGTTTTTGAATGATTTGTATATTATAATTATTATTTAATATATTAAGGAGAGAATAAAAATTATTCTCTCCTTTTTTTTTACTCTTCCTGTCCTATGGGCACTACTTTCTTCTTTGTTCATCATGAATTCAGCCAGGCCCACAATGGGGCATCTGGATGTGAGGGACAGGACCCAACATATCTAAGATAGACCACCTCCAAAAAATTTCTGGGGTTTTTTGAGCCATCTGGATTCATTCCTATGTAATGTATTATTATTATTATTATTATTTCATACTTTTCAACAGTATCCCTCAATTCTTGTAAAACTTCATTAAGATGAACTTTTTGCATTAAAGCTGCAACACCTACCACAGCTCTAGTAGACTGTAAAAAAAAAAAATAATAATAATGCAGTATATTCTATTACAGTTATTAATATTTGTACATAACTAGTAATATAGCATTTACCTGTTTCTCCATTAATATATCTAACAACTTTTGATATCCAGTGAGAGATTTTGATTCTAACTTATTTTTACATTGTTTATCTGTATCAACCATTTCATAAGAAAAAAAATAATGCAGATTAAAACTGATAGTTTTTACTTATAAACAATAAGAATTAAAATTTACCTTCATTACAATTCATTTCATTAGAATTAGCAACCTCTCTTTTTAGATCAATTGCATAACTTGGTTTATATAAAAAGCTTTTTTGAATAAAATATGTCATTCCTTGTTTAGTAAAGGTTGAAGCATCTATAGCTCTTAGAATAAGAAGTTTAATTGGTAATGCCATAAACTGTTGATCATATAATTCAAGTAATTTATGAGGAATGTCTTTCTCCTAAAAATAATTTTAAAATAAAATTTATTAAATATGATATTTATCTTAAACTATAAAATCATTAATATGAAATCAGAAACAAAAATTTATTGACTGTTAGATTATTGAATAATCTTGTTAGACTAAAATCAGATTTTAGTTCTAAGAAAAAATACTATAAATCATCAATTGCTGGAAATGGCAAGGAGTTTGGCAATATTATGAGTCAATATCACCCAACTAATTCATTCTATGTTACTGACTCCTAAGTGTAATGTTAACTTGTTATTATTTAAATAAAGTACTGCAATAATTAAAAATGTCTTAAACTAAACAAAAAAGAAAAAATTTTTATATTGAAAAGTTACATACAAAAGAAAATTTACCAAAAATTGAGATGGTTTATTTGAAAATATTCTGAATCATCTGTGTCTGTAAACATTTATATTTACATATATATACATATACACTTTTTAATAAGTGGCAATCCATAGGATGTGTGTGTAAGAAAATAGTTGTCAAAAATGAGAAGTCACCAACAGAAGCTTGGGAGTAAGACTAAAAGAGCATAGATATAACGTAAAAAAGGATCCAATGCTACAATTTTGTTGCAAATGTCACAAGTCCAAGGTTTGGTGGTAAAATGGGACGAGGCAACAATTATAAAACCTATGTCTTCCCCCACTTTATCAATGACGGCGGAGAAGATGGAAATATATAAAAGTAGGCTACATGAGGGATGTTTAAATGAGAGAGATGCTGAGAGTCTGCTGTCAGCGTGGAAGTACACGATTAAAAAGTTCACTAAAAACTCGGACTAGAATTAATTTATTGGAAGATTTATGATATTTTTTTTTTATTTGAATTCGTGTTAATTTTATTTTGTGTTAATCTTATATGTTCTTCCGTTTATCTTGGATATTTTTTAAAAATGTTTTTATTCTAAATTTTGATTTAAATACATGGAACGTATCTGTTCCATTTTCGTTTTCTTTTTTAACCTGATGATGCCCTGTTAACCAGGCTGAAAACGTTTGTTTTCTCTATATAAACTGAAATATTACATAATTTATACCTTTTTAACATAAATTCAGCATATTATAAAAATTTAGCATAATTAAAAATCTTTTATAAACTGTATAAATATTTTTCTTTTAAAAATGTAGTTACAGGACATCATTGTTAATTTAAACTCAGATAGTTCAAAATTCTGTTAGTTTGCAACTGTACTTTTGTCCTGGCCAGGGATATAGAGATTTACATATTAAGGAATTCAGTTAATTTAAAATACAGTTACTTTGTAATTTGAAGTGAAAATTCTGTCTGAACTTTGTTATGCATACGTTAAATTGTTCTTTTAGATTGAAGTGCCTCCATACTATAAGAGAACAATAGATCAAGAACAACTCTAATCTGGTCAATATGGCTTTGCTTTTACAGTAATACCTTACACATGGACTATCCTTTTTTTTTCTATTATCTCATAAAATATGTCTGAGTTTTGGGATTGCAAGATTTGGCTACAAGCAGTAGACTGAGATATTTGTAGGCTCTAAATTATTACCTTTGGTGACTCTTTAAAAATAATTTGGGTTACATTTTGAGGAATTCTGCTTTACTTTCCATAAAACCTATCTGGGAACCTACGATGTTCTCACTGGACACTTATCTTCACATTTATATTATATCATTATTATTTATAAATTAACAAAAATAGCATTATGTATATGTATCTATATTCCATTTGCTTAATAAATTACACATCAGTTACTTGGCATTTGACATATTGTACAAATATATGTAAATCTCGGATAATTTGAAACTCAATAATTCAAAGTCGTGATTATTTTGGCCCTTGAATTTTGAATCAAAGAGGATTTCCTGTGATTACTATACTGTAAAAAGCTGAAATTATCAATAATCTTTTACATAGATATAAATATCCTAATTATTAAAGTAGATTAATTAATTAAAGAAGTCTGTTTAATAAAAATTAGTCTACTGTCTCAAATATTATTATAATATATACCTACATAAAAAATATTAAGTTGTTACAAATTTTTAAAATTTAGAATATTTACCAATAATTTATTTGTAATATTTGCATCTGTTTGAAATAAGGCAATAGCTAAACGAATTCCTGCTTTCATATGTCGAACTTTATAAACTGGAACAAGTTGTTTAAGTGCAGCATCAAAATTTAAACCTTCTTCAACCCAATTCAGAAGAGTCTCTAAAATAGCTATAATTCAAATAATAAAGTCATTATTTTTATAAATAATTTTATAAAAATTAATTATTACAGCTAACATTGAAGTTTTGACAATCTTTTTTGATCTAAAAACATTACTTTTTGTATTCAGAAATATATTTATAATATCATTTAATATTACTATCAAAATTACATAAGATTTGTATATTACAGTTCATCTTTGATATAACAGTTTCTGATATATTAGATTAAACCAGAATAAATAATTTTGAAGTCACCACTCTACAGTATTTTTATAGTAAGACAGTAAAAGTACTTTCATTTATTTATTAATTCTCAAGATTGTTTTAATTTAGGTATTTCAGAGTACTTTGCTGAATACATTGAATCGTATTCATAATATCTCAATACACTCAAACATTTAGTTCTTTAGTATAATCCTGGGAAAATTTTCATTTTCTTCAGGTTTATACTAAAATATACTAGTATAATTAAAACTGTTCTAATTTAGGCATTTATTTATTATTTCACAGCCACATTAAAACTGCATATAATATTAAATGACTGCTCATTGCAATGGGCATTTGTGACTAATGAAACATAACCTCCCATATATCTACAAAGAATGAATTGTCTTAAAAAATATTAATGTTTATTCATTCTAAAATATAAAATTATAAAAGAGACCATTAATTAAACAACATTACAATTAATTAGAGCTTTAACTGCTATTATTTTCAAAATTTTTCCAATATTTTAATTATCAAAATTACAAGATATAAAATTAAATTCTTAAAAACTCCTTTATAAAACATTAAATAAACTGCTTTATTAAGGGCATTCTTGGATTTAAGATGCATGCACAAAAGTAGAATGAATTTGTAAGTTAGAACATGAGTTCTCTGCTTTCAACTGATATTTAATATGCAGTTATTTTCTTCAGAATTATTACAATATATGGAGATAAACAGAAAGACAATTGGCAAAGTAGAGATTTTTGCAAGTTTCATCTAGACATAAAAAAAAATCATTTTGTGACTGCTAGTTTCAAGCAGAAGCAAGTTTACAAGGTCCCCGATAGACTAGAAAAAGATTGTGACAGCAGTAGAAAGCCAGTTTCAGGTTGACCAAAATACAATTAGACAAAGAAGACAGGAGTAGCCTGAAACATACCCTGAATTAACAAAGTTGGTCTGTTTTCAAATCATTGGCCTAAAAATATGAGATATCAGAAAAAGCTACAAAATGAATAATGTTTGATATGGGATATTTGATGAGAAGGAAAAAGTCTACACAAAAAATGAATGGCAAATCACTGCAACAGAGGCAACTTGTTGCAGTGACTTGTTCACTTTCTTCAAAAGCCTAAAAGATGCTTCTTTCACACTTGATGTAAACATGACATTGAGAGTTACTTATTGTTTCATGCCTCTTCACATCATACAACTTATTTTTTTAAAGAAGAGAAAAATATCAATACTATTGTTACAATTTATACTGTAATTTAAAAAGTTTGCATTGCGATATAACCTAGTTTTGTTATTAAAGTTAATTGTCCCATAATAATTTGATTAAAGAAAATATTTATGAAAAAATATTTATAATTATTTTCTTAAAATTTAACTTACAATTGTATAAATTATCATCAGCAACTGAAGCTAATCCTGAAGACAATAAATTAACTGCAATAGTTTCAACAGCTTCAACCCATCTGAAATTAAACATGTAAAAATTTAAGAATCTGAGAAATTAAACATTTTTAAAACAAATAAAAGTTTTATTACATCAGCAGAAAATTTTAAATTTCCTTACTTTTCTGTGTAATCTTTGTCAGAAAATTGCTTAATTATTTGCAGTAATTTCTTTGCATCTTCAGTAAGCTGACTGTTATCTTTATCAAATAAATTACTTCTGGTAACTTCAAAAGAAGTTAAAGAAGGATCACGAAAATACTAAAAATAATTTTAAAAATTTCTATCAAAAATAAATTATATTTTTATTTTCACTTAACACACTAAAACAACATATTTCATGAAAAATTAATAGATTTATATAAGATCTTTTTATTTTCTGTTGTTTTTGAAGTTACTTAACAGTAAATACACTTCTTAGTTTTTATACATTAATGTATACTCTTTATGCAGATATTAATATTAATGAAAAATTTACTAATAGAAAGATTTTTACTAATACTGTTTAGCAATAAATTTGTGATATACTGGCTTTCTTATCTTTTTGATGATTGACTTTCAATTCTGTTTAACACAAATGTTAAACAAAATCAGAAAGCAATGTTTAATATTAATGATTTTACTACTAATTACTTTGATTTTAACAATTATTTTTGCAATTAAATATATCTTATTTAAATTACTGAATTACAACTGAATATAATATCATCTGTAAATAACTTTTATTATTTACAGTGAAAAAATACATCAAGTATATAAATTAAGATATCATATACAATCTTCAGTTAAGTATTTAACTTATGAATGATATCTTATTAAAGTGAAAACAATATTTTTTGTTAGCATATTCAAAAGTATAACACTTTTCAAATATGCAAAATGGCATTCCAGTTCAATTGTTTTCATATTAACATTTTTCCATAGAGCAGATATACAGGTATCTGTTTTTTTATTCATGAGTGATTTTAGCATCAGCATGTATATAATTAATTTTTTTATATCATCATCACATTTTATATATTTTAAGAAATACAGGGTGTTCTGCTCAAAAGTACCTGAATTTGATTTGGCTATAAAATTAATGGTTAAAGACACAAGTTCACCAAAGATTTTATATGAGAGAAAAACTCACCAAATTTCATTGAAAAAATCACTAAATCTCTGTGTGTGCTCCAGCAGTCACAGTGACAACAACAAGACAGTAAGCAATTTTCTGCTATGTACACTGCAGCATATCATGTCTCATAGTGGCGATGGCTACAATGACATGCTCCCAAAAATCCTGAAGGTCTCCAACTGAAGTTGCATAACCACATCTTTCACATAACTCAACAGGAAGAAATCTAATGGGGGGATCAGATCAAGAGATCTTGGCAGCCACACTACCACACGTACTAAACACAACATGCACTTTCTCCTGTGGCAAAGCTATGACTGGACAATAATGCTCACAATTCAATTTCTGTGTCACCCTGCAGTACAAAAATCTCTATAAAACTTGATGAGTTTTGCCACCAGATGTCACCTGTTGCTTTTATATATCTTAAACCATTCATATTTTAAGGCAAATTAAAATTAATACTTTTGAGCAGAACACCCCATATTAAAAGCTTTACTGTTGTTTTAAGAAATATATATATTATGCCCAACAACTTTTGTAAGTTGTTGGGCATAATATCTTATCAAAAGTTGTTGGGCATCGTCTATATATATGTATACATAAAATATACATTTCTTTAAAATGTATATTTTATGTATATACAAGTCTTTGAAATGAATATGAACTATGAATAATAAATCTATTAATGGTTTTAGTAATTTAGTAAATCTATTAATGGTTTTAGTAATCTATTAATGGTTTCAGTAATTTTGAAATTAGTAAATTAGTAACGGCATACACCAATAAATACAATGAAAGCAATATTTTATGTTCATGTTTTAAATTAGAAAATTTATTATTTTATTGGTGTATGCCGTTAAAAATTATTAACGGCAATTATTTTATTGGTGTATGCCGTTAAAAATTAGTAACGGCATACACCAATAAAATACAATGAAAGCAATATTTTATGTTCATGTTTTAATATCCAAATCTGCTAATTTATATGTTCTAAGAAATAATACTTGAAGAAGAAAGCTTCTCTTACATTAAACGTATATACAGTCTTCCAAAATAAAAAATATACCATTTTAAATTACTGTAATTATATTAATTATTATCTGAGAAATATGCAATGTACACCAATAGATAGAGTAACTGTCTGAGAGTAACTTCATCCCCCAGCTGCATTCAAATGTTTTATTGTCTACTATCTCTAGGAAAAACTGTAAACAAAAATGACAACTCCACAATAGAGAAGGTGTTTTGTGTTCTGCAGTTCACAAAGTCAGAATCACTCATTATTGCGCAACATGAGTAATCTGCAGGAGTTGTAGACTTGCAGCTGCTATGAGAGGAGTGACAACAGATATGCTGTAACAAGCATAAGAAGAATTTGAGTATTGGTTGGATGTGTACTGGGTAACATGAGGTGCACACATGAGAAATTGTAATGAGCAAATGTAAAACTTGTACAGTTTTCCAATGTTTTAATGTACATTACAACATTCTCAGCTAATAATTAACATAATTACAATAGCAATTAGCATTCATTTTGGAAGAATTTGTATATATTCTCATCATCATTTGCTATACATGTAGATAGCTAGTTATCTCTGAAGTAATATAAGAAACCTGTATAAAACTACAATTTTATGTTTATAAATATAATTATTAATAATTAAAAAATATTTTAATTTAAAAAAATAATTAAAAATTCTTACTCTTAATTATTAATTATTCTTAACAGATTAATTAAATTATGTTATGGAAAACAAAAATAAATAAATTTTATACAAAATAAAAAATTTAACCAAAAACAAAAACTTATATTTTGGTTTAAATTGTAATTTTAACTTTTTATAAGATGTTTTTTAATGCATGAATGGAAAAAATTATTGATATTAACATTTGTAATTATTAAAAACTCTAAAAACCAATCAACACAAGTGAAAATGTTTGCATGTATTATAAAAATTGCTGGATTGTAAGTTTTTAGAGTTTTTAATTCAAGTACAGTCTAACTTGGTTATAACGTCATTGAATGTAACGACAACCTAATGTAACGTCAAATTTTTATCGGTCCCACGACTTTTACTATACTAGATAATGTTAAAAAACCCATTGTAATGACATAAAATCCTGTTTTAACATCATATTTGAAGCACTCCCAAATTTAAAAAATTAGATTACAAATTTTATTTCACAAAGAAAATACTATGTGTTTAGACCTAAGATCAGAGTCCACTTCCTAGAACGACTGTGGGTGGTGCTCTCAACACCTGACTTCGGCAGGGTGAGGTTTGCTACACTTTTAACGATGTGACGATCAGTTATTATGTACTCATTTTTAAATTACTTTATGCTAAATTGTTAAATATTCTATTATTTTTAATATAACATATTACATTAAATAGTTTATAAAGAAATAATTGAATTATTTTTAATTGGCATACATTAGTTTAACCTTTTGTTGCCTTTTGATTCAACATTATTCTCAAAACCGAAAGTTCTGCCATTATTGAAACTTATGGCAAATAGAAATTTCTTATAAAAGATTTTTTGAAATTTCTAATTACATCGATGTAAACTTAGACATAATAATGTAAATAAAGTTGATTTAAACATGTAGTTTGCATTTTTATACATATGATAATAAATTTATTATGATAATAATAGACTTTGCAGATAACGACACTCGGTTATAACGTCAAAAATTGCCAGTCCCATGGATGACATTATAAATGAGTTAGACTGTATAACCAGTTTTGAATGGTAGTATTATTTGTAATAATTATTAGCAATAAATAAAATAAACTTTTACAAATAAAAAATATATTTATCTAAATGTACTTAATATTATCTATCATAAAAGATTAATTTAATTCAATATAAAATTTAAATTAATTTTAATTATTAACTTCATAAGCAACAGGAAAAAACAAAAGATCAATTAGAATAAATCAAATAAAAAAATTATAAAAATTTGTGATGCATGATATAATAAAATAATGTTGAAAAACATACTTGAAGAGGTACTAATTCAAACTGAAATGGATTAAAGCTTGACATGTAATTCCACGTTTCATCTCCAATATCATAATCTAATTCAACCTATCCAATAATAATATAATAATGATAATAAAATATCAAGTAATATAAATTACATATAAAATAATGAATATAGAAGACAATAAATATTAATAAAAATATTTTCTATCATAAATATACTTACACCTTTTACGTTTTTATATAAATCTGAAGTTTTAAAGAACAATTTACTGCATTTACTCTTCATGATAAATTCTAAATAAATTATATTCAAAAGTTTCATTTATATCTAATTTATAACAAATGTTTTGTTTTCAATAATGGTTCTCAGCACTATAAAAATAGCTTTTGTTTTTGTTTGGTACAATAATTTCCAATGGGTACATTTTAAATTAAACAACAAATTTAACTTGTATTTTAGAAATATGCTGGATATTTAGATCAATGAAACTTCATTGCATTTGCTTCATATCATACATTTTAAAAACTAATATGTCAAAACAATTATTTATTATTTTAATAAATTTAAAATATAAAATGGCATACATAAAACAGTGATTTCACAAAACAACATGAACATTACCAAAATACAAAACTTTTTTTATAAATAGAGATAACTTCTTTCAATAGAGATATTTTATCAATCTATAAATATATATATCTAATTAAAACAGATATTATATATCACATTTATATATGTATGTATGTATGTATGCATATATGCATGTGTGTAGATATATAAATTGATAGCAATATGTTTTAACATATTTCATATTTCTTATTTATTATAAATGCAAAGCAATCAAAAGAAGGAATTTTAAAAATTTAATGGTTTTAACATTTCCAATTGTAAATAGCTTTAAATTGAAATTAATTAACATATGATTGAGTAAAACTCTTCCACTTCCTTTATAAATTGCAATTAATAAATAATAAATTACTAATTACTACACTAAAACAATTGTAATATACATATTTAAATGTATTTGCTTTTAATTTAAAAGCTTTAAAATTGATTCAGTTAAAGCTTTTGAAGACTATAGCTTTCCAATCTCTTCTCTTGTTATTTTCAAAAAAAACTATTATTAGTGATTAACACAACAATTTTTCACCCGTTTAATATAATTATTCAAGTGTATATCAGAGCCACATCTATGCAACTAATTGCCTGTATCCCAAAGCATCAAAAAGCTATATCTCAAAATGGAAAAGATATTGTTCTGACAAGATGTTTTCCTTTGTAGGACAACAAAAATTTTTGATAATAATATTAATATCTTATTCAAAATTTCTTTTATTTGGAAAATTCTTTTAATCCTGAAAGTAAACTCAGTAAACACTTCAATTCTAATATTCCTGGACCATTGGATTTAACTACATAAATTAATATAGATCAGTGATTCCCAAAGTGATTGCCTTCTTATGGTCCTTTGAGTCTTCTACCTCCATGAGGATGGTAGTAGGAGTGTTGGAAGACAAAGGGGACAAAAATTCATTCTGAAACAAAAACAAAATTTACACACACACACACACACACACATATATACACACATATATATAAGAAATATACAAACAGGGGGCAGTAGTCAAAACAGTTTGGGAAACATAGTGCCTCTTGATTGTATATAATTAAATCTGCTAATATCAACTTTATATTCAAGAATAAAGCTATTTCCCTCATTACTTTATGTAAGTTAATACTCTATAATTAAAATCACATTGAGAAGTTTTACATAAAACTTTTTCAAAATTTAAGCTGTTTTTGTTACATTTTAGTTCCATCATAAATTCCTGATGACAACGTTCTTTAAATGTTAGAAAAGTTCAAATTTTATATTTTGTTTCACAGCCTTTCATTTAAATGTGTATCAGAGCTTATGTTCACTCACAAATTCTTTGAAATGAAACAATTTTCTATGATAAATTTTATAAGCCTAAAACTTGACCAATGCAGAAACAAGAGGTTTCTGGGTACAAAAATTTTAACTTAAATAAAGAAGGAAATCAAGATTCCACTTGTAGACAAATGAGTAAAAACCTCCAGGTATAAAGCATGACAAACTGTGCTCAGCATAATACATTGCTAACAATTTGCCTTGTACAAACTATAGAGTGGATAGAAACTAAATAATATCAAGTATACAAAAACAAATTGAGTAACATGTTGATAATTATAGCAATTGAAGTAAACAGATAATTACTGTGTTAAAATTCCTGAAAAAGTCAGATCATAGAATAATTTGGTCACTGTATTACTGTAATGTGATTAGAATTTCTGATGGCAGAATGAGACATCAGTTTTTGGTACTTGAATTGGCTTACTGTCATATGGGCTCATAAAGCAGTGTGCATTTATTGTGATGGGGAGACTGTCAAGAGGATGTTGATGAACGCTGACAAGGGGAGGGGAATGTCATCAGAGTGTTTGCATATACAAAATAATTCATTTATTTTGGAATATTCTGTTAATTGACTTTTATTGTACATATAATTGTGCAAATGGGGAAGGGGAAGGCAGTGGTGACGACGAATTGTATACAGAAGGGAGGTGAGAGTGAAAAACGAAGCAAAATTTTTCATCACAACATGTGCATGCCATATAAAGATTGCATTTGAAAAGTATTCAAATACCTAGTAAAAGTTCTTGAAAACATTAAGAACTTTATGTACTTGAATTCTTGCATCCAAATATTCCCATCTTTAGTTCGGAATCATTTTGGATTAATTTAAGACTAGTGATAAAAGTTTTTTTTATGTACGTAAAAGTGATTTTACCATAAATATAAAAAATGAAGATAGTTGTGCAAAATTTATGTTACAATTTAGATAAAAAAAGAGGTAAAATATACTAAAACCTGTTCAAAATGAAAATCTGTCAAACAGTAAAAAATATTTTGTATTGTGCCATTTCAGTTTATACAGATTTTACTATATTAAAAAAAATCTAAAATTCTAATAAAATTTATTAATTTATTATTAGATATAAATTTTTACCATGTCAATAACTCTTTCATCAACGTCAGACATATCTTCTTCTTCACTAACTATTGCTTCATATACATCATCATCTTCCAGATTTCCTTCTATTATTTCTCCATCAGACAAGGTATATTGTTCACAAGGCAAAGGATCTGGTGTAAGTGGCTCAAATAAATCTTCAGCAACGGCATCTTCTGAAACTGTTTCATCTACTAATTCACCAGGTTCATCTTCTTTTGGAGTTCTTGGACCACAAGCAGATGTTTTTTCAGTTTCAACTGATATGGGAGACTGAGGAGTTCTTGGTCTATATGATTTTGGAGATGATGATGATGGTAATGGTGATGCTTTTCTATTTAAATCTGATCTTTGTCTGTCATGACTTTCTCTACTTGAATCTCTAGATCTTGAACCAGATCTTTTATCTCTTATAGAATCACGAAATCGTTCTCTTTCCTTTGGTCTATCTCTAGCACGATCTTTATCACGATCTCTTTCTCTGTCTTTATCCTTGTCACGTTCCCTTATACCAGAATCTCGACTTCTATCACGTTCTTTTTCTCTGTCTCTGGGATATCTATCTGATACTTCCTGTGATTGTCTTTCCCAATTAGAATCTCTACTTTTATGATCTCTATCACGTCTCTTTGAATCTCTACCAGAACTCCTACTTTGTCTATCATCATCTTTATACTCTGGATGAATATCACGATCTTTTTCCCAATTTCTATCCCTGTCTCGATCTTTTGGTTCAGTTTCCTTTTCTCTGAGAAACGTGGATTTATGATCATGTACAGATTCATGTGAATAAATTGATCTATCTGACATATCTTGAGAGTTTCTTAATTCTTGATGCTCCCACATGGGATGCACACCAATACCTGATCCTCCATAAACTTTTGCATCTTGTCTGCTGTAAACCTGTCTATCATAAGATTCTGTTTCTCTTGGGTAAGAATCATCTTGAGAAGACCAAGTTTTTGTGTAAGGAACATCATAAGGAGGATAAGATGATTGTGGAGGTGGTGGAGGTGGTGGTGCACCATGATTTCCAGGAAGTGAACCACTTAAATGTTCAGGATATGCTATGGTTTGAGGCTCAACATAAACTGTTGATGGTGCATGTTCAACAAAAGATGGAGGACACTGTTCAGTACGAACAACAGGAAGAGGTTCAGTATAATGAGAACTTTCTACTACAGTTGGTGGCGGAGGTGGAGGATGGGCACGAACAGGTGGTGGAGGTGGTTCAACAACAGGTTTAAGAATTTGCTGATGCTCCCAGTCAGAAATAGGCACTCCTACAGGTTTGACTGGAGGACATTCAAATTCCAAAGGTGGAATTACTGGCCTTAATTCTGAAAATATATTATTTACATTAAATATATAGCAACAACTGCATATATTACTTATTAATATATATAGAATATTAAATGTTCTTGAATCATTTTATACTTACAAATTTTATAAGATAGCAATCACCAGTCAAGAATTGAAAAATTACCAAAATATCGCATTGTTTCTGATATTTAAACCTGCCTAATAAAACTGTCTTTTGTTTTATAATTAGAAAATTATTTATTATTATAGTAAAATATAAAAAAACTATACTAAGAATACCACAATATAATTATAGTTCTAAAAATGTAATACATTATCTCTGCTTGATACATATCATGCAAATTATGCAGCATCTATCTAAAAATTTGCCTCACAGATTAATACTTTTGTAGTTAATCATTGCTTGTTTCTGTAGCATTTCTAACAAACTTGTTATATTCACTGATAGTTCTTTGGAGCTCATGCTGCTACAGTTTACTTGTTTGTGCTCCTCAATTAAGTGGATTTTTTCACGGGACTTTTTGTGCCAGAACCTTTTGTAATACACAGTTGGAAACAGCTAATCATTTCAAAGCTACCAGTATGAAAATTACTTAATTACATTAATTAGGGAAAAAGTTAATTAACTTTAAAGTTTTGGATTTTTGATCGGACCTAGTGGAAGGAGGATTAATTTTCGGAGGGGTGGCAGCAGCGGTTCATCAAAAGGAGGGTAGTTTTAGAGGTACTTAAAATTGGGTGGCGGTAAAAATAAAAATTTAATGAGTTACAGGGGTTTAAACAATTTAGTATTACAGCCTTTGGAAAATTTCAAAATTTTAAGTTACAACAGATTTTAACAGATGTTTAATGGATTCTAATGGACTATAATGGTTCTGTCTGTTTATTCATTAAAATGCATTACTCGCTTAATTAGTAGGTACTTTATATTGGGTTGGCCCGTAAGTTCTGGCATTTTTTTTTTAAGTGAAAATTTTGCATGAGAAATAAAATGTTTTGGCAATGTGTTTTATGTTATTCGATAGAGAATTATGTTCTCTACAAAATAGTGTGTTTAGTTTTTAATGCTGATATACTTTTTGTTCTTTTCAGGTCAATAATGGAGTGTAAAGCCAACAAAAAAGAGCATTTTCGACACCTTCCTAAAAGGCATGCTTCTTCACCATACACTTCACAAATCTCTCAAGCAGCTATTGTTACTTTGGCACCTCGATTAAACGTAAAAAGCAGAAGGTGTCGAAAATGCTCTTTTTTGTTGACTTGACATTCCATTTTATTGACCTGAAAAGAACAAAAAGTATATCAGCATAAAAAAACTACACACACTATTTTGTAGAGCACATAATTCTCTATTGAATAACATAAAACGCATTGCCAAAACATTTTATTTTTCACGCATAATTTTCACTTAAAAAAAATGCCAGAACTTATGGCCCAACCCAATAGTTAATTGGGAATAAATTAAATAGTCTTCGTTTAACTAGTGTAATATAGTTCAGCTAACTATATATAAAATAATTTAGCATACTTATGAATGTATTGTCGGGACATTGCAGTACCTGTTAGTACATTTGTCCACTCAAGTGATTGCTTTGACATCAATTGCACATGGCTCACTACCTATTCTTAAATAATGGAGTCGAACAGTGTGCAATCTCAAGCTGAACTTAACAACACACAAGACTCACAAAGTGGCCCAGCTGTTTTTCTTGGGCCGATAGAGAACACAATACTAAAAGATGCAAGTTCCCACTATGGAAAATACTTCACTTGATACCTGAAACTTACCGGTCAAATCTAAAGATAGAGGAGCGTAAGGAGATCCGGGAAAGAGTTTCACAGCTACATAGCTGTGTCAGCAAATATACGGAATCCTTAGGGACCTCAGAACAAAACACAACCCCCTACTACTATTTAGTAATGAACAGAGAATCCAACCATCCTATGCCACTATTACCAAAAGTAATAGACCAATTCAACCAAGCTCAACTACTAGGGTGGTCGATAAGTCTTAAACAGAAAACTGCAAAGAGAGGCTTCATGTAAACCAGAACAGCATGGCTGCCAACAGTACGTTGGCAGCCATGCTGTTCTGGTTTACATGAAAGAAAATGTGGACCCCCAAAGCAAAACGGATATCAAAAAAAGTTAAAGACACAATTCTAGATACAATTGAACCTCAAAAACTCCGAATTGGAGTCAAGACAATAAAGGATGTGAGAAATGATGGATTTTGTATCCGGGTTGGCAGTCAGAAAAAGGGAGAGGTCCTTATGAATGCCATCAAAAATATTGCACATGTTAAAGACAAAATCAGATGCTCAACATCTATGGGTAGGCTCCCAGAGTTATTCTGTTAAATGTACCAAATGCAGTTGAAAATGAAGATATTCTCCCCTATATATATGAACAAAAACAAAGAACTGCAAGTAATTGAAAAACAAGATTTTCTATCTGTCGAGTAAGCACTGTTTTGAATAGAGGCCAGATAAAAGAAAATAAGAAAATTGTAGACACATGGTCATTGCAGTCACCCCAAACATCAAAAGAGCAATTGTAGGTCTGAAACACATATCATTATCATGGGCCAATGTAAAGGCCAATGACTACATTCCCCTAATATGTTATAACTGCTGCAGATATGGCCATTATGCCAAAAACTGTATAGAATATCTCACATGCAGTCACTCCACAAAGCAGCATAAATACATAGACTGCAATCGACTAGATAGACCACCCTGCTGCATAAATTGCAAAACAGAGAATAAATCTGAAGAGGAAGGCTATAAATTCAGAACAGATCACAACGCATTTCATGCAGGCTGCCCAATTACAGTCCGAACAAAGGCATCAATGATTCAAAAAAACCAACTATGGCCAATAGAGGAAATCAAAGTAACACACAGCAACCATACAACATAAAGCTAAACATACTCCAAATCAATCTTCAAAAAGCCAATGCTCCAACTTTGCTCCTGCTTAAAACAGCAAAAGATTGGAAGATAGATGTTATAATGGTACAAGAACCATACCTTTATAAAGACTACTTTCCATATTTTGGCAAATAGATGACCTTCCCCCCCACATGGATACACTGCTAAACCAAAGACTGGTATCTTCATCTGCAACCCAAACATGGACACTCAATTCATTTCCAACCTCAGTTCTAAATATGCCACTACCATTGCCATACATAGTAACAGTACCAATCCAGCTTTTATTACATCCATATATTGTTCTCCATTTTGGGACATTGGACCTCTGTTAAAGGAACTGGAAAGAATCAGTTCCTGGACCAATGGTCACCTGTGGCTAATAGGAGGGGACGCCAATGCTAAGTCACCAGCATGGCACAGTGACATAGAGGACCCAAGGGTCGACACCCTTCTCGAATTTGCCTCCACAAATCAACTTTTATCTAACAACACTAGCCCCTTGTCAACCTATCACAACAGCAGAGGTGACAACTGGGTGGACGTGGTGCTTTCAAACAGCAACATGAACAACCTTATTAGCACACAAGACCTGCCAGTGATCATAGATATATTAAAACTACTTTAAACCTTACAGGCAAATCTGTCCACACTGACAATTATGTAACCAAAACTAACTGGAATGCCTTTTGTGAACAACTTAAATGCTCCTGGAATATTGAAAAGCCTGTAACAGAGATGGACAAAAAAAGACATTGATAAGTGTATCACCCACCTAAACCAGGGATGGCGAACCTTTTTGTGTTCGCAAGCCATATTGTAAGCATACTTAGCTTTAAAGATGTTAATGCGTGCCAAAGTTTCAGACTTCGAATAACAATATTTAAAGAAATTAAATGAATACGCTTTAATTAGAATAACTATAAAAAAGCTGATTAAAAAAAGGATGATCAGATGATAAACTGAAAGGATGATTGAAAAAGACAGAAATTGTATGATATATTACATGCCAGATGATTTCTCCTTACGTGCCACTTTGGGCATGCATGCCATAGGTTTGCCACCCCTGACCTAAACAATTGCATAAAAACCTGCTATCACAACACCTCTCACCAAACAAAAGCTAGAACTTCAGTACCATGGTGGGACAGCGAGCTCACAACTGTAAGGAGAGAGGTTAGAAAGTTAAGAAAGGCATACCAAAAACAACATGACAGTGACCTTTGCAACACCCTTTGTGCTGCCTATATCAACAAGTTTAATAACTACAAAACCTTAATTAACCAAAAGAGACATAAATCCTGGAGAGAGTTCTGTGGTCAGTTTGATAAACCCTGGACCAACCCCTACTACGTTGCCTTCAAAAAACAGTGTAAAATGGGCATTCCCTTCTCCCATTATAGCTCTGTGATCAATTTCCAACACCAACAATGGCTACAAGTGTTACCACCATTCAGAAAATGCTTATCAGTAATAACCACCACCATCACATCACCCTTAACTGGGTATGTGGCCACTCTGGGGTGGAGGGAAACGAGGCAGCTGACGCTCTCACCAAAAGAGCTGCGGTCTCATCCTTTCCTTGTTCTTACAGTAAGATACCGCCTTCCACTATCCATAAATGGATCTATAACCAACTTTTGAAAACTTGGCAAGAAGACTGGAATAACTGCACTACAGGCCATCCCACTCATCTCTTCATTCCAGACATCTCTGTCAGGCTGAGTTGCCGGCATCTTGTTCCCAACTTTGCCTGGCCACGAGAACTTCAATGCTTACCTCCACTGGTTCCAGCTACAGGACAGCGAGACCTGCAGGTGCAACATGAACACCAAACAAGACTACCTTCACCTATTGTTTGACTGTCCACTCTTTGACAGCAACAGAGACAGATTCATTGAGGCTGCACTTCGTAACAACCATAACTGGCTGTGTCCTCTACAAGCCCTAATATATGAGAAAGACATGTACAGTCATCTGAATAATTATCTGCAGAGCATTAAAGTGCTTACAGAGAGGACAAGAAACACTTAGTCAGTGGCAGTACCCTCATAGTCATGCAAATCTACTGAACTACAATGTTACCACATGTTAATAAAAATCACTGTCTATGCTTTTAGTGTAACCCTAGGAATGTCAATTGTAAATATGTTTGTAACCTGATAATTTTTTCAGGCTACCCATAATCTGGCACCTAGCACACACCCTGTATCTAGTTTACGCACAGTTAATCTGCATACTGTTCATATGTTTGTCATCTGTTTTTATGTTTGTACTATCTGTGATTTGTCAAACAGCACTCAACATGTAACTACTTTGTACCAATATTAATTTGCATACTGTATATATGTTTGTTACCTGTAAATACGTTTGTGCTATCTGTCGTTGTCACATAACACTCCCCATGTAACTAATGTACTATTGTTAATCTGCATAATGTACATAAGTTTGTCATCTGTTCTTATGTTTGTACTGTCTACGATTTGTCAGACAGCACTCAACACGTAATTTCTTGTAACAACATTAAACTGCATATTGTATATACATTATTACCTGTACATATGTTAGTGCTATTTGCGATCTGTAACATAGCATGCCCAACTTGTATTCCTCTGTAACATTCTTGTTATTGTTATTGTATTTTCTACTGAACATTTCCTTATAAAACACTGTCGCAGGACGCCCATGGATCCCAACCCTTTTTTCATCCCCTTTCCTTTCTCACCCCCACCCCTTCTTCCCCCTTTTCCATAACACAGGTTATACCAAAGGGGTGATACCTGTCTTACTACTACTATTACTACTATATTCACTGATAAATGGAACATTCACAGCCTTGTTAATTGGTTTCATAAGATGCAAAATATTATTAGATCTAATAATAATCCATATTTTATAAAAATTACAAATTTTAATAACTTTTTCCTGCTATGTAACTGGTGAAAAATATTAGTTAATAAAACATTTAAATGGCTTAATAAGTTGTAGTTTATTATTTGTTAAAAATCAATTAGAAATTACAATTAGCATATCATTGATGAAAATAATAAATGTTTATTTTACATCTACAATTCCTTTAAGATGCAACTTTTAACAAAACTGTTCAAAATCTGCTTTAATCAGTTAACAAAGGAAACTTTCTAACCAAAACAACCTAGCCTGACTACATACATTTAAAAATAAAAACTATAACTTTAAATCAAATCATTACACTTAATTTATTTTAATCATACTATTTTAAATTTACTCTGGAATTCATAAATACGCTTTAGGTGTCTTAAAAAGTTTCTAAACCACAAATTATGCAACCTTCGAAAGTGTCTCTTCCAAACTATTAAGATTAAATTGAAATAAAATATTGTAATTCTAATATTTTACAACTGTCTAACATTAACCTTTCTGAAAACATATACTTTGTACATTAACATTCAAAATATGAAACTTTTTCAATGAAAAAGATCAAGCAATGAGCACACGGTTTTTTACAGATGTGTTTGTTGTTCAGCTCAAGTGTAAGCATTTCCTTATAAATTTACAAAAATTTTTATAACCAACCATTTAAATATTAATTTTCTTTTAAACAGAATTATTATTACTTAATACAACCAACAAACATTTAAAACTTACATAATGACAGACAACCATTAGATAAAATCCAGATCACTTTTTTTCTATACAACTATGAAATTGCTTTATTTAATAACTTTCAAATAAGCAATAAATATAAATAAAAATTAAAATCAGTATTTTTTAAATGATACAGATATGTAAAATACAAAGCTTATCAAAAATATCTTTCTTTACATCAAGGGTCATCAGGAAGGTCATTGGACAAATTTATTGTTGTTATATTTTAAAATATTATGAAAATAATACACATTAATAATAATTGATATATCTTTAAATTTTAATAAAACAATTAGTCTGTTTGATTTTTGGCTTATCTTTAATATAAAAAAAAAGTATTCATTTTTATTAAATTTTTTACTCATCTTAGTTGTAAAGTATCTTTTTTTAGTATCAGTATAGAAAATAATTGGTAAATTAAAGCTAGTTTTTGGAAAGAGGTTGGTTTGACAAACAAAAATGTTGAAAATCTCTAGTTTATATTATCAACTTTGATAAGTATAAAGAAAATTATTTAGAAGAGAACATATACAACAATATTTTATGAATTAATTAATAAAATATGATTCTTGATTTATTTTTTGACATTGGCAGATTCATTGTCATAAATAGTATCTGAAAATTTAAATGTTTACTTTTATATTTATTTCATAATTAATTAGCATGCTTCATGAAACCAATTTCATACATAGAATGTCAATGACAACAGTTAATTCATTTTTTGTTATTTTTTCATAAAAATGACTTTGAAATAATCTGACAAATAACACATGTAAGATTTGGCTTTAGTGAGTGACAAAATGGCAGACTTAAAGTAAAAAATACACATGTATACATACTTGTGTATGTTAATCCCATAAAATACTAAAACAAATATTCAATGAAGTCATGAACAGACTCTAGATTTTTAATTAGTTTTTATACATCAAATTTAGTCAAATGTCAGTGCAGGAATCTGAACATTCTGGCTTACTCTCCAATAGTAAAATTAATGACAATGTTAAAACATAGTTATTCATTAGAATTGTTGGTGAAAAATTAATGATATTTGTAAATAGTGATTCTCAATGTTCTTGGACTCACCGCACACTAGAACAATCAGGCAAAGATTGCAAAATGCTGTTATTAAATATTGAGACCAGCCATCAGGTCAATCAGAGGACTCAATCAAGGTATCAAAATCTTGTTCATTTTTATCAATGTTACTCTGCAGTTAATCAAGCTGGCTGAAATCTCTCTTTTTCGTTTAAATATTTCATTGCATGTTTCACATTTACAGCTGAGACCTCTTCTATGTTTTTCTATTACTTCAGTCAATGTTCAAATCACAGTTAAAACATTTTCTATATTTTTTTACTTGGTAGCGATTCCCTATCACCTGAGTACTTGAGTTATTTTCTTCTATTTGTTTATCATTTAATGGTCATTAGCAATTGCAAAAAATAATTGATCACTAAATATTACTATTTAATTATAAATTATTTATATTAAATTACTGATTAAGATAGTTGCTAAAATACAAGGTAATAATAATTAAAGAAAACTGTTAGTTATTTTCCCAATAGTTCTCTCTGTAGAAATCTCAACCAAATTTGGTGTGCTGTACATACTGTTCTGAATATGCAGTTTCAATTTTCAACTTAAAAATTAAGCTGCTAGGGTAAAGTGTGGCACTGCTATCTTCTTAATGTGCACATTACCTACATTTTCTAATGATTTTCAGATGTAAAAGGCATTCCAAAATGTTCCTTACAATTCTTTGAAAGATGAACGGTCATGGTGCTCAACTTTGCCTGATTGTCATAACTCCTTTATTAATGAAACAGCAATCCCAACTTGCCCTTAAAAGGTTTACAAAGAGGTCCTCTATCAGCAATATTACAAAAATGATTTTTCAAATGCAGTTTTTAGAGTATGGAGATAAAGGGCAATACTGTAGACTCATATCTTTGATTTGACTATCAATTCCACATCTGTAACTGAAATAAAATTCTTGCAGTTTGTTTCTTAACTACCAAAAATCATTATAAAACATATGTAATATGCACATTAAGAAGATTGCAGCACCAAATTTCACTAAGACAGCTGAATTTTGAAGTAAAAATTTTTCACAAAAATTGAAACTACATACCAAGGACAGTATTTACTGTACATCAAATTTGGATGAGATTTGCCCACTATTTTTTCCACAGAAAGATCTGTAATCCCACTTTTTAATAATGATCACCATATATATTCTTTCTAAACCATCAGAATTTTTGATACTGGCATCATAAATCTACCTCACTATTTACTATAAGTACATGGTAAAGAAAATCTCTGCCCTTATTCTACAATAGAAAGACTGCTTAATTAAATTTTTATTTTTAATGTTTTAACCAATTAAAAATGTTCAGAAATTTTGAATAATTAATTTTAAAACAAGTTTACAATTAGATAGAAGTTACAGGATAATCAATTACAGAATAAATTCGATAAAAAATTAAAAAGAAATATAACTATACTAGCATGACATCTTTGTACACAATATTGTAAACTGACTGAAGTCTAAATAAAGACAGTTCTCTACAAGCAATACGACATTAATCATACAGAATAGAAATAAATGCCTAGAGGAATTAAGATGAAAGTTAGGTACAGCAACACACAAATTTTCCTAGTAAATCTTATTGGCATGCAAAGGGAAAATATATTTAAAAAAAAGAAAAAAATCCATTAAAATACCTATAAAATAAAATTTGGACAAAATATGAAATACAGTGCAATAAGTCAGATGTCTTGTCAAAGTTTAGTATCTTGATCTGGCAAGAATTAGTAAAGTGTAGACGACATAATTTATGGCAAATAGACTTTATTGCATTTTGAAATATCCTTGTGAAGAAGAATTGGTGCAGCAAAGAAAATACTTAAAATAGATTCAAATAATGCAACTTTTACTAACAAAATAGTCTTTTACTAAAAAATTAGCTTATTAGAGTAAACTTTATTAATTTAAATGAAATTTTTACTAATAAATAGTAGATTTCTCCAACATAAGTAAAAAATAGCATTATTGAAAAATTTCTACTTTGTACTAAAACAAAAGCATGATAATAAGACAGTAATACAATAAATAATCTCTATAATGTGAATCCTTAAACAAAGAAAAATAATCAAAATATCGATCAACAACCAGAAGTGAAATCAACTGCTTCATCAAAGTTAATTTTGATTATATTCTTTATGAAAAAAAACAATAATTTATAAAACCAAGTTACCAATTGGTTGTGATCTAAGATTAGTTTGAGGTGGTGGAGGAGGTGGTGGTGGTGAAGATCGTTCTTTGCAAACTTTTGTTAGCATACCATATACAGCCAATGTAATTGTACAATACCATCCTCTAAGCACAAGTCCATCTGTCGGAATCTAAAACAAATTTTGTATTTGTTTTATACATTTAAAAAATAAATAAATTTCAGGAAATAAATATTACATTTCAATAACTAAAATTATTTATATTTAAAAAATGTGTATTTTTATTTTATTTTTAATGAGCTAACATAAGAAATACACTTCAAACTGCATGTTTTTATAAAAAATTACAGAAATTTCATTCAAATATACAATAGAATCTCATTATAATTAATTTAAAGGGACCCCAAAAATGTTTGTTAAACTAAAAGTTTATTGTAATGAAAAATGTGTATAAATTGTTGTCAAGAAAGTTAAATATGAAGTCCATATATGAAAGAAAGGTGCAATATATTACTTATATCAATGTTTATATTTTTACTTATTTAATGAAAATAAAACACAATCAAACTCAGTTATAATGAGCTTTAGGGAACTGGCAAGATTTACTTGTTATAACCGTAACTCATTACATTCGTGAATAGCAGTGATGTAACTAGGGAGAGAATGAATGTCTATCTCAGGCACAAACATGTAGGGGGCACCCTTCAGGTGGCAAAATTTGTAGCTACGTTACTGATAATTAGTGGCGTATATCCTTTAATTTTTAGTTCTAAAAGTTGATTTAAAAAAGAAACATGTACTGTACAATGCCATCCAAAAATACATTATACTGTATTTTTTTAATAGTTATATAAACTACAATATACCGCATTAGCCCGAATATAACGCGATATTTTTCGACAATTTATTTTCCGTTAAAAAATCGACTCGCGCTAAATTCGGGGTTTAAGTAATGGAATGTAATATAAACAAGGACATTTTCCTACAGAGATTGAAACGCGACTGAACGTCAGACCTAGCTCGACCGACCACTTCAAAACAACCATGTGATCTCGTTAGTAAACCTGCACTTTTGTTTGCATAGCGCTACTATAGTAAGGCTATGTCTCTGCTTGTTCGAAGTTCATTAGTCACGTGATTTTTCGACCGCCTTTTAGTCACGTGGGCTCTCATAGACGCCATTTTTTATCTTAAAATTGTGAAATTTTTGGCTTCGCTCGAAAAATTATTATTACATCTTTCTTTTCTTTATTTTCTCTACTTTTTGACTCTTTCAAGTGAAGTCAGTAGAGATTTCGTACTACTGCGAGAAAATTTGTCAATAGACCCGCTTTACCCCCTAACGCGAAAATCAATAAACGCTAATTGTTTTATAACCCTATTTTCAAATGCTTTTTTCTGAGTTGTAAATCGACCAATTGACTAAGTTTTTATTTTGTTTTGCTCAGAAAAATGTTGTGTTTAAGATTTAACAGATATTTTCTTTACATTTTTACACATGAATTTTATTTTTAATTTTTTATGTGATATAGTCGTGTGTTAGGCTTAACTCGATCATTGACATGAATGTAATCTGTGTTATTAGCTATAAATACCTAAATAAATGCTTATCTGATTGAATTTTACTTTTTTTGAATTCTTTTATGAGTATTATTTTTTTTTCTAAATATCTTTATGAAAATTTTGGAGTCGCGTTAAATTCGGGGTCGCGTTATATTCGGGCTAATACGGTAATTAATATTAAACAATTTATTTTTTCATAATTAAAGATAATACTAATTACTATGTCCAGTTTCAGTTAGTCTTTTTATGTGCAAATCATGTTGTTGTACAAATTATGTACAAATAGAGCAAACATCAAAATTGATGTTTGCTTTATTTGTACATAATTTCATACTGTTAAAGATAATAAAGAACTGTGAACTTTCTACACACTTTGACATGTTTTAGCACCACATTCTAACTGGCAAATAATTTCTATTTTTTCATAAACTGACAGAAGTTTTTTTTAGACATACATAAGAATATGTCTATTCTTTTTTCATAGATATACTAAGTGATCCTTTCAGTTTTATCTATTCCAAGAATTTGGTATCACATTTCTTACTACTTGAACAATCAAGAATACTCGTGTGTTTGCATAGCTACAAAAAATTGCTCGATATATCCATTAAGTATCTTCACTTTAACTGCAAGAAAATGTGCAGAAATATGCAAAAATTAAAATTGTTATGACATTTTGCTCATTATATCAGTGTTCATTATAACTGAGTTCAACTGTAGTTTAGTTTTAAAATCCTCAATTTAATTCATACCTTCTCTAAATCATATTCCTCCCATGTTTTAGTTTCCTGCATCAAAGGGGATTGACCAGGAAAAGCCTTGAGACATTTCCCTCCTGATGTCCTTCAATTCCAGCTTATCCTCATACTTTAAGTGAGTAATATGATAAATAACAAACTTAAAAGAGGCATAAATGGCTTGTGAGTTGGTTTAGTTTGATGGATTACAGCATGTACTACTTGATCTGCCAAAGATGGAACCTTTCCAGAAGGACTTTCTAAGGAAAACTGGATCCTATTTAGATGTTAGATACATGAAGAAAGAAAACAGCAATAAGTTGAGTAACTCATTGCTGGTTTCTTTCTTCATGTATCCTGGCAACATTTAAAAATTTGGTAGCATCCTCTGTTATCATATTTTATTAAAAACTTTTTAAATTTTTAAATATTATAAAATGGCAAAAAGCTTAATTTTGAGGTTAGGAATGAGTTTTATAAAAAAAATTGTAAATATTAATAATGAGTAAAATTGTCCAACCCTACTGGAGAGACATACAATCCCGATTGTCTCTCCATCCTCTTGACCTTTAACCATCAAAATTTAATAACATCAATAATAAACCCCTAATAAACAAACCTCCCTGAAAAATTTCAGAAAATTTCAACAAAAAGCACAAGAGTTATTAAGCTTCAAAGAGGATGAACAAAAAATCGTGCAAAATTGTACCCTCCCATTACACATTAACATCCACACATACAGAAATTACCCCCAAATTTTTTCCATTTTTCAACGTTTCATGGTGTCCTAAATCCAAAAGTGTAAAAATCTTAAGATGTCATTTTTTGATCAATTGCCATACTTTCCCTCTTATATACATAACAGATGAAAAAGTAAAAATAGAAAACTCCACATGGCCAGCCTGCTGGTGAGGTGCAAACCCATGGTTCAGTAGTTTTATCCACTAACCACTATCTTGTTTCTCTTGTTGAGATTAGTACACTTGTAACATTGGTTGCATCTCCCTTTCTTGAGTAGACTGTTTATCAGTGGAAAAAACAGAGAAAAGTGTAATGAAATTGTTATAGTAAAGTGAAAATTGCAGTAATTCTATTACCATGGAATTGAAAGAAAAGAAATGTTAAACCAAAAGTTTGTTATAAATATGTTCATACAATGAAAGATTTTGCCATGGGTTCCTATTAAGGTTGGATCAGGGAAAATCTACAAGTTAAGTATTATGAGGTTTGCTGTAATGAGATTCCATTATACCAATATGAAAATACTTATCAAGTTTTAAGCACATCCTAAATCCCTAAATTACATTATTATTTTTTCTACATGTCCATATTATTTTCATGTGCATAAATATAATTTTAAAACAATAAATATAAAAGTTAAATAGACAAATTAAGTGACTGATATTATGTAATTTTACCTTTGATTGATGTTCACTATTTAAAAATTAGACTGTTATGCATAAAAAGAATGCAGATTTAAGGATTCAAAGTCCTACATGCACGTTCATTAGTGTATTTAAATAGAAGTTTCTGAATTTTCTAATAAATATATGCAGTATGAAATGTAAATTTTGTTCAACAAAAATATAATAAAAAAGTATAAATCTATTAAATAAGATTATTGAGGAAATTCAATAAATATAACAAACACAGATTATAAACAAATCTACATGGTATCTACTCAGTAAAATTAAAACAAATTCCTCAACGAAACAAAAATGTAATTGATATTGATTATTTATCCTTATTTATGTGTTCACGAATTGAAATTTTACATAAGAATCAAATAAAAATATTTATTACTAGATAACACTAATAGTCTGCTAGAATATATAAAATGTAATAAATAAAATAATGCTGATTATTCTTTTAAATTCTAAGCATTAATATGTAATTGTATTATGCTATTTGAATCTACTCATTCTTTTAAAATTATAGTTTTACAAAATATTTACTTTTCATATAAAAACAATATTTACCTTATCCATAACAAGAAATTGAATATCCACATTCTGTTTATATTCAAGGCTAAAATTTAAAATAATATTATGATATAAATTTAATTGAAGAGAAAGTAATATATCAATTTAACATATTATTTATTATACTTACTTTCCTAATTTTTTGAAAGTACAAGCACCAATTGTACTTAAATCATTAACAAAAAATTCAAGTTGAAAAGTTGAAGGATTTGTAGCCCTGTTAAAATATATTAAGTAAAATTTTTATACTTTCCCAATATACATAAATAATTTTATAAATGCAAAAATCAAAAATAATGATTTAATGGAAGCAGAACATTACAAAGCATAAAAGTATGCACACACAAAGAACATTTAAGCATTCTTGAATCATTCAATCCATTATCAGAAATGCTAATATCATTGCTAGAGATGTACCAATTAATCATTTGCTAATCAATTTGAAAAATCATTGATCTTATTGACTTATAATGTGTACACCACTATGTATATAAAATAAGAAAATTTAACTCAGTTTCTGATAATAATTTAATATATATTTCAATAAGATTAATAAATTCAAATGTTTTTGAAATTTACAAAATATCATCAGAAATGGCTTTTTTTTTTTTTTTTTTTTTTGGAGGGTGAGCATAATGAGCTCAAATATGAAAACGGAAGGAAATAAAAAAATAACATCAATTTTACAAAAATGGAAATCAGATAAAGAATACCTATACAAATTAGATACAATTTTGTTTTTTTGCATTCTTGGACAAAGTACAGACAAACAGGTAATCATGTAATACCTTCCACGGGAACTTAGACAAGATTCTTTCTAAATTGTACAAGTAGCTGGAATGCATTTTTTGACTAACAGTCTTAGAGGGCAATTACAGTAAGACCCTGCTTAATGCTGCCTCGATTAACACTGATTCGATATAACATGGTCTGTTCAAAGCCTAAAAAAACTCAAAATTTACATTTATTCAAATTATCGCAGCATTTCATTGATTATTCCCAAACACAAACCAATCAGCAGAAGGTAGCAATTCATCATAGCACTGTACTTTCCTTAAATCTATGTTTGTTTGGTGCAATTTTGGAAAAAAATATAACATTATGGATGCCATAGGCAATATAGACTTTGCTTGGCAAGAATTAACTGATAAATGCATGAATGGAGTGTGGAGAAGTTATGGCTGAAGGTATCCAAGAATTCTCAGTGAGAAGAGCCAAATCGATAGAGCGGAACTAGGAGATGTAGGTGAGCAGGATATTGAGGAGTTACTACAGGTTTCTGGTGAGAGTCTTGCCAACAACCTTCAAGAATTAGCAGAACAAGGAATTCATGCAGAACTGGAAAACAGAGATTCTGAAAACGAAAAACCCAAAAAATTTTTCTACAGATTTCCTTAGTAAAAGTTTGGTAACAATAACCAAAATCATTGATCAAATTGTAGCGAATGATCCAGATTTTGAAAGGAGTGCAAAAGCAAAACGAGGCGTTCTGGATGCAATCTTTTGCTACTGACATTTGCTTCAGGAAAGAAAGAAGCAACAAAAGAAACTGAGCGACTTTATCGCAAAAAAACATGAATTTCAGAAGAGCCAGGACCTTCATCACAAAAACTTTACATTTTTGTGTGCATATGTTTATATGTTATTTAACATATATTATTATGCAAATTAATATAAAAATAACTTAAAATTACAGTAAAATTTGTTTATTTTTGGTCCCATGTTCCCCTTTACCTATTTACTTTATGTTAAAATGACCTCATTTAATGCTGTTTTGTTTAGTGCTTTGTCGTCTAGGAACACATCTCCAGCGTTCCTAGCAGGATCTTACTGGATCCCAAACAGGGTCTTACTGTATTTGAGGTTAGTATGCTTACAAAAATGTTGATGATAAACAAAGGTTTTCTACTGAATTGTTTTATGGATTAGGATGCAATTTAGCTCATTGTTAATAACAATTATTTCACATTCAACAATATGATCTATTTACAAAAACAAGGCTTCCCAATGGGATCCTTATCATCATCAACCTTAAAAGAAATATTAGAGAAAAATTTAGAATGCAAGATTTTTGAACATCCCATCACAATAAATTATCCTGTATTATATTCATGATATGTACAGTACATGACATACTCATATCATAGGAAAGATTGCTAGATGAGTTTAATGACTTTGTTCATATTCTAAATATATTTCAATACTGGTAAAAAAGGTTTTGTTTGTGACAATTCAATTAAATTCACTGTAGAGTATAAAACTAGTAAACAGGTAAATTCCTTTTTAAACTTACAAATTTTTCACAGTAGCCATAGTTTGAGTTTTGGAATATACCACCAGTTTAATGCTCTGCCATCTCTATCTATCATCTCTAGTAACTCCTACTACCCTCAGCAGTACAAGCATATGGCCATAACTGTGTTAATATACAGAACATATATTTTATCATGAACAGGGTTATTACAAAGAGTTGTGAATATCTTCATCAGTGGTTAAACTAGAAATTTTAGTACCTTAAGCAAAATTTAGTAAAGGGCCTTCCAATGCTTAAGGCCTAGTCCCTCCTCATTCATGATGGTATAGAAATTTAAACAAAATTCTGCAGATTCTATTTCTTCTAAAATTCTTTTATTCATGAGACTCTTCACTTTTCATTGTTTCTTCTGTTTCATTTAATGGTTCCAAAACAGTGGTGCACCCAGGAGATGGGCCAAGGGCTCTGGTATCCCCGAAAGTGAAAGAAACACTAGTAAATTTTCCAAAAATATTTTCCTAATTAAAATTCATTTTAATATTATAACACACTAAGGTCACATAAGGTGGGAATTTTATTGAGTTAGCATTAAAAATTTTTTTTAGCTGTTCAACTCAGCTCCCCCAAGATTAAATCTAGGGTCCAAAATATTTAGTACTTTGAAAACTGATTTTTCTGACAGATTTAAAGCAGAAGCAGAAGCATTTCCAAGAAAAAAAAAATTTGGTATTTTGTTTAATATCTCTTCTTTTGTCCTACTTTTTGTAACTAATAGTTTTACTCAAATGCTTGTCAGTCATGGATGATTGAACTTTGATAAATAATATGGAGATATATAAAAATTGTTTTTTAATATTAATTTAGAATATTTATATTAGATATTTTTGTAGTCTGTACATTATACATTTAAAAATTTAATAATCAATAAAAAGTCATTTTTGGCTGATAAAAAGAAATAAAAACAGACTATTTGAATAAAAAATATTGATTAAAATATGAGAAAAGAAAAAAAACTGACTAAGAAAAACAATATACTGATTATAAGATGCTCATTTGTTTGTATGGTTCTAAATATGAACAGTTCTCAGACATTTTGGTTTTGTGGAACAATCCTGGAGCCCTCAAAACTGATGAATATTCATTTATATTTCATATTAATATTCTATTATTTACCTTTATGATGTTAACTTTAAGCCTGACTTGATAAATAGTTTTATTAATGTTTCTTTTAATCAATGAATTAATGCATGGTCTTACAGGCATACTATAGTGCACTAGGGCAGTGGCGTGCCGTCATTGGAAGCGATGGAAGCGCCGATTCCACCTTCCAATGATCTTCCCTTGAATTTTATAAAATATAAATTTTCATATTTTAATGTACTTTGAATTAATTAAAATTAATATTTTATTATAACTGCATTATGTATCTTTTACAAATTTCTATACTACATGTGAAAAAAACGATAAGATTGCTATTGTATATTCGAATAATTCGGTGGCGGAAGGAATGTCGAAACCGGGTCAGTCTCCAATCAGCCAGATTATATAGGCATTAGCACATGCGGTTTACAGTGCACCAACCTCACCCGGTTTAGCTGGTAGAAGCGACACACTCGTAAAGAGTACAGCTTTATATCCCGGAGCGGTTGTGGGCTGTTAGCCACCTGCCTGTCAACTTCCAAGCAGCCAGATTATAGGCATTGGCGCAAGTGCTTTACAGAGCACCAACGTCACCCGGTTTAGCTGGTGGATGCTTCACACATATAGCTTCTAATTTTATATCCCGGACCGGTTGTGGGCTGTTTAGCCGCCTGCCTGCTAGATATTCGGCCGCCCTCGCCCGATTACGTGAATCACGAGTAGACTAGATCAACGGCAGGAAACCCCGGCCCGCGGGCCAGCTACGGCTTGCGAAAAGTTTCTATCCAGCCCGCGAGATCTTTAATAGATTATTAAATTGGAAAAATAACTAATTAATAGTTATTTTTCCAATTCTTTGTAATTTTCGAAAACGATAAGAGAAATAAATGTAGTATAAACTTTTTATTTATTTATTTCATATTTGCAGACTAAAAAAATTACGAGTCACAAAAAGGCGTCAATTAACTACTACGGCCCGCGGAAAAACGTAAAATTTATTCTGGCCCGTGTTATAAAAAAGGTTGCCCACCCTAGACTAGATTTATAACTTAACCCAACCGATAGGAGTTTACTGGCATGTTTTTATGATAGTTCTGTATAGTTGACGGGAGTTTAAAAAAATCCATTAAAATATTTGATATATTTATTCCGCTCTCCCATCTTATATTACTTACGGGTTTCAATGTTAAACCGGTGATATTACGATTATAGTATGTCCCATCTGTAAGGGAATGCAGAAAAAACGTGTACAATTCTTGTATAATGTTAAAAAATTAACTGTTACTTTGGCATCATTATTTACAACCAAATTTAATGAATGAGACGTACAATGGTACAAAAAAGTTCTAGAATTTATTTTCCTTAAATGTACGATCTAAGTATCGATTGTCATAAAAATTTGTCTTTCCAATGTTTTCCCAAGATTACAGATATTCAAGTACAAAGTAACTGGTTTTGACTTATTTCTACTAAGAAGTAGTTAAATAATTAAGAGATTAGGGAATGGGGACATAAATAAAACCCTACTGAAAGAGCCAGAATTTTACTTAAACAAAAGCTTAACCGAACCAGTCACTTGCTCAGTACAGTGGGAAACTGATTTCCGTGTACACCTGGTACTAAAACGAATTGCAGTAGTTAGCAAACAAATGACTATTAAGTTTAACATATTTACATCTATGGTGAGAAACGTTTAAAATTTACAACGGCCCTGTCGCGTCTTTTGAGATATACTAGTGATGCGACAAAAGAGGCATTTGACATTGACCGGTATCGACACCCTCGAGATTTGTCATGCATGCATTCACTGTACACCTACCAAAATCGTCTCTGTTTCCATTCGTGAGCCACTCGCAGGGAGCAATTTTAACTCAGTGGATTGTTTAAATATTTAAAAATAAACAATATTTTATGTTATTTTTATATACGTTTCTTCGCAAAAGTATATTCATACAATTGAATATTTTGTACCAGGTATGTATAATTGTATATCCATCACAAATTTTATTTTACTAAGTAAGTTTTAATAATTTTACTTTTAATTTTAGCCCTTATATCATGGCTAGCGATTTAAACTGTAATTGTGATATTGAAAATTTACTTTAAAAAAGTTTTGGCTCAAGACCATATAATGAAAAAGAAACCATTATTAAAAGAGAAAGACCAACGCCTAAATTAAATATAAGTACTTCGACAAAAAAATCTGTTCGACATTTTCACGATAAAATTTATCAAGACGTAAAATGGCTTTGTGGATGCATAAAAATGCAAAAATTGTTTTGTTGGCCTTGCCTATTATTTTCAAATGAAATTAGTGTGTGGAATAAGAATGGCTTTGACGATTTAAATAATTTGAGTAAAGCTAGAAAAAGACACGAAAATCGTAAATGTCACATCGATTCTTTCGTAAAATTGAAGCAATTTGGAAATCAAAATAGAATAGAATTTAACATTAGTAAACAATATAAAATTAATATTGAAAATTATAACAAGATAGTTACGGCTAATAGATATATTGTATCTAAATTAATAGATATTACATGCTTTTTAGCAAAGCAAGAATTGGCATTTAGAGGGCATAGGGAATGTATTGAATCTAATAACAGAGGTAATTATATTGAACTCGTTTCTTTATTAAGTACGTCAGATAATCAATTAAAAATGCATTTAGAGAAGTCTACAGTTTTTACTGGCTTATCGAACAAAATTCAAAATGAGCTCGTTAATTCGTTAGGAAACGTTTTATTGCAAGAAATTAAAAAAGAAATTGAAAACGCAAAATTTGTTGCTATAATTGTAGATGAAACAACGGACATTAGCCACAGAGCCCAGATGTCGACTGTATTTCGTTACGTGAAAGAAAACGGTAACGTCGAAGAAAGATTTGTGGGCTTTACTGATGTGAGTGAGAACAGAGACGCAAATTCGTTATTCACTCACATTAAGAGTTACTTAGACGAATTTCAATGCACTAAAAAATTAGTGGCACAAACATACGACGGTGCTGCCGTAATGGCCGGACAACATAATGGTGTCCGAGCTAAAATTAAAGAAATATCCAAACATGCTATTTTCGTACACTGTTATGCTCACAGATTGAACCTAGTTTTCTCTCAATCTGTTGGATATATAAAAGAATGTAAAATATTTTTTCAAACTATGACAGGATTTTCTTCATTTTTTTCTAAATCTTCTAAAAGATCTCACGCCTTAGATCTAGAAGTCAATAAGCGTTTTCCTTCAGCCACACCTATTAGATGGAATTACAATAGCAGGATTGTAAACTGCGTTATGGAGTATAAAGAAGAATTAAAACTTTTGTTGTTGAATATGGTTGAAAGTCCAGAACAATGGGATTCTGATACTACAATTGCCGCAAGAGGATTATACCATTATTTAATAGATTTTGATTTTCACTTTTTATTACTAGTTTTTCATCAAATATTTGCACATTCAGATATCCTTTTTGATATATTACAAAAAAAAATTTTAATATAGCATATTGTATTACTAGAATAAATCACTTTATTGATTTTTTACGACAGAAAAGAAATGATTTTGATTTGATTTGGGACGCTTTGAAAAAAGATGAAACTTTTTTAGAAATTCAACCAAAAAGAGGAATGAGACATACTGATATTGAGTCTAAAAAGGATTTATATAGACGTCTGTTTTATGAAATAATGGATACATTGATACAAAATTGTATTGACAGATTTGCCGACATAAAATCTCTAGAATTTTTATCACTTTTAGATTTTAATAATTTTAAATATTATGAAAAACAATTTCCCGAAGAGAGTTTTAATGCTTTACGTAAATTTTATGGAGAATTTTTTAATTTATGTAAATTACGTAGTGAATTGCAATATTTATATTCGTGTCCGAACTATATTGGCAAGTCACTCTTAGACATAAAAAATATTATAATTAATGATGACCTAAACAAAGACGTACTAATAGAATTATATGGTTTAATATCATTAATTTTTACAATACCATCTACCAGTGCGTCTGTTGAGCGTAGTTTTTCAACAATGAAGCGAATTCATACATTCGCCAGGAACACTCAGTCGGAGGAAAGATTGTCGTCACTAGCGTTGCTTTCTATAGAAAAAGAACTTTTAAATACGTTGATGGAATCAACGACGAGTGACGTTTATAATAAAGTAATTAACGACTTTGCGGGAAAACATCGCCGAATAGAGTTAATTTATAGAAAACTAGCAGACCCGGCCACGCGTTGCTGTGGCTCAAAATGTATCTATTATAAATGTATAACGCCTCCCCCGTGGGGAGAATTTCAAAAAATCCCTTCTTAGTGTACATTCTCTTGACGTACCCTATTAAAACGCAATCAAACACGCATCTAAAATAGTATAATAAAAGTCCAGTTCTTCACAGTAAGCCTTAATCCTGTCCCTCTCCCCCGCAAGGAAATATCGAAAAATCCATTTTTAGTGTATATTCTGTTGACGTAACCTATTAAAGCGCAATTAAAAACGCAAAAAACCGCATCTAAAATAGTATAAATAGAAGCCAAGTTCTTCACGGTAAGCCTTAATCCTGTCCCTCTCCCCGCTGAGGAATATCGAAAAATCCCTTTTTAGTGTATATTCTGTTGACGCAACCTATTAAAACGCAATTAAAAACGCAAAAAACCGCATGCAAAATAGTATAAATAGAAGCCGAGTTCTTCACAGTAAGTCTTAATCCTGTCCCTCTCCCCCCAGTGGGGGGAATTTCGACATGTATATTATATAAAAACACATGCATATTCGAATGCAACATGGTGTCAAAATTTCAAAGGAATCGGTAGGAACAAACAAACGTTATATTTTATTTATATAGATAGATAGAAAATGATCTGCTTTAGTCCATTCTCACAGAAAAGCATAATGCCTCACAGAAAAGCAAACTTAAGTCGTCGGAAGTTAGCGCCATCTGTTGGACATGAAAGGCTTAATCCATATATAAATATATTTTTGAAAGGGGGGAAATGGTGGTCTTCACATATGCCACAAACCTTTGCGGGAGTGTATTAAACAACTTCCCGAAGTTTCATGGCAATCGGATAAATGGTGTGGTAATGCATGAAGGACAGACAGACACACAGACACACACACACACACACACACACACAGACAGACATACATTCGTTTTTATATATATAGATATAAAAAAAAAACAAGTTTTTCTATAATTGTATTATGTATGTATTATTTGTATTTTAGAATTAAAGTACATAAATTGTTTATTTTTGTCATTGGCACGTACGAATGGACCCTAGACCATCACTGACGCGCAATTAACTGATTGCCCCTGAAAGTTGGCTTCTTACAGAAACACAGCTTCCCTATCATCAAATGTCACGGCACGCCACTGCACTAGGGACATATGAAATACTTACCAAACTGATGATGAACTAAATCTAATCAGTACATCAACCCTTAAATAATACTGAAATGAGCTATTATTTTTGTTAAATATATCTCATATAAGTGATACTGTTGGACAACATAGTCTTTCTCACCATTGGCTAAGTTCAATCAGACCACATTGTTTTTTCAAGATTGCAGAGTCCAGCATTTCCAAGGAAAGCAAAGAAAAAAAAAATAGTTCCACAAATGAAACAGCTGCAGAAACAAACAGCTATTTATAAATGTTTTGTTATTATTATTATTATTATTATTTGTATAATAATCCAATTTATATCATTTGTGTTCTAAAATAACCATTCCTGATGATGGTATTTAGTAACTGCCAAAACATTCAAATTTATTAATTTTATTAAAATGTATATTAAATTACCATCAGAAATTTATTTCATTTATCTTGTCTCAATTCTTGTAATGTTAACATCAACTGATCTAGAGTCTGGTTTTCTTTTCTAATGCTAATTAAAATTGTCATCATCTTTCTTTTATTAAATTCTTCAATAATGTTCATCAATGTTCCACTTTTTTTCTTATAAATCCTTTTCGTCCTTAACTGATTTCTATCTCTGTATTATAAACATTTTTCTTTTAGGATAATTTTTTCATTTTAATGTCATCTTTTCATCATTGTAAGCTGTATATCAACATTTTCATTAAACTTCCTTTACCCTATAATTTCTTTTGCATGTTTCTTTCCTTCAATTTTAATCAGTATACATTTAGATGTTTTATAGTTTGATACAATATTATCATCATTTCTTAGCAAATTTCATAAATTATGTAGGTATTGAATTGCAATGTAAATTACTACATTGCAAGTCAATTTTCTTAAAATGTTGCTTCATTAAAATTCTAATTAATTTCACAAATTTCTTGGTCCATTATATTCATTATTGTGTTTTTTCTATTTGCTACTGTTTTTCTCAATTTTAATTTTTTTCATTTCTTTAATTCATTCACCTAAATATCAGAAATGAATATTTTCACAATGTTTACTATTCTCAAAATAACATAATACTCTTAAAAACCTACATAAAAAATTTTTTTAATTGGGTCAGCTTACTTCTGGATGTTGAACAGCTTACAGTTGGAATCTGAGACAATTAAGGCATTAAAAAACGTTTTATCCAATTAATCTGATCTCTTAAACTACGACTAACTTCTTAAACTGACTGATTCTCTTAAACTATTAAACTCTCTTAAGTATTGATTTCTTGTTAATAATTTTTAATTCATTAATAATTTAAACAAAAATTAAGGTTTCTATATGGAAAAAGTACAGTAAATTCATATTTGAACTAGACTATAGTGCAAATCTAAATGTCTCATTATGCTCTCTATCTCACTCCCACTTTCTCTTTTTTAAACTAATTCTTAACTTAATCAGTTTAAATAGTAGTGAAATTTTTCTTATTTTTTCATATTTATATTTAAATGGTTTAATTCTAGCTTGATAAATTTAAATACTGAATGGTGAATGAGATAATTCTGTTTGGTTTTAAATATATATAAATATAAATATATATATATTTTTTAAAACCAAATAAGTTCACACCACACAAACTTAAAAACAGTATTAAAATCATATACATAACAAAAATCATATATAACTTTAAATTAAAATGTATGCAAAAGAATAAAAAACACTATTTAGAGTTAGCATTGCTAGTTCATTAAAAAACAGCATCCTGAAAAACTACAAAAATGAGTTACTAACAAATTTGGATTTGTGCATCATTGATACATCTAAGAAACTTTCGCAGTTCAGTTGCATGATTCATGGGTTGTGCACCCACATTAATAAAATGTAAATCAAAGTGCTTGTGAATTGAAATATAATTCCAAAGTAAACTTTCCACTAAAAGCTGAAATTATTGAATTATACAAACACACTTTTCATACATGTCCAGCACTCATTTAATACTTTGAAGAAACTTTTTAGCTTGATTTACAGGCTTGTCTCAGGTTAGAAGCTGTCCAAATACAAAGGAGTTATATTGCATTCCAAAAACATTTGTTCAAAGTATTAAATGAGTGCTGGAAACGTATGTAAAGTGTGCTTGTTTAAAACATAATTCCTCTTGGATTTTTCTCATAAATGTCCTTATTAAGATATGCCACTTTTCCACTATGCCCCTCAATTTTATAATCATACATTATTACATTCAAAAATTTTATAGACTATGGAAAACTAGTAACAAATTTACATTATACTTCCTTTTATAGTAGTTATATACATATAAATTTTCATTACATTAAATTATAATTAATCATAATCGAACTTTATATTATATAAAAAATATATTTGATTATGCTTAATCATAATGAAAACATAAATTATTTGTTACATGATTAATAAATATTTATATTAAAAAATATCAGATTTTCAAACCAAAGCATGTTATCAAACTTTTAAATTTTATACAACAGTTCATAATATGTATGTTCAGCTTATGTATTAAAACATTATATTTTAGGAAATAAAAATTAAAATTAAAATTAGTAGTAAAATTGTTAATATAGTCATAATTTCTATTCAGTTCTTACCCAAGTCTATGTCCTCCAGGAAAATCAGCTTGAACTCTTGCTCCTAAAGGTATGATTCTAATTTCATGAATATAAACAGGACGAGGAAACTGAACAAGATCCAAATTTAACTCCTAAATTTAAAAAATTGTAAATAAAAGTTTATAAATTACTTATTCTTCACTTAATTCTAATACATAATTTATAAATATTTAAATCACCAAAATCATTTTCATTAATGTATTACTTTAATACATTACCAAATACCAGAGATAAGAAAGCCAACTATCAATTTTTCAGTTGAACAAATTACCTCCTTTTAAACACTCTAGCAAATAATTTAATATTGTAAAAACGTTTTTGATCAGCTTTAACAATCTTTGTCAGTTTTTACAATATTAAATTATTTGCTGGAGTGTTCAGAAGGTGGTAATTTGTTTAATTCTTTCTAATCCAGTATAAGTTAATATTTTTATCAATTTTTCAGATAAAAACTTAAAAATTGATCTAGCACAGAGATCAGCAATCTATGAGAAAAATAAAACCTTGAGTGGCAAAAACTAAAATACTTAAATATTACATTTATAACAGTTCCCTGATGATAAAAATAAAAATGGATGGAAATTGTCACTGTTGTTGTATTGCATTTCTTTGAATCTAAGAAATCATTGATTGTAAGATGCAACTTAATTTTAGTAAGGTCAATTATTTTAAATTAAATAAAGGCAGGAGGCTGGAATATCAAATATTCAATGAAAATTAAAACAGTCTAATAAAAATAAGACACATGCAAAATTACAATCAAGATATAAATCCCCAAGTATAGAGTATTTTTATTAGATTGTTCTACTTTATTTAATTTAAAAAAAGAAATGTTGCATTTATGTTCTATTCTTAAGTTCAAAATTTTTGTTCAATTTTTTCCTGATGATGAAGGCTGTATGTCTTGGAAAGTACTGAAAATTTTTAATACACATGTTTTTCATGTCAGTTAGGTGTGATTTCTCTCCAATATAACAATCCAGTGTGAAGTTTCACGAAAATTGTTTTTGTCACAGTAAGTAATTGCTCATATTAAATAAAATTTTAATAATAAAAGCCTAAACGAAGTGTGGGTCCGGGAGGCTGCCGATTTTCTCGTTCCTCCTTTTTGTTGGCTAACAGGTCCGTGAGACCTGCCCACGTCAAGATGGCGGTTCGGATGAGTTACGCGTTACGCGTTAAGCGAGTGGAGGAAGTGAATGGGTTCGACGGTAGAGCGGCGGTGACGACATTCGAATAAAGGACATTACAACGGATAATAACAACAACAATGATTTATTTAAGCTAACAGGACACTTACAAAAGGGGCGCGCGACGGTCGCCTCTTTCTGGATTAGCGGAGGGAGAGTTTACATAAATTCGGGTCATACCTCGTGATCCGGGTCGGTCCTCGTAGTCGACACGATTCCGTTGATTTCGGGCGGTTCCCCTCGACTTTGTCCGCACGTGCACAGGCTAAAAGACAAACGTAACCGACCCCCCTTTTCTCCGTCGTCGCCCTTTTATTCTCTTGGTCACGAGTTCCAGGTTCGCCAACCCGCGTTTTTCGACTCTTGTTCCTTCTGATTCATTTTTTCTTTCTTTTGACTCATATTCCTTTTCCTTCTACTCGCGCGGAAAGGGATGTATCATTACCGGCTAAATTCCGGTGGGTTCGAATTTTCACGAAAATTGTTTTTGTCACAGTAAGTAATTGCTCATATTAAATAAAATTTTAATAATAAAAGCCTAAAAGAAGTAATTTCTGAAAAAAATTGAATAAATTATTTTATATATTTTTTATATTATTTTATTATTTTTAATTTAAGTTTTTTCAGAATTTTAATTGCCAGGAAATGTGGATAAAGTATATTAGTAGAAGTAATTTCATTGAATTATTAGAAATTGCTCTATTTTTCAAAAAGAATATTTAAGTTTAAAAAGCTGAATATTCTTTTAAGTTTTTAAATGTGGCACCATCTATTAAGATTTTATTAAAAAATAATTTGTATAATATTAATTATTATAGTAAGGCCTTACTTCTAGGGTAGGGTGTTTTTTTTTTTTTTAAATTATAAATGCCAATAACAAGTAAAATTTTCAATTGTAGAAAACCATCAGATGGCAATTACATTTAAAAATAAAATTGAAGATAAAGTCTGTTTGAGAAGAAACCACCATTTATTCACTTTCAATGTTCCTTTCTCTGTAGGCCAAGTAGCCTACAGAGAAAGGTTGGTTGTTAAAATTTCGTATTCTAGAAGTGAATAAATGGTGGTTCCTTCTTAAACAGACTTTATCTTCAATTTTATTTTTAAGTAAAATTTTCATTAAGTTTGACCCCACTCAAGTTATGATACATTAATTAACCCTTCTATCTCTCCTTTGACTTATAATCTCTAAAATGTAATAGTAGCAATGTCCCAAACACAAAAAATACTCCTGCCAAATTTCACAATTTTTTATGAGTGAGGTCCCAAGATATAATGCAAAACAGATGCAAGAACAACATTTATTATATAGCTAATACATACAACAGTTTTAAGCATTAAACTGTATATTATTGTAGTTATATTTTAATATGAAAAATTTGTCTCACATGAAAGTTAATATATGTTATCATTTTAAACTTTCTTTTATGAATTACAATATAAGAAATATAATGTATTCACTGTAATTTTGTCTTGGATAATAAAGAAACTGTTAATTGGGGCTCATGTTCTACTATAATAAATTACTTATACAGTGATACCTCAGTTTTCGTCGATAATCTGTCCTAAAACAATAGGCGAAATCCAAGGGAATTATTTCCACATGAATCAATGTAAATCCAATTAATTCATTCTAGACACTCCAAAATACATACCAAAAACACATTTTATAGAAAATTAATATAGTGTTAAATACTAAAAGCAATAAGAAATTAACATAAAAGACTAATTAGCATAAAGATAAAAGCATTAAGATTAAAGATAAGATAATTAGCATTAAGATGAAAGCAATGGAATTGTTCAGCTAGACATGCGGAGTAATGTCTTGTCTTGTAGAAGTTAGTTGGACATGAGCTTCTAGCTTATATTGCCCCGTGGTAAAATGTGACGTAATTGTCATGTAATAGTAGTTGTATGTGTTTATGATGGTCGTATCAAGGGGAATAATGCCTTCCGGGAAATACGTTTAAGGGTAACTGGCCCAAACTTGATCACACTCCATATAGCTCTGATCTAGCGACTAGTGACTACCACTTGTTCCTCCACTTGAAAAGGCATCTAGGCAGTCAGCACTACAACGATAATGTCAAAACACTGTGCTGCAGTGGTTGGCAAATCAGGCGGCAGGTTTCTATGAGGATAGAATTCAGAAGCTGGTTGTACGATATAAAAAGTGCCTTCATATTGGAGGAAATTATCTTGAAAGGTGGATTGAGGTACAGGCTTTCATGTAAGAATAAAATTATTTAAGAAATTGCAGTTGTGTTTTTTAATATCAAAATGGTACTTACTTTAAAAACACGCTTCGTAGATATAGTTTTTATTTTGTAAATAACAACTAGGGTTCTCAGATACAAGAAACAAAAACATAAAGCCAACATTAAGAATAAAGAAGAGCAATGAAATAAGCTGACCTAGCAAAAACAGTTCCAACCTGACAGGTCTAGTGAAATATGTTTTAATACAAGGGTCACATGCATTTCCCCATAGGAAAGTTGCCTAAGAAACTGATCTGCACCAAAATTTACCCAAATATGTATTAAATGAATAAAAAATTTTAGTAAAGTTTTAGATAGATATGAGGGTAATTTTAAAAAAAATTAAAACTTGCTTTCACATTTTACTTTATATCTCTAGAACAGTATTGCCAAATTGAACAATTGACCATTCAAAATACTCATACTCAGAAAACCTGTTTGAATTTTTTCAGTGTTTTTGATGGAAAAATTGTGAATGATTTTAAAAATTGCAATTATGAATCAGATTGAGTGGTTTAAGATCCCAAATGTGAGAGCAAAATTCAAAATTTTCATGGTTGATTTAGTCCAAAAACACTATAATTGAAAATTTATAGATGTTTCCAAATACTAAAAAAATTATACATAACTAAACCACTATAACAACATAAACTACAAATTTTTTTATATGCAAATAAAGTATTAAATTTTGACTGGAAAATTTATTCAAATGGATATTATAATGATCAACCATAAAAATTCTGTATTTCATTATCTCATTTGGGATCTCAAATAACTGGAATGGCAAAATCTTCAATATTTTAAATCATTCAATTTTTCTATCAAATACTCTTTTAAAAATATGAAAAAAATTCAAACAGATTTCCTATTTGAGTTTAAGTATTTTGAATGGTCAATTGTTCAATTTGGCAATGCAGCAAATACCATGAATCATATTACTGTAGTCAGAAGTTACTAAAGACAGTACATTGCTGTATACTGCACTACCATAAAATTTTTTAAGCTCATTTTCTGTAATAGTAAATTCAGCATTATAACCTTCTAAATCAATAAAACTTCCGTATAGAATTGATTAGAATAAATCAGTGTAATGTATATCCACCTTATCATTTTCATTGTAATCAGAGAAAACACTCCCATCACTTGACTTTTGTAAACTTGGACTCCCTTTGACCTTTCCCTATTAGTCCGAATAGAAAAAATTTACTGTATAAAAACAAAATGTAGAAACAGGTTTTTAATGTTTTTAAAAAAAATTCATATCAATCTGAAACTTTACCAAAATTTTTTATTCATCATAATATACATTTGAGTAAATTTTAATGCAAATCAGTTTCTTAGGCAGATTCCCAATTCAAAATACATATGGTTCCCTATCTATCATTATGTTTATTCATGAAACTTTCGTATGACTAAAGAAACCAATGACAAAAGTCATATAAGTGAGAGAGTTGTACAAAAGAGAGATTGACCAACTGGAATGAAAAATGTTAAAAATATAACTGTAACTCTTTCAGTATTGATTACCACAGTTAAAAGCATTATTTCTTTTAAATTCAAAATTAAATACAAACTTAAATCTGGCAATGTTGCTACCTACGTTGCCCAGAAATTAATGTGCATATCCAAGTTTTGCTGCAAAAGTGGGCTTGCAAGGCTGATATTTTTCTTTATGTTAAAATCTCCATAGGGCAGAAACTGGAAGTATGTGGATTTTGGGAATTTTGTCAGCCATCTGAAGGTTGCTTTATTAATTAATGCAAAACATACGATTAGGTTCCAAAAGTTAGCAAAAGTACACTATTCTATTCTGTCACTAAGAGAAATATGTTTACTAACACAATCAATAATTAACTAACAATCACAATTAAAAACATAAATGAGAGCATTTTCTTTTTACAAAGTATCACCATTATCATCATCATCATCTTATGAACTTTTTTGTTGATCCTGGTCAGAAATATCAGCAATGTCTTCATTTTCTTATTTTTATCATAAAAGAACTTTTATGGATCACAAAAAAAAATGTTATTAATCAAAAATTTGTTCTAGGGCCCTTGTTTGTTCAGTTGAGTACCGAGTGATTTTTCTCCAGAATTTGTGTTCAAATACTGAATTCTTCAAGTTAAAAACAGTTCAAGTACTGAGAATACTACTGTCTTTTGTTTTCTTCATTTTTACAAATTATTACTTACCTGTGGTTAAAAAAAAGTTTAACAACATTGTACTAAATATGAAGATTAATCCATAAAAACAGAACACTGTGACAGTCTTAAATACTAATGTCTGAAAGCAACATCAACAATACTTGATTGATAGGAAGGCTAGGACAAGAAAGAAAAAACTTGTACTATCAGTTTTCATTAAAGGCGAAAGGCACAAAATAAATTACTGACGAAAGGCACAAAATAATTAAAAATTTCAATGTGGTAAAATCTATGCAAATTTGAGACAACATGCATGCATGTTTATTTGCATTTAAAAAAATATCAAATAATGGAGTTTGCACTTAAAAATTGTGAAATTTTATATGGACGATTTCCCAAATTATCAACCCATGTTAGAATGAAACTAGAAACAGTGTTGTACAGGGGATATCCCCAATTTCTCACCATGTTGTACAAGGGATACCTGTATATCCAAAGAAGCCTTTTCTCTCAATCCAGTAAAATCTATAACTAAATATTTTGTTTATATATATTCTATAATACTAAAATTTTTAATACTATTACCAATAGATAATTAATTCCGTAATTAATTAAGTAATATCCAAAAGATTAAAAAAAATGTGAATATAATCAAAAAAGGCCATAATCAAATACAAAACTCGAAATCCTTATTTCATTTTAAGACATCGAAACAGATTTTAGATGTCTTGAAATTATTTCTATTTTTCTGTTCAATGCATCTTACTTTAAAATCTATAAATTATTTCTAAAATTACCTCACTTCAATATAAACATAAAATTATCAGTTTCAAATTTCTAGAAGTAAAACCAAAAGTTAAATATTTACCAATTTCTATAACTCAAAACTGTTTAGTAATCAGGGTCGAGAGGAAGGGAAGCTGTGGAATTTTTCCCAGGCCTCGAGAAAACTTATGGATAAAATTAATGTTATATTGTTTTTGCTAACAGAAAATAAAATCTTTTAAACTGTTTCTCTTATTAATAATGAAACATTCTATGTACTGTATTTACTTGTGTATAAGACGATCTCACATATAAGATGAGATGTGATTTTAAAGATCAAAATAAAGAAAATTAGATATATTAATACAATTCTAATTTTATTTTGTTTAATCACAAACAAAATATTATCAAATGCAAGTAAATGCACACATTGTCACACAAAAATTACTGGCATTTTAAACTTTAAGGAAAAATCTTGTAAAATTGACAACATACTTTGTTAATGTAAAGCTGGACAATCGGAAACGTTTTTGCCAATTCTTAACAGTCTAATCCACTCTACGTCGATTACACTTACGAGTTTCTCCAAATTCTGATTTCCAAATAATCATCCGTTTTCATGTGGATTAAAACTTATATTGGGACCCATTGTGATTTTGGAATTTCATTTGTTTGTTTGTTTTGTTAAGTTATGGCAATGCAACACTTGGGCGATCTGTCTCGGGAGATGCCTTCCAGGAGGTCTTAAGGGCAACTGGCTCCTATTCGGGCATTGCAGACGTAGGGAAAACCCGGAAAACTCCACCTGGCCAACCCGTCCCAGCGAGGCACAAACCCACAACCGGACTCCCAGTGTTCAGGGAACAGAACTGCTTGGCCGCTAGTAAGCCAATTTTGGAATTTCAATTTGGAATTCAATTCAAAAGCTTTGCTTTTCCTATTGCTATTTATCTTTACTCCCGACAATACACAAGGGCAATTCAAACGACTCAGATAAAACAGTTTTGTTTTTAAACACCCACGAGTGAGCATCTGGTAAAAAATGCAAAGACAGGGTCGACAAAAATTATTGCAAAAATGCAAAGAATCCTTCGCTTGCACATATAGGACGACCTAGGTTTTTGAAGTAGTGAAAAATAAATAAAAACCTCGTCTTGTACACGAGTAAATACAATATTTCACTTGTTCAAAAAAGAAAACAAGCGGCGAGAGGCCCACTCTACCCAGATTCCATACAAGCTTTTAACAGCACTGAGAATTTAATGTTTTGATTAGTATAAATATTTTTTATTTTTCTTGGATTTATTTCTCATAATAAGGTTTAACTTGTGAGAGTAATTAAATCTCAGATACGAAACTCAAGCAGTTTACTAGAACATTTTAGGATCTCAGGTGTATTTTCGAAAGGGAAAATAAAGAGTCATCAGTTGCAATTACACCAAATATCTAACAAACATTAAAATTCTTATATAACATTTACTGTAGCTGCTACCCAATAAACTATAAACAATGATGCTATGAATTTCCACAACGTTAAACTACAAATCAACAGACTTATTTATCATATGCAATGTACTTTTTCCCTTCTTTTTCTTGATTTTGATCTCGAGCGGTTCAATTTACTGTTAGAAATTATGTAAGATTGAGTTTAATAACGATAGATGCAACAAGCCGTAACTAATAAAATACGAAAAATCATTTCAAAACAGAATTATAAGATATACCTCACTATTCTCGTGAGAGAAAGTATCAAAAAATAGCAATTCAGAATCATCATCCATCTTGGAAGCTGATTTTAAAGATTCGGTAACCATTTCTAACTTTTCTTCAACAGTGCCGCCATTAATGAAAAGTTTCTCCGTTTGACGGTAGGTGACTCTTAAAAAAGTTTATAATTTTCGAGTCAGAATTGTTTTTTTTTTTTTTTAATATATTTTTCTTGTTTGTGAATGCATTGCATCTGAAAGAATATCTTAAAAAATGTTTTTATAAGTTATCATATTCCGAATGAGAGTCGGAACGATTCGGGCGGTACGACATTCCATTGTTGACTTGCTTTCCAAAATGATAAGGATTGCTCTAACTTTAAATTAGATTGCATTAATGGGATACAGCAATATAACACGTGTGCCATCTGCCAAGGGGAATGACTGCCGGGAGGACTTTCTTTGGGAAGCTAGCCCCTGTTTAGATGTTAAACACAAGGTATATAGAATTCAGGTGACCAACCGTCCTCCTTTAGGGAGGACAGTCCTTCTTTTGTAAGGTCTGTCCTCCCTCGAAAAATGTCCTCCTACATGTCCTCCTTTTCGATATCTGAATATTTTTGAAAACTAATCTGTAAATCTCCATATTCGATCGATGCAGAGCCGATCTGTGTGTGTGGATGTGTTTGTATTTGACACAACGATATGTCAAGGCAGTGTGACGAGATGCGATTACAAGACGCACACGCTCGTACAGAAGACCTCGAGAGAGGTGTGTCGCACGCAAGTGGCTTCATTTACTCCTTACAGAAACACAACACGGCACATACACATGCAGTAGAGACTATTATAGTGTATTATCATTGCAATGAATAAAATGTTTCTTTTATTTATAATATTTTTTCCTTCAATTTATTTGTGTCCTCCTTTTCATTGTAAAAAAGTTGGTCACCTTAATAGAATGTTAAACGCGTGAAGACACAACCCGGAAAACTCCATGTGGCCAGCTCGTCGGTCATGCGCGACCATATTTCAGTGTTTGGTGGTTTTATTCTCGCCATTACTGGTGAACTTTGAATAATTATATTTACGTCCTTACTACAATGAACATCACCCATGTGTTCATTTCCGATTTGGCGGTTCTTACATATGTTATAAAGTTTTAAAAACCCAAGAAGAATGTATTTTGTTTCTATCGGCGGAATAACATTTTTAAAGAATGAAATAAAATCTAAAGTTGGAGATGTCGAGCGATAATTTATAACTTCATATAGAAATACTTATCCAATTAGAATATATAGCTGGATAACGCCATCAGCCTAACGCTATTAAGCCGTTTTTTTTTCTTTTTTTTAGAAGGTCTGATAGTCCAGAGGTCAATGTGGATTCGGGATCGAATCCGAACGTGGTCGAAAAAATCCCCAGAGATTTTTAAAATCACTATTATCACAATCGTTTTAATCTAAATAAATGAGTCGCGTGTCTTACCTCACTTTTCCTTATTTCTTATAGGCCTAACGGGTAATCAAATATATATTTTTGACATTTAGAAAAATTTTTATGGAGCCAATTAGCCCATAAATTTTTCAAAATCCATAATAATACAAAATTTAAAGAATATATACAAGGTGTAACGATTTAATCCCTGGAATGTACCGTACCTTTAAAAACTATGGGCGCGTTTTTTATGCAGCGTTCGAGAAGCGCTTTACAGCTAATCCTCTGAAACCCGTTTCTAAACGGCCAACGCTGCTCGTGACGTCATTTCGCTACACTTTCGCTGTATAAAAAAAACGCGCCCTGAACATGAGGAACTACACTAGTGGCTACTGTAACCTTCAAAGTACTCATTGTGCATTTATACACTGACTTAAACAAAGTTTTCATTTCTGGAAGTAGGCCTGGAACCAGTAGCGGATTTCTGCATAGGCACACGAGACACCTGGGGCCTCATAAATCAAGGGGGACCCCAAAATTCAGCTCTCAAAATAAAAATCAGTAGTAAATTTAAAAAATGAATTAATTTTATATCCATGGATTACTAGATCTTATTTGTTTTTAACACTTTTACCTATTGAAACTTAATTCTTGTACCAATAAGTTTCAATTGTCATAATTTATTATACGACATTTGTCACTATTATATGTTGTAAAGTAAATTCAACTTTGTTAATTAAGTTGAATAAAAATGTGAAAAATAACAGAAAGATGTCAATAACTAACATGTAGCTTAAATTAGTACAAAAACTAACAAAATAATAAAAATATCAACAGAAGTGATTTTTATACATTGCATTTACGCTTAACAAAAAAAATTATTATCGGAAATCATAAAAAGTATAATGAAAATATGTAATGAACTAAATAAATTTGTAATATCACAAAAATTAGCGAAAAAATTAAAGAAAAAGACAGAAAAAGGAACATTTACCTCTAGGGTAACGTGACCTTGACATGAACAAAGCAGTCTTTTGGGAGGACTTTCTACGGAAAATTGGCCTCTAGTCAGATGAACACATGAAGAATACATAGCCAGCCCTTTGCTGAGACACTAACCCTCGACCAAGTACCAGTAATTAGTGGTTTTATTCACTGAGCCACTGGTGGGTGAGCCTTATGTTTTGTACTGATACATTATTTGTAATGCATGATTTATAACACAAATATAAAAATCGTTTAGTTATTATGACAAAAAAAATTGCAGCCCGATTATTGTGACGTTGTCACAATGTCAGGCTGCAATTTTTAATTTTAAAAATATACGGGACTTCCGGTTCGGACCGGAAGTTCATATATAGTTAACCGAGGTCTCTAACCCCTAAGCTTTCCCTTTCTGGTCTTGCTTTTTATCTATCTGACTCCGTTCTCGAGATGAAGAAAGTACAGACAGATGACAGTGGAAATTTACAGGTCTGCAATTTGAAAATTTCAGCCCAATAAAGTGCTTTTATTTTCAGTGTGGGTTAGCGTGTCTGGTTGCACAAATGATAATTTCAGTTTTGCAGTGGCGTGCCGTGACATTTGATGATAGGGAAGCTGTGTTTCTGTAAGAAGCCGACTTCCAGGGGCAATCAGTTAATTGTGCGTCAGTGATGGTCTAGGGCAGTGGTTCTTAACCTTTTTATACTCACAGCCCACCAAATATTTCATAATTTTTTGTGACCTTCATTTTTTAAAATAATAATTTATATTTGATAATTTATCTATAATAAATTGATTTTTTTATTATTGCTTTATTTTTTTATAAAATAAATGTAAATCATAACTTTATTATTTCATTTTCTATTTAAATAACATCCAAACTTCACAATTAAACATAAAAACTCATTTATTTTTAACAAAAAATAAAATAAACAATTAAAAATTCATAGAAAAAGCAAAAAATATTCGAAAATAATTTAACGAGATTTTTTGTGATTTTGTAATTCCTTGAACCCATATTTGATATAATCACGATCGTATTTTCTAATTTTAATGTTACTTAATTTTATACCCTTAGTTTAGGACTTGTGGTTTTTTTTCCGTTGCGTTTTTCACTGTATCATCGTCGGAACTTTTACTAGTATTTTCTTCAGTATATTTTCTTTTTGAAGGTCCCGGTCCGTGATTACTTACATTAAAAAAATTTTCTAATGGTCCTTTCTGTTTTTTGCTCATTTTTGTGGGTTAATTATAAATAATTAAAACTAAACACACAATATAAGAAAGAAATGCATTATTATTAGATCCAAAGCCGATGCTAAAACTAAACTAAAACACCCACAACTTGTCGTAAAGATTTTGCATAACTTTTGCAAAAATATTTAAATTTTCTAACCCTACTACTAAGCCTACTATTTTTGCATAATTATTTTTAAAATTCCAAGCATTACTAGTTTCTTAGAATTACTTTGGAATAAAAGAAGTACATACTGCAGTGTAAGTAGCATATTTGCATTTATTTCTTCTGTACTAACAAAGTTGTATGTAGGAAGAAATAAAAAAATAAAAAAATCTAAATAGGAAAACTTTATCTTTCTTATTTCACTTTTCAATACGATATTCGGTTATACATCAATTTTCTTTTTATTATATTCCGAAGGAAAGTTTGCATAATTTGGCGGCCCCCGGCAAACTTCTTATGAACCCCCAGGGGCCGCGGTCCCCTGTTAAGAATCACTGGTCTAGGGTCCATTCGTATTCATTTGTTCGATAAGCCAGTAAAAACTGTAGACTTCTCTAAAAGTATTTGTAATATCACAATTACATTCTGAATCGCTACCCACGATATAAGGGCTAAAATTAAAGATAAATTATAAAACTTACTCTGTGAAATAAAATTGCGATGGATATACATACCTGGTACAATATATTGTTCAATTGTATTAATATACTTTTTAAAAAAAATTATAATTAAAATATAGCTTTGTAAAGAAACGTACATGAAAATAACATAAAATATTCTTTACTTTTTAAATTTTAAAACAATCCACTTAGTCAAATAGCTCGATACGAGTAGCTAATGGATGGAATCAGAGACGGTCCAGGTAGGTATGTAGTGTGTGCGTGCCAAATCCCGAAGGTGCTGATACCTGTCAATGTCAAATGCCTCTTTTGTCGCATCACTAGTATATCTCAAAGGGCGCCACAGGGCTGTTGTAAATTTTAAACGTTTCTCACCATAGCTGTAAAAATCTAACTATGTTAAACTTAATAGTCATTTGTTTTCTAACTAATTCGTTTTAATACCAGGTGTACACGGAAATCAGTTTCCCACTGTACTGAGCGAGTGATTGGTTCGTTCAAGCTTTTGTTTAAGTAAAATTCTGGCTCTTTCAACAGGGTTTTATTTATGTCCCCATTCCCTGATCTCTTAATTATTTAATTACTTCTTAAGTAGAAATAAGTCGAAACCAGTTACTTTGTACTTGAATATCTGTGGTCTTGGGAAAACATTGGAAAGACAAATTTTTATGACAACGGATACTTAGATCGTAAATTTAAGGAAAATAAATTCTAGAGCTTTTTTGTGCCTTGTGCGTTTCATTCATTAAATTTGGTTGTAAATGATGCTGCCAAAGTAACAGTTAATTTTTTAACATTGTACAAGAATTGTACACGTTTTATCTGCATCCGCTTACAGATAGGACATACTAAATCGTAATATCACCGGTTTAACATTGAAATCCGTAAGTAATATAAGATGGGAGAGCAGAATAAACGCAGAATAAATATATCAAATATTTTAATGGATTTTTTAAAACTCCTGTCAACTATACAGAACTATCATAAAAACATGCCAGTAAACTTCTATCGGTTGGGTTAAGTTATAAATCTAGTCTAGGGTGAGCAACCTTTTTTATAACATTGGCCAAAATAAATTTTACGTTTTTTCCGCGGGCCGTAGTAGTTAATTGACGCTTTCTTGTGACTTGTAATTTTTTAAGTCTGCAAATTTGAAATAAATAAATAAAAAGTTAATTACTGCATTTATTTCTCTTATCGTTTTCGAAAATTACAAAGAATTGGAAAAATAACTATTAATTACTTATTTTTCCAATTTAATAATCTATTAAAGATCTCGCGGGCCGGATAGAAACTTTTCGCGAGCCGTAGCTGGCCCGCGGGCCGGGGGTTGCCCGCCGTTGATCTAGTCTGCTCATGATTCACATAATCAGGCGAGGGTGGCCGAATATCTAGCAGGTGGCTAACAGCCCACAACCGCTCCAGGATATAAAGTTGGACGCTTTACGCGTGTGTCGCTTCTACCAGCTAAACCGTGACGTTGGTGCTCTGTAAAGCGCATGTGCCAATGCCTATAATCTGGCTGATTGGAAACTGACCCGGTTTCGACATTCCTTCCGCCACTGAATTATTCGAATATACAATAGCAATCTTATCGGTTTTTTTTCACATGTAGTATAGAAATTTGTAAAAGATACATAATGCAGTTATAATAAAATATTAATTTTAATTAATTCAAAGTACGTTAAAATATGAAAATTTATATTTTATAAAACACAAGGGAAGGTCATTGGAAGGTGGAAGCGGTGCTTCCATCGCTTCCAATGACGGCACGCCACTGCAGTTTTGTGATATTTGATATAACTTAGTGCTGTTGGGAGCCTGAAAAAGTCTGAAGAAAGCTGAAAGAGCCAGAAGAAAAAGAGAGAGAAATATTGAAAATTGGAAAAAAAGATAAAACAAAAAAGAGAAGAAATTCCGGAAGAAAACATATTTCGACTTTTACTAAATGAACGTAGTAAAGTCCCTAGGGAAGCCCTGCCATAGAAAACTCTGGAATAAGACAAAATAATGCTGAACAGATATTTCATGTTTTTTGGAATAAGAGAAAGCATGGACCTAACGTAAATGATTCGATACATTAAGATGTGATCAAGAAGGCGAACGAAGTTAAAACAGTTTGTTGTAACTTGTATGGAATGGACAAATTTCAAATATTTTCTAATCTTACAAGTGCAATTACTAAGAAGGTGTTTTGCGTTTAGTAAGGCAATATCATTTACACACACGGCAGTAGATCCTAATAGTTTCTACGTAAAATAAGCTTGTACAGAACAGGAGACAAGTCAGATTGCTTCTCTATGCAAATTGGGACGTCCTACACATATGGCTTATTCATTTCAACTGGAAGTCAAATAAGACACACAGATAAATATTCCCAGGAATAAAATAGATAATGTGATGTCTCTCACGAAATGGACTCCAAGTGCATAATTATCAAGAGTTCTATTATCAAATAGAATTAGAAGAAAAGAATGATGGACGTAGAACACGAATGCAAATTAATCGAGACAGATAACAAATTTCATAATTATCTAATTAAAATACTGGTAAATGTGTTTCCAAGTAAAAATAAGCAATAAATGTATACAACAAAAAACTATTGAGTGTATTATTTTACAATACTGTGAAAAAATTGATCCACATCTTAAAAACCCATATATCTATCCCACATGTCTCCTTTTCGCCAGTCCTTCTATTACAGGAGTTTAGGTATTGAATCGATTAAACAGCATATTGATAGAGAAATGTATAATTGATGATTTCAAAATATTTTAAAATTTGCTGTAATGATAATTATGATTTATGGATTTTCTCAAACTTTGAAATTAGTTTTTCTCAAAACAAGAAAAGTGTAGGTTAGCACTATATGCCCCTCCTCCGAGGGCTTCAATTACTAATCAAATAAACTAGAAATAAATCACACAATTATATATTTGATATATTCTTAGCAAAAGGATTTATCGTTTATTTATTTAAATATTTCCCTAAAGACCCACTAGTGCCCGAGTGGAAAAAACTGAACACTGGTTTCAGTATTCAGTGAGCGCTGGTTTGTGACTCACTAACCACGTGGCAAACTGCCACGTGGAGTTTTCGAGTTTTTCTTCAAGTGTGTTCCCATAAAAAATCCTTCTGGAGACATGTTCCTTGGCTCGCAACACGAGCGATCTCCGGAAGAGATCGCTCATGTGTTTGTGTTGTCTTATTCCATCAATCCCAATTCCAATCGCCATCCTATCAAACCAATCACTGATTTTCCTAAAGCTAAAATTTCTAAATTTTGGTTAGAATAAAATATTTTTCGACTTTTTCCTTTGATTGACATAATAAACATTTAAAAAATATTAATACTATTAATAAAATTAATCTTTAAACCTAAAACGACGAAATAGTGATTTTTTACAAGGGGATTCCCCTTACTTAAAACTTAACATTACAGTTAATTTATGGCTTAATTTAACATATTAAACAATAACGAAGCATTAGATTTTAATAAAGTACAATTGATATAACCTTAATAATTAATCTTTTAATTGGTTATTATTCTATTTAACGTAAATATAAATTTTGAAATATTAATTCATGTAAATATGAATTGCTTTAGAAATTAATTTTTTAAAGTAAGCTGGTTTTTTAGTTTATACTTATTAGTATTTATTTGAACTTTACTAATGGATTTAAAAACGACTGCAAAATATTAACATAAAGCAAACGTTAAACGTAGTCCATAACTTTGTTAAAATGATAATTTAAATAGCGAAACCTCTGAACAACGGCCAATGACAGGAACATAAAAAGTGGTCGTTGTTGAGAGGTTATTTTGTATGCATTTTTTTTATTCAAATAAAAAAAGTTCGCAAAAAATGGGTGCTGCTTACAGTGGCTATCGTTGGGAAATGGCCGTTATTGGAGGTCCGACTGTATTTTTCATTAAAATATTATCTTATGCGTTATTATCAATATTTAAAACAAATTCTCTAAAAATTTAACTGGTTTTTATTGATATTTATGCTTTTACCATCGAAATAAAGTACATCATAACTTATAAGCAATTTTTCTAATATGTTTTCAGTTTGAAAATAAAAGAAAAATATATAAATTGTTTAAAAAGTAAAATAAGTTAGAATCTTTTAATTAAAGCGAATTATATTTAATGTTTTACATTATAATATAATATCATATACACTTCTATTAATATTGAGGCTAAGTCTTTATTTATTATTTAAAACTTGTATTATAATTTCTATTTAAAAATTCTATGGAATTAATAGCAACTCCAATATTATTTACTTAGAAAATATACTGAATAAAACATTTAGGGAATATTCATATAACAGAAATAGGAAAAAATAAAATAAAATACGTTATTCTATATAATTAAACGAAAATTCAATGTAGACTGCATTCAAATAGCATTTAATAAATCGTCGTCCATGTTAACTAGATCACATTATATAAGTTATAATTAGACGTTCGTACATTAAATATGATTTTAAAATATATTTACAGTTTTCAGAATGCTTGAAAAATTACTAATAAATAATTTATATATATAAATTATTTATTAGTAATTTTAAATTAGTAATAAAAATTTGAACATTTTCTAAGCATGAATACAAATGATGCATTCGTTTTATCACGATAATGTACTGTACGATAATGTTGTGTTTGTTTTTCTTTTTGTTTTTTAAGAAAGTTCATTGAACATGAACGAAAACGTTCGAAAGTAATAGAATTTGGCTGCAAGTTTACAAGGTAGTCGTAGTAAGTTGCTTAATAATGAATAATATGCAGTCTAGAACGAATTAATGTACTGTACATTCTTACATCAATTTGATATCATTCTTACGCTTTTGTAATGAAAAATTATACATAATGACGTCAGTTTGACGTGAAAGTATACATTATTCTGACAAAACGAATGTGCTAATAGGTAATAATTTTAAACTTTTATAAACAGAGAAAAGAGGAGATAGTCCTAAAAATATTAGGCAACAAATTGAAGACTAAATAAAAATAAAAATTTAATGCCTTACTTCCTTCATAACCACAAGAATACAGTTAACATTGCAGAGTCGACCTCTTCTTTGAGGCCCCCTAAAATTAATTAAAAGTTCTTCCGAAATATTTCTTTGGTTTGGTTTTTGGTCTGTTCATTATTTTCAGGAAAGTCAGCTTTATATAAAGTTTTGTACTTCGTTGTTGCAAGTTTATCATTGTTTTCTTTACGATATCAATTTATATTTTATCGCTTGATATTAAATATATTATTACTTGTAATTATTTTTATTTATTGATAAATATAAATATTGTTACATACAGCATGTTTGATGACAAATTTTCTTTCGTTTTTACATATACTATATAAAAAATTAATTATACTGTCGACAATATCAAATTTGAAGTAACTCGTTAGTTTTTTTTTATTATTTTAGGTGACATTTTTGAAATCCAAAACAAAAATATATATTATTTTGCTTGATTTATGGGATATTACATTCATCTAATTTTCATTATTTGTTATTCCTTTTTTCCTTCTCATCTGTAGTTTCATAGTTTCTGTTTTTCTTGCACAGTCCTTTCACTACCCTCCCCTGACGGCCGGATGGCCGAGCGGTCAAGGTGGCAGCCTACCGCTCTGGGGGACCCGGAATCGAGTTCGGACAGGGTAGAAAAATCCCCAGGAAGTTTTCGGGGGGTGGTCCGTCCAGATATGTCGCCCCGTCCATCACCACACGGCCGCCCCATTGTGAGCCTGGCCGAACCCATAATGGATCTGCTAAAAGAGACCCTCTTAGTGCCCACAGGGCGAAAGAGTTAAAAAAAAGAATACCCCCTCCTTTCATATAAACTTTGAAATATTTGAACATATAATTGTATTGTTATTTGTACATTTGTAATTTGTTGTTTACTGGATGGTAAAAATATGTCTTTTTCACATTAGTTATTAACTTAGTAACCCTTAAACATGAATCAGAAAAGTTTTGAATTTTTTACACTTCTTGATAAAAAAAAAAGAGTCGCTCAGTAACCTAACGTCCTTAAAGCACCTGACTAATGTTTACAGCGACAATGGTATGGTCAATGGGTGAACAAATTCAAGGAGAGAGAGCAATATTTCAGACATACCAAGAAGCGGGCTCTAGAAAGTGGACAAGCTGATTCGGGAGGCTCCTGCATCACGATATAGCACGATATAGGAACTCACCGATGCTGTGATTTTTGTTACTTTTTCCGCTTTGTGGGCACTAAGAGGGCCTTTTCTCAGATCCATCGGCCAGGCTCACAATGAGTCGTTCGGGTGGTGAGGAACGGGGTCCGACATATCCGAAACAGACAACCTCTGATAAACTTCTGAGGTTTTTTGATTGCCGGATTCGATCTACGGTCCCTCAGAGCAGTAGGTTAACGGCTTAACTGTCTTGGCTGCCAAGCTGGTTTTGTCGCCTGAGTATCTCGTTGGCGCAAATGCATAGAGAAGAACGGAGATTAGGAAAGTGGCCCAAAATGATTCCCTAAGACAAAAATTGCTGTAAAAAAGTAAAATTTGAATCATAGAGAATTAAAATTCGTTGTCGTGGAATCCTCTGGTTATACTTCAGCAGTAACCAGTAGCAGTACATTTTACTAAAAGTAATTAAGTTTTTATTTACAATAATGTTTATCTTTGCTTATCTTATCTTTAATTTAGCCCACGAGGTCAGGTAAAATGATTCCCCCCACTTAATTTCCACAGAAATGCGAAATCTTTAAAAAATGAAATAAGAAAAACAGTATATCTTTATATAGATATATAGGTCTAAGTTTATATGTTTTATGTTAAAACATTATATAAACGTAATGAAAAGATTGGATAGGTGAAGGACATATTTCTATAGAAGACATGACAAAGAAGACGTGTGCATTTTTTCAGTGTTTACTCCAATAAAACTAATGTAAGTGTTTAACAGGCAACTTTTTGATCCCGCAAAATGTAAATATAAATAAAATGCCATGGTCAATCGCAACATTAAGTTACTCTAATTATGCAGTGGTTCTCAATCTTTTTGAAGTAGGGAAACACTAAACTTTAACATTTTTTTTCCGCGGAACACTTACAATACATCAGCTTTAAAGCAGTGTGGCAAATCTTTTTGAAATAAAGCGCACTCGGTCCAGTAGATTGACATTTGCTGATTACATTTCCATACACAAATTATTTTACATTGTATTGATTTTTCTTTTGCAACAATTTTTAATTGTATATTTGATTTTTCGCGGAACACTTGAAGTAGCTTTACGGAGCACCCGTGTTCCGCGGACCACGGATTGAGAACCACGGCTCTAATATACACCCCGATTATCCGAAGTAATGTGGAACAATGATACCTCAGATAACCGAAAATTCGATAGGCTAATATCCGAGGTATCGTCGATTATTTTCACATCATTTATTATACAGATCATAATATGTATTGTACAGTAATTTTAAGAATAAAAATGTGTTTATTGTAGTTACATTTTACAGTAATATGAATTGTTTGTTGCACATTAAAGTTAAATGATAAAACATAATAATATTGTAATACATATCATCATTTTAAACTTTCTTTTCTTTTATCTTTCCATACAGGTTTGCCTCGGATGATGCGAAACCTCGGTTAATCGGGGTTCTACTGTATTATATCAAAATGCGATACAGTAAAGTGCTTCAAATCTAAGTTATTTATTAAAAATAGCTTAAATCCAAGCAAAATAATTTTAATATTCTGATACAAATTATAAAATTATTATTACAACGTATTATAAAATTCGAATCACGTTAAAACTTTAATTTTTTTAAATATTATCTACTTGATAAATGAAATTTATCAGAAAAAACTTAGTAAAAATTTATTAAGCAAAACTAATAGAAGGAGAATTTTTCGGTATAGAAAAGATCCTAATTAACAAAGTGAAATAACATTGTGCAGATTTTTGTTAAAGAATTGAAACATTATTGAAGAGAAAACACTAATAAAAAATATGTCCAAATCTTTGAAGTCTGAATGTGAAACGCACAGATGCAGAACCCACGATAGTTCTGTAGAAAAGGACCTCTTAGTGCCCACAGGGTGGACAGAATAAAAAATTCATATGTGAGTATTAATGAAATATTATCTTTGAGAATTTTTATAATGTATTACTAAAAGAATTTTTAATTTTTCAAATGAGAAAGTTTGACAAATATTGTTGAAATATTGAAATAACATTATAGTTGTTCAATTAGACTTTATTATAGATCATTAATTTCTAATTGATTATAGAATCTACAGATAGTTTATCACTTTAAAATAAAATATAAACTTGCACGATTTGTTTTGTCTCACTTATAATATTGCTCATTTAAATCTGTTAACTTTTTAAATACGGTGTTTCAAAGATATTATTCCGGATAGATTGAACGTTTTGTAGGTTTTACGATAATGGGCTCATTATGAACAATACCTATATACAGGGCCGGATTATCGAATAGGCAAAGTAGACGAATGTCTAGGGCCCGTAATTCGGAGGGTCCCGGCTTCAATGCAGAAGATTTCTCTGTTTGAAAACGAGTTAAAAATTATTTAAGAAATTCGATAGGACAGAAAAGGCTGTATTTAACAATTCCCTACTAGTAGCCATTACCTAAAAAAAAAAAAAAAAAAAGGTCTACAGCCACCCGTGCGTCAGAAGTGATGTACGCCACGAGATCTCTCGCACCATCTAGAAATATTCCTAGGGCCGCCTCTCGTGGTAGTACTGATGTATGGATAGGTATGATTTATTTTCTAAATCTAAACTTATACGTCGCGACATCGCATATTCGATATAGCGTTCAAGTTGCTCGAGTGCGAAGATATCACAATTCAATAGTGTTTTATAAAAGAGTTAAAAAGGGTGACACTACGGTGTGACCTGGGGTGACACCACGATATCCGCACCGGGTGTCACCCATGCTAGCTACGCTAATGTCACATTATATAAGATTTGTTTAGAAGCAACTTATTTAAATGGGGCCCCAATTTAAATTTTGTCTAAGGCCCGCTAGAGGCTTAATCCGGCGCTGCCTATATAAATTAGATTTAGCTTAAAATATTTGCTTCGTTTAGCTTTAATCAACATCCTAACGCTAAGTAATAGTGCGTAAACGTAAAATACTAGGTATGTAAAGATAATGATTTAAAATATGATAACTCTATGATATCTCGTGTCTATGATATAACCAGTGACATCTGAATAGCTACGCAGAGAATTTATGTAATTGTCGTAACACGAAAATATCGATTATATAATTCAGCGAAAACTTTATCGACATCTATTATCGTAGTGCTTAAAATTTTTAGATTTAAGTGAATTTTAGTTATTAGAATTTGCTTTACTAATTCTCAATAATTGATATTTATTATTTAATTAAATAATAAATATCAATTAATGAGAATTAATGTAAAAACTTTAATTTAAAAATTTTTATGTAGATATAGCACTATACGTTCATAAAATAAAGAATTAGATCCAAATCCGCGCAAAGTTTTATTGTTAACCAAGCATATTTAAATGATATTCTCTTAAGCAATAAAAATTTGATCCAAATCTTGTAGATTTTTCATGAATATTTTGAGTTAGGTCATCGTTTTTCATCAATAACAGTAGATGTATTACTGTTCAGATGCAGTGGCAATCGCAAAAACTGTAAACTAATTTATCTGTATAATGCATATTATACAGATAAATTAGGCCTTAGCCACCTACGTTCAATAAAGCCAATTCAAGTGTTTAGAATTCTATCGCACTCTTCATACAATTTCCAAGTACATTATATAACTTCACTTACTACATCTTAATAATTAACACTTATTTGAGTTAGTTACTTTCAAAAAATGGATTTATTAGGCAGGTTATAACATTTATATAAAGATATACGATATACCTCGATTTACGACGGGCCTTCGTTGCATAAATGGACCTAAGATCAGGATCTGGGTTATAAGTCCGACTTAACATGATTCAGACTTGTTGAATATTGGGCACCGGAAACATTTTAAAAGTCCTTTAAAGTTAAAAAAAAAGTAGTAGTAGTAGTGCATTGACTTTCAAGTTCATCTCTACTGTCCTGTTATAATGCCATAGTGAAAAATTTTAAAAAAAATATTAATATGCAGTATATATTATAAATTAAACTATTAAATAAAGCTAATGTCATTGTGAATATGCATGATAAATGAGTATTGACAAGCATCACGGTCATCGAGAGCTTGTATTGGGCCTTTTGCCCCCTTTTTTTAAACAAATGGAAACGTAGAATGTTTCGTTATTAAGAGAAAGCTTTTTAATACACAGTAAAACACCGATTATCCGAGAGGAAGGTGTAAATGAATGCAACAGTTTTCTTATATTGTAATTCATAAAAGAAAGTTAAGCACGGTAATATGTATTACAAAATGATATACGGTGTTTTTTTTATCATTTAACTTCAAGGTGAGACAAATCATTCATATTTAACATGTAATTACAATAATACACATTTTAATGCTTAAAACTATTGCATGTATTAGCTGTATAATAAATGATGTAGAAATCGTTGTTCTTATGAATGATTAAATTCACTAAGGTATAAAAACAGACTTAAATGTGATGTACACGTACCACATAAATCTTTTATATTCGTAATTTTTAATTCCAAATTGCTGTGGCCATCGGTATTTTCCGAGTTTTCTGTCATCCGAGGTAGCATCAATCTACACTACTAGCTACTGTATATATATTTATGTTTCATAATTTTTGATAAATATACTTCTTTTTACTAATTATTCATATATGGGTCTATACTACAATTGATTTATTATATTGTTCTTATGTTACTTTAACACCGAAACTTCTCTTCTGTATTATAAGCACCAGAAAAATTAATGTATGGAAACTTGTGATTTTATTTTAAATTTAATATAAATTCATTGGTTTAAAATTTTCCAAGACCTAATTTAGTTCATTTTATTTAAAAATTTAATTGCTTATTTTAGACAAAAATGTTTATATTCACGTGAAAGAAACTTTATTTTTTATTATTTTTCTAAAATACAGGAAATTCTCATAGACGTATATACTGTATATTCTGCATTAAAGTTAATACAGAGTAATTAATGTTGTTTATCTAACAGAAACGAATATCTAACTTGAAAGAACTGCTTGTAAGTTTTAAGTGCGAATTTTTCATTTTGAAAGAAATCCCTTGGTGTGATTTATGCATTGAGTGTCAAATTACATTCTTATCTAATGCAAATTAGTGTTTAGTTCTTTCGTTATTAATCTTATTCGCTTATTTTATTTATATAATCTCCTTGCCTATTGTTCTGTTTCACATTATCCATAAGCATTTTAAACACTACAGATCTTTATTATTGTTATTTTATTATACTAACTCAATACATGACTCATTTTACATTTTACATTAGTTAGATTTGCAGTTGCGGTTTGCCACAAGTGGGAAACCGCAACTGCACCACAACGTAGCCTCAGTTGGTAAACATCAGGATTTTGCACTAGAATAAAAAATGCAATTATTAAAATGATAAAATTTAGATTTAGATCATTATAGTTAAATAAGATTTAGCTACAGTTAATACTCTCTTCTCCAGCGGAAATAAGCAGAGCTTAGATAATTCTTATCAAGTTCAATGTCATTAAGTAATTATTGTACATAATTTTATCATCTTTTACGCTTTATAAGTTACTGCTATTTTTTCTCTTAAGCTGTGATTTACTTTAATATAGCAATCTACATTGTCTTCTCATATAGATTCATGAATATAATGAAAACACCACACAACATCTTTAAAAGTTTTGATGATAAAGTATTTTCGCTTATTGTATTTAAACTTCGTCCGTAATATGATATTCTAACACAATGAGTGGAAGTTCTAGTTTATATAAGCAGTATAAATTATGTTTCTGTTATTTGCAGTTATTTGAAGAATGATTAGAATTTTATTAGAATTATAAAATTCGTTATTTGCTGTATGTTCTACTCGTTGTGTTCGAATATCTTATAACTGACGAAGCTTAAATAAGCGAAAGTTTTTAGTATCAAAAGTTTTAACGTTGTTTTCTATGTTTTTCATTATATTACATTAGTTCACACAGGATTCTACACACCAGATTCCTGAACACGTTTGTGAATCTGTTCTGATTATTTTTAAATAACAAAGTTAATACCCGCATTTGAACCCATACTTATTGCATTATATAGCCTATTTACATATTCAATAAATCCACAAGTGATGTATTGTTTACAGACTTGAGTCAGTTTTGCAAAGAGGATATATTATTCAGTAAATCTTTGTCTTTTTCCCCTTCATAATTTCAGTTCTACTTCTGTGATGTAATAGAGTTACGTGACTCATACCTTTCGTTAGAATGCTCGCCGGTATTAATAGTGTTTTCATTTTACCAAAGCCACGTACATAACTAACATAACTATACGTAACTTAATTAATATTTTCAACTAGAGCAAATATTGCTTAAAGTAATTCTCTAAATAGAACTTTTTCAAAATAAAACTGAAGGTATATATTGTTTATCCTTGGATGTATAGTTCTACAGCATTTAGTTACTTCCTTCTAGCAAAATATTTTTTTAAAATATTTTTTTATTAGAGAAAGAAAATCTTTGTATAATTAGCAAAGCTTAGTGAAGATATAATTAGCTAAATCTATCGAGTTAAAATACTTTAACTGAACGGGGAGTCCCCGTTAATGATAATGATGTAATGATATGACGTGGAAAATGGGAGGAGAAAAATACACGTGCAATAGTAATACTCTAAAGGGAACTCCCCTGTTTTCCTATATAAATGCTCATCTTTCGCTCGTTCTTCATAAAAGCTTGCTCTATCAACAATGTAAGTCCTTCCTCTGTTCCTAGCTTTTTAAAATGTAAACATTGTTTTTATTGCTTTAGGATAAATATATATATATATATATATATATATTCTGAGTTCACTTTAATATGTTTAAGATAAAATGAAATTGTATTAAAATGAAAAATTGTTTTTTTTTTAGATCTTATTAAGTCTATTATTATTTTCATCAATGCATTTTTTATTTAATTTTGTTTTTTGGGATTAGATGGTGAGGGAAATATGCATCATAGAAGATTTTATTTATCCCAAACTTAACAACAAGGAATTTGGATATTTATTGGAATGGGAAGATGAAGAAAGTGGAATATTTCGGGTATTTTGGTCTCATAAGTCTGGACGAAAGTGGCAGGAAAAATATTTCGAAGTATTTACTGTGAGTATGATTTTAAAATAATTATTAACTTGAATCTGAAAAATATAAATTATTGGATCTATCAAAGAAATTTTTATATGAAAACATATAGTGATTTAAATATTTTCTAAAAATTAATTATTTGAAAAGTTTAATTATTGGAAAAAAATAAATAGTTTTTATTATGTATTAGCTTGTCAACTATTTAGTTCTAGTAATGCATTCCTTGCCTTGATTAGTTCTTACTTTTTATCTTATAAATAAAAATTTTATTCTTATCCAATTAAATGTATTAATTAAAATATAAATTGCTAAAGAAGTAAAATACCATATGAAACTGAAGCATAATAACAGATATTCTAAATGTTTTAAAATAAAAAAAAAACTCAAAATAATTATATTCTCTATTATTCAGTGATATAATTTAACATAAATTGAAGCAAAATCAATAAATTAAAATAATGTAAAACAACTAATATATTATTATAGTGAGAATTATTCTATTATAACAATAATAATTTTTATTTAATGTTATGAAATTTTATATTTATACATGAATTAAATTTTTATTTCAATTCATAAATATATTTCCTTTGTATATAAATTACATATATAAATTTTTTGTATGTATTTTTATTGTTATTCATATATTTTAAAAGACAAGATTAATATTAAATGTGTGACAATACACAAATTAGTATAATTTACCATAAATTTCAAAATGTTTTTACTATTATAAATAAAAAATTCTTTAGAAACACTGTATTATTGTAATATATAGTAAATTATGAAAGATATACCTCAAAAAATATGTAAAATTACAACAATCAAGCCTACTAAAATTATTAATAGGTCAGGCAGCTTGATCCCTATATAAATCCGCTTTTCATGTAAAATTTGTGGAATTATTAACTTTAAAGGTCTGAAAAAGATCAATAAGAAAAACATTCAATTTTATAAAATTATGTATAATCTAAGTTTATACATACAGTATATATAATGTTTACATTTCATATGAGTTCAAATAGTCATTTAAGTATAAATTATTTTCTATTATTACTCCTACACATAAATACTTTTTAATCAGTTTAAATGTTTTTGAATTACTTTTGATGCAAGTAGCCAATAAATTTATTCATTAATAATAAATGAATTCATTTACTTCTATATAAATATGGAAAAATTATTTTTTGGTTATATTAAATTACAATAAAAATTTTTTATGAAAAGAACTTTTTAATGAACTAATGATTCATGTTATGCAAGTGTTAATATCAGAAATTATAGTAGGAATACTAACACTAGAATTAAAAATACTCATAATTCTCTTGTTATATTGTTTTTAAATGTTTGAATATACAACACTTTACTGTAAAATAATATCTAATTGAAATTATATGTAACATATCTACTGGTGAATACTTCATGTTCATTTTTTCTTTATTAAAACTGCAGTTTTATTTTTCTATATTGTAATAAATTACAACAGATTTAACACTAATATATTTTGTAAAAGAAACTTAACATGATTATTTAAATTTCAACTAGTATATTAACAAAACCTTGATGAATTTTATAATAAAATAATGTTGTTATTTTTATTAAAATTATGTATTTTGATTAATATTTCAGGCATGGGATAAGATGAAAGGTCGTAAAAATCATGGAGGATCAGGATATTTCACAGAAGCAAAAGGAAGATTTCGTTCTGCTCTGACAAGATTAAAAAGCAAAATTGAAACACTGCCTCGGAACAATCATTATCGGAGGTATCAGTTAAAGATGTTTCAAAGTAAGTTATTTAAAATCTTAAATTTTATTATACATATAACAAAAAATATTAATTCTAATCTAATTTGAAATAATTGAAACAAACACCTTAATAAACTCCAGTAGTATTTTAAATGAAAACAAAAACATTTTCGATTCAAACTGATGGATCTGTATTATTTGCTTAAGTTTGCTCTGCTTATTCAAACCTGGGATCAATGATTACCTATAAATGTCATATAAATATATTGTATATATATTATATAGAAATTGAATTGAATGATAAAAATTATTGCTATTGAACTCTTTTAACAAAAACCTAATCATTAAAATAATAACAACTTTAAATAAATTCTTTAAATATGACAAATACAAAGTTATTCCAGTGTGATCCAATAAAGAAGACTTTTGTTATATCTAATCATTTTTATACTTGAAATGATGTACTAAATAAAAACAGTAAATGAATGTTCTAATTAATTACATTATTTATACATAATTATTTTTTATTGCTTTTTATATCAACTATGTGTGAATTTTCACTAAAAAATAACTAGATTAAATATGTAAATAAAAAGAATATATGTATTAAAGAACTGAATGGCTTCTAGTTAGAGGGGACCATTGGCAGTGAGCCACCCCTCAAAATTTTGATCCACTCCTGTCCATTGTTCCAAATGACAAACATATTTGTATGTGTATATTTATCTAAAAATTATTTTTTTTTTAAATTGATTTTTAGCATTTACATTTTGAATATTTTTGTACTGTTTTGTTTGTACATTATTTAATAGTGTTATATTTTGAAAATTTTCTGAGGGTGAGCCCCTGGACCGTTTTCACTGAATTTGTCTTAGATTTCAGAGGATTAATATTATTGTAAATGCATTTATAAATATTTTTATGTACTTCATATAAATAACTTCTGCAGTATGTAAAGTTATAAATATGTTCTGATCCACAATTTCTTCATAATAATCATTTTCCTAGAATTGTTAATTCAATCCTTTAATATAATAAAATTTATGTGCATATATAAGTTTTATTATATTATAAACTTGTATGTATATATATATATATATATATAAAATCTACAATTTAAACCAGTGATTTCCAAAATTTTTTGAGCCACCACCCTTGGTTCCCTAAACTTATACCCAATGCTCCTAACTATTTTTCCTTGTGAGAAAAGCTTGGAAATATTCTTAGCAAAACTTTTCTATAAACTTCACACTTTGTGTCCTTACTGTAAATTGTTCTCCATATATGAAAACCATTAAATGAAATGTTTTTTCTTACCTATTTTATGGATAAAAGGGACTGTTCAGTTAGAACCCTGATGCCGGTGTCCCCTAGGTTTACTTAACCTAACCTAACCCACTTTGGAGAACCACTAGTTTAAATTAACAATTCATCTATTGTAATTTCAAAGAATTAAGAAGTTTATAGTACTGTAATATTTATTTATATTTCTAAATATAACTTAGTTACAAATGATATGAAATTATAAATAAATTGTTTTATTTTTATGATGCAAAATTTTTTATTTTTCTTTTATTTTCATTAGGAGATGGACCAGTTTCTGCAATTGGAAAAAAATATAATGGAATTAATTTGTATTTAAAAGAAAAACAGTTATTAACATTTCAAACAAGAAGTGATGAAACAGTATTACCTACACCTACATGTGACTCAAAATTATTGAATGATGACTTCTACACACCTCAAATAAAAAGTGAAGTAGTCAATTATGATATACTAAATGATCAGATTTTGAATTCATATGCATCAAACAGTTATAATAGTTTTCAACCAAGTATGATTTGTTCTTCATCATCAATGTTGTATGGTGAAACAGAAACCTTGGATCAAAACAGTTTTTTTACTAACAGTATTCCTCAGAAAAACTGTTTTACAGTTTCAATGAATTCAAACAATATTTCAACAGAAAGTGCAAATAATTATAACACAGTGAACTATGAATATACTTATGATGAGAGGAAGGAATATGGATTAAATTCAATATATGATGATAATTTAATTCCACCAATAAAAGTAAGTAATTTAGTATTACTTGTATAATTTCTGCATTAATAGGATTAAATGATAATTTTTATGAAATAAACTGAATTAAATCCATAATTGATATTCAATTTTTTAAAATGAATATGATTTAATAAACTTACATGCAACATGCTATATTAAAATGTGAAAATACTGTTTTGTCTTATAGTTGAGTCTTAGAAATTCAGATAATCTAGAAGTCAAGTGCTCACTTTAGCTATAATATAGCTTATGTCAGAAATTTGATATTAAAAATATTTATAATTTATTCTAGAAATTAAAACAAATGAATAAATTTTGCAAATAATCTTTAAATAAATTATTTAAAATTATCCTATGACACAATTGTAATAATGGAAAAAATGAACATTGCTAATCATTTTTAATAATTTATTTAACTTTCTGGTAACTCTATCTAAAATGTTTGAACGTTTGAATATAAAATCAGGGAGCTTTTATATTATAAATAATTTTATATTAGCAATAAATAATCTTTCTTTCTGTATGAAACTTTCAATACACATATGAAATAATATATATTGTTGTGTAAACTGAATTATGAATACAGAATTCATCTGGCTTAAAAATGATATATTATTTGAAATTATTAAACATTTATATATTTATTTGATAATTTCAAAAAGTAAATTTATTATATAATATATTGCATTTAATAAATAAATTTATCTCTATAGTTTCAGCAATATGCAGAAAGTAAAACTACTTTCTACATCTTGAAGTACAGTGCATTTAATAGATGAAAATAAATATTTTAATATCACTGACATAACTGGGCTCCCCTTTACCTTCGAATAAATAAAGTAAGAACCAAATTAGTACAGGAAAAAGATTTGAATGTGACAAATGCATTTAGTTATGTATATACAATAACTAAGAGTTTACTCTTTATCTACACTGCCAGTGGATATTTCATACTGGTACAGCATTGAATGTAGATTTATACGTTTAATTTGAGCATCCCTAATATTAGTTCTAGTTACACTACTGTTTAATATTATCCCTTATCATGAGAAGTCCTCGATTGTTCAATTTGTCAAAAATGCTTCATCCAGAATAAACATAATAACAATTTCTCTGATCAAATTGTTATATTTTATATTTGATGAAATAATGCAATAAAAAATGATTATGATTATTTGTTATTGCATTACATCAATATAAAATATATTTGAAAGTCATAAATAAACTTAAAAAAATGTAACCTGATGTAAAATTTAACAAATTTTTCGATAAACCCATTATTATATTTTATAATGCATTTATACAGTTAAATGTTAAATATTTTTAAAATAAAATTATTTCACAAAATATCTATATATTTCAAGTTTAATAAATATTTTATTTATTTTTAGGTAGAACAAATTTGTTTTAATACAGATGATTATATGAAAACAGTAAATTCTGGAGAAAATGGTAATTATTTATTTAAAATCAAATAAAATTGTTTAAAATTTTTCATTTAGATATTAATTATTACCAAAATAAATTTTTGTGCTATATTTAATATATATTGCACTGTACATGTATGTTTCACAGTCAATATATTAATATTTAGAATGTTTTCCAAAAACATATAATTAATAATTATTGCTTAAATCAATAACTTTCAAAACATTTCAAATATACTCATTGAATTAATATCTCCTACAAACATTAATTTGCAATTTAAAATGTTATAATTTCTTTTAACAGAACAAAAATTAAAAATAATAATGGTTTTTTTTAAGTTAGTTAAAATATAAAACTACCATCAATATTATTTATAAAAGTTTAGTTTATGAAAATGACAGTGCTATAAAATCATACCTTCCTATATGGCATATGATATTTGTAATATCTGATATTTAATATGACAATACAAAATTTTCATCTTGTCTTAAATAAGAATCTAATCTTATATAACAGAAAAAGATTATTATAATATAAAATTTAATAAATGTTTACTAAGTTTAAATTAGCTTATATCTTTATTAAGATAAGAATATATTTATAATAAATATTCAACTGATACAAAAAAGATAAATAAATTCAGGCAGTTTAAACATTATTTTTTTAATATTAAAATTGTCATCTATTAATTGAGATTATAAAATTAAAAAAACACTTATTTTAAGAAACTCTTCTGCTTACATCATTTGAAAATAAAATAGAATTTATGAATATTTCTTCTTTGTTATTTGTATGCTATTTAAACTATGTTAGTTAAAGATGATCAAATTATGACTGAAAATGTTTCTTAAAAAACTTCAGGTAGCCAAAAATTTTTTCATGAATATATCTATTTATTGATTATGTGATTTATGTCAGTTTGGTGTCACATTTTCTAGATTTTTGTTCTTAATTTCATTCTTTCATAAAAATAGCCTAAATTAAAATGTATAATTGGGATAACACTGTCATGAGTTTGTAACAATTCACTGTATTTCTGATTTATCTGTTGATTTATCTACATAAATTTACAAATTAGCTTTGAAGACTAATGTACTAAATTTTATCAAAAATTTATCTACAGTATATCTATCTATTTTATTTAAATTTATGTAATATAATTATAATTATGATTATTTCTAAATGTGTTTTTTTTTTTTTACTGGTATTACAGATTTTGAAAACTTCACAGAAAATGAGAACCTTATGAACTGGAGTAACGAATTTTTAAGAATTTAAAAAATTCACTACCATTTAACTAAAATTTGAAAGAGAAAAATAAAAACAGCAAAATAGTTACAAACTCTGTGAATTTTCCAAATAAAATACTTGCTCAATTATGTTGAATTTTTAAATATCCATTATTTTAATTACCTTCTTATTGTTTGTAAAGTTTTAATTGTACCAAAGTAATAAATGTGTAATAACTAATTGCATAATTTTACATGCAAAATTACTTCATTCCATATTTTTAATATTTAGTTTTTAAATACTGTAAAACAATCAAATTTAATTGTTACAAATGCAATAATATTTTTATGTTATATATGTTGTGTTTTGTAAATTATGAAATATTATCAGTATTATAACTTTATCATCAGTTTTCATTTGTGCTAAATAACATTGTATTTTGTTCGTTTAATTATCATCATGATGTTTTTGTAATTGCATAAGTTGTCAAATGCATTGTCTCAACTAACGAGACTTGCGACATTTTATCAACTTGTTAAGAACGAATTGCAATAAAAATATTGTACTTCCGATATATCATTGAAATTTATCATCGCCTTTCTTACTTATTTTTATGAAATATGTGCACCTTCGCCGTTCGAAAATGAGAAATTTTTACGCAGTGGAACAACAATCAGCATGTCGTCATATTTGTTACTTTTCAAATTATCAATAGCGATAACACAGTATAGATGAGGATAATTTAAAGAACCTGGCTGTTTTCTTCTATAGTTTGTCGTTTTCATATGTTGAACGCGCATTTATTTGAGAAAGTTCAATGCTAACATTAGTTAGATAATAAATCTCGCTTGATATATAGGCATTACAAAATTTTATTGCACTGCGTTCTTAACAAGTGAAACTAAACCCTTTGTAAAACTATTTACAATAAATATTTATGCATTATGTCTAACTTTTTGAGTGTTTTTTTTATTGGAATAAAGTTAAATAAATAACTAACGATACAACTAGGACATGATTGATTGAATAAAGCAACGCAACACGAGGGCGATCTGCCACTCGGAAAAAACTTCTATGGGAAACTGACCCCTTATTTATTTGTTAAGCTGACGAACGTGCTTGGCACACAAGTTTATGGAGAGAGCGAACACTAGTTAACATTTTCCACTCGCAACCAATCACATGATGGATGTCACTATTCGCTATTCATATAATTGCGCTATTATCTGAGACGTTCGCTGATTGGTTGTTTGTGGCAACTAGTAGTGTTTTCTAAACTTTCGGAAAATTATTGTTGGCCACTTTCTTGGAAGATTGCAGCGGCTTTTACTCTGGAGTCCGTAGAAAGTTTTCAGGGGTTCGTGAGCTTGGAAGGGTAAAAATCAACTTTTTTCTTATATTTATAGACGTATTGTATTCTTAATTAATGTCTTAAGAAAGAGGCACATTGCCACATACATTATTATATCATGTACTGGCATCTTCTTATTTTAATAAACGTATTTCTACATAACGAGTTTCTTTTGTAAATTCGTTTTATGTATTTAAACAGGGGGCCAAGGGGCCCTGGCTCCCTCCAAAGAAAAAAAAAATCAGTAGAAAATCTTTTCGTAATTAAAATCCATTTTTTAAATTTATATTCTGTGGTGTCTTCTATTTCTATGCTACTTATGAAATAGCGGTCACATAAAGTGGCAATTATATTGAATTCGCATTAAAAATTTTTTATCCGTTCAACTCGGCCCCCAAGAGTAAATCTTGAGTGCGCCACTGCATTTAAAAATATTCAGAAAAGGGATCCATGACCGTCACTTGACTGGGAAAAGGGTCCATGGAACAAAAAAAGGTTAAAAATATCCAGCAACGAGTTACTTAACTTTTCCGGCAATATTTGGATTTTGGAAAATTTTCTAGTTTGTTTTCCTTTTATCTTTGGAAGATGCCAAAGTCTCTTAGCCTCCCTCTGGGTGCGCCAATGTACGGTTCGTATGAATGTGGAGATACGATTTTGTTCACTATCTTTGAGGCTTAATAACTTCTGTGCTTTTTGTCGAAATTTTCTGAAATTTTGCAGGGAAGTTCCTGTATTGAGGAATTGGTGATATTAAATTTTGATGGTTAAAGGTCCACGGAGTGGGAAGATAAAGGTCGTGTCATATCTTGAGTAGGGTCTGACTTAATGACGATTTTACTCGTTATTAGCATTTACAATTTTTTTATAAATATCATCCCTACCTTCAAAATTAAGATTTTTTTTCCATTTTATAATAATTAAAAATATAAAAAGTTCTTTTGAATAAAATATCGTAACAGATGGCGCCACCAAATGTTGCCGGGAAAGTTAAGCAACTTGTTGCGGATTTTTAAAATTCTTATCCAAATATCATAAACATGATACAGTTTAACATTGCAAAATTTAAAATATACATAGTGGGCTGCAATTTTCAAACTAGACCTGTATTTCTCACTGCTGTCCGTCCTTCGCTATTCCTGAAAACAGAGTTAGATAGATGAAAATCGAGACCGGATATGAAAATCTTAGAAGCGGGAGGCCCGATTAACATTATATGAATTTCCGGGTTGGACCGGAAGTCATGTGATTTCAACTCTTAATTTTTATTTAAATTAAAATATGATTAAAATTCAGCCTAGAATTGTGACGATGTCATAATGAGTAACAGCCGGAAAAGTAAAATCAGCATAAAACGGTTCTTCATGAAGCGTGGATCAACATTCCACAAGATCCTTGTTGTGCCTACGTCACATCGATGCCTAGACGCGTTGAAAATGTATACGCTACAAAGGGAGGACCGACGAAGTGGTAATTGTACGCGAATGCTGTGTGCACGTAAATTTATTACCTCCTACTTTTCGGGAGAGTAATGATTTCAGGCATATATGGAGACACCTGTTACAGTGGTTGAGCCAATGTTTTTGTAAACCATAGCTCATGTAGAGTACGTTATTGATTAAACAATTTTCGTATCAAATGCAAACGAGTGTAGTTTTCTTACCATTTATAACAACCACGATTGGGGTACTCCGGGAAAAGTAATCTATATAAATAAAAATGTAAATGTTCGTTTGTTCAAAATCTTAAATCTCGGAAAGTTCTTAACCGATTGCTTTGAAATTTTGACACAACGTTGCATTCGAATACGCGCGTTTTTATATTATGTAGATGTAGAAATTCCCACCCTGCGGGGGAGAGGGACAAAATTAATGCTTACCGTGAAGAATTGGTCTTCTATTATTCTATTTTAGATGCGTTTTTTTTGCGTTTTTGATTGCGTTTTAATAGGGTACGTCAAGAGAATGTACACTAAGAAGAGATTTTTCGAAATTCTCCCCCCCCCCGCGGGAGAGAGGGACAGGATTAAGGCTGACAGCGAAGAACTCGGCTTCTATTATACTATTTTAGATGCGGTTTTTTGCGTTTTAATAGGGTACGTCAAGAAAATGTACACTAAGAAGGGATTTTTCGAAATTCTCCCCCCGCGGGGAGTGTTATACATTTATCATAGACACATTTTAAGCCACAGCAACGCATGGTCAGGTACAGCTAGTATATGAATATAAAATATAATAAAAATAATAGGACTTCATGGAAACTCATTCGTAATATTACGACAAACGTAATTCGATATTGTTATGAAAAGACAATATTATAAATACATGATTAGATTTTTGAAATGTTATATTTTAATTTTAGGTTGTCTGACATTTCTTATCAATAGTCAAATATCATGCAGTCACTAGGGAAATCAAAAGGAAAAAACATCAAAGCAAACCGATAATAAATTACATTTGAAACTTTATACTGTATATACATATGTGATATGCTGTTTTACATACAATATTATGCATAGAGACACGACCGATACACTGATACAGTAAAGCATTGATATTTTCTTCTTATACCGAATAAAATTTTACTCGCTACTTCTGTTTTGATATTTTTATTCATGTCGGTAATTAAGAGCGAGTATCGCATCATTTGTTTTTTGTTTTGATTTTCTTGGAAGGTTTTCTTAAAAAGACGTTTTGAAGAGTAATATTATTAAAGAGTTATATTATTCTGATCGCTTTTTGTCCGTCGTCTTGTTTTGTAGGCCTACATTTTATGCTAGCTCACTTTTCCCAAAGACTGATCAATGTTCCGTGTTTAATCCAATGTATTAAGATTGGGAAAAGTGTGCAAGCACAAAACATACAAAAAAAGTAAAAATTGTTTACTAATGTATTAATTAATTTATTTATTATATTTTTGTTTTTTCAATGATAAAAATTATCAAAACAATTTTTGATGATATCTTATCAAAAACTTTTTTGTATTTTGCACAGACGTTGAATAATTTCCGTCATAATATTCGCTTATCAATTATCTAATCAAAAATTCTTTGTTTTACTTCTGAGAATTATATGTGTTTTTTACTGATAATTTTGTTCTTTCTCGGAATTCTCTACAATTTTGTTTTATTTCATTTATTTAAGATAAACTTCAATAAATTTGAATAATCTATATAATTTTTTTGAATACTTTTATAATATATTCAGAATAGAGAAAGAGGCTCGAAGTCTCAAAATGCAATTTCTTAATGAGCATTTTCAAAAATAAAATAACATTTTGCTATATTTCTACAGTTAGTATTTATTAACGTAGTAGATAGTAGATCAAGAGCTAACAATAGATAAGAATAGATATAGATTATTTATTTCTTGGAATAGCCGAGGTAAAATAGAATATTATAAATAAGTTTATCTGTTTTTAAATTTGATTTTGTTAGCAAATTTCTTGACAAAATTAGCCGGTAACAAAAGGTTCATTAATTAAACAGTAAATGGACGTTTGAAATGTAATTTCAGCATACTATTGAATAGCTTGAATATTACAATCTATCAGATTTGTACCACATAAGAAAACTCATTGTTGAACGAGGTGTAGAATAATTCTAAGATATAATTAGGTCTTATATGTTAAATTATCAGAAATTACGCTCATTGTCAAAAGTAGTTACCAAATAGAATTGCGCAATTACTGCATCTTTTATGTCTTAGACACTGTAGGTGTGTACATGATTACATTTGGGGGATCCTATTGCACGACAGCTAATGACACCAGAGTGAATTAAAATCGTTACCCAAATAGCACTTTCAATTCACTCTGCATTTGAAAAGGTTTGCAGAGGTTCACTGTGTTCAGAATTTTTAGTGCACCTGTTGTTTGGAGATCTTCGAATGCTAGGCATACCTTTGCAAAGACATTACGCACAGCTAACGGAGTTTGAGAAAGGCTGCATCATTGAGATGAAAGCAGGATGTTGTTTCACCGAACTGCATGCCATCTGGGCCATTCTGACTGATCAGGCGATGTTGGGAATAGTGTATACCAGGGGTAGCCAACTTTTGTGTACATAAGATCTACTTTTTATCTTAAAAATGTGTCGCGATCGACTTGTGGTAGGCATAGTCTAAGTGGCGAGGGGGGTGTGAAATACATACTATGTTTATACACTGTGCTTCAGTACGAGGTGCACTCCCGCGAGCACTCCATAAAGAAAATAAATTTCTAGACCCAACTTTTGATATTTGCAGTTACGAGTTCATTCCATACAGGCGGCACCTAAAAAAATCGATTTTTCACACTTTCAAGATAGATTTTTATTAACTTAAAATATAATTTAATTTTTTTTTAATCAATTACAATGTATAAATTGTGGTACTATTGGTTCGTAAACTTGAAAAACTTGTTATAAAACTGCACAGTACGGCTGATAATTTGATTATAAAATTTTACTTTCGCGATTTTTTTTGGGCGAGGAAAATTTATCATGGAAGAATGATATAAGATTTTTAGACTTATTTTTTGCTAATTTATCAATAGCTCGCGGGAGTGTTCTTTGTACTGAAACACCCTGTATATCTACCTACGTAAAAAACAACGTAATTATTTAACGGGCCAAAAAACTCACGTCCAGGGGAATTAAAACAACATGAGTAATTATTAACAATATTTATTAATTCAAATTAGCTACTGATGAAGACAGATTTAGAATTTATTTTATTTCGTTACGTTAATGGGAGGACTGAGTTTGCACGTCTCTTACCAAGGAAACATAATTAGGTGTATATCCTGACAAAGATAATAATAATGATTCTTCAGTATGGGACTCAGTCGGGACAGAATGTTTAGTCTTCGTTAACTTTAAGTATGAAAATGCCAATTCACACAGGTATGTAGTTCCGAAACAGGAATAAATGTATTTGCTACATTTGGTGATACTGGGATATTTTTCTCAATTGACGTATTTCCAAAAATACAAAAATATAGAGGTCTGTTGCCAATAACGCTCACTTATCGAGTAAATAGATAGGTAAGAAAAGCCATAATTTAATTTAAAACATAAAGAACAGGTACTTACATTTTAAACAAATGAAAAATTGAAACTCAACGTTGTCACCGTGGATAAATAATATTGATTAATAATAATAATATTGTTAATACTAAAGAAAAGAAGCTACCGCATGACAGTATCAAATATTCAAGCTAAATGGCTGTGTTTTCTACGAGTCCAGTCATAACTGCATGCATATTGTTGCTTTTGCGCGTTACGTTTACAAGTTGCGTTCAGTTACAAGTGTAACACATTAAGTCAAAGACATCGCGAGCGATCGATCAAAATTGGCATCGCGATCGACCGGTCGATCGCGATCGACTTGTTGGCCACCCCTGGTGTATACGATAGACTCGCTGCAGCTTCCTAGCAACCTACACATGAAAGAATTTATTTTACTTTTATTTCTTGGCACTCTATATCATCACCCTCATAAAACATTATCCTACGCCACTGCACTACTCCACAGTGCTGACGTGATGGTCTGGGAGCCATCTTATATGCAGGGCTGGATTTACATAGGGACATTTGGGGCCGGTGCCCAGGGCCCCCACAAAACTATGTTTAAACATAATTTTTTTTTCCTATTACTGCGACAGCCTAGTGTGGTCTAATCATGAGGGCTACAGGCAAAGAAAACCAAACCCGGGTAAAACCTATGAAACATCGGAAAATTTCGGGAAAAAAATTTTACATGGGTATTTTTCAATTAAATTAAAATAATTAGTTTTACACAATAAAATATACGTATGTTCACAATAACCTTATTTTTAAATGAAATTTACAACTTCCTAGTTAAAATCTACTTGAAAGTACAGTATTTTGTGTAAATTTTCTAAATCATCAGATTTGCCTACTCTTAAAGGGGGGCCCCACCGAATTTGTGCCCAGGGCCCCTGGATTGGTAAATCCGGCCCTGCTTATATGACCACTGGTCAGCCCTATTGATTGACGGCATTATAGCTGAGCGTTCAAGAAATCCTGTGCTCTCCTGTATTGCCTCCCTCCTTTCATGACAAGCCTGCAAACAGCAATTTTCAAGCAAGATAATATTCGACCGCACAGCCAGTTTTTCAGGAATGTCGCCGTTAAATTAAGCAAGACGGACACGATACGATTTTGCTGCCCAACGTGGTCTATTGGTCGGTTTTGACGTCAAAATAAGTTTTTCCAACAAGTTGGCCAGCTTTGATTTACCGAAAGTTTGAAAAACACAACTTGTTGACAGCAACAACCAATTTCCACCAATTTATGAGTAGTGAGCAAGATAGCGAGTACCGAAGATGGCGAGAAGCAAGTAAGCATATAATTTTTAAGTAAGTATGATCAAGTTTTATCGAGATAAGAGTATTCTTATTCAATATACCGAATATAGCCTAATAGTACGGATAGCATGTGAATAAAGTTTATTGTTAATTTTTGTATAACTAACAATTTGTTAATTTTGTTTATTGTATATTGTTAATTTTGTTTATTGTATAACTAACAATTTGTTAATTTTGTTTACTAGCGGATAGCATGTGAATAAAGTTTATTGTTAACTTTCGTATAAATACCAGTTATAAATGAAAATATTTCTTACCACATACTGTAATTCTGGAGGAAAATATTGTTTGTTCACACTCCCCACAGCATTGTCGGGCAACAAACCCGTCCACCAACCATAGCCGGCCAGAAAAAGCACGTAGTGTTCGCCCTGCTTAACATTTTCACATTTCATTGAACTATTCGATCTCCACATTCGACATCCATCGAGCATTTGTGGAGCAACATGGATTGGATTAAATTAAATTAATTAAATAAGGTAACACAACATATTGGCGATTTGCCAAACGGAAATTCTCTGAAGGACTCTGAGAAACTGATCCCTGTTTAGATATTTAAAAAAAAAAAAAAAAACGATGAAAACACGGCAAACTCCAGCAACCAGCCCGTTGATCAGACGCGAACTTACGACTAACTAGTGTTTAGTGGCTTTATCCACTTTGCCACTTGTGGACGGGGACAATATGGAACGTCAGCTTTATCCATCTGAGAAAGTAAGGATCTGAAGCGAAAGTTGCAGCTATGTTTGTATAGAAGAGACATTTTTTAAAAGTCAAAATGGAGAACGTTTTCCATGTGATATCCAAAAACAACTGTTTATTTTTTGGATACAATCTGGCAGCCTCACTCCCAGTCGAACAACTGTTATCAACACCTTTCTAATGAGCAAAATTATTTACCACTTTTATTGCAAAAAATTCAAGAAAAGCTAAATTCACAATATGGAAACTATACCAATCAGATTCTTCCAGGAGACATACAGTAACTTGAGTCACCCGTGTTGCACTTCAAAACAATAAATTTAATGAGTGTTAGAGAATCAATATCGATATTTTTTAAACTTACAAATAGTAATTGTTATAAATAATCTAAAAAATAGTAAATATCCGATAAAACGAACATTCTGAAGTACTTCCTTGGTCGTATAGTCTGGGAGATAAATAAACCAACATAAATCTATCAATGGATACCAAAACACCCAAAAATTGTTAAAAATAAGAAGCATTATTTAAAACATATCGGAACATCGAATCAAGAAACACACACACGCGCGCACACACACACACACACAACCTCCCCACATATACATGTAAAAAAAGACAAAGAAATAAAACATTTGATAGAAAACAATAATTGGAAGAATTCGTAATAAAAAAATCCTATAGAGCAACAGGAAACAGCATAGAAACTCGTCCTAGAAGCGTTTCCACTGTACAAAATTCAAATGAAAACAATAAACAATAAATGCAATAATGCTAAAACTATCCATCACATTTATGAATGTAAAAATGACTTTATTCAGTGGAATGGATTAAAAACTGTTCAGAACGTTTATTATCTGGGAAAGTATATAACTTCACATAGAATACATATCTACCGCTTCACGGTAACAGAAAAAAAAAAAAAAAAAAAAAATGGCTAAACGAATATTACGGATTTGCAGATGTAGAGAACTTTATTACAGAAAGCAAGCCCCCACGAGAGTAACTAAATCAGAATTTCTGGAGCACTAGAACAAATATAAGTGCAGAACTCACCGATAGTGAATTCAATAAATATATAAAAACAAAAAATGTAATATGGTAAATAGAACAGGGAGTTGCGTATTTAGATTAATGTTGACAACTCAAATTTTATTAGAACAAAGTGAAATTTAAAACTAACTTTTAATTACAGTATTATAATTTTTTTATTCCAGTTTTTTAACATTACAGAAAATGACAAATATTGCTAAAATAGTTCACCTTACTGGGTATTTCACCTTATTAAAAGGTACAGTTTATTGAGAACTGATTGTAATGTAAAATCCTACTAAATATAGTTTTAATCATTTAAAAATTACTGAATTGAAAATATTAGTATACATTGTGTAGTAAGAGCTAGATTTTATTGTAATTCGGCTATTTTCAGCTGAACCGAACGAAATTGTACATGTATGAATGTAACGGTGATATAACTCATATAAATAAGTGATTACAAAATGAAAAGCAAAAGGATCATTTATTGCAGGAAAAGCTACGAATGAATGAAGGTTCTAGTATCCTGATGGGCCACCTCTAGCATGTATACACGATTTGATACAGGCGGACATGTAGGCATATAGGTGACATATGGTGTCCTGTAGCATCTTAGTCCACAGTTGCTGCAAAGGTCTTCTAGTTCGGCCAAAATCCCAGACATGTTCGATTGGTGACAAATCAGGAAACCAAGCAGGCCAGGGAATTGTAGAAATATGGCGGAAACAATCCTGTGACATTCTTGCTGTGTGTGGTCGAGCATTGTTTTGTTGGAAAATGGCTCTTGGGAACCCTGCCAAGAGAGGAAATACATGTGGCTGCAGGATGTCACTAACATACCACTGAGCGGTCATGATAACATACCGCTTGGATCGCTACTAAAGGCTGTCGTATGTGATGGCATCTCAGACCATCACACCAGCTGAAGAAGTGGTGTGTTCGGTGGAGTGCCGTCCTTGGAAGCGGTGGAAGCGCCGCTTCTCTTGTATTTTCTAAAATATAAATTTTCATATTTTAAAGTAGTTTGAATTAATTAAAATTAATATTTTATTATAATTGCATTATGTATCTTATTACAAATTTCTATACTACATGTGAAATAAACGATAAGATTGCTATTGTATATTCGAATATCAGAGGCGGAATAGAAGCGCTGTATTGTCGAAACCGGGTCAGCTTCCAAGCAGCCAGATTATATGCATTCGTGCATGCGCTTTACAGAGCACCAACTTCACACGGTTTAGCTGGTGGAAGCTACACACCTATAACGCTTCCAATGTTTCTATCCAGGACCAGTTCTGGGCTGTTAGCCGCCTGCCTGCTAGATATTCGGTCGTCCTCACCCGATTATGTGAATCATGAGTAGACTAGATTTATAACTTAACCCAACTGATAGGGGTTTACTGGTATGTTTTTATGATAGTGCTGTGTAGTTGACAGGAGTTTAAAAAAAATCCATTAAAATATTTGATATATTTATTCTGCTCTCTCATCTTATATTATTTATGGATTTTAATGTTAAACCAGTGATATTACGATTTAGTATGTCTCATCTATAAGAGAATGCAGAAAAATCGTGTACAATTCTTGTATAATGTTAAAATATTAACTGTTACTTTGGCAGCATCATTTACAACCAAATTTAATAAATGAGACATACTGTACAAGATACCAAAAAAACTCTAGAATTTATTTTCATTAAATTTACGATTTATGTATCCGTTGTCATAAAAATTTGTCTTTCCACTGAAAGATGCCAAAAAACGGTTAATTTAGAGAAAAATTTATTAGTTTAAAAAAACATAGGTAAAAGTCGTTTGTAGTCGGACACCCATTGTTTATATGAAACTGCGAGGCAGAAACCATAAATCCCAGAAGGAAGTCGTCTTATGATCTGTGGAAAATCGAATTCATCTTCGATTTCCACCTTTCTCGCGCTCCAGGTAGGAGTCTCGTTACGCTTAGTAACGAGGGACTAGACCAGAGGTGGGCAAGCAAGAGTTCTGTGGGAGCCGAAATGTAGGTTTTGCAAAATGCATGGGAACCACAGTTCTGTACTGTCGTGGGGGATAGTATAGTAAGGCAGGGAAGGATAGGGTGTCCCCCATCCTGGTCGAGAACTTGGAAATAAATTACTAAATATTACAAATATATAATTACACATATTCACAAAATTGTGGAAATAAAATTGTAAAAATAATAATAAAAAGCAGTAATTAACACTTTCAGCAAGAGCTGCAAGCAACGCAAAAAGAGCCACATTTGCCCATGTCTGGACTAGACACTCGGGAAGCGTGACTGAGGGAGAACGACCAATCAAAATGGACGAAAGAAAGAACGGAGATTTATATAATCCCAAACCGAGGACACCTCACACTCGGTTAACGTTCCGAATAACCAAAACGCCGTGTATTAACGTGCAAAAAAAAAAAAAAAACAAAACAAAAAGGCAGTTTCTCGTCTATTTTGTCAATCTATAACTCTGCCACTTCGGACTTCGTCTGTTGGCGGTAAGTCTTTCAGACTTGTCAACGCCACTGCCCCGGGGCCACCTTCGATAGACGATCAAAGAACCTCATCGACGCCCAGGACGTCCGAACAGCTGATTGTCCTAAAGCATACTATTTTGTACATAGTGTAAGTTTATTTTATGTTAAAATAAACGGTTTTTGTTAGATACTTGTCATCTTTGTCCCCTCCGCCACCACTCCGTCCGAATAGACCCTAGATTATCACTGACAAACAATTAATTGATTACCCCTGGAAGTTGGCTTCTTACAAAAACATCAGCTTCCCTATCATCAAATGTCGCGGCACGCCGCTGGGTGTGTTGCTCCAAAGAGTAGGCAGGATTCTGGTGTTCACTACGGAGCGTGTCGAGGTGAACACCAGACACGAACACCACCGTTGTCAGTGTCCAAAGTAAATCTGGATTTGTCTCTGAAGATGACGCGGTTCCATTCCGTGCAGTCAGATCCTGTCGGGGGTGATACCACTCCAAACAGAGGCGATGGTGAGTAGTGTCAATGTCAGCACATATAATGATGGCGCCATCTGTGTCGGATGGCGGACAACGATACGGTCGGTTGTGGGCGTGCTTGTCAGAGGATCAGGCGGTCCTCTTGGCTAGTAGTCTGCCGAGGACGCCCTGAGCCTGAGCATCATTTGTGTGAGCTCTCTCTCGTCCACTGGTCTCGACATCTCCTCACAATGTTGTCAGAACGGCCTAGATGGCGGGCTATTCGCCGAGATGACCATCGGGCTTCTCTCAACCCATGATCCTTCTCTTTCGAAATTCGGTTAGTTGTTCATATGGTCGTCAATTGCGACATAAAGGCATCTCTGGTGATACAGCGTCCCTCTGCAACAGGTAAACTACAGACAGGATGCCTTTGCGCATTTTTTTATAGGCCAGGGGGCAGCGCCGTAACTAGCCTTTTATGCGCCCGGTGCGAAGATCAATAACTACGCCCCAAAACTATGACCCAAAACTTGGTCCAGGTCATTTCTGCGCCTCCCAGGGTCTAAGCTCTGTGCCTGGCACCTTCCTAGTTACGGCACTGCAGGGGAGACGCGCTTTAGTGCCCTCTGCTGGCATTAAGCAACGAGCCATCATGTTATAACTCTAATCATTTACAGATCTGCTCGAGACTTATCTGCATGCCAAGTTTCGGAGCGATACCCCAACTCCTTTTTGGTGCGCTAAGTTTTATGGCAGCGAGTGTAGAAATAAATACACAAGTAAACATGTAGCCTACTGTATTATATCAGATATTTTAAAGCCACGTCCGTGAGGCAGCGAGGCAGTCGCCTCACGCGACACTTTCGAAAGATCAGCATTTTCAAACCTCATATTAAAAGAGAATTTTTATTTATTATAATGTAGAACAACTAAGCAAATAATTTACTTGGTTGTCTTATTTGATAATTTTTCAATGTAAATACGTTAATTAGCGCTCTTTGTTTTTATTTTTCTTCGCACTGGGATGCACTCTCACTCAAATCTTTCATGAAGTCCGACAATTACTGTAAATGAAATTTTTTCTACTTCTCACAAGAGGTGGCTAAGGATTGGCCCTCCCGGATTTCAACGGGTTTGACATATAGTGTAATACCATACTATAAATTTGCGGCCGGATGGCCGAGCGGTCAAGGTTAGCATCCTGCCGCCCTGGGGGACCCGGGATCGAATCCGAACGGGTCGAAAAATCCCCAGGAATTTTTCGGGGGGGGTGCGTCCAGATATGTCGGTCCTCGTCCCTCACCACCCAGCCGCCTCAGTGTGGGCCTGGCCGAACCCATAATGGGCTTGCTATAAGAGGCCCTCTTAGTGCCCACTGGGCGGAAAGAGTTAAAAAAAACCCTACTATAAATCAAACAAAGTTTTCCGTAATCATTATAACCGAATTCACTAGTGGCCGAGTGGGATAAAATCACTGAACGCTGGTAGTTGGTCGTGAGTTCACGCCTCGTCATCAGGCTGGCCACGTAGAGTTTCCCGGGTTTTCTTCAGGTTTGTAGCACCTAAATAGGGACCAAAGTAGAAAGTCCCTCGCGAAGGCACCCCGTCGTTGGACGATCGCCCACGTGTCTTATTGCCATAAAACAAATAAACCTAAACCGAGTTTCCAGATATTACTGTACAGTACCTCTGCCTGCTAGCACTAATATTATCAAACCAACAGAGATGTTAGAATGGTTGCTCCTCCAAGTTCAAAGATACCGTGCACTGTTCGCGCTTGTTTGTAATATTACTATTAGCGAACTTGAGGCCGAAGTTTTAAACGTGTACGTCGGACGTCCAGCGCCGCTTTCCTGCAAGCCTAGCCTAGCCTAGAAGTTTGACAATGAGCATGATTCCACTGACTTTTCAAACGCTTTGTCAAACTTCTAGGCTTGCAGGAAAGCGGCACTGAACGTTCGACGTACACGTTTTCGCGTTTAAAACTTCGGCCTCAACCTCGCTATTATGTGTGATTTTACCGCATCAATGCAGTGCTTCTCTGTGTTTGATATTCTTTGCGTATTCATTACAAGTCAAGTTACAATTGTTTTACTGTTCTTTCTACTTCGTCTGTTGAATTATGCACAAAAAAGGTGCAGATTAATAATGGCGGCCAGAAACGTACATAATCAAATCGTTATTCCTTTTTTTACGCACGCGTTTTCAACAAATACGATGTAGAAGAATCTTTGTACAAGCAATTATTATTTAAAATTATTTAAATACATAATTTTTTGGTTAAAATGTGTTCCATTTAAAGATAAATTTAAAAAAAAATGAAAAAAAAGCAAGATCGAACCCGTTTACGAATCATCCCAACTTTAGTATTAGTATTTTATACTTAGTTATATCGAATATGGAAAACTTTAAACTTGTTTTTTTCGCACATACTTGAGAGTTGTGTCGAGTGGTTTTGTTATTTATTTATATTAGAGTTATTACATTAGGCTATATATCAAACTCGGTGAAATCCTAGGAGAGCAATCCTGAGCCTCCCCTTGCCAATTACATTCTGTTGATTATAGATCAGATATTTGAGTGTAAATCATTGAATGCGATGTGTGTTTATTAGTACATCAGGTAAATTTGTAATTTTTGATCTTATTAAGTAAAATTTCTTTCATCTCTGCTAAAGGTTAGTTGATCATAGATCAGTCATGTATTTTTATGGGCTGTTTTTTTATAATCTACAGTGCCTAGTCTTATTATCTGCGGCATATTAGTAAAATGTAACCCTCCCAGATACGTTGGATTGTTGTATTATTACTATTATTATTATTATTATTATTTTTAATTCTGGAAATTTTCTGGTTTTCATAATTATTGGTCTTTGGACCACTTGCATTTTAATTTTAACGGTAAATATAAATTTTGTAAAACTGAAAAAATCTTTCGTCATTGAATTTGTTTATTTATATGATATTTCTTATCATAAACAACTAAAAACATTTTTGTTGTAGAATGAGCAAATTAAAAAAAGTTATCTGGAAGTGCATATAGGAAAAAAGATTAGCGAAAGAAGCGGAACAAAAGAAATGGTTGAGTGCTATAAAAAAATGTTTATGACTTTTTAACAGTTTGACAGAATTAATATTGCAAGAACTGAAATCGTTAAGCCTAAAAATTTGAAAATATGCGTAGACAGGGCTATGATAATAGAGCATATATGAAAGATGTCCATTCCAGTGTCTAAAGACGAATTTTAAATGAAAATCCTAGAGTCTTTTTTGTACGCTGCTCATGTCAATTTTTGATCTTTGTTGTCAGTGATGCAGTGGCAGCTTCTAGAGCAGGAATATCAAACATAAGTTTAATTTTTTTATTGTTCATTCGTCTCCAAAATTTTCTTATTTATGTAATCTGTAAAATTTTATATGCTCTGATTTTAAAAAATTAATTCATTAATTAAACTTACGAAGAATATTGATAATTCATTCGAATTTACATTTAAATATAAACTTAAAGAAATGAAAGAGAAGGTATGAAAGAATTATGATTTCCTAAAAATTCATAGATGTGAGGAAACGACAGTATAGTTTGTTTGGAGAAAGAATTTATTGTCTGTGTAGACGATCTGATTTTTGACCTCCTTTTACGGAAGAGGAAAAATAAGAGAGGCGGAACCACGGGGTGTCGAACTCGAGCTGAATTTGACGAAAGCTCGAGTGAAAACCACACCCAAAGTCTAAGTCCGCCGGAAGTGACGAGGAAAAGACCGGAAAGAAATATGATTGAAATGTGAGAACAAATCTCAAATTACGGGAAAAATCTTTGAATAAAATTAGGAATTACAAAACATGTACAATGCATATACTGCATATAAAGAGCTCCTTCATTTAGTTGTAAAAAATTTTTTCGCGTCAAAAGGAAGATGTTCGGCTTTCTTACAACATTAATAATTACGACTCGTTAACAAGTCAACGGGTAAACGATTGCGTATTGTTGACCGTAGTGGATGATTGCAAATAGTTGAGCAATAAACTTTATCGTGCAACTGACTAGCTACTGAAAGATGTACAGTATATATCTCCGAGTATACAGAAATACGCAGAGTTTGAAATAGAATTTATTATTATGGTTTACAGAAAATGCTAATCATTAAATATATTAATGAAATAAAATATGCAATTAGCTATATTCGAAATATAAAGCGACAATAGAAATACTATTGAAAACGAATAGTTTGACATAAATGTTGCTAATAGGAATCAGACACAGTAAAATACTTATAAACTACAAGTTAAAATTTTAAAAATCAAATATTAGTTCTGTTCGTTATTTGAAGTCACAGAATTAAAGAAAAAAATCAGAATGGATTTCAATAAAATTATAATTTATTTATTACTTCAACAAGCAAGTGTTTCTGACATTTCTATATTGTTTAATATTTATCTTTGAAATAATAGCAGATTTTCAACGCTAAACATTCAGTCTAGATTTTTGTTGAAAATGTTAGTCAGCAATGTTTGCAATGTTAGTCAGCAACTTTGCTGATTTATATTTGGTAATATGTTTAATTAATTAAATAAAATAAGATGTATGTTATTTGCTGCTTTTAATTTTTGTAGTATAATATATAATAAAAATACATTGGGAGAGGAACAATGTGCTGGCACGAAAATATTGGGAGAGATATATCTCTATGAATCGAAGCCATATTTTAAGTTAAAAATGCTATCGTCTTGAATTTTGCATATCTTAATTAAATAATATAATCAATATGATATGATTTATATGTTGTTTACTGCTTTTAATTTCTATATTGTTTAATATTTATCTTTGAAATAATAGCAGATTTTCAACGCTAAACATTCAGTCTAGATTTTTGTTGAAAATGTTAGTCAGCAATGTTTGCAATGTTAGTCAGCAACTTTGCTGATTTATATTTGGTAATATGTTTAATTAATTAAATAAAATAAGATGTATGTTATTTGCTGCTTTTAATTTTTGTAGTATAATATATAATAAAAATACATTGGGAGAGGAACAATGTGCTGGCACGAAAATATTGGGAGAGATATATCTCTATGAATCGAAGCCATATTTTAAGTTAAAAATGCTATCGTCTTGAATTTTGCATATCTTAATTAAATAATATAATCAATATGATATGATTTATATGTTGTTTACTGCTATTTATGTAGCCTATATCCTTTTTATAACTTATAAGTCTTATCTACTCTTAAGTAGGTTTTTGTAAGTCTATATAGCTGATCTATAAACAATACGTAGAAATTAAAAAAAAAAAAAAAAAAAAAATTAGACCTCTATATACAGTGTACTTATATAATATCGTGAAAGGGGTAGCTAGACATCTTTATCCTAGTCCAGAGAAAACCTCCTATCCCTAAAAATTAATATTATTTTTACTAATAAAAAGTAAAATCTTTAAGGCTGCTTTTAATAAAGCAACATTCTACATATTTCATTTGTTTAAAAAGGGGGAAGGGCCACTCTACAAAGTCTTGACGGTCCTGATAATGCGTATGTCAAATAAATCTGTATTTAAGCTACATTTATATAGTAAAGATAGCATAAAATAATTTTTATCCTATATTTAAGTTATACGAGTATAGCCAGTAGGCTATACTGTATGTAAGCATAAACTATATGTAACTTCGATATAAACTTATAAATTATCAATAATATTAAAATAAATTTTAAAAATTGTTACACGTTTAAAACTTTATTATTATTATTATTTTTAATTCAATACAAACTATTTAATATTCTTATATTATTTAATTTTACTATATTACAAATTGAATAGATGCTTTTAATCGAATAAATTCTTCTTATTATTTTTTATTTGTAACAATTTACCGTAAAATTATAATCAAATAATAATAATTTAAGAAATTTTCTGTTGTTACATGTGATCGAACTAGCGGGGACTCCCCGATTTTATATATCCAATCACAGCGTAGGGTAACGAGGATTACGTCATTACGTAAGCTACTGCACATGCGTTATGGGATTTTCCCAGCTGTTTTCATATAAAAGCGGACGGTTTGTTTACTTCTGCATCACTCGTGAGACGAGAGCTTAAGGGGAATGTTTATCGTTGTCTTTAGAATTAATACGAATAAATGCCGTCCGTGTAATTATTTTAACCATTTTTAGACGAAGTAAAATTAATCGGGATCGTTAGAGAGTTTGTTTGTAGAAAAAGCTTATTAGGAAAAGATGGTTAATCGAGTTTGTATAATAGAACATTTTATTATTCCTTCCTTAAAAAGGAAGACTTTTGGTAAATTACTTCAATGGGAAAACGAAGAAAGTGGCATTTTTCGATTGAGATGGTCGCATAAGAGCGGCAGCAAATGGAATAAACGCAAGTTTGAAGTTTTTACGGTGAGAATTCATTGATTTAATTAATTAAAATATTAAATATGTTTATTATATAATTTTAGTTTTACACGCTTATAATTTGAAGTTTTGATAAAAGCAGGCCCGCCGTAAGCGGGCGTGCAAGGCGTGCACCGCACGCGGGCGGCACAATCTGTATTGCACACGGGCGCTCAAACAGCTAGCGGCGCTGCTGGATAAAAGTTATACATTTTAATCGAATGACACCTTTAACCGTTATTTACATATAGAGGAGGGAGCGTGCTGGGTTTTTTTCCCAGACCACGTGGAAATTTACACGTATAGCCTACTACTTATAAATTAATGTTATTTTTACTAACAAATATAAAAGCTTATATACTTATCGAGTATACTTATATTTATATTATATTATACTTATAAGTATACTTATATCGAGTATACTTATATACTTATATTAAACTTATATCGAGACTGTTTTTTTTTAATACAGTAATAAAGAAGCATTATGTATTTAATTTGTAACAAGAAAAAAAGGCTGATGTAGGGGAGGAATGGGACACTTTTGGGAAAAGTATATCAAAAACATAAGCAGAGAAAAAAACTCTTAAATCTGTCTTTTTTAGGGTACAATTCTAGGTCCGAATGACGCGGTTGGGACTTTAACAGAGCTGTAGAGCATACTGATAAGAACAAAAAAAGTCTAATGAACCATGGGAGAATGGGACAGTTCATAAAAGGATAACAAATTCACATAAAATTTGTATTAAAATACTTATTTAGCAAATATAAACAGTTATTACTGATGTGTGTGTCTGTACAATGTTAGTTTTACTGAGATAGCCATACTATCAGCACAAGGCTTTGCTTTAAAATATCTTACAGTATTTTACAACAGTATTTTTTTGAAATTATTGATTTGAGGTATTAAAGGAAAATTTTACTACATGATATAAACAATTTATTCAGAATACTGTGAATCGACATTTAACTGAGAACATAAGATTAATGAACCAACAATCACTACAAATATTTATTGGACATTGTATGCAGATAAATTAAGATATTTTTCATAAATAGATTTCAGTTTGTCCAAGAAGTCATCAATATTCTTTTTATTGAAGCTAGTAGTTCTTCCTAAGCTAGTGGCTTCTGGTGATTGCAATGAAAGCTGTGAATGATGTCCCATAAACCCCTTGAACCAGTCATAGCCTACAGTTTTATTGAGATTCAATGCACTGGGATATATTTTATTCAAGGCAGCAGCAAACTTGTATGTCAAATTTCTTACCTGCACTGTTGTCAGGCCATAGTGCATTTTATTTGCACTAAGCAAGTAGTTTCTTAACTTTGCTTCTTCCTCCACAGAGAAAACATTCCACAAATAAGTTTAGAATACTACAGACTCCTTGTCTGAAATGCTATTAAATTTTTTACATGTTTTGCTAGTGCTGATTTTGATAAATTCGTGACTTTTGCAACTTTCCTTATACTTTTTCCCTTGTCTCACACACCATGTTCAGTGCTTGAAGAATCATACTGTTGGCTGGTGTTGATTTTGTTGGATCTTCCATTTATGTGGCATTTTTCCTGAAAATAAAAACAAAGAATATAAAATTTAACACCACATCAGGAAAATTATTATTAGGGAGGAATGGGACAGTGTCCCACTCCTCCCTATTAATGCATTGTTGCAGTCCTCCTTACTGGGAGGTTTTGTATTATACTTACTATAACTAGACATGTGGTAGAAATAGCAAGAAAGTAATATAGCAAAATTGCATTATTAAAATATTGCTTTCAATTCTTGTATTACGCATTAAAAGTTATCTTAAACATAAACTTTTAATTACATCAGATATTGGTATTAATATTTACCTGGAGCATTGTAATGTAATTTTCTCTTCAAAAGCCTCTTCTGTTGAAACAATTCACCAGCCATTTTATAAGAGAATACAAGTGCTGTCACTCTCACTTGGGGACAAATAAAGAATTACAATAAATAAATAGGAGATCAGGAAATTCAAGTGTTCCATTCCTCCCTTGTCTCCCCTACATATAGTTGCTTGTGCTACATGGTTAAAAGCGAGTCTTATCAGAGGTTGCAATCTCGCGCAACCCGATTTTGGGGAAGCTATATCTCGTGAAGGGTAGCCTTTAAGGGTAGGGTTTATTAGACATTTTTTGATTGCACAGGGGGATCTACAATTTTGGGGGTTCCTGCCCCTCTCATTCAGAGCTAGAATCTTACCGAGGTGACTGGAGTAAAATTTCCTGAGCCCAGATATCATCCCTCAATTTGCTTTTTTATGCGCTAATTAAAATGACTTGCTACTTTGTGGAAAAAAGAAAAAATGCTTAGGGAAAGCGTAAAAGCAAAATCGGTCAGATAAATTCTAGATGTAAAAGAATAAGAAGAACCGAGATTCCCGAAGGTCATGAAGTTCAACTTGAGCAATGGAATAAGATAAGAAAGGCTTTGTTTCATTTAAAATTTTTCCCGATGCCTCGATGGCTCTGATAACAGTTAATTATAAAAACATCCTTTTGAAAAAGCTAGCAACGGCAATGGAAGTCATTTTATGAAGTCTAATATAATTTTATTCATATATATATAATTTTATTCAAATATGAATATGAAATTCTTAAATTTTTAAATTAGCTTAAAAATTTAAGAATTTAACAGATGTGATATTGCTAAATAATAATTTTTATGTAGAAAATTTCAAAAATTTATGGAAAATGATTAAAAGCACTCGTCTCTTTACGTATAATTTATATAAAAATATTATATTTCGGCAGAAATATTTTGTGATTTTATTAACATGGTAAAGTTATTTTGAATGTTTACCCAAATTTTAAAACAAAAAACATATTTAATATGCATTTCTTTATGAGAAAGTAAACTAGTATGATAATGGTAACTAATTTGTATTAAATCGTTTAATACATAAAAAATGTGGAATGTGATGATCTTTATCAATTTGCTTTTGATTATTTAATATTTAATTTATTTTGTAAATAGAATTTTGCTTTCTTTAATGATATATGTAACAAGTTTTTTATTTAATTAAAGTATTCAAATTTTTATTAACATGCAAACTTTTTAAATATTGTATATTGTTAGTTTTAACAAATTAACAGTCATTGAAGAAATTGTTTTGTGTTCATGAATATTTTATAGTAATACTGCATTAGCATTTTTTAAATTTAATTGGTGGCCAAGCATTCAAGGTGGCAGCCTGTCACTCTGGGTGACCTGAGATTGAATCCAGACTGGGTCAAAAAATCCCCAGGAATTTTTTGCAGGGTGGTCCGTCCAGAAATGTTGGGCCCCATCCCTCATCACCTGGCTGCCCCATTGTGGGCCTGACCAAACCCATAATGGGCTTGCTAAAAGAGGCACTCTTAGCAAGCCCGTTATGCAGCTTGCTAAGAGTGCTCACAGGATGGAACAGGTGAAAAATAGTTTCATCTGTATAGATGTTTGATATAGAATCTCTTTAATCTGGCATATGCCACTGAAGGTAGCTGAAAACTTTCCTTTTTAATTAGTGAATGCTGGAAAGTGAGAGGAAGGTTTCAGACCTTCCTCTCACTTTCCAGCATTTACTAATTATTACTAAGCATCACTAATTTTAGTATTTAGAAGATAACCTTGTTAATTCTAAAGCTGAAACTATCTATAATCACTTTCCTAATGTATATTTACAACTTTTTCAAATAAGAATTCCTATTACTTGTTGCACATTTCTTTTGGTATTAAAAATTTTTTATCAAATCATTTGGAGATAAAACTTTTTCTGTGGAAAGGGTTATTAAAAATTTTTTTATTAACAATAAATTTTAATTTAATGTATTGGGTTGTTCGGAAAGTAATTTCGTTTTTTCCATAGAAAAATAAATGCAATATTCTTATAATAAATAAATATTTTATTGAATTATATATTGACCATTTTGGTCAAATACCTGTTGTCATTGTTTCTGGTAGTAGCATGATTTCACATTTATAAAAATTTTGATCGTTGTTCACAAAAAACTGATCCAAGTGATTTTTGACATTGTCATTTCAAGTAAATGTCTTACAGTTAAAAAAAATTTGTATAGACTAGAACAAGTAATAATCTGAGTGTGTCTGATCTGGCGAATATGGTTGGTGTGATAACACATCCCATCTAAGCTATAACAGTTTCTGACCAGTTACCAAACTTGTGTGAAATTTGGCATTATCATGGTAAAACATTACACTTTGTTTGTTGATCAATTCTGGCCTTTTCTGTTTGATGATATTACTCAATTTGTTTACTTGATGGCACTACACTTTTGAATCAATTGTTAAATTGTCTGGTAAAAGCTCAAAAACAAATTTCTTTAAAATCCCACCATAGAGAGTATCTCCCTTTAATAACATGTGGAACCCATATTGAACTGTTTATTATTACTTAAAACGAATGGGTTTCGTTTTAAGTAATAATAAACGGTTCAATTTAACAGATTTAATCTCTTAGTGATGTCACGTGTTGTTATACGGCAGATTGCTTCAATTAGTACCCTTATTTTGTTTTCATTGGCTTCAAATGGCCATTCAGAATGTGGTGTATCTTCGATATTAAAATTGCCAGAACGCAATTTTGTAAATCAGTTTTGGCACTGTCTTTCTCTCAACACATCTTTTCCAAACATGTACCACAATTTTTTTCTTGTTTGAACAGCATTTTGGTTTTTTAGTTATAAAAAAACAAAATATGCCGAAAATGATGCTTTCGATTTTCCATATTTGATGGGTCACCGAAAAAAAACAATTGTATAGAATCAAACAAAATTTTTTACAAATAAGCCTTAAAATGTCAGCTGTCGAAGTATATAATGAAAATGTGGTTTAAAATAAAATTGGCTGGTAAAAATACAACTAATTCCTCTAGTAATAAAAAAAACGAAATTACTTTCCGAACAACCCAATACAATATCATAATTATTGAATAAAAATTTAAACTGCACATTGTTGAAAATAAAATTAATCTTATCTTCTGTTTGTACAAATTAAAAATTGATAATTATTTTATTTTTAATTTTTCTCTTCATCATAGGCATGGGATGTGGTTAAAGGCCGTACAAATGAAGATGAAGGAAATTATTATACAAGTTCCAAAGGAAGATTTAGGTCAGCGTTGAATCGATTAAAAGCAAAAGTTGTATTTATAAAATCTAAAGAAAAATCAAAATATCGTCGTTATCAATTAAAGAACTACAAAAGTATGTTCGTGTTTTTCTTTTTTAAAATTATTCTATTTTTGAAATGACAGATGTGATAAAACACACATTTATTTTGAGTTAAACTGAATAAAAATATTCATTAGGTATATTCAATATTGTTTATTGATCATTTATGCTGTCTATTAAATAGCCTACATCAACAAAATATTTATTTGGAATTAAGTGCTAACCAACTTTACATACTCTGCTTTCTCCAGAAAATTTTCTCCCCTTTACTGGAGGAAGTTCCTTTAGCTATGAGGAAACACATGTGGTTTCAACATGATGGCTGCCCAGCACATTTCACATGCAATGTTTGTGAGTTCTTGGATCCTTCCTCACAAATGGCTTGACCATGGTGGGCCTGTTACATGGCCCAACTTCATCAGCCAGACTTCTTGTGGGGCACTGATGTATACAGTACTAACATAGTAATAAAAATCTGAGATATGGGATTTTTGGATGTAGCAGATATGATTCATAATACTCATAGGATCTTTGAGAGTCCAGCAGTAAATGGTTTGCTGCTCTAAGTTTTATTCACAGGTTAATGGTGACTACTTCAAGAACATCTTTTAACTGTGCACAGAGTGGGTAGGCTCTAGCAAGGTGATGTGTTGCATGCAGTGTTGTGCTCCTGACTTCAGTATGCCTACTGGGGTAATGACATGCTTCTGGCCCTATGGTGTCTGATAAAAAAAATGCTTGCTTGTTTTATCCATATGTTCAAATTAATTCAGGGGCTTTTGAACTACCCTATAGACATACTATAGAGGGTGTTTTTTTTTTATCTTGAGACAATGAAATAACTTAATTGGATCTCATTATTTTGGGAAAAAGGTATAGACAAAAGTTGTAGGTTTCGAAGGGCCAATCAATTGGTGACCTTGACCTTCAAGGTCATTTTGAGGGTCAAGTCTGTTTTTTTCAATGGGAACACACATTTTTGACTCCAGCAATGGGCAATGGAAAGAGCGGGAAATTTCACAGCCAGATATACCTTTGACCTTATGATCTAGGTGAAAGGTCAAGATTATTTTAAGGTTTAAATTATAAGCTTTTTCTAATGGGAAACTGGAATAGGCAGGGAGGTAAAAGTTATATTTTTTCATGATCTTATTACTTTGAACTTTAAAAGCATTCACTACTTTTAGCACTACCCAGGAGTAACAATGTGGACATAGTAGTTTTCTGCTCCCTTTGAGATGCTTATTTTCAGCGCATCCCCTTGCCTCTCACTATCGCAATCCTTGTTTTCAGTGAGTCACTTTACTTTTCAGCATTACTTGAGATGTTGGTTTCGGGGAAAAATTTTATAACAAATGTTCAAAATGATGCCCTTCCACTTTGATGCATTTGTTGAGTCGTGCCTAAAATTATCACGTTTGAGATGACCTTCAGAGGTTAAATTTGGGATACTCAAGGTCATGACTGATTGTGAAATTTCCCACTCTTTCCATGTAAATGTAACTTTTACCTCCCTGCCTATTCCAGCAATAAAAAGTATGGTTTTCCATTAGAAAAAGCTTATAATTTAAACCTTAAAATAATCTTGATCTTTGACCTAGATCATAAGGTCAAAGGTATATCCAGTTGTGAAATTTCCCACTCTTTCCATTGCCTGGGTCAAAAATATGTGTTCCCATTGAAAAAAAACAGACTTGACCCTCAAAATGACCTTGAAGGTCAAGGTCACATCCAAGGTCACCAATTGATTGGCCCTTCAAAACCCTACAACTTTCGTCTATACCTTTTTCCCAAAATAATGAGATCCAATTAAGTTATTTTATTGTCTCAAGATAAAAAAAACACCCTCTATTTTGAGAATGCAGCTTTACAGAATGAATCTTCAATTAGACTAGGATTTATCTGAAGGTTTGCTTTAAGAATTTTTGAATAAAAGTTAAATTCCAAATGGATGTAAATACAAATTTGAATCTAGCTTCAAATTATTTATTTATAAACTTTTGGTTGTCTCATTACCAAGCATAGTGGTAAAGAAAAAAGTGCTGGTGAGGAGATTGGTGTCTTCTTTTATACCACCTTGTGCCTCTGGTTGCATGTTGTGAGGGTGCCACACTCTCATTGATCATTGTTCTGATATCAACAAGTTGCTCTTTTTTTGGAGTATAAATTAGGATAACATAAAAAGTTTTACTTTTATTTATAGAATTATCAAAATAAATGTTGTCTGATGAGCATCGGTAAATTACCAGCATAGCAAGTAAATAAGAAGATAGCTGTTGATATTATAAGAATACTTCTTAATGATCTTTATCAGCTTAACTTATGAAAAAGGATAATTGAAACCTAAAAAATTTATTGTAATTGCCATTTTTCCTTATAATTCTAAAATTTTATTTTAGAATTATTGGAACTTCTGGTTTTTGAAAATACAGTATATAATTTATCTTTAATTATTTTGTCAAAGCAGAATATTAAAGTTTTTTACAGTAAGATTTATTACTACTATTTTCAAGGAATGTTCATTTCTAATTATTTTTAAGTTTGTGCATCTTTATAATTGTAATTTTATTCAAGTATTTCCATTTGATTTTTTTTATTTAAATTTTTTGCTAAATAAATGCATAAATTCTTTGAAAAGTTTAATGAATGTTTGATTTTATTATTCTCATTTAAAATAATGCAATTTTTAAATAAAATATTTTGTTTATTTTTTAAATTAATCTTTAAAGCAGATTATTATTTTTTATTATTTTAGAAAGTGAAGAATATAACTTTGAACATCAGCAACAAATCATTCAAATAGATGAACAAGATCAGTTAAGTCCTTTGTCAGTTTGTAGTCAATCATCAACATTTAGTTCAGAAAGTGGACATAGTAGTGTTGAACATGAACAAAATGGTGCTGATGAAAATTTCTACAATACAAGTTTTTCTTATAGTGAAGAAAGTAACAGAGAAGAACTTTTCAGTTCATCTTATCAAAGTAATTTTTCACAAAATGATTTGTATATACTGCACAGTGATGACATTTTTCCTGATGTAAGTTGATAAATTGATCTTTCAGTTTCATAGAAAATAAAAAATTTAATTATTACAATTATAACATTTATTTATTCATTTTAGGAGTTTAGCCAATGCTTTGAAAAAGTTAATGTTAATGAAGTATCAGAAATACAAGGTAATATCATTTATGTATATCGTCTTACAATAATTTCATATAAATTTATTTGATAACTTGTAAAATGTAATAGAAAATAATATATTTTATAAAATTCATACATATACACTTCAATTGAATAATGAAGCCAAATTATAAAAATAAAAAAATGTGTATACTACATAAATATTACCAAAGTCATCTTTTTTTGTCATAGTTGGCATAAATTTTGCTATTATATAATCAGTTAATCATATACTATGTTTAAACATATTTCCTTTAGATTTAAATGGTATTAAGAATATCCTAAAAAACTTATTAGCTTAGTATATAAATGAAGTTCAAAAAATAAAACTTTGGAAATTGCTTATAATTTAAATAAAACCAATTTGTTTCCTTTGTTTTTATTTTATAATTTGAGAAAAACATTTGGATTGAATTTATAATTGGGAAACTTTCATAAGAATTAAAATTTTAAATTTACACATGTATTTGGTAGTACAAATACAATTCCACAATATATGAAGGTTAAATGGAATAAAAGTCCCATTTAACTTATAGAGGATGTCCACAATTTATTCATCTGATTAAAAAGAAACTCAATACAGTAGAGAAAAACTATAACAGATATCTGAAAACAGTTAACTACACATTGTTAATTCAAAAGTTTTTTTTCGAAATTATGATTGCTTATTAGTAAACTTTCACATGTAAAATCCATCTTAAGAAACAAAGCAATAACAAATATAGCCCACTAACCTGATAAAGCTTTGCAAAATTCAGTTTAACACAAATGTTTTCAGTCCCCTTAGGACCAAAAACTTTCACATGTGTTTCTTTTGTTGCACTCAAAATAAGAAGTCTGTGCTCCATTTTTATCCAAATATTTATTAACACCTCTGTACAATTCCATCTATAATTTTTCCATGTTAATTATCTTCTTTTGTATACACTTTGTGTTTATGAGCTTCTCAGAAAGAAATCAAGAGGGAAATCAGGGAAACTTGATAACCATCCAATTGGTCTATCTTGACCAATCCAACAAATCCATCAAGAATATCAGGAATTTCTCTTTAAGGAGATTCTAAGCCAAGTGTGAGTTAAAACTTTTTGAGTTAAAAAATCAATTTGTAGTTAACTGTTTTTAGGTATCTATTATACTTTTTACTCCATTGAGTTTCTTAATTAGGTGAATAAATTACAGACACCCTGTGGAATAAATATTTCTTTAAAGGAACTTAATATTGGATTAGTATTCTCATTGTGGATAGGAAGTAAAATGACATTTCTAGATATTCCATAAAGAACTTTTTAATCATATGGACATTTTTAAGAATTACAGAGCAGCCTAAAAATCAATTGTTAATTTCAAGTGCTTTTGTTTTAACTTTATTATGTTTTAAAAAGTAATTGTTGAAATAAACAATAAAAATTTTAAAAATTCGTTCATTTACATTAATATATGAATTAGTACATGTGTAACAAATACAAATTTTTAGAAAATACAAGAGAATTTTCTGCATTTATATTTACATTTAAATAATGTTATGTCTAAATTCTGTTAGCAGAATAGTTTTAAATGTCAAATAAAAACTATTTTAACTATGTCTAACTACTTCTGGCTTAAAAACTAGAAGATAGAGTAATTAGCTTAATTTCCATTATCTCATAAAAATATTTTTTTAAATGTAAAATATGATTTTTATCATTTTGTAGAGAAGTTTTTATAAAATAATAGTTTTAATTTTACTATTATATTAAAATTATTACAATAAAATTTATGTATTTATAACAGATATGAGCCAAGAATTTGAAACCATAAATATTCAAGAATTACAATAATTGCAAATGTTTGTGAAAATTTTTAATTCAACATGTTACTAAACTTCTTCAAAGAATAATCTGTACACAACTGTCTGATAAATTTACAACTCATCGTAGACTGCATATCTTATTAAAACACTACACTCATGACACCTTATAAATTTGCAGCCGTGTTTATTCGGTACAAACGAACGTTTTCGGTCGTGTTTAACGACCTTCTTCAGGAAATATCAAAAAAAAAAAAATTCGAACACAACGAAAATCTGCAAAAACGAACAAACTTCCGAACGTTTTTTAAAAATATTCTAAAGAGAATTGCGTGCGCCATCTCTACATCGATGCGTATTAAATAACACATTACATGAGAATAAAATAAAAATAAATAACAGACAATAAAAAGTAATATGCTCCTTGGAGACATTAAAAATAAAATACAAACATAAACTATGGTGCAAGCCGAACGGCGCACAGAACATAGGGAAGGAGAGGAGCTGTGCAGAGACAAAAAACTACGGTTTCTGTCCTTGTGTAGGCTTCCGCATATCCGCTTTTCTGAGGTTTACATGTCGCCTGAGCGCCAGCGCTGCAGAATTACTAGCCTCTCTGAAGTTGATAGATTGTCCTTTTTGGCTTGCTTTGCAGATATGCCAAGCTTCTGTATAACGGAGTGCTCGTCAACTGTGACAAGTTGCCATTCACTACCGCTCCTATACAGAAGCTTGGCATATCTGCAAAGCAAGCCAAAAAGGACAATCTATCAACTTCAGAGAGGCTAGTAAAATATCTGCAGCCTGGCGCTCAGGCGACATGTAAACCTCAGAAAAGCGGATATGCGGAAGCCTACACAAGGACAGAAACCGTAGTTTTTTGTCTCTGCACAGCTCCTCTCCTTCCCTATGTTCTGTGCGCCGTTCGGCTTGCACCATAGTTTATGTTTGTATTTTATTTTTAATGTCTCCAAGGAGCATATTACTTTTTATTGTCTGTTATTTATTTTTATTTTATTCTCATGTAATGTGTTATTTAATACGCATCGATGTAGAGATGGCGCACGCAATTCTCTTTAGAATATTTTTAAAAAACGTTCCGAAGTTTGTTCGTTTTTGCAGATTTTCGTTGTGTTCGAATTTTTTTTGGATATTTCCTGAAGAAGGTCGTTAAACACGACCGAAAACGTTCGTTTGTACCGAATAAACACGGCTGCAAATTTATAAGGTGTCATGAGTGTAGTGTTTTGATAAATTTACATTATTTTTGTTCATAATCTATTTTATATGTGGAAATTTTTCCAGAGAGATATTCTTTCAACATAGAATTCTTTTATAGGACATCAACAATTTTTATTGCCTATGATGTTTTTAAATTTTTAGTTTTTTCTTGAAAAGAATGACTTTAAATAAAAGTATAAAAGTCATTAAATAAATTCTATAAAATAGTTTTAAAACAATCAATGAATACTTTATAAAATTACTCAAGTAGATAAAATTATGTAGGCCTAATTTTCAAAATTTGAAGCTTAAGTGTAAACTTTAATAAAAATGGAATCGTAGTTGAAATAAATTTATAATTTTTTAATGAAGGAAACAATAATAAAAAATAAATTCAAAAAAATTAATTAAAGCATTTTTTTAAAACTTTTCTAAAATTGAAATCTTTTGTTTTTTGAAATTAAAATATTACTTTAAAACGTTATAGATAATAAAACTATTTGATGTGTAAAGTGAGTTATATTTTTAATATTTAGTTTAATAAATGGCAAAAAAAGTATTTTTTATGTCAAGATATATTTATGAAAAATCGTTTTTAATTAGAAACAAATAATCAAGGTTTGTTTTTCAATAAAATATAGTTAAATATTAACTATGTATTACGTTTTATTTTTTCCAGTGCTAAATTTTATTAATTAGAAAAAATAAGATAGATTTTTCTGGAAAAATTTCAATTATGATGTTACAGTTTTTGCATAATGTTTCTCAACTTATTTTAAATAATTTGTTTTAAAGTAAACTGAATTAAAATTACTGTAAAATATACAGGGTGGGCCAACGAAAACGAAACGACAGTTTTTGGATAGTTGGATTTGTATTTAAGCAAATCGCTCGGACAGGTCGATTTTATTCTCGAGGGGACATCTTGAAAATCATGCAAGGAAAAAAAAAAAATGGTCATAAAATTAAGGCGGATAATGTGTTATCTGTTAACTCTGCCGTTTCGTTTTCGTTGGCCCACCCTGTATAATGTTTAATGTAATATTCCTATAAAAATTGATAATCTAAAATTGAATGTTGAAATCTTCTGCAAGTATTTGAAATTATATCTGAATATAAAGATATTTGAATGAAGTATCTCTTGTCGTTCAAATGAAAAGTTCTAATTTCTGGTAAACTGTGATATGAAAGGGCATTATTTTGAACAATTGAAGAGAACATCATACAAATATTAAATTATACTCAGATTTATTCATTGACAAATATTTTGCCGAAGTTTGAAGAAAAGTACAAAATTTTACTTTCAACATTCCAATCTTAAATTATTAATTATTTATAATGGAATAATAATCTAAAATACAGAATTAGAACATCATAATATTGTTAAAGATCATTTTTATAAGAAACTAATAAATAAGATTTTTTCATGTAAACGAGTTTTTAAAGAAATGTTTCAAATATATTTGATTCTACAATGATTATAATGTATATTTTAAATATTACAATTGTTTTAAAATTCAGATTTTCATAAATAATCAAAGTAATTGATATTAAAGATGATTTTGAATTATTTTAAATCAAATCTAGTCTTTATTCTATAAAAATGGTCATGTAATTTCTACTAACGTCGAGAAAATAAGTTTAGCAAAGAGAAAAACAATGAACATAGGTTAAAGTAAAAATAATATTATATACTTATTTTTCTGTTATTGAAGTGAATTCATGCTTAATCATGATAATTCTATGAAAACATTTTTCGACGAATGTGAAAGCAAATTCACTTGACCATTTTCATATCCCATTCTTTATATTTGTGTGTTATGTGTATGCAATACGACATTTGTGGAAGACTCACTTTTGTATTGTTCTAATGTAAAAACATTTGATGTTTTATTGTTGATCGATCATTTTGAAAAATTATTTTAAATAAAAAATGAAAATAGAATTATATTAATATATGTTCATTAATTGTACAATTCTTAACTAGTTTGGATGATGCAATATTCTTAAGATATATTTTTTAATGCTTTACTTTTATATTAAAAGATCAGTGTTAAGAAATCACTAAATTTAAGAAAACCTCTCCATTGTGGTTGTATTCATTTACTTTATAGTAAATATATTAAAATTTATTTTTTAATCACGAATTCCGCATTATTTTTGGTTTCAATGTTTGTAATTTTTATTTTTCCGGCTCTGTTATACATAACAGGAAAAGTATGGCGATCGGTCAAAACATGACCATCCCCAAGAGTTTTATATTTTTGGACTCGGGACCTTGAAACGTCGAGAAATGCGAAAAAATTCGGGTGTTTTTTTTTTGTATGTATGGATGTGTGTGGGGGGAGGCACGATTTTGTTCACCCACTTTAAAGCTTAATAACTCCCGTGTCTTTTGTCGAAAATTTCTGAAATTTTGCAGGAAAGTTTGCGTGTTAGAGGGATTGATGCTATGGTTAAAGGTCGAGGGGTGGTGAGATAGAGGGTTGCGTGTCGCATCTCGAGTAGGGTCGGATTTAATGACGATTTTACTCGTTATTAGCATTTACATTTCTTAATGAACTTCATCTCTACCATCCATATTATGCTTTTTGCCAATTTTTAATAATTAATAATTAAAAACGTGTTTTAAAACAAAATCTCAACATATGGCGCTGCACACAATTTTAACTCTTGCCGGCAAAGTTAAGCAACTCGTTGCTGGATTTTTTTAAGTATGGCCTTAAGACGTGAGTTACAACAGTCAAAATTGAAGTGAAAGTAAACTATTTAATCCATATCCATAAAAAAAAAACTATTTCCAAAGCATATCCGTAAAAAGTATTAAGACCAAAATAACTAGCATAGTATATGAGTTACGATTTCGACGACATTTTTAAGAATAAAAAACATATTAAGTAATAATGTTTCGTCTGAAAAACAATTGTATTAATGGTAAGTTGTATAGATTTATAAAATTTTATAATCATTGATATTAGAAATTATTCTGAATATATTTCTTTTTCGATAATCTAGTTTTATTTCGTTTGTCGTATTTATTATAATTCCAACAGTCCAGTGTTTTCTCAGCCGTTTGTATACATCGACAGCTGAGAAATGGCTTCGATCGTGTTAAAAGTTAAAATTTGTGTTGTAATTTCGAATTTTTTATTTTTTTAAAGTTTGACGGAGGTTTTTATATTTGCTTTTTTAAATATTAATTTAAATTTTTCGCTTATTTCTTTCTGCCGAGAGTGAACGTATAGTGTTGCGTTTTTTTGAATAATTCTTAACTTTAAAATATTCTTTTATTATCCTTTGTAATAGCTATTGTCAGGGCCGTCGAGAAGGGAGAGGAGCTGGAGACTTTTTCCTAAACCTGTAGTAAATCTTACTCCTATAAAACTAATATTATTTTTACTAACAGAAAATGAAGTCTTTAAGATAGAATGTTTATTTATTAATAAGAAGCTATGCCTTTCTAATTACTATTGCCTTACTGTCCTTAGTTTCTTATTATATATTTTGTCAACGTGGACAATAATTAATGTCCACGTTGACAAAATATATAATAAGAAATTTTATGCCTTTCATTTGTTCAAAAAACAATGGCTAAAGGAGTCCGCTAAGAGGCAAAAGGGGCTCACTTGTATAGGTTTCCACGGGACCCATACAAGCTCTCGAAGGCCCGGCTATTCCTTTGGCGTATTCTATTTGTATTACAAATGTATAGCAAACATCGTATTTATTACTTTAATAATTAATATTTGCAAATAGGAATGTTTAAAAGAGCGAATCAATACCTGACAAGTGCAAGGATCGTGTCTCCCTGGCCTGCAGGTACGATGCCTCTTCCGTGCCTAACAGGTGCAGGGATTGCTTATTTCCTTCTGGCTCCACTTCAGTTCTATCACAATACGGCAAAGTCACGCGATGTTCTAGTGGTGCAAGTATTAATTTATTTTTATGCATATTCAGAATAATGTAAATTAGTGTGATTATTGTATACCATACAATTTTTTTTTGTGCCATTCTGAGGCAGACGTCTCAAACCTGGTTCGTGACTTTCTGCTTTTATGTGTCATAAATTTTAACAAACTTGCGTGATTGTATACATTATTGGGCTGCAATTTAAAAAAAATCAATTCAAAAATTTTTTCCGAAAAGGTGTTAGATAGATGATCTGCTCGACTCCATTGCTAACGGAAAAGTATAATGCAGGCATGGGCAAATGCGGCTCTTGCTGAAAGTGTTAATTTCTGTTTTTTATTATTATTTTTACAATTTTATTTTTATAATTTTGTGAAAATGTTTGTTTAAAAAATTCAATATTTGTTTTATATTATATTTATATTATATAATAAAATCGCGCGCCTTACCATACTATCCGCAACCACAGTACAGAACTGCGGCTCCCATGCATTTTGCAAAACCTACATTTCGGCTCCCACTGAACTCTTGCTTGCCCATCCCTGGTATAATGTATAGGGGCAAGCCACTACTAATTCGAAGTGGAGAGCTTATATTTTAAATTAAATAAATTAAAAATATGATTAAAAATTGCAGCCCGGCGTTGTGACGAGGTCACAATAAATAATTGCTCGTTTAATATATCAGTATTTCCCTTAAAAGTTTTCTTTAATATTCATAAAAACTGGTGCCTTGTTTATATTTATTTGTGCATTCTTATTACTTAGTTGATAACTTATTTCTAACGATTTACATTAACAAATTAGCGACAAGCTCATTTATTTATCATTTATTTATCACATTTATAAATTAGCTTATCGCTAATTTATCACATTTAGTTAGCAAGCCATTCTATAATGGACAATGCAAAAAGCAAAGTCGACGTTGAAAAATTGTTAAAAATTTAAAAAGTAAACCCCGTTTATCCGGCTCAAACGGGACCGGGTCCAATCCGGACAACCGAAAATCCGGAAAATTCGTTAACGACATAATTAACAGTTTACAGTACATGCACATTATATTTTATTTATTGCACATTATATTGATATATTCTTTTACAACAATATTAACTGTATAAAGTAAAAGATATATCTACATACAGTATCAGCTCATTGTTTTCATACAGCTACATACAGCTGATACAATACGCGCACACAAGTTTTCTGACTATTTGTGTAGGGTAGAATTTTTTTTTTTATTGCCTTTATCAAGATCAACCTGTAATAAGGCTTAGCGCTTCGTAGGGAAACCAAAGGACTAATTTGAACCGAAGTAATCGTGAAATACTGTATTGTGTTTATTTTTGTTGCCAGATCATCGATTATAAAGTCGTAGATGTTCAAAATTGGCATTGAGCCAAGGCAAAACAGTATTCTTACAGCTGCAACATTATACTCAGGCAAGAATGTAGGCTAGTACTTTGATTTTTTCGCGTATATAGGTTTTCCGTATGTCTATCTATCTTATTCTGGATAAACCGGAGATCCCGAATAATGGGATCCGGATAATCGGGGTTCCACTGAATTACTAAATGTTGTTTTATTAGAATCGTAATCAAAAATCGAGGCTAATTTTATCTTAATTTTTAAGAGGGGTCGATACTTCTGTTCTGGGTAGGAGCTTTTAGTGAAAATAGTTAATGACTAAAATATATGAAAATTTTATTATATGAGCGTAAATAATTGTTAAGAATTAGGGTAAAAGAGGATTAATATAATTAATCCGATGAATATTATTAAGGTTGTGTTTTTTACTTATATTTGTTTTAATATAAACCTAATCATATAACTTTATATTAACATAATTAAATCATCTTATACTTTTATTATGCTGTATTTTTTAAAGAAATTTTACTACGCATTTATTTAAATGCGTAATGAAATTTCGTATAAAACAAATTTAAACTTTAGAATCCATGTTATTGTCATTTCATTTTTAATGTATTGAAAAATTCATAATTATTTTTATGAGAAAATAAAAAGTATATAATAAAATTCACTGTCTAAAGTTAAGAAATTGAAGGGCCATTTAATATATTTTATTTAATTTGCGAACAATAACTCAATCACACAATATACATAATCATAATTTTCCATTAAATATTAGGCATTTAAACATTTAAAAAGAAGTAATAAATTTTTGTAAGATTTAATTGAAAAATTTAGTGAAATAAACGACAAAAGATAAACAATTGACGACTTTAGAACTTTTAAGATAAACGTTTTAGTAAAATATTCCTTTCTTCCCTAATAGTGTAGGAATGAATCCTTCCACGAGCCTCATTGATCAGCGCTTGTCTACTCCTAGCGATAGGATGTCTGGAAATTTTTATACTATGTTATAATTTTTCTTATACGTTCAGGACGTTTGAAATTTATACATACAAATTGAATGGATTATACCATTTTATTTGTACTTTATCAGAGATGAGAGGGCCACATCCTAATTCAGAGGGAAACTTCTAAGACTTGCAGAATTGTATCGGTACAAATTAGTATATATGCACCGATAATATGTACTGTATAAATTGTACTTAGATGTCTTTATTGAAAAAGAGAACGGAAAACATTTAATTTTGCTGTCATAAACCTTATCGTTTTATATTTCACCAGGCCACGGAGTCTCATCCCCGTGCTAAATAAAACAATATAGTTTCAGTAAATCGCAATACAGTATGTAGATTAGTAAACTTCAATATGAGCATAGTTCTTTCCTTTAACTCATTATCATCCAAATGATATTTACATGTTTAAAGAATCGCTAAAGCAGTTTCATAGCAAGTTATGCAAAAATTGTACGATTATCTTTTAAAATATATAACATGTAGGCATGATTAGATTTCTTCAGATCACTACTTTCGATAACTTTGTTTTATATCTTACAAATAAAGTTTTCAAGGGTACATTGACAGCATTTCTTTTTATATATCGAAATCAACATTGTTTAAATAGCCTACGTCAATTTGATAGTCACAGTGAATTTTCTAGTATTTAAAAATTACTATAATTATCATAGTAATTCTTATAATGTATTGCTATATCAATTATGTTTGTAATATGTATGTTTATTTTAAAGAGCACGTGTTAATGTATATGTAACACAGGAATCTGAAAAAAGAAAACAGTAATGAACTGTACATTATCAAATTAATAACTCAAGTAAAACTAAAACTATATCCGAAAAAGTTGAGGTAAATATATTTCAGTTTATTGATATTAAAATATAAATGTAATTAAATTTATTTATACGTTTAATAACTCTTCAAATAAATTACCTAAAAATTATATTTAGTAGATCTGTTAAATCTTTTGTAGGTTATTTGATTATTTTTCGCTTTTTGCGAAAGAACTTTAAATAATAGAGAATATATATACACCTACACTTGTAAAAATTAGTTAATTCGAATATTGTCATATTTTTTATTTTAAAACAGATATGACAGTATTCGAAACATTTCAAAAATTTTGTCCCAATGGGTTAAAACGGAACAAAACATTTTACGAATAATACAGGCCTGTATTAGGGATGGCGAACCTTTTTGAGTTCCTGTGCTATATAGTAAGCACAGGCCTCGAAAAATGTTTATTCATCGGAAGTTTGACTTCGAAAAACAATATTCAAGAAAATGAAACGAATATGCTTTAATTAGACTAAATGTAAAGAAGCTAATTGAAAAAAGAATGATCGAATGATTTCTCCCTACGGTACAGTACGTGTACTATAGGTTCGCCCCCGACTTGTACAAATAAAAAGTTTAAAAGTTAAATTAGCCTAATTTATATATATTAAATTTTTCAGATGTATTTAAATAAAATTCGACAAAAAAGAAAAAAATCGATAACGTTAACAGCAATTAGTGATGTTTATATTCCATCCTCGACACGACTCCGAAATATTGGACTTCCGAGCAGAATAAATAATTCTGTAGTCTACTATACTATTTATTTTAAGAATTCAAACAAATTTACAGTATTTTAAATGGTAAGTACAGTAAATATCTTGTTTATATATTAAGACTTTTAATAATTAAACATTTATCTGATCTTTGCTGTTACATTAGAATCACACATTTAGCATCCTCCGACTCTCGATATAATAAATGTGAGACCGCGGATTTTAGAGGGAAATTTTTAAATGAAAGGAAACTTTCCTTTTTTTTTTTTTTCGTTATTCGAAATTGTTATAAACACCCGCTTAGAAAAACTCCTCGCGGAGTATCGGAGCAGAGGTCTCCTCCAACTATCAACAGTTAGGTGGGAAAGTTGACAGTCGTCAAGAATTGCAAATCATTGTCAACAGCGAATCACTTCTTCTTCTTCTCTCTTCCTCACGGTTTTATATGGAGATCAGCGGATCGCTTTCCCACACTAATGCTATAAAAGCGCGAGCTACCGGAAGCTCGGGAAGCTATGACTTCCTGTTAGGGTTTCTCAAATGGGATCCAGGGATCCCGGTTGTTTTTTTAACCCGGGAAATCCTGCAAATTTCTTAAAAATTCACTTTTTTCTTATTTTATGTTAAGGTTGTGGAAATTTTGCCAATAGAAAGCATAATTAACTCATAAACTGTCAGAATACATTTGTATTTATTAATTTTAAACCTACTTATTAGTTTTTTTAAACAATTTTTCCTCGTTATGGCACGTCACAAATGGTCAATAATCAATACGTAGCTTATTTGTGGCAGGACTCTGAAAATTGTTTACTTGTCAGAACCTGTAATATCTGGAATAATTGTGCTTATGCTGTCTTAGTTTTTAAACATGTCCAGTAGCTTCAATAACTGCGTAGTTGTAACGACAGGTTGTGCAAAATGGGCGAGGATACAAACGAGTATGAAGTTTTTCTTCATAAACCTAATTATTAAAGTCAAACGAATTGCCGAATTATCGGGCTATAAGCTTGATGCCGCTATTAAAGCAGCCGAGGCAGACAAATCAAGAATACTAGATAGCAAAATACGTACTGCATCGCATCTCGAAATGAACTAGAAATCTGCCAGGCTACAGGTGAAAAAACACATCTGTTTTCTCTTAAATGCATTAAACAGGTTCTACTCATATCAATTGAATCGGAAAGAACATTCTCGGTAGCAGGTCTTTTCATTACTGAAATCAGAATCAGATTGAGTGATGGGAGTATTGACCATCTTTGCTTTTTAAAATCTTATTTAAAAAGTTTACAATAATATTTTGTATTATGTTTTATTTAAATTGCGAAAATTACCTTTTAAGTTCATTTTTTTTTTTTAAATTTTCAACTCAATTCAAAGAATTTTTATTGTTGTTGTTGTTGTTGTATGTAGTTTCCAGCGAACTTTAATAAATTTTTTCTATTTGTGAAAATTTCTGCGTAATTCAAAGGTAACTTTTAATATACAGGGTGTCCACCATGAACCTGACACATTTGTTTCGATTGCCATATCGAAGTGCAAGGCTAGTAATCAGATGTCGTGCATTCCATTAAGAGGAGAAACTGTGGAAGTTGTATAGGTAATTTTGAAAACCCGCCAAAGTGACTGTAGATGGCGTGGCAATATTCAAACGCAAAATGACTTCTCTACAAGAGCGGGTGCAAGCTGTTTGGTGGTACGCTGAAACAAATTCCGTGATTCAAGTGCTATGGAACTTTCGTTGCGTGTTTGGCAAGGAGCCACCCTCGAGGAACACTCTCAAGTTATGGAAACAACACTTCTTGCCGAAGGGAACCGTGTTAAAATCAAACGGCAGGGGCAATCCGGGGGTGCCCGATGAAAACGTGGAAACTGTGAGAGAAACGTTTCAAAAAAGTCTAAGAAAGTCCATACGACAAGCGGCGTGAGAACTGCAGATGCCAAGGTCGACTATTCATAAGGTATTGCATCACAGATTTCATTTGCATGTGTACAAACTTCAGTTACTGCACGAAATCAAACCTGACGATGGCATAAAGAGGCAGTCGTTTGCTATTGACATGCTAAGGCGCATTGATCAAGACACAACCTTCTTATCACGCATTGTTTTCTCCGACAAAGCCACATTTCACTTATCTGGGAAAGTGAATGCACACAATGCTCGAATTTGGGAATCACAAAACTCTCACTGCATTGTACAGCACATCCGTGATAGCCTGAAATTAAATGTGTGGTGTGGACTGATGCGGAATTCAATTATCGGTCCCTCTTTCTTTGTAGAAAAAACAGTGACTGGCATTATGTATCTAGATATGCTGGAACAATTTGTTGTATCACAGATCACTCATTTGCAGCCAGATTTAATTTTCTAGCAGGACGGTGCCCCTCCACATTGGAGACTGCATGTTCGATGTTTCCTCGACATACAGTTTCCCGATTGTTGGATTGGATGCGGAGGGCCGATACCGTGGCCTCCTCGATCGCCGGATATTACGCCCTTAGACTGTTTCTTTTGGGAATTTGTCGAGGACAAGGTTTACACCGGTGTCAAAATTCGTGACCTTCAACATCTTCGTGTGTGCATTCAAGATGCTGTTGCTGCCGTCAGGCCCGAAATGCTTGAAAGAATCAAGCAGGAAATGGAGTACAGACTCGATGTTCTACGTTCAACAAAAGGAGCTCATGTAGAGGTTCACTGATTTTTTAATTCTGAGTTTTTCATCATAAAATGTGCATTACTTTACATCCTTCCTGAGCGGTAGAATTTTTACAACAGTTTCAAATGTGTCAGGTTCATGGTGGACACCTTGTATATCTTACAGAGCAATATAATAATATGATTTGGAGGTTGCAGAACATATTAAATTACTTTAAAAAATGAAAAATAATTATATCATTTGATTTCAAGATATTTTGTATATCTTAAAAATAATTAATTCTATCTTGGGATTTCCCGGGACCCCAGGAAACAGTTCAGTTTTATCCCGGAATCCCGGGACAAGCAAAAAACCGGGAAATGAGAAACCGTACTTCCTGTAAACTGTCTTATTAATTATTTATTTATTATAGCCAACTCTAGCCCGATAATTCGGCTCTTGTGGATGTAAAGAATAATCAATGGCAAGAGAAAAGAAAATATAATTTAAAATAATGCAGAAGAAATTAATAATAATAAACATCGTTAAAAATAGGTAGATGGCACCTATGGTAGATCCAAAGAGCTTACCGGTAACCAGTGGATAAAAACATTGACAGCGAGTTCGCTCTTCACCAAAGGGCTGACCATGTGTTTTCTTCATATATTTAACACAAGTATAAATTGGAGCACGCTTGCCATAGAAAGTTCTCCCAGGAAGCATTTCTTCTTGGTAGATCACCCATGTATTGCTTTGTCTTATTGCATCAATTCCAATCTAAGAGCAAATTGTAGGGGCATTTTTTAATTTGTATATAGTAATAAAATAAACAATATACTTTTTCAATAATTAAGGTATACGTAAAAATATAATATATAAAATATTTTATCTTCTTCTTAATGCTAAATATATTAAACTATAAACAAATTATTTTAAGAAATATCAAAGCTCATGTTAACAGTAATAATCTCAACGGCCATTACCACCATTAGATGGCATTTAAATTAATAGACTGCTTGGATGTCATAGTGTTCTGAGGCATGGTGGATTGAACTGATATCTCTTAGCGCATGAGACATTTGACTTTCTTTTTCAGATTTCGGATTTTTCTCGTTATGAACTTAACGTTTGAATGTACCTGTTTGTTTTCCTATGAGAATTAATGAAGCAGGCTGTACGAATTTGTTGACGTGAGATGTCATTGATTGAGCCATTGAGTAAGTAATGTAACTTTATAATATTAAAGGAAATCTAGATAGACATTTTGATGTAAAACATTTGCGATATGCAAAAATTAGGAAAGACTGGGGACAATTGTAATAAAAATCACTTCTGATTTTTCATACATGAAATAAACTAAGACACGTGCATTTAAAAAGTAATATCCTTCTACTATAGTTTAATATGAAAATGTTAAAATTTATGCAACTATTTTATTATTTACAGAATTATTGTTGAAATAGGATGCAATGAAACGTTAAAACCGACCCAATGTAGGGCCAATTGTAAGATATGTCGGGTCAGTTGTAATATGTTTATTTTAGCCTTGTCTGCTTTGGAGCAGCTATCATTTTAAACATTGGAAATATTGAAAGGAAGGAACTTGAATGTAAAAATTAGAAATTAAATGCTTAAATAATTAAAATGTTAAATAACATTCCCTTTGTAGCTCTATCTGAGCCACCAGAATCATAATTTTGGCACAGGTATGCAACATTAAATGCTCCAATCTGTTTCTGTTCCTTTGTGGCGATAATCTTTCTTGGTGCCATATTGATGAGACTATTAACACCAGTCTCGTCATTATGGTAAATGTTGTATGGCTCAAACCAGCGGCGTAGCGTGGGTGTCAGCCGCCCGGGGCGGAGGAAAATTTCGCCGCCTCCTTATTTAGGTATTTTTACAAGATATTATTATTTATTGTGAAATTTTGCCGCCCCCTATAAGTGCCGCCCGGGGCGGGCCGCCCCTGCCGCCCCCACTACGCTACGCCACTGGCTCAAACTTGCTCACTCATCACTTCAACAATATTATCGATGAATTTGTTCACATTAAAGCCGGATGCACACATGCGGCGCGGCAAGGAAAAGCGGCAGAATGACGTCACTTTTTCTCGCCGCAGAGGTCTATTTCGTGCCGCTTTTCTCATGCCGCGAAAGTTGGTCGAATTCTATCTTTCGCGGCGGCCGCCGCCAAGACGCATTTCTATCAGCCAATAACATTTCGTCTGGCAGTCACGTGAGAAAATACAATCACGTGGTGTTTTAATGGCGGAAAGTTCGACGTGGTTAACCGAGATAACTAACATCAGAATAATGAGGAAAGAATAATAAATTTAACACAAATTCTACACAGATACAGTAATCATATATCATTTAATTTAAAGAACAAAACAACCGAATCTTACTCGAAATAGTATTCTTTATCGAGAGATCTTAATCGAAGAATAAGCCTATTTTGTACATCAGTTCTTTACCGATCCAACAAAATATCTCGGCAAGATTCTTGCCAATACGATATCTCTAATCCAAAACATTCATTCGAATCTTCGACGAAATCTTCCAGCTAAATAAAACGAGCCGTACAAAACAAAATTTGTAAACACGTGGATAGCGGTGCGTCGATATCGTTCGCCATCTTGAATACTGAACGCATACGCCGAAATGTAAACGGATTGCCGCTTGTGTGGTCGTGATGCCGCGCGGCGAAGACGCGTTTGCGTCACCGCTTTTCCTTGCCGCGCCGCATGTGTGCATCCTCCTTAAGTCTAGAAAGTCATGAATTCAAGGCTCTTGCGAGATTAGTCGACTCGGGCTTTCTAATGTATAGCTGGGTGTTTCGCTTAATAAAGTCATTTAGATACTCAATTCACTCAATTCCAGCTATTTCATTCTAGTTATCTGGAGTATTCAAGTTATATAATATTTCATAGTGCTGTAATAAGCCAGCTTATGAACAACCTAATACGTAAGACTATGGTACAAGTAACCGGCATTCTTATATAGAAAGACAGGGTTGTTTCCTGTTCATTTGTAAACACACTATTGAGTGGTTTATAACCAGTGGATGATGATGCTGTTGTTAATTGTTGTTCCATTGGCTGTTACATCTTTGTGCAATATCTATGAAAAAAACATGTCAAATATTTGAAGTTGTTGCCACTGATCTTACTAATATTTGAAGCTGTTGTTTCAACACTTTTACAACTGACCCCGTCTCACCAATTTGCAAACCGATCGGCCTGTAACTCTAAGACAGTTTTTTTTTAATGCTGCCATTACACAGTCTCAGTAACACTTATTTAAAACTCATTACGTTCATATTTAAATTGATTTGTTTAAGTTCATTGTTTTATCCGATATACTGTATATGTAGATTCTTAATACTTAAGTTTTCAGTCCAAAAAGATACTTTCAAGTTTTATCTAAAAACAATTAAAGAAGATCCTTGAAATCATGTCTGACAAATGGCCAGTAAATGCACTAGTGTCTCTCTTGTATCGATTTTAGTAGAGTATCATTGATAAATCGATGTTAAAATTGCTCCTTGCTACAATTGTTCCCAGCCCCCTCTTTAATAAATACCAGAAGTAAATTCCTTCGACAAAATTCACAAACTTTTTATTAAAAGAATAAATTTTTACTTTTTTGTATGTCAGTTCTAATCTATAGTTTATACTGTATGGAATGTTTTAAAAATTTAATTATCCGACATTCTTTCAATTTATAGTATCGACGGTATATCATCTAATATGATAAAGCTACTTTGGTTTAAAGACTGGCTGACTCACTCATTCCCTGTCACAAAATTTTAAAAGTAGAAACAGACTTCTTATAGAAAAAATGATACATTCGAATAAGGATGTCTAGTACATTACAAGAAAACATTCAAAATCTTAAAAAAGTCAAATGTTTTACGATTTTCTATTAAAATATAATTCTAATATATCACATTTAAAAATATTTTAAAAGTGATATATTATAAAGTACATATTCTAAAAGTTCAATTTATTCGGGATTCAGACAGATGTATAGGCTAAACTGTCAATCTCATTCATTTCGATTATTCTTTAAGAGAATGTGAAATGCAGACAGTAGCTTTCGCTGCTATAATGGATAAAGTATAGGGTATCACATTAGTATCAACAATTACCTACTAAACACTTACACACGGAATATAATTATTTTCGTACGAAAATCGATTTATCACATGAAAATCAGAAATCATTGGAAATGAGTGGAATTTGACGGTCGTTTAGCTCAATGATTCTCAACAGGGTCATAGAACATTTCAAAGAGGCCACAGAAAAAAAATTTGAAGCATTAAAGCAGTGGTTTCCAACCTTTTTGTACCTGAGCCCCCCTTTAAAAAAAAATTCTTGCGCCCCCTTAATTTTTCTAACAATCTAATTTCATAAATACTCAAAGCGCGCTCGGCTCCAAACGCGAAAGCGAGATGTTCTCGTTCCAGCAAGAGTATGGATGGATGTTTTAGCATTTGTACCCGAAAAATTCGCGGCGAGGATTGTGGTTACGTATACCTATTTTGCTGATTTATTTTTTTGACACCTATTCGACTTTTTTGGTTTGTATTCGAAAATGATATTTTGGAAACAGCTGCATGCCCCCCTTGCAACAGTCTCGGGCCCCCCTAGGGGGGCGCGCCCCACAGGTTGGAAACCACTGCATTAAAGGGTTGCAGGAGCTGTAAGGGAATCATGCTAATTACAAAGTTGAATATAAAATTTTATTTTCCATTTTGTAGAAATTGATTCTGTGTCACATTACAGATATCTTAATTTAAAATCCAAGAACAAGGAAAACATAATTGGAGAAAGAAAATTTATACAGTATGATGAAAGGATGCTAAAGTTCTGAAATCTACTAGAAATGGAAGACCTGAAATGAGAGTGGATCCATTTGTAGTAAATGTGCCTACAGTGGATCTAAAACTACAAGAATGTCTTGTATATTTGCAAAGCGATTAAGCAAGGTTCTGGAACAACCAAGACAGTTCCTGGAAATTGAAAAAGAAAGGAAAATTCACTTTGGAACAAGACAAAGGATTTTTACAGGTTTTCCAAGATCTTATTTAGCTGATTCCTTTATAATGGGTGTAGTTTCCGTGAGGACCTAGACCTATCTTCGCTCTGAAATCACTAACTGATCTAGGATATGTGATAATGTGTTAAGACTAGTCCCATAGTGGGCTCATATCATTACTCTAGTCCCATCTGAGGGCTCAGAAGGTTATATGTTTTGTGTTATCTGTATTTACTTTATTGTTATTGTAAGAGTGATGTTAACTGTGTATACTTACCACTAAGCCTAAATTCAAACATATACTCAAAAATGTATAGGAGAGAAGGTATTTTCTAACCAACCAAAAGCCAACCTGACTTTTATGATTTGATCAACGCTGTTGTGGGCAATCCACTGAAGATTGGCCGCAGCAATTTGGAATAGTTGAACTTTGGTAATGGGACACTGGCCCTATTTGACAGAAGCTTTAGCCAGAAAATACATTCCAGGAGGACTTTAATGGGAAACTGTCTCCCATTTGGGTATTTAGACACATGTGGAGAAACCCGGAAAACTCCATACAGACAGCCTGTTGGTGAGGCTTGAAAAGAACTAATTTTCAATACAGTGAGAGGACCATTACTTTCTCTGGCATGAAGATGGAAAAGATCACCTTTCAAAAACAAGGGGAAAGTAAAACGCGGGATAAATAGAAAACATTGGAGCCAGCCGCCGGATATCACGTGAACAGAAGAGAAATATATGAGCAGGGACAAGGTTGTCTTTTGGTGTCAATCTATTCTTACTAAGCTGATTATTACTTACGACTACTTATGACTACTTCTTAATCTCACATGCGGTTACATTTTCCATTTGTGCAATTTAACACACGATAATTTTACAAAAATGCTACCTGTTACTGACAAGGTGGCTAGCCAAAGGCTACAATGCAACAGAGAGCCTTTGCAGCACTAGCCCCGAAGAAGAAAGGTTAGGCTAACATGCGAGAAGACAGACCAAGAGCAATAGTGGATAGGTGCAGTAGTCCGCTAATACCGCGTTCAAATGTGTGCCCACGAGTGGTTTAAGGTCGTGGGAGAAAAGATGAAAAAATCCACTGCTGACGGCAACCCCAGAGGTCCACCCAGTAAATGGTACCTGCTTGGAAGGAATACAGGATTATGCGCTTCCATCACTTGAACCTCCATATTTGTTTGAATTGAGCTTCAGCAGTCTCTCATCTGATGTCAATAGCTTGAAACTGGTTGGATATTGAGAACATAGGAGAACTTCGTTATGTTTAACGAAATTCCAGTCAAATGTACAAAACTTTTATTTTCATCAGCTGCAAGGAGTTGCAAGGATCACACTAAAAGCATTAATTCAACACAAAAACAATAAATTTAAATTTATTTTATTACGGTACACCACTAATAAGGTACATTTTTTACAACTTAGATAATACGCTCCTAAGTTTATACTAGTTTATACTCATTTGTGTTTTGCTGTTTTAGCCTTTTAAGTTTTAAAAAAGTGTGATTTTTTTAATTTTAAATAAAGGAATTTTTCTCAAGAAAGAAAAAGGATATTTATTGATCTGAAAATCAACGTTTTAACTTCCATTATCTTCTTCTAGTTACCATTTCCGAATTCCCACTCCAATTCATACTTACTGTTCAATGAAAATGTAACTTTCCGAATGAGGGGACCGTACAGCTGTGCAAGCCACCGAGAGGGACCATGAGCAAGGATGGACTGGCTGACTGGAATATGTCTATAAATAAAAAATTATGAATTTAAAGAAACAAACAATAAAGGATGCTATTTTTATAATGCAGCTAGAACTATATCGCATTATCAATAAACAAACATTTACAACTATTGCACATTGACTATATAAACTATACTAGCTGAAATATTAACTTTATTATATCTTTGAGTAGTACTTCACAATAACAGCAAGTCTTTGTTTTAAAATGTAAATAGAAATGTATAATTCCGTTTTTAAGGTTTTAGTAATTTATAACAATTTTGTAAATGTCAATGTCAAATTTTTATTAGTATATTACAAGTTTTCATGTCAAAAATTCTAAATGTATAAATTATTTGTCGGAGATGTTGAATATATAAGATCTAAAAAACCCGGAATTTGTCGGAGATGTTGAATATATAAGATGTAAAAAAAACGAAATTTGTCGGAGATGTTGAATATATAAGATGTAAAAAAAACGAAATTTGTCGGAGATGTTGAATATATAAGATGTAAAAAAAACGAAATTTGTCGGAGATGTTGAATATATAAGATGTAAAAAAAACGAAATTTGTCGGAGATGTTGAATATATAAGATGTAAAAAAAACGAAATTTGTCGGAGATGTTGAATATATAAGATGTAAAAAACCCCGGAATTTGTCGGAGATGTTGAATATATAAGATGTAAAAAAATGAAATTTGTCGGAGATGTTGAATATATAAGATCTAAAAAACCCCGGAATTTGTTGGAGATGTTGAATATATAAGATCTAAAAAAACGAAATTTGTCGGAGATGTTGAATATATAAGATGTAAAAAAAACGAAATTTGTCGGAGATGTTGAATATATAAGATCTAAAAAAACGAAATTTGTCGGAGATGTTGAATATATAAGATGTAAAAAAACGAAATTTGTCGGAGATGTTGAATATATAAGATCTAAAAAACCCCGGAATTTGTCGGAGATGTTGAATATATAAGATCTAAAAAACCCCGGAATTTGTCGGAGATGTTGAATATATAAGATCTAAAAAAACCCCGGAATTTGTCGGAGATGTTGAATATATAAGATCTAAAAAAACGAAATTTGTCGGAGATGTTGAATATATAAGATCTAAAAAACCCAGGAATTTGTCGGAGATGTTGAATATATAAGATGTAAAAAAACGAAATTTGTCGAAGATGTTGAATTACTATTTATAAGAATTATTACTCTTATTTCAAATATACATACCTATACATATCATTTGATACCAGTCACTATATTAAGTAATATCAAGTTATCAACATGTACGATCACTTGATATTAACTGATAATGTGTTCAGACTGAACATGACATGCAGAGAAATGCAGAATACCACAGTTTTTTTTCAGATTAACTGCAATATTTATCTTAAGTAGATATTTTAGTATGTATGTGGAATTTGTTTAACTATCTACAATGAGTAGCCTAAAATTTATTTTGGTTAAGTTCTTTATTAACAATCTATAGAGTTTTGTTATCTGTAAATAATCTGTAAATATAATACAGTAATTCCTCGGTTTTCGTTGACTTCGGTTATCGTCGATTTTTTTCGCGAAAAATTTGTCTCGGTTTTCGTCAGCGTGCTCAAGTGGCCTCGCTGCTAATTTTGCAAAAATAAAGCGCACCCACACGTTTTCCGGCGCAGTGTGGCGTTATTTCTCGTTGTGTGAACATTACCCCGCGATGGCCAACCATTGGCCAATGGTTCCGTTTTCTGAACACTGGGAATTCGGTCGTGGGTTCGCGCTTCGCCAGGGTGGGCTGGCCATGTGAAGTTTTTTGGGTTTTCTCTACGTCTGTAACACCTGAATAGGGGCCAGCTACCCTTAAACGGATTTCCCGGAAGGCATTATTCCCCTCGATACGACCATCATAAACGCATACAACTACTATTACATGACAATTATGTCACACTACCACGGGGTGATATAAGCTAGAACAGGCCTGGCCAACCCAAATTGTTTCGCGGGCCACTTTGATCACGCGTAATATTACGGTGGGCCACAATTTAGGCAAACATGCTTTTAAAAATGTAAAACAAATACAAAATGAATAAGATTTTATTGTTATACCAAGAGTTCGTACTCGCACTTGCGCATTATGACATTGACACTTGCAAATTTTCATTTATTTAATTGTTTTGGTATACATATAACGGGAAACAAAAGTTTTAATAGATATATAATATTGCTTAGCGGGCCACACAATTTAACGTGACAAGCCGCGGGTTGGCCAGGCCTGGGCTAAAAGCTCATGTCCAACTAGCTTCTACAAGACAAGACATTACCCAGCGTATCTAGCCGAACAATTCCATTGCTTTCATCTTAATGCTAATTAGTCTTTTATGTTAATTTCGTATTGCTTTTAGTATTTAACGCAATATTAATTCTCTATAAAACAGTGGCGTGCCGTCATTGGAAGCGGTGGAAGCTCCGCATCCACCTTCCAATAACCTTCCCTTGTATTTTCTAAAATATAAATTTTCATATTTTAAATTACTTTGAATTAATTAAAATTAATAATTTATTATAACTGCATTATGTATATTATTAAAAAATTCTATACTATTTGTGAAAAAAAACGATAAAATTGCTATTGTATATTCGAATATCAGTGGCGGAATGGAAGCGCTTCCGAGACAGCTTCCACGGCGAGAATAACTGAATGGTGTAAAGCAGCCAGAGGGCATTGGCGCATGCGCTTTACAGAGCACTAGCCTCAGCCGGTTTAGCTGGTGGAAGCTACACACGCGTAACGCTTCCAACGATTCTATCCCTTAGCCACTGGTAGGAGCTATCTGACTAAGGGAATTGTTTAAGATTTAAAAAGTAAAGAGTATTCAATGTTATTTTTATGTACGTTTTTTTGCAAAGTTATATTTAATTACAATATAATTAAAAGAAAATTATAATTATATTGACAGATTTTCAGACAAAATCTTTAGAATTTTTATCACTTTTAGATGTTTTTCATGATATTAAAATTATTAACAATTTTTCCAAGCGTGTTTTAATTCTTTAAATTAAGTAAATTTTATGGGAAATTTTTTGATTTATCTAAATTACGTAGTGAATCGCAATATTTATATTCGTGTCCGGACTATATTGACAAGTAACTCTTACACATAAAACATATTATAATTAATGTCGATCCGAACAAAGACGTACAAAAGAATTATATGATTTAATATCATTAATTTTTATGGTACCATCTACCAGTGGCGTGCCATGACATTTGATGATAGGGAAGCTGTGTTTCTGTAAGAAGCCGACTTACAGGGGCAATCAATTAATTGCGCGTCATGACCCGTTCGTATTCGTTTGTTCGATAAGCCAGTAAAAACCGTATACTTCTTTAAATGTATTTTTAATAGATTATCTGACATACTTAATAAATAAGAAAGTTCAATATAATTACCTCCGTTATTAGATTCAATAAATTCCCTACGCCCTCTAAATGCCAATTCTAGCTTTGAGAAAAAACATATAACGTCTATTAATTTAGATATATCTATTAATCGTAATTATCTTGTTATAATTTTCAATATTTATTTTATATTGTCTACCAATGTTAAATTCTATTCTATTTTGATTTCCAAATTGCTTCAATTTTACGAAAGAATCGTCATTCGTCATAAATTTTATCGTCAAAATGTCGAAATTTTTTGTTGACGTATTTATATTTAATTTAGGCATTGGTCTTTCTCCTTTAATAATGTTTTCTTTTTCATTATACCGTCTTGAGCCAAAACTTTTTTAAAATAAACTTTTGAATCACTAGCCACGATATAAGGGCTAAAATTAAAATTATAAAAAAAGCTTACTTAATAAAACAAAATGTGTGACGAATATACATACCTAGTACAAAAAATTCTTCAATTGTATGAATATACTTTTAAAGAAACTTATAATTAAATATAACTTTGTGAAGAAACGTATATATAAATAACAAAATATCTTTTACTTTTTAAATCTTAAAACAATCCACTTAGTGAAATGGCTCCCTACGAGTGGCTAATGAATGGAATCGGAGACTGTCCAGGTAGGTGTGTTCGTGCCAAATCCCGAAAGTGCCGATACCGGTCAATGTCAAATGCCTGTTTTGTCGCATCACTAGTATATATCAAAGGACGCGACGGGGTTGTTGTAGATTTTAAACGTTTCTCACCATAGCTGTAAAAATCTAAATATGTTAAACTTAACAGATTGTCCGTCGTTCGTTTTCTAACAAATTCGTTTTAGAACCGAGTGTTCACGGAAATTTCCAAAATTTACAACTTTTCGGTCACTCTCATTGAACTGGAGAAATTTCTGTCTTTATTACATCTAATATTATGAAGAGATCAGACCCCACTGTACTCTGCAAGAAATTTGTTCGGTTAAGCTTCTGTTTAAGTAAAATTTCGGCTCTTTCAGTAGGGTTTTATTTATGTCCCCATTCCCTAATTGCTTAATTATTTAACTACTTCTTAAATAGAAATAAGTCGAAACCGGTTACTTTGTACTTGAATATCTGTAGTCTTGGGAAAGAAGTGGAAAGAAATTTTTATGACAACCGATACATAAATCGTAAATTTAAGGAAAATAAATTCTAGAACTTTTTTGTACCTTGTGCGTTTCATTCATTAAATTTGATTGTAAATGATGATGCCAAAGTAACATTTAATTTTTTAACATTGTACAAGAATTATACACGTTTTATCTGCATCCCCTTACAGATAGGACATACTAAATCGTAATATCACCGGTTTAACATTGAAATCCGTAAGTAATATAAGATGGGAGAGCGGAATAAACGCGGAATAAATATATCAAATATTTTAATGGATTTTTTAAAACTCCTGTCAACTATACAGAACTATCATAAAAACATGCCAGTAAATTCCTATCGGTTGGATTAAGTTATAAATCTAGTCTAGGGTGGGCAACCTCTTTTATAACATGCGCCAGAATAAATTTTACGTTTTTTCCGCGGGCCGTAGTAGTTAATTGACGCCTTTTTGTGACTTGTAATTTTTTTTAGTCTGCAAATATGAAGTAAATAAATAAAAAGTTAATTACAGCATTTATTTCTCTTATCGTTTTCGAAAATTACAAAGAATTGGAAAAATAACTATTAATTACTTATTTTTCCAATTTAATAATCTATTAAAGATCTCGCGGGCCGGATAGAAACTTTTCGCGAGCCGTAGCTGGCCCGCGGGCCGGGGGTTGCCCGCCGTTGATTTAGTCTGCTCATGATTCACATAATCAGGCGAGGGTGGCCGAATATCTAGCAGGCGGCTAACAGCAAACAACCGCTCCAGGATATAGTGTTGGACGCTTTACGCGTGTGTCGCGTCTTCCAGCTAAACCGTGACGTTGGTGCTCTGTAAAGCGCATGCGCCAATGCCTATAATCTGGCTGCTTGGAAGTTGACAGGCAGTCGGCTAACAGCTCAGAACCGGTCCGGAATATAAAATTGGACGCTTTACGCGTGTGTTGCTTCTACCAGCTAAACCGGGTGAGGTTGGTGCACTGTAAACCGCATGTGACAATGCCTATATAATCTGGCTGATTGGAAACTGACCCGGTTTCGACACTCCTTCCTCCACCGAATTATTCGAATATACAATAGCAATCTTATCGTTTTTTTCACATGTATAGAAATTTGTAAAAGATACATGATGCAGTTATAATAAAATATTAATTTTAATTAATGCGAAGTACGTTAAAATATGAAAATTTATATTTTATAAAATACAAGGGAAGGTCATTGGAAGGTGGAATCGGCGCTTCCATCGCTTCTAATGACGGCACGCCACTGCCATCTACCAGTGTGTCTGTTGAGCGCAGTTTTTTGACCACGGAGCGAATTCATACATTGGCCAGGAACACTCGGTCGGAGGAAAAATTGTCGTCGCTAGCGTTGCTTTCGATAGAAAAAGAGCTTTTAAATACGTTGACGGAGTCGACGACCAGCGACTTTTCTGATAAAGTAATTAACGACTTTGCGGAAAAAATCGCCGAATAGAATGTTTATAAAAAATTAAAAAAACAATTTTTCTATCATTATTTGTATCGTATCAATTTGTATTATGTATGTATTATTTGTATTTTAGAACTAAAATACATAAATTGTTTATTTTTGTCATTTACAATATTTGTTTAAAACTTTTATGGAAATGTGATGTACTGGACGGGTCTGACCCGTCACAAAAGACGCGAAAAAACGGTTAATTTAGAGATAAATTTATTAGTTTAAAAAACATAGGTAAAAGTTGTTTGTAGTCGGACACCCATTGTTTATATCAGTGGCGTGCCGTCATTGGAAGCGGAATACAAGGGAAGGAAGGTTATTGGAAGGTGGAAGCGGCGCTTCCACCTTCCAATAACCTTCCCTTGTATTTTCTAAAATATAAATTTTCACGCACTTTGAATAAATTAAAATCAATATTTTATTATATCCGCATTATGTATCTTATTACAAATTTCTATACTACATGTGAAAAAAACGATAAGATTGCTATTGTATATTCGAATAATTAGTGGCGGAATGGAAGCGCTTACGAGACAGCTTTCACAGCGAGAATAACTGAATGGAGTAAAGCAGCCAAGGGCATTGGCGCATGCGCTTTACAGAGCACCAACCTCAGCCGGTTTAGCCGGTGGATGCTACACACCATAACGCTTTCAACGATTCTATCCCTTAGCCACTGGCAGGGAGCTATCTGACTAAGTGAATTGTTTAAGATTTAAAAAGTGAAGAGTATTCAATGTTATTTTTATGTACGTTTCTTCGCAAAGTTTTACTTAATTATAATTTTCTTTTAATTATACTGTAATTATATTGTCAGAAAATCTTTAGAATTTTTATCACTTTTAAATGTTAATAATTTTAATATAAAAACAATTTTTCCAAGCGTGTTTTAATTCTTTAAATTAAGTAAATTTTAAATGGAAATTTTTTGATTTATCTAAATTACGTAGCAAATCGCAATATTTATATTCGTGTCCGGATTATATCGACAAGTAACTCTTAGACATAAAAAGTATTATAATTAATGTCGATCCGAATAAAGACGTACTAAAAGAATTATATGATTTAATATCGTTAATTTTTACGAGACCATCTACCAGTGGGTCTGCTGAGCGCAGTTTTTCGACCACGAAGCAAATTCATACATTGGCCAGGAACACTCAGTCGGAGGAAGATTGTCGTCGCTAGCATTACTTTCGATAGAAAAAGCTTTTAAATACGTTGACGGAGTCGACGACCAGCGACTTTTATGATAAAGTAATTAACGACTTTGCCGAAAAAAATCGCCGAATAGAGTTAGTTTATTAAAAAAACAACTTTTTCTATTGTTTGTATCATGTCAATTTGTATTATGTATGTATTATTTGTATTTTAGAACTAAAATACGTAAATTGTTTATTTTTGTCATTTCCAGTATTTGTTTAAAACTTATGTAAATGTCATGTACCGGACAGGTCTGACCCGTCACAAAAGACGCGAAAAACGGTTAATTTAGAGAAAAATTGATTAGTTTAAAAAAACATAAGTAAAAGTCGTTTGTAGTCGGACACTCATTGTTTATATCAAACTGCCAGGCAGAAACCATAAATCGCGGAAGGAAGTCGTTCTGTCATCGGTGGAAGATCGAATTCATCTTCGATTTTGACTTTTCTTGCGCTCCAGGTAAGAGTCTCGTTACGTTTAGTAACCAGGGACCAACCACTCGGGAAGCGTGATTGAGGGAGAACGACTAATCAAATGGACGAAAGAAAGGACGGAGATAGATATAATCCCCGACAATTGAGGACACCTGGCACTCGGTTAACGTTCCGAGTAACCAAAACGCCGTGTGTCAACGCGCGTTCCGAGTAACCAAAACGCCGTGTGTCAACGCAAAAAAAAAAAAAAAAAAAAAAAAAAAAAAACAATTTCTCGTCTATTGTGCCAACCTGTAACCCGTGCCACTTCGGACTTAGACCGTGTCCCCGACGCCAACAGAGGAAGTCTCCCCGTGCCCTACAGACTTCTCAACGCCACTGTCCCGGGGCCACCTTCGATCGACCATCGAAGAACCACATTGACGCCCGGGATGTCCGAACGGCTGATTGTTTTAAAGCAAACTATTTTGTACATAATATATGTTTATTTTATGTTTCTTCTTTGTCGGTTTTTGTCAGATACGTCTTTTCCGCCACCACGCACGTACGAATGGACCCTAGGCCATCAAGGGCGTCGCCAGAGGGGCAGTTGCCCCTCCCTAGACATGCGAAAAAAATTATTTAAATGCTAAGTCATTTATTGCCCGATTTATAATTCCCGCGCGAAAAACCCAAGAAGGTTATGTTTTAATTAAAATAATCTCCTTAAGCTTCTTAAAATTTATGAATCGTTTTTATTTTACCTACATACAATTCATATCCTCTATCAATTTATATCATCTTGCCCCCCCTGGCCCATTGGCTGGCGACGTCCTTGTAGGCCATCACTGACGCGCAATTAACTGATTGCGCCTGGAAGTCGGCTTCTTACAGAAACAGCTTCCCTATCATCAAATGTCACGGCACGCCACTGGTATTTTATCACTAAGACATTGTTGGGGCTAAGTGCACAAGCAAGCCAGTATAATTACTATGGCCCAGACGAACTTGTGTTATTTTAAAATTTCAAGTAATTTCAAAAAATTATAATGTTTTAATGAAGTTATTTAAATTGCAAATTTAATTTTTCCTATTAACTTTAGTTAAAAGCCATGGTGAGAAAATAATTTCAATATGAAAATTTCCTTTTTACAATATTTTTTGGTATTCATTACTTGAAATTCATCTTTAACTGACATTTTTGAGCCTTATAAAACTTCATTCTGAGTTCACTGTTATAAATAAATTTTATATTTTTGGACGTCAAAAAGTCCATTAATTACTGTCTGTGCTAAAAATAAAAATAATCATTTATGGCTCTGAATTCAATTTTATTTCTATTAATCAACATACTGCATCAAGTTTATAAGTTATGTTCTATCCTATGATGATGAAAACATGTGCTTAAATTAAAGCATTCTTTTAATTTAAAATATTTATGTTAACTTACCAGTTTAGTGTTGCATGGCAAATTGTATAGTCTCCCTACTTACTTATATGTATGATTTAATTTGAATTTTCCAAACTATGTAATAATAATTAGTTCATAAATTATGGCTTTATTTTGTGTGCAAAATTTTGGATCTAGAAAACATTCTGCATACCTTTTCAAAAGTTGCATTGTATCACATTACTTCTTGCTGCCTGCAGATGGGTCTGTCTTATTGTGAGCAGAAAAAAAACTCAAGAAGGCAAATTCCCCGACTTTTTGATAATTTTTATCAAATCTGCAGACTTTCCATGACTTTTTCCAAACACTAATGAAAATCCCAGACTTTTCCTGATTTTCTCTGACTTTCCAAGCATGTAGGAACCCTGTATATAAAATTATTTGTAAAAATAGTAATTTAAATAATCATCATTCCTGATATTACAGTATAAATACAAAGTGCTTATTCTACTTTGACCATGCATTTGATTTAATTTTGTATTCTATCACCGTGAATAATCTTTGTTAAATCAAAATGCTTATATTTTTATATCCTGCTATTGTATAACCACCTCTGGTAACATGTGGCACAAATTCACTAATTACAATCACATGACTGCTGCTGTGATTTCCGATTGACCATATCATGACATCCTGTGACATAGCTCAACTCAAAATCAACTGTTGCGTCATTTGAGGATCCGATCAGAAAGAGGCAAGCTGAACTCAACAATCATTAAGCCCTTATATGAATTTAGCTATGCATAAATTAGAAGTGCTGTGTAAAAACTGCTAAGACATTAAGAGTGTCATAAAGCAAAAAAAGCTTAGAAACCACTAGTATACTTCTTAAAGAATAACAACTTCAAATTATAAAATTACTTACTTTATTCTGCTTGAGAAATTTGACAACTACAAAATTTCATATAAATCTGAAAAAGTTACTTATAAAATACATTGCAAGTTGATTTCCTCACTTTAAATTACTTAGAATACAAAAATTGATAACAAAAATATAGTTAATAATCCAGTAATGTTGTTACAATTGACAATTTTTTAAAAATAATATAGTTTCTATAAAGATGATTACATATATATTCAAGTATAAACTGAAGATAAAAAAATAAATCACATTTACAAATTGAAGTTTGCATAAACAGTGTTAAATTCAAAAATGGTGCATATGGGAATTTTCTTTCCTAGAAACATCAAATAATTTCTAGGGAAAGTGCTTTATTTCCTTTTAAAAATATGTTTAAAAGCTACCACACATTTTTATTTGAATTCGGTAAATGTTCCATCACTACTTCTATAACACTATCATTATATACATCATAATAATAGTTAATTTAAAAATTTATCAAGATTATATAGATCAGAGGTGGGAAACCTTTTTTAATTGGAAGGCAACATCATCTTATAGAAGAATTTGTTAAGCCACACAATAAGGCCATAAGGATGTACTGCACGTTGCATAAGTGTAAACATTTAGTATGCATGCACCAATGCTTATATAAACTGTACTTAGATAAATTTCTATTGAAAAAAGAGAACAGAACTAGAAGCAACAAAATACCACAGATTTCCCACCTGTGGTTTAGATGATCATTTAATTTTAAAGGAAGAAGATTCATAAAATTAATCTTTCAGTAGTTATAATCCACTTTCAGTAGTTATAATTTGATAACCTTTCATTTAAGGAAAGATATAGTCACAAACACTAATTTCGTAATTCACTATTAAAATAATATTTCACTATATATAAAATTTATGCATATATTATAAAAAATGTAAATGGTATTGCTTTTATAGTTTATTTTTATTAAAAGCATTCCAATATACTTTTTACTTAATTTTAGAAAGTTGTTATCTTATCTAGATAGGGTTGATGGAATGCACTAAGAAGCCTATGCAAGGTATAGAGATACTTGATGTCGAGGGCACCAATGTCGAGCACCTTGGATTCAAAAGGAGAATTTTTTAATTTTCACTGTGCAATTCTTTTATTTCTACATTTCATTTAAATTATACTTATTTTTAATTACATTTACAAATAGCCAATGCTAAACATTATAACAACAATGATTCTAGAGTGCCATATAAGTTCTTGAATAAGGGTGCCAAGCACCCTATGCTAGCCCTGCATCTAGATAATTCATTCAATTCTAAAGAGAAATCTCCATCATATTTGATGTTGCTGAAATAATATTTTAATATATATATATATATATATCTAAGTCTATTTAATTCATACTATTTCTATAATAAATTAATAAAACATAATTTGTAATATAGAAAGTTTTTTAAATATATCTACTTTCCAAATAATAATCTAAATTAAATTTCTTAAATTTGGAAAGATAAATAAGTGAAATCATTTATTTCATTTATTTATTATAAATAAAATATATCGTTGTATTTATTATCTTCTAAAATAAAATTTATAAAATATAACTAGAAGCTAAAAAAATATAACTAGAAGTTAAAAAAAATTCATCTAAATTAATAAAATAATTTCTTAAGTGGTTTTCAAGGAATGAATACATTTTAGAAAACTACATTTAAAAAGATGTACCTATTCATGAATTAGTTTTCTATCTTCAGATTTACTTCTACCTAGACCAGTGTTTCTCAATTTAACAGCTACAGAATAATTTTAAAATTTTTGACAGACCTTTAAGACCTCTAAATTATTAGAAGTATTCAAAGGATATAATAATACTAAAAATTAAATTCCAACAAAACTCATAAAAGTACAAATAATAAGTAGCTAATGCTATATAAAAACTAAGATTGACACTTTATTTAATTATCAATATTTTGAAAAGTGTAATATATATATAAATATATATAATATTAAATGAATATAAAAAATACAAACTTTTATAGCCTAAAATAGTTATATATAAAATTTCATTTGAATTCAAAAAGTAATGAGGATCAGTAACTAAATACAAACTGTCAAATTTCAGCAGTTTTCTTTTTTTTTTTTTTTTTCAAAAGATGAAAACGTTTTTATTTTTGAAATTCTTTTAATTTCTTTGAAAATTGGGAAATGCTGATCTAGATAATTAATTTACAAATATTTCAGATTATAATATAATATACCAAATTATTAAAAGGATTTTCTCAAGAATGAATATAATAGATAAATTGAGATGATGGATATATCAACTATGTTTTAGCAAGACATTTTAATTACTGGATAAATTATAGTAAAGTTTTGATTGTCAAACAATTCTCAATGAAAATATTTTAAAACCATCTGCTAAAAAACTAATTTCTTTACAATAAAATTTTAAAGTACTGAATAATAAAGGTTTGGAAAATTACATATAAGTTTATCACAGAGCTGTAATATCACACCATCTAACTATTGTTGCTTTTGGTGAATATAGAATATTAAAAATAATATATATTTATTTATAAAGATATACATATATATTTATATAGAAGAATAATATATCTCTGTATCAAATATTTCCAGAAAATATTTATAATATTTAAAATATTTTTAAAAATTTGATCCATCTGTTGTTTTTGTCGATTGCTGTCTAGAGCAGCCAGCGCTCCATTATACAATCGACTAGAATCAATTTTCATGCTTTCTTAATTACATTTTATAATAAAACAGCTCACAAAATTCTTCTAAAATTAAAAAATTGTGACCTACACATTATGCCCTAAAATCTTTGTATTGTTAAATTCTTTTTATCAAATAATAGCCAATTTAAAAAATATTTTTAAAGTAAATTTTCTACTAGTTATATCATTTTTTAAAGATTACTACAAATATAGTCACAAGTGTAGAGTATCAATGACATTCACAATGAATTTAACAACATGGAAACAATAATTATCATCACTTTGATTGCTTATTAAAATATATGTGATTATGGAACACACACTATTTCTTTTATAAGACAGTTATTCACATACATATATAAAAGTATAATAAGAAATTATATATTTATGCTTAATATTTCAGTTTTTCATTAAAGGTCGCCCACTTGCAATGGCATATGAATTTCCAAATTCTGACCCATTACTTCAAGCCTTCTAATATGACAACTGTGACATAACAAATGATTCTCAAATGGATAACATCTTTTATCTGGTTCATCAGTCAACTGCATTCCACAATCCTGTAATTAAAAAAAAAAAGCAAATTTTACAAATGATCTTAATGATGACAAAAAAATTTTTGATAAAAATTTAACAATAATTAACTACTTCAAAAATAATGCTTTAATAGAAAAACTAAACACAAAAAAGCAAAAACTAATGTGTTGAATTTTCTGGAATTTTACTTTTAAGGTTCAATTGTGTGCATTTTTATGATCTAATGTGCTGAAATAATTTAACAAAGAAAAGATATCTGAGTTTTTCATTCTTTATCTTTTTTGATGTTTCCTTCCTCCATTAAAGTATTATTTTTGAAGTTAAAAAAATTTAACAATAATTCATTTATATATAACCCCTGGAAAAATGTATTTGAACATGATGTAAGAAAATAAAATAGTTATGTTCAAAACAAAAATACACATTTTGTTCATTGTGTTATTAAATGATAGTCACTCTAATTTCAAATGAATAAACCAAATCATTTTCTCAAAAAACGATTTTTACATAAAGCTGTATTGAAAAAGTTTTTGAACATGCAGAAGTTGGAAAAGAGTATTTGAACAACAACTATAATAATAATAATGATGAAAGGATGCAAAATAACAGAATATAATATTTTGTTGGTCCTCCTCTTGATCTTTTATTACAGCTTTTATGCATCATGGCAGTGTCAAAATTAATTCATTGAAGGAGTTATTTTACTCCAGCTAATTTTAATAACTTTATTAATTTGATCTTTATTAGTTGACACCACTTTATTAGTTTCATCAACCAGCATTTTCAACTTTGCTCATAAATTTTCAATAGGGTTTTAAATCTGGGCTATTTGCAGGCCCTTAGACTTTAAAACTTCTTTATTTTGTTTGCTCAATGGCATACAGTATTATCTAGGGTTTCTCATTTCCCAGTCTTTTGCTTGTCGCAGGATTCCAGGATAAAACTGAACTGTTTCCTGGAATCACGGAAAATCTCAAGATAGAATTAATTATTTTTAAGATATACAAAATATCCCGAAATCAAAGGATATAATTATTTTTCATAATATATAAAGGAATAACACCGGAGTGAAAATAAATGAAAATCAACAACTTTAGTGCCTTTGACCGGTGTGCTTCTCTCTTCTTTCTCTGTAAAACGCAAACGTTTTCGAACCTCGTTGGTTCTTCGTCAGGCGTAACGGAATTCTGTTCGACAAAGTTTTAGAAAAAATTTGCATTCTGGAACGCTGTCGCGTGTAGCCGATGTCGTCATATTAGACTTGCGCGATGTGAGTATAGCGCTACGTCAGGGATCTGTTGAGAAAGGCTTCCCAAGCCGATGATAAGATGATCTCCTTTTTAAAATTGATGCAGTGCGTGTTACTGCGGGTGTTGAGTAAGATGTATATAGCTTCAAGCCATTTGAGGTGATCCTGTCGAAACGTGGGGTGAATGATTGCGGCACGGGTGAAAAGAGGCTCTATTTCTTGATCGGATGAATAGACTGCTAGGGCGGTGTTTTGTCTATGGTGTAATATGTCCGCTTTGTGCTCTTTGATCCTCGTCTGTATGTTGCGTTTGGTGGATCCGATGTAGATGGCTTCGCTGTTATCTCTGTGGTCGGCGATGGGTATAGAGTATATTCCCGGAAGTCTGTTTTTATCTGGAGCGTCTTTTCCGTTCCTAAGCCACTCGAAAACGATTTTCGAGTGGCTTAGGAACGGAAAAGACGCTCCAGATAAAAACAGACTTCCGGGAATATACTCTATACCCATCGCCGACCACAGAGATAACAGCGAAGCCATCTACATCGGATCCACCAAACGCAACATACAGACGAGGATCAAAGAGCACAAAGCGGACATATTACACCATAGACAAAACACCGCCCTAGCAGTCTATTCATCCGATCAAGAAATAGAGCCTCTTTTCACCCGTGCCGCAATCATTCACCCCACGTTTCGACAGGATCACCTCAAATGGCTTGAAGCTATATACATCTTACTCAACACCCGCAGTAACACGCACTGCATCAATTTTAAAAAGGAGATCATCTTATCATCGGCTTGGGAAGCCTTTCTCAACAGATCCCTGACGTAGCGCTATACTCACATCGCGCAAGTCTAATATGACGACATCGGCTACACGCGACAGCGTTCCAGAATGCAAATTTTTTCTAAAACTTTGTCGAACAGAATTCCGTTACGCCTGACGAAGAACCAACGAGGTTCGAAAACGTTTGCGTTTTACAGAGAAAGAAGAGAGAAGCACACCGGTCAAAGGCACTAAAGTTGTTGATTTTCATTTATTTTTCATAAAGTAATTTAATATGTTTTGCAATGTCCAAAATCATATTAATAATGCTCTGTAAGATTTATATTAAAAATTACCTTTGAATTACATAGAAATTTTCACAAATAGAAAAAATTTATTGAAGTTTGCTGGAAACTGCATACAACAACAACATAATGCTTTGAATTCAGTTAAAAATTTTAAAAAAAATGAACTTAGATCAAACTTCTAACTTGAAAAGTAATTTTCGGTTTTTAAATAAAACATAATACAAAATATTATTGTAAATTTTTATAATAAGATTTTAAAAAACAAAGATGGTTCTTGGATACCTTTAGCCATAACTTCTTCCACACTCCATTTGTGCATTTATCAGTTAACTCCAATCACTTGATCTGGTTCTTATTTATCAACGAAACAGCGTTAAACGAGGTCATTTTAACATACATTAAATAGGGATAGGGGAACATGTGACCAAAAATAAACAAATTTTACTTTAATTTTGAATGAAAACTCCTGCTACCAAGAATGCTCTTTCCAATTCAATTCATGTGGGTGGAATCGTCTTTAATGCATTTCAGAGAAGACAGATGTTGTGTGTGTTTTCACCTGTAACCTGGAAGATTTCTAGTTCGTTTTCAAGATTGTAGTACAGTAACACCCCGCTTAACGCAGGGGATGCGTTCTTAGATGACAAAGCGCTAAACGAAACAGCGTTAAACGAGGTCATTTTAACATACATTAAATGGGGATAGGGGAACATGTGACCAAAAATAAACAAATTTTACTTTAATTTTGTTATTTTTATATTAATTTGTATAATAATATATGTTAAATAACACAAACATGCACACAAATGTAAAGTTCATTTTTTGTGATGAAGGTCCTGGCTTTTCTGAAATTCTTGTTTTTTGCAATAAAGTCGTGAAAGTTTTATTTGTCACTTTTTTCTTTCCTTAAGCAAATGTCGGTAGCAGAAGATTACATCCAAAACACCTTGTTTTGCTTTTGCACTCCTTTCAAAATCCAGATCATTTGCTACAATTTGATCAACGATTTCGGCTATTGTTACCAAACTTTTACTAAGGAAATCTGTGGAGAAATTTTATGGGTTCTTCATTTTCAGAATCCCTGTTTTCTAGTTCTACATGAGTTCCTTGTTCTGCCAGTTCTTGAAGGTCATCATTGGTAAGGCTCCCACCAGAAACCTGCTGTAACTCTTCAATATCCTGCTCCTCTACATCTCTTAATCCTGCTGTGTCGATTAGGTTGACTTTGGTCAACCCAACGATACAGTGATAGGCTTTTCTCATTGAGAATTCTTGGATACCTTTAGCCATAACTTCTTCCACACTCCATTTGTGCATTTATCAGTTAATTCTTGCCAAGCAAAGCTGATATTGCCTATGACATCCATGATGTTACAATTTTTCCAAAATTGCACCAAACAAACATAGATTTAAAGAAAGTACACCTTTTTGCCACCTTTTTCTGATATGATTGTTTATGAACACAAACCAATTATATACGAATCAATGAAATGCCACGATAATTTAAATCAGCATAAATTTTGAGCTTTCTTCTAGGATTTGAGCAAACCGCGTTATATCGAATCAGCGTTAAGCGGGGTCTTACTGTGCTTCTTTTGCTCTCTAGTATTCTTGATTTGTCTACCAGGGCTGCTTTAATAGAAACATCAAGCTTACACACAAATAATTCAGCAGTTCGTTTGTCATTAATAATCAGGTTTATGAAGAAAAACTCGTTTGTATTCTTGCCCAATTTGCACAACCTGGCATTATGCAGTTATTGAAGCTACTGGGCATAATTAAAACTTAAGATAGCATAAGCACAATTATTCCAGATATTACAAGTTCTGACAAGTAAAGAATTTTCAGAGTCCTGCCACAAAGAAGCTATGTATTGATTATTGACCATTTGTGACATGCCATAACAAGGAAAAATGTAAAAAACTAATAAGTAGGTTTAAAATTAATAAATACAAATGTATTCTGACAGTTTATGAGTTAATTATACTTTCTATTTGCAAACTTTTCTCAACTTTAACAGAAAATAAGAAAAAAATGAATTTTTAAGAAATTTGCGATATTTCCCAGATTAAAAAAGCAACCAGAATCCCGTTTGAAAAACCCTAGTATTATCATTCTAAAAAACATCATCAGCATCACCAAAGTGATCTTCAATTGTTGGAATGAAAAATAATTCTAAAATTTCCTCATACACTTCTGCTATTACAGCCTTATTAAGAATACACATATTTCCAGATCCAATAGCTGACACACAGCCCCAAATCATTAAACTTGGCGGAAACTTAGTGTTTGTATTCAGGTAATCTTCCTTAAATTTCTCATCTGGACATATCCAAACAAAATTTCCTGCATCCTCACCATATCTAATGCATATATGACTTTCATCTGAAAAAATAATTTTTTTTGCAGTATGCTATGGTCTAATTTTTGTGCTGTCTTGACCATTTTAAACAATTATTTTTTGTTTCTTGGTCAGAAAGAGTTTTGTTTTGGCTTTGAAAATAAAAATCCCATTTTTCTTCCATTTCATATTTAATTATTTCAGAAGACATTTTTATTTTTCATTGTTTTAACATGTTGATCACGATGTGAAACACAAGCACTTGCAAATGCTCATAACTTATATTAGAATAGAAATGCTTTGTGAAACAAAAGTAGGCAACCTAGCAAACATTTTATTTGTGTTGGTCCAGCTCTAACTGGAATTCTTAGGTCCTAATAATGAGAATAAGAATAAATGTATATTTTTCATTATTGACTTATTCATATTCGTTTTATTCTGTTGTATTTATATCTTGTTCAGTAAATAATAAATAAATAAATGTGACAGTTTTGGAGACTAAAACTTTGTTATAGGTTAAAAAATAAGCAAAGTACACTGGTGAGAGAACATAAGTAAAAGAATTAAAAAATAACAACTACACTTCTAAACATATTTATAATATCCATGTATAAAATCTAGTGTAACAGGGTTTGCAATAAAATTTATCACACTGATTGTACTTATAACAAGACATAACGGCCTTTGAGGTTGCATATTTTATTGCTCAGACATGTTTTTATAGCAAGCTACATATCTTCGTCTACTCGTGGTATTTACTTCTTCAATGAAATATTTTTCTGCTGAAGTGGGCTTTACTTCTGGAATTATTTGAAGCAAGTCCTTGGTAATATCTTCTCTAAATTGAGTAATACTGATATTTTTACCAATAACTTTTTGGTACAATATGAATGCATTCATGATTGTTGACCATAACAGAATTTCAATAACTAATTTGTGGTACCATTTGATAGAATGCTTGAAACAAGAAGCATAGGCTTTTATTTGATCAGATAGATCAGGGATGGGCAACCTGCAGCCCACATTATTTTTTGCAGCCCACGTCGCATAAAATATGAATAAATATATTTTCCCAGCTTAAGGAAGTATGCAGCAAAAATTCAAATGTTATTTTCTACAACTTAAGTATGTGAATTGTTTTTCTGCAATGATTTTAGTAAAAATTAAAACAAGAAACTGGCTAACAGATACATTGAAACTAATTTAAAACTAGCAGTGACTAATATTTAACCAAATATTTCTGATATATTACATTTACATCAGTTCCAAAAGCTAAATTAAGTATACTTGTGCTAATTGATAATTATATATGAATAAATAATTGTGATTTTTTTCCTATTCTTTTGTATGCAGCCTGCATCAGTTCAAAAGTCTTGAAATGTGGCCCTTACGTAGAAAAAGGTTGCCCACCCTGAGATAGATCAATGAAACTTTTACTTTGGTTATAGTCTCTGATAACTGTTAGCTTTTGTTTTCAGTTCCATTTTTCAACATGACAGAAACCATGTTATTTATATGTTTTGTTGCATCAAAAACTTTGCATTTATCACATCACTTTAGTATCACTACTCCAGAGGTACTTTCTTTAGCAATAACTTCCCTTTTTTTCAGCTTTTTTCCCTACATCTTTTGGATTTCCCTTCTGATTTTTTTCTCAGTGTGCCTACAAGATGAGTTTGTCTGTCTAACAGTTTATGGGCAAGTTCAATGCTGGTGTAATAATTATCAACAAATATAGTATGCCCACTATTCAACAAGTTTTTGCAAAGTCCCATAACAATAGATGTTGGCACACTGTCAGAGGAATTATTTCTTTCTCTCCCACAGTATATTTTGAAATCATAAGTATATCGTTCTTCAATACAAAGTTTTTGAAAAGTTTTACTCCAAACTTATTTTTTATGTATTGTAGAAAAGCCAAATGTTCTCAGAAAGATACTAGGGTTTCATCTACACAGACATTACATGAAGGTGTCACAACATCTTGAATTTTTTGACTTATATAATCTACAAGGGGTTTTATTTTGTAAAGCCTATTCAAAATATTTCCACTTTCATTGTAAGAGAAATGCCAATTGCTCAAAAACTCAAATCAGTTTCAGGACATAACTGATTTTACCTTGAATTTTCTGCAAAAGTAGTAAAATTTTTCAGATGGTCTCCCATTACCTCATACCACTGCAAATCTGTGGATTTCCTAAGCATTTTGTCAGACAAGGAATCACTATCCTATTGAAAGTTCCTGATAACATTTTCGATTGTTTCTTCAATGTGGTTAGAAGCATCACTACCAGAATCAATCTGTCTGCCTGCTGCCTTATTAATTTGAGTAATATTTCTGGTAGGTGTTTGAAATGATCTGGGTTCAACAAGACAAGCAGTTGAAGATTTGAATACTTTTTCCTTTTTGTTTTTGCACAGGAGAGCCAGAAGAATCAGATAATTCCAAATAACCACTACTTGCTTTGCAAATTTCAGAGGTACTTTCAAAAGGTTCTTGATCTGATAAAATATCATTCGGTAACGCTTCCAAATGAGCTTGTCCTTTTTCACAATCGCGCATTTTTCACTTGCTTGTGGACACCTGTAGTTACCGATACAAGTGAACAACACAAACTGAACAAATATGTAGTGTACAATGAAAGCTTCTTCCTAGAATATTCAGGTTCAGACATGCATAACTGCAGGATACATGTGCACCACATGGCATTAACATGAAAATTATCTTATCTAGGCCATGCAAGGCAAACTTGCTTCACATTTAAAAAAAACCTGCCATATTGAGTATGACTGTTGTTAACCTGTTATATTTCTTAAATTATTAAATGAATAAAAATGCCTAGTCTCAGAGATTGCAAAAATTTTTATCATTATGGCAGCCAATGTGTTAAACAAATTTTTTTCAATAGGTGATCTTAAGCCTTGCTAGTTTTTTATGTCTCCTGCATCTTTGAACTTTTTCCAAGTGTAATTTACAGTTCCTAACAATACACCAACCTTTATTTTCTTATATCAAGTTCAAATACTTTTTGCCAGAAGTTGTAATATTAAATTATAAAAAATATCAGTACACATAGTAATGCACTAATATATGGTAATAAACAAATTTAAACCAAAACTACAACATTTTTAATAAGTCATTTTTGTATTACTAAACAATTAAATAAATCTGAAAATTTGTTTATACTAGAAAAAAGTTAATATAAAGTCAATTTTCTCTTGAAAACTTTATTAATTATTGACTAATGCAAATTCATCTTTAGACATCTTCAAACAAGTGGGGAAAGAAACAGTATTATACACTGCTATATACCAATACTATAAGTAGTTAAAGTTGGCCCGTTTTCAATATTTGACAAATATAGGCTCAACACTTGCTTTTGGAATTCCAAAACCCAACATTTCCACCTATACTATCAAAACAGACATCTCCCCTGCATACACTAATACATAGTTCAATCAAGACAGTTATTGAGTTTGTGTGTTCTAGCATGAACAAGTGTGTTTGTTCACAATTTGAGTTGCATTTAACACATCTATTCAATGCACAAAACCTTATGTATTCTGAGAAATTAAATAAAAAGAATGTTTGTTGGAGTGAACTAGCGTACCATTCTCATAAACTTGTCCATGGAACAACAGTGTAATCAGACATAAAGTGACACATCCACAATGAAACTTCCAAACCTGACATGTCCCTATCAAATTTTTTAAATTCATGTATTTCTAGCAGCAGGTGATTTTGTCTGTCTAATGTCACAACTGTACACATACTTGTGCTTACTAACAAGAAAAGATACCAGAATTTTATCATAGACTTTATGCAGCCTTTTCCTATTTTTCTCAAAATCATTTATCATGGAAACATTGGCTTCTGAAATTCAACACATCATACATAGCACATTTATAAAGTGTGTACATGTTATGATAAAAGTGATTAACTGGTGATTATGCATAATCACCAATCATTTTGGTGAATTTGATAAATTTCACTAAATTTCTCACTTTTACTGCAATTATGTATAATTCCAAAATAAATTTTGTAAGTTTGATAAATATCACTGAATTTATTGTTTTTAAAAAAATGTTTGCATAATTTTCAAAATGTAGTTCATAAATTTGATAAATATAAAATTTTCCACCTTGTGTTGTTTTAATAAAGTAAAACTCATAAATTTTACATACACAAATTTTAATAAAAAAAACGAAAAATAATTTTTTGTTTTATTAAAATTAGAACAATTTAATGAATGTAAGAAAACTAAGAAAAAGCTGTTTGTTTAATTTTAGAATTATGTCTACAAAGATATCAAAAAATTTGTTGGGAAAAAATATAGAACAGTAATTATTCTTACTGCTTATTCAAACATGGCAAACTATTATGACATTTTGAGTTACATAATTTTTCATTTTTCTTGTATTTGGCTGAATTACATTTTCCTTCATATGAGCACCTTTGTTACCTCTAACCTCCTGAAAATTGCACACTCCCTAAGAAACAGAGTGATATTTGGTACATTTTCTACTGGAAGAAATTGTCTGTCACATAGCACAAACTGTTTTCTGGTATATAATTGTGAAAAATCTCTCTTTTTTGTTTCCAAGTGATAGCATTCATCATTGGGTTCTTCTAATTTTGACTTTGATTTTAATCTAATGACTCAACCCTTGTAGCTTCTTTTCGATGTAAACATCTGCTATAGCATCATTAGGAAGGGTTGTTGTCTCCAGTCAAACTTTTAAGGGTGAACCAAACATGGCTTCATAAGGATTACATTTAATGCCTCATTGATATGATCTATTCTTCATGAGCTACACATCAAATTTACCATCCTAGACTGACAATTATGCTTAATATCTGGTAAATGTGATTAAATTTGCAATATATGAAATAAATTTATCACATTTACCAAAATTGTTGGTGATTATGTATAACCACAGGAATAATCACTTTTACCATAAAATATAACTTCCAACCCATAACCTGGATGAGTTAAAGACAAATAATAACAAAGAATAAATATAATTATAATAATCTCCACATAATGAATATTCAATTAAGAACTTGTACAATAATATCAAATCTTAAAAGCATTTTTTATCTTATAATATATCCTTGTATGTGTTTCAATTTAATCAATCATCCTATCATAAGAATTCTAAAGATGTTAGGTAGACTATACATAGACTTTTCATAGACTATACATGCTTACTCATAAAATCTACATAAAAATACATACCTCACAGATATAACAATCAACATGAAAGTCTTTATCCATTGATACGACACGTACTGTTTCATCTGTACCCTAAAATAAACAATTCAAATAAAACTTTCGGCTTCTGGCACTATACTTTTCTAAAATTTGTTTGTTGCAATATGAATGCTATAGAAATTTAATTCATAAACATTCATTACATTTGTATTTTTAACGTATACAGTGTTGTCAAATGAGGTTATGGGTATGGACAGGTATTCAAGAGAACACTATTGTTGATCCTTATTTCTTTAAAAGTAATGTGAACAAACATACATACAAAGTCTGTACAGGTAATTCCATCTGTGATTCTCTGACCTTCCCTGACTAATTATGACATTATTCCCTGACTTAGTAACATCTCTGCATTACCCATTACCATTATGTAATATGCAGCCAAGTCTATTTAGACCCATTTTGTACACAATTATATAAATATTTTATTAAAAACACTTTGTTCACTTACAAAAAATGAAAAACTTAGCATAAAATTGATTATGTAATTAGCTACATCATTTCTATGTCTTATAAAAAATTTCATAATTTAATTTTAAATTAATTTGTAATTTTCCTTTGTTGTACTTTGGTGGACAAACACCTTAACTGATCTAAACTTCTCATCTTATCCATTTTCATTGGATGAAAAGATCTCTGGGGCAATTGACCCATAAGACATAAATTGCCAAGGGACCAATTGTCAACAACCTAAGCAACATTCACTTTCCCTGGACTCTCTCTCTGACTGAACAATCAAAGTTGTAGGTAAAATTAACAAAAATCTTGTAAGCATACTTTTTCCTTAATTAAACAAGATCAAAATGTAAATGGAAAGCTTGATTCAGTGTCCAAATCACACCTACATACAACTCTCTCGACTCCTTGTCCATACCAAAAATTGCATACCTTACAATGCTTAAAGACAATAAAACTTGACAAGATGAATCATTAAATAATCCAAAAAATATATTTTCACAAATTATATATATATAATAAAAAACAAAACAATAAACAATAGTTCACTTTTATACTACAGGTTATTGATTATTTATTAATTATCTATTTAATTATTAATTAATTATTTTTGCGTGGTATTTGGTTTACGTAGTTCAGTATCGTGTGTGAATTCTATTGTAATCAATTTATTTTAATTTAAACTGGTTGTTTGAAATGGTATTCTAATGTCGTTAACCTGATGATGGCCCATTGAATGGGTTGAAAACGTTTGTTTTTTTTTTTTAAAGATTAAATTTAAAGTTCTCAGTGTTAAGGTGTGTTTGTTTTACAATTTTTATTAATTAGCTGTTTTTCCTATTTGATTAGAATTATTTGAAACAAACTAATTTATCTTAAATTTAAAAAAAAATTAGTATAAACTACATTTTAGAAAAGAAACAAGTACAAATCTAAGGGAATTTTATTTAATGATCTTGAAAGAAAGTCCTTAGTTTGTTTTTAATATTATTCCTTGAAACTTATGAAGACTTCATATATATATGTTATGGTGTAATAACATATAGAACTTATAAAAATCTCTTAAAATTATTATTACTATTATTATTATATTATTAAAATAAATTATACTGTATATTTTACAATAGTTTTTACAACTGTGTATGCATTTATAAGAATTAATTATACAGTCACACTCCTCACTTAATGATTGTTCAGACTTATGACCAGCTCTCCAACATGGGAATCCCCTTTCTCAGTCTTAGTATTGTTCCTGCAATCAGTCAATGAAGCATTCACAATCTCCAAGACTATATTTTGTTTATAAATTCATATATTTTATTGTGCACCCCATAGTACAAGATGCTGGCAAAAAGGAAGAGCATTATTTCCTGGAGGAAATGCCAAGGATCAAAGTACAGCTATCAACCTTGAGATGAAAATGATTATAAAACTGGTTAAAAACTTAAAGTGATAGCAGGTGACTTAGAGCTAGTGCATTTGACTATTTCAATGATATTGAAGAATAAAGATAGTGTAAAAGAGGAAGTGAAAACATTGACAGGATTTAAAGCCATAACAACTAGGCAGCCAAGACCTCATTCATGAAATGAAGAAATTACTGGCAATGTGGTTTGACAACCAGATTTTAAAAAATGCTGATAAACCTTTTAATAATTCAAGCCAAGGCATACAGTATCTTGAGATTTTGAAGGCATACAAAGATAAATAATTGATGGAAACAGTTATGGCAAACCATGAATGGTTTCAACAGTTTTGTTGGAAATTCAACCTGCATAATCAGACCATCAACAGTGAGGTGGCAAGTGCAGATGTGGAAGCATAAGAAAAATTTTCTGGCCATTTAAAGCTTGCTGAGGAGGACGAACAAGTCCGAAACACATGTTTAAAGTGTATGTGTTCAGGCGAACTAAATAAAGAACATTATTTTTGATCTGTAAGACTAAATATCTGTATCCATAATTTCCACTATAACAAATCCTGTTAATATATATAGAAAGTACTAGTATACAAAATAAATTTTAAATTTTCTGACCAATTTGATTAAATTATCAAAAGTGATGGTTACTGCCAGAACAAATCTTCAATGTGAGTGAAACTGGACTTTTTTGGGGAAAAAAAATGCCTGAAAGGTCCTACATACACAAGAAGCTAAAATAATGCCAGATTTCAGTTTTAAGTGCTTACTTTTTTATGAATAAATTTAATTTTTTGGCACATAAATTTTATAATTTTTGCTGATTATATTTTTACTAGTAGCCAGGGATGCCCCTAGTGGGCATTCTAGCAGCAGCGGTGTCATTTCGTAATAAATTCATATCAATAATAAATCCCTATTACAAATAAAAATAATATACTGAATTTCTCCTGGCATACCCTACTAAAACGTAGCAAAAAACGCAAAAAACCGCATTTATTGTTATTTTAAATAATAGCTACAGGTGCCCCTAGTGGCCATTTTTGGCATACTGTGACAGACTGCCCATTTTTTCAGTTTTATATAGATGTTTTGTAATATGTAAGAGAAGAAAATTAAAACAAAGTTATCAAGTTTAGGTTTCTTTTACATCTTTTCTTTATCCACAATAAATTAAAATGATTAAATTCCTCATTCAGCAACCAAGTTGCTTACCAACCTACTTGTAGGAATGGAACTGTCATTAAATGAGGAGTGTACAGTACATACAGAATTTACAATTACTTTCAAATTTAATTCTTTTATTCTATTCATTTTTTATCTTAATTATTTGGAATTTCAATTATTAAGAAAATTTAGTTCTCATCTTGATTTTTAAGAGAGTAATTTTAATTAAAATTGTCTTACCTCAACTGGAATAATAGCTTTTCCACATGCTGCACATTTTGGTGCAAACATCCTTAAAATATTATTAAAATGAGATTAAAAAATTTCAAACATAAAAGTTTTATAATTTTTAAATTTATAAAAATATTAATTACTTATGATAATCATTGACACAATAAATCTTGTTATCCATATCAATTGTAAATGGAACTCCATCTAAGCATTCATTACAGATACAGCAACGAAAGCATCCAGGGTGATAAGATTTACCCATTGCCTGTAAAATCTATAATATACAATATAAAAAACATTATGAAACTTTGTTTTTATAAATCTCATAATTTTATTTGAGTTTACATATTTCTATTAATTAAAATGAATTCATGTCATTTTAATTAATTGAAATATGTAAACTCAATGCATTTTAATAATTATATAATGATCTGGCAAATTTGTCACAATTCATTACAACATTTAAATGATTTCTTAGCAAACTACATACTAATTCTATAGCTTGTCTCTAAAACCAACTTGAAAACACTTCTTAAGCTCTTATTGTATCTCAGTATGCATCAGATAGTTGATTAAGAAAATTTAGTTTCTTTGCATATTAATTAATAAGACCAAATTTTGTTAGCCATCCAATATACTTTTAGAAAAGTAAACATACTTTGGAAAATATATTGGCTGATTTTTATAATCAACCAATATACTTTTCACATTGGCATTTTAATACCAACATATTGAACTATGATAGCTACTTTCATTTAATATTATTGGTTATAAATCTTTTATTCCATAATCTACAAAATTATTTATACTATATACAGGTAACCCCCATATAACACGGGAGTTATGTTCCAAAAAATTGCCGTGTTATACTAAACAAAGAACTAGTGCGAAAAGGGGGGTTAGGTTCCAAGAATTAAAAAACATGCTGTTAAATCCTTCTTTAAATCGGATTTATTATTCACAAGTTGAAAGGCAAATACAAAATTACAAATAAAAATAACAATATACTGAATATTATACTGTAAAAATATAAAATAATTTATAATTTTAATTTAAATTAATTTAAATACTTGCTAGGGGTGCCCCTAGTAGCCATTTTTGGCATACATTGATAGAATCTGGTTTTTCAGCTTTATAAAGTACATTTTTTTCATGGGTAAAATGCTTATTTATTATTTTACCAGAGGATTATTCATCCTATATGATGATCTCAGCATGAGTATCATCAACTAGTAACAGTTTTTATTACATTTCATGTTGTACGAAAGTTTTATTTAATTCCCGAACCGTGTTAGAATGAACCCATGCTATAAAAGTACCGTGTTATATGGGGGATGTTCCCAATTCTCAAACCGTGTTAGAGCGAATTCGTGCTATAGAAGTACCGTGTTATACGGGGGTTACCTGTATTATATACTGTACTTAAATTACATACAGTAGAATCTGAATATGGTAATGTGGACCAATGCTATCTCAGATAACCAAAAAGTTTGTTAAAACAGACAGCCATAACCATTTCAGATAAAAAATTATGAATATAAAAGATTTATATGGTATTACTTTTAAGTGTCTTTTTATACCTTAGTGAATTTAATCATATATAACAACAACAACTTCATTCATTACACAGTAATATGTACAGTACAATAATTTTAAGAATAAAAATGTGTTATAAAAAACATTCACCAAAACCTTTGTATCTCCAGTTGTAAATTTTTTATTAGCAACTAACATTTTCCATCTTAAACAGATCTTCTTCAGGTCTGAATACACAAACCGAATTACAATGCAAAAAATAGAATATATTAGTTTAAAAATTGGAACAAACCAATAAACAAATTAATAACATATTTAGAAATAAAATAAAAATAAAAAAGAAATATCAGCAACGAGTTTTTTTTTAAATTATGTAAACTTAAAATATTATTTAAAAATTAAATATAATGCGCAGTTATAATCCATGTTTATAATCCTTCTTTTTTTTATCAATCAGTGGGAGGTAATTGTTTTTTACAAAAATATTGCCACACTTTAGATAGAGGCTGTTCTTTAAAGTTGATGTTATTTACTTTTATTACTGATTTATGAATCAATGCATTTTATTACAGTTCATTTACATTGCCACAGAATTATTAAAAATGTGTTTTTTTACAGTTACATTTTAATATGAATAGTTTGTTGTACATTAAAGTTAAATGATAAAAAGCAACAGAAACAAATCATTTTTAATATATGTTATCATTTTAAACTTTCTTTTATGAATTACAGTATAAGAAAAATAGTGTATTCACTTACAGGTCCATCTCAATTTATGTTGCTATTAAATAGACCTATAATGATCCCACTTAAAACATGAAAAACTTCTTTAAAAAAAAGTGGCATGTAGCACTGCTGAATATTTTAACTGGACAAAAACATTTTGTACAGATCTTGAGATGCTCTATAACTTTCTAATTTAAACTATGCTGCTATCTTTGATTAAAGCTAAGATAGGATTTGGTCTCATGAAAAGGGGGACAAGGGTGTGCTAACTATACCATTGAACAGCCCACTACAGATTACTTGCACTTGTAATTTTTTTCCCATAGGATTCACTGCTTTTAATCCTCATGTTGAACAGTCCTTTACTGACCATTTGGAGTCATCATCCCATTCAGGATGATGATTCCAAATAGTCCTTTGATGGTTTTGATTTCATCATCCTGAATGGGATGACGAAATCAAAACCATGGGTGCGTATAATTTACAATGCTGGGCATGTTGCACTATTGCATTAGATGTAAAAGTTTGTGTTGATCACCTTTCTAATTTCAATGTCTCCATTTTTCCTATTCAGTCCTATTATGAGGAATACACATAATTTGCTGTTAATAACCTCAACAACAAGTTAGACTGTGCTTTATTCTTATTAATGAATTAAAACAGTCATGAATTTCCCAATAATTTTATCAGTATTTTTATTTATTTATGTTTTTGCATTGCAGCTGGCAAACTATCAGTTGGAATTTACAAAATAGAGTAAGAAATACTGAAAAATTACATCTGACACAGAGATACAATAAATTACATATACAATGTTATATATAACAATGTACACTGCAGATGTATATGTTATATAACACTGTACATTGTTATATAACCATGTAACCTTTGTAACATCATCTGAATATGTTAAATAAAATATAAACATACATACCATTTCCATAATAAGATGATTACATACTGCACATTTTTCAGCTGTCTGTTGGAAGCCAGAATACTAAAAAAAAAAATATCCACATTACTTATTTTACTGTTGTTTTCAAACAATTTTATTATTACTACTAAATTTCAAAATTTCTAAAGTAAACAATATTAACTTTTAATTCTGAAAATGAATAAAATTCAGTAAATCTGTGCATTTCATTAGAATTATTTAAACAACTATTAGGTTATGTTGTCTTCAGTTTGAAGATTGAGCAATACATGGCCTTTTTAAAATCCTCTTTTATTGACCAATAAACAAATTTAATTTACCCATGTACTGTACATGCAAGATGAGCTATATGCTCCTCTTCAGTAGCCTTTAACATACAATTACAAATTGATTTTTAAAAAATTACAGAGTTACAATAAGTATATATTTACCTTAATAAACTCTGACAGAAATTTCTTAAAATTATTTACAATTTGACTTTTAAAGAAATTTAATAAAAAAAATTTTTTGTCAAGCCATCAATGCCTGGATTTACTATATGATATAAATCAAAATAATTTTTAAAAAAGTCATTTTTAATAATTACTTTGATACATACCATATAGTATATCAAGCATAAGGTCTGCAGTTTGATATATGAAATGACATGACAAAGAAAATCCTTTTATAATACTTTAAAAGTCAAATTGTAAATAATTTTTTGAAATGTCTGCCAGAGTTTAATAAGGTAAATATATACGTTATAATTCTGTGGGCTTTTTTTAATTTTTAAATGTTGTAAATCAATTTTTAATTGTATGTTAAAGGCAATTGAAGAGAAGCTTATAGCTCAAATATTCCTATTCATTATTTTTAATTATTTTTATTTTTATGTCATTTAATGCTATCTTAGCACTATAATTTTAAACCTATTTTAAACTATACACTATTTAAATGTGTAGAATGCTCATTACACATATTCAAATTTGTTTTGAAAACTAGTTTTTATAGATATAGCCTTAAAAATAAATAAAAGTATATTCAGAAAGATTTGAAAACAATTTCTTGTTATAAATATTTTATATTCATCAAGAAAGAAATATATAATTACTTCTATCAACCCTTTCTCTCTGATGTTATATACAATATTTTCATGCCATATATAACACTACAGAGGTGTACCAACCTTCAAATTTGTTTGCATCCAATTTTTGAATTGTCATGTATTAACTGGAAACTATATATTTACTAATAAATTACACTTTTTTGAATTCTCTTTGAGACATCTGTTTCTCCACTATTTGAAAAAATTTTAAATTAAGTCACTGACCTCCGTGTTTTTTTTCTATTCTTGAGATTATTGTGTAAATTTTTGCAATTTTATTTACCAAATAGATTATGATCTAATGGTTTATGTAGATTTCTATTATTTTCTACATATATTAAAGACAAAACTATTTTTACCTACTCATATTTGAACTACAGTATGTTCTCTCTGTCCTAAATGTGGGACAGAGTACAGCAAACTTAGGTTGTATTTTATGGTCATTTTGAGTTGTGAACTTGGTGATAAGTAAACTTCCTATAAAATAGGTATAAATAGATGTGTTGTCATCCAATGTTAATTTTAATTATAGATAATTTTGGAAATAAACAGAGGACCAACAACTTTTGTATATCATTTGAATGATGTAATTGGTATTACGAATATTTTGTACAGTTGCCTCCTTATCCATGGGAAATATATGTTCCAAAATCCATGGTGAATGCCTGAAACTGCAAATAGTATCAAACCATATATAAATTATGTTTTTCCTGTACTGTACATACATCTGTGATAAACTCTAATTTATAAATTTGGCAAAGTAAAAAATAAAAAATGTAAAACTAACTAATAATAAAACAAAACAATTATAACTATATAGTGTAATAAAGGTTATGTGAATGTGGCCTCAGCATACTTCTCTCTTCCTTCTTTATTAAGTCAAAAACATTCACCTTTTCACTTAAAGGTTTCATTTTACATCATCTCTTTTGCACATCCAAATTGCTAGCATCACTAGTCTTGTGTTTTGGAGCAAACAGGGTTACTTTAACTTATAAATTATTTACTTATGGAATTTTCCTTTTAATATTTTTGGCTCAGAGTTGACTGTGTAATGAAACAGCAGATAAGGAAACTGCTATACAGTAGACCCCCCTATAACACAGAACTTATCTACCGTGTTATAGGGGGCTACTGTATAATACTAATTATAACATCTCAAATATTGAACACAAACACTAACAACTGTAAAAAAAGTCAGTTAATTAAGAGACAAAGAAATTGCCAAAGTGGAATTTATAGAATACCTGATGGAAAAAGACAGAAGTAATAGTATAAAACAGTGTACTTACAGAAAACTTTCAGATTAATGCAAAGAACACAAGGAAGACATTAAATATGGAAGACTTAACTACTTTAGCAGAAGAGTTACTAATTAACAAAAAGTGCTAGTTAACTGGTTAGATGCAGCTCTGATGCTACACCACTCAAAGGATGTCACTCTGTATACTTCAGAAAACTTAATTATAGCTTTGAGTGAGAACATACTCATTAAGAAAGTTGAAGACCAGCAGATCGATCTGGGATGAGCTACAGTCAGAAAAAAAGTCTACTAATAATATTGATACAGTACATCATTATTATGAATAAATTCATCAATGTACTATAGAATTCATACATAAAAATATGAATTTTAAAGCAGTTTTGCAGTTTTTAATTTTTTTTCATTGTATCTTTATCTCTAAAACAAGTCTAAATAACATTAAAGCATAATACATAAAAATAAAGCCCACACACATCAAAATTGAGTATTGTACAGATAAATGTGTCCAATATCAGAAACTATTTTTACTTTTTACCTAGCTTCAGTCAAACTTTTTTTATTTTCAGTAGAAAATACTGTAAAATTGCTTAAATCAGTCAGCACACAGGTAAGGAAGTAGGTCAACTGGACCAGTACAGTAAGTGTTAAGGTTTATGAAGTAAAAATCTACATACATCAAGGAACACCGGGGATGTAACAACACTTTTTGGAACCTTTTACCGGTGTTAGACGCAAAACGAAAAAATTTCCGTTAACGTTTTCGAACTTTGTAGTTCTTCTTCAGACGGTAAAAACGAGGAACGCAGATCGAATAAAAGAACGAGTTATTTTTAAACCGAAATCGAATGCTTCACGATGCAGCTGGTCAGACATGCGCATACGGTGCAAGTAGATGGCGATTAAAGGTCCGTGTCGATGAGGGTCTGCCAGGCGGTGGACAAATTGAGTTCCTCTTTATAATTAATGCAGGTGGCGGTTGAAGGTAACCCTGAACATCTGAGGTGGTTGGAGGCTATCTCCATTTACAAACACAGCCGCACCGCCACCTGCATTAATTATAAAGAGGAACTCAATTTGTCCATCGCCTGGCAGACCCTCATCGACACGGACCTTTAATCGCCATCTACTCGCACCGTATGCGCATGTCTGACCAGCTGCATTGTGAAGCATTCGATTTCAGTTTAAAAATAACTCGTTCTTTTATTCGATCTGCGTTCCTCGTTTTTACCGTCTGAAGAAGAACTACAAAGTTTGAAAACGTTAACGGAAATTTTTTCGTTTTGCGTCTAACACCGGTAAAAGGTTCCAGAAAGTGTTGGTTTATGAAGTCTTACAGCTTGTTACTTAGTCACACTCTGTGTTCTGGAAAAGATTATTGTGACTCATTTCTTTGATTTGCACTATACACTAAGACTCAGATCAGTCTTTGTCCAGAATTCTCACTTCTAGCTTGTCTATGTGATATCAGTGCTTCTCTGTTTCATTTATGCTAATTACTTTGCAAACATGACTCCAAAACATCAAGGTAGTGATGTCGATAGCTCTGATAAGACAGAGAAAAGCCATAAAGTGTCTACTTTAAAGGAAAAAATTAAAGTTTTAGATTTAATGAGAAAAGAAAAAAGTCTGCTTCTAAAAATGTTTTAAGGTTATTTTTATGGTTTATGGTATCATGCTGTTTGTTGTTAATATGGTGTTTACTTGTCTTATATATAAAAAAATGTATTAGTATGGGAAATAATAATTATTAGGGTTAGCTATTTTATGTTAATTTCCAGTTACACAAGACACCTTGATCACAAATGGCGGGGCCCATTATATAATCTTTTCAGAACATTTTGTTCAAATGGATCTGAAGATGAAATGTAATATGTTTTGAAAAGCATTTAACTGTTATAAATAAACAAACTTCTTTACAGCTGTTAGCAACTGTGTTCAATATTTAAATTTGTAGAGTCAATGAAAGACAGAGACTACATCATCTCAACATACAAAACAAGACATTTTTTAAATCTTTATAAAATTAGATAAATATGTATCATGATAAGCATTTAATGTTGTAAAAATATCAACAACCTTTTATTAATATTATTAATTTGTCAGAGATTTTAACCAAACAGTAATACTTATTTGAAATCACAATCTGAACTCTATATTTTATACTGTGTTACTGTATATTGTGTAAAATATATGAATACTAGTTTTAGCAGTATCTTGTTATATTGTAAATTTAATGTCTAAACTACAGTATTCAAATGAGATCTTTTTCAATTTCAATGTTCATAACTTACTATGACCCAACAATCACAGAATAAATATATTAGTATCAGGTCAGTCCATTAGTCCATGCACATTTTTATGACCTTGAGAAAAATCTTGTTTTGCTGTTAAACATGTCAGACTAATGTGATAATTTTTACACTGAAGTGTTAAATTGGATCTCATTCATATAATACTGTTCAGAATTGTGAACATTTCAGTTGTTTATTTTCGGGATGAATATAAAAGACTTGTTTTATACTTTTTATTTTTAAGTGGTGAGAATGCTACAAATGCAGCCAAAAAAATAAATACTGTACATAATCAAATTGTAATTAGTGCAAGGACTGCGCAGAAGTGGTTTGAAAGATTTAGAAACAATGATTTTAGTGTGGAGGATAAGGCTCATACTGGAAGACCCGTTGACTTTGATGATGATGCTCTCTCTGCACTAGTTGAAGCAGAACCATCTTTAACAGTTGATGAAATTGTGGAATGTTTAAATTCATCCCATGGAACTGTTCATAGACACCTACAACAAATCGGAAAAGTTTCAAAGCTGGAAAATGGATACCACATGAACTGTCAATAGCTAATCGACAACAACGTGTAAACATTTGCACGTCTCTTTTATCCCGTATTGCTTTAGAACCTTTTCTTGGTAGGCTGGTTACTGAGAGACGAAAAATGGATCCTCTATAATAATGTGACAAGAAAAAGAAAATGGATGGATCGCGACAAGCAGCCAAAACCAACTGCAAAAGGTGGGTTGCATCCAAAAAAAATTCTTTTGTCTGTTTGGTGGGATATGTCAGGTGTAATTCACTTTGAGCTGTTAGAACCTAATCAAACAATTACAGCTCAAATGTATTGTGAGCAATTAGAGCGTTTAAATGAAAAATTGAAAAAAAATTGATCGTTGTTAGTGAACAGAAAGCAGGTTCTCTTGCAGCATAACAATGCCAGACCACACGCTGCAAAAATAACTGTACAGAAACTTGAAAGCTACAACTGAAAAATTTTATCTCATCCACCATATTCGCTAGATATTGCTCCCAGTGATTATCATCTTTTTCGCAGTTTGCAGAATTTTTTAAAAGGGAAAACTTTTGAGGATGAGAACAATGTAAAAAAAGGCTATTTCTGAATATTTTGATTCAAAACCAAAATCATTTTACGAAGACGGGATTAAAAAGCTACCATCAAGATGGCAAGAAATTGTACAAAATAATGGTGAATACATTATAGATTGAAATAAAATTTAATTAAAATTTTTTGCTGCTTTTTTTGTAGATAAAAATACGCATGAACTTATGGACTGACCTGATAGCTCAAACTATATTTACACTTTAAAAAACTAAAAAATATCCTTAATTTAAAAGACATTCTTATAAATATCCTTACTTCATAAGATTTCTTAATATTTTATTAAACAATAATATATTTATTTAATACATTATATCATAGTTTATTACATCTTATTTTTTCATACTACTTTTTAAAAACTTACCAAATAATCTTCCTCGCAATAAACCTTTCCATGTACATTATAAAAAGCCTTGCCCCGCAAAGCTCTTCCTAAAAGCATATAAAAACTTTAAATTAAATGAATTCTAAAAATTATAAAGGACAAACTTGCTTGCTTCAAGAAATTCAAAGTATTTATTATGAAATGTTTCTATTACACTTTGGACAACCTTCAACATATACCATAAGTAAATCAAATGTGGCCATCTTTCTACATTTAATTTATATGCATGCTGAAAACTTTTCAAAATAAATATTTTTGATTTCCTGAATCAAGCAGTTTTGTATTTTGCTTTACTACTATGGTGTCAACTTTGTTCACTTCTAACATAAAAACAATTTAAAATTTCTTTTTATTTAATTCTTATTTCTTTAAAATATTATCATCATTATGTATTCCAAGACCGTGTCTTCTTTTTATTTGTATTTATATTCACTACTAGGTGTATTAAGAGACACAAGGCTTTTTTACATCTTTATTTCTGGTTCTTCCATATGCTGATACATGTTTCGGGCTTAGGCCCCTCTTCTGTCGGCTGTACAATAAAACACATTATAAGTTTCTTATATTAAAATTGTTTTATCATAACAAGGTACAACATACCATGACATGTGAGATTTCTTCCAGGTGGTATTGATACATGGACACTTTGTTTAAAATTGCATATTTACAGTTAAAATTGTTAAAATATCATTACAGTTTAAAATATAAAATAAAATTAAAATAAAATTACTATTGTTGTGAGCTTCATGTTTAATATCGTACATCTTCCGATAAATACTCTTGACGCCTGTGGTAGTGGAATCTTTTTTAATCTCGTTGGCATATCACAATATTTGTTTTAAACGATTATATTATATTATAATATAATGTAATTGTTTAACCATTTATAGTATAATTGTTTAATATAATATAATCGTATAACACGTATCGGCATATGGAAGAACCAGAAATAAAGATGTAAAAAAGCCTTGTCTCTCTTAATACACCTAGTAGTGAATATAAATACAATATTATTATTATTAACTTAGAAAAAAATTAAGACAGTTTCAACTTCAATCTCTTGTTAATTATATCATGTAATTCACAGATTTAAGTTAATAAAGATGACAGAAAAGTATGAGGATCATTCAAATCAAATCAGAACCAATGATCACCTTAAATAGCGGGCTAAAAACTGGCTAATTAAATGACTGATATAAAGTAATTTGACATTAGAGGTAGACGTTAGGCACCATCTCTTAACTAAGTTAATAATTATAATTTAAATAAATTATTAAATAAATTTAGAACCTTCTGGAATAAAAGAACTATAATTATAATTATTAATTTAGTTAAGAGATGGCACCTAACGTCTACCTCTAACATCAAATTACTTTATATCAATCATTTAATTAGCCAGTTTTTAGCCTGAAATTTAAGGTGATCGTTGGTTATTTCATTATATGCATCGGGGTTTGAGTTGTTATTATTCAAACCAGAACTTTTGACTTATGAAATGCACACAGTAAGAAAGAAAAAATACTGCATTTATTTCTCCACATAATCCCACTCCTACAGATATATATATTTGTCCCAAAATTTGACCTATGTTGGATGCTAGCATCACAGATGGTTTTTGTCAGCATGTTTGAAGCAGAAGTCTTTTAGAAATTAAAAAAAAAAAAAAAAAAAATGAAAACACTAGAAGGAAAATCCTGACTATAAGAGAAAGATATTAGCCACTATCTCAAAAAACAGTGGCCATCATTTTGTCCACAGATATCATCAACAAAGAATTTTTTTGGGGAGAGTGAGTTCACATGCCCCCATTGTTTGGATACTTGTTTTGATCACAAAGTACAGATCACAATGTGATCAAAGAAAATTTGGCCCTTTTGATCATAACAGTTTTTTCATTTATAGTAAATATTACTTTCTTGTAATAGTCAAAAAAGGTGAGTTGATTTTATATCCACTCTGCATTTCTGCAGGCGATCATAAATAATGGTATCAAGAGTTCCCAGACTCCACTTCAAGTTCATAGTAAGTAATCTGCCGATTACATGAGATCAGGCATTCCACAAGTCCAATGTTTGCAAGTAAGATTAGTTGGCTTGAAAACACACTAGCTAGAATCACTGTCCACCATCTTAAGTATTTCATTGTAAATGCTATATCGTACCACTCTCAGATATTAGAGCTTACTCACTTATTATGCTATTTGTCCTGTTTTTATTTTAACAGACACACCTACATCCAAAAATGAGGAGTACCCATGGGTAGCCCCATTTCGGGGATCTCTGTGAATTGGTCTTATGACAATTGGAGGAGCAGTCATTAAAAAAACATCAAGCATAATATCCTTCTTTACACCCAATATGTTGTTGACATTTTAATCGTATGGAGAAGACGTCTGGATATTGGGGAGGTGTTAAAGGTGTTTAATAATAACAGCTACGGGTTAACGCTAAAGTTGGATCAGGAAAGCTGTAATATCATTAATTTCTTAGACGTCAAGATTCAAGTTGCTGATAATATATTCAACACAGCAATTTACTGCAAAGCTACTTATGCCCCCCTATTCATACCTGCCAATTCAGCGAACCCATGGTCATATAAGGCATCTGCATTCCGTGCACTAGTAGCCAGAGCCTACTCCTGATTTGTCAGATACTAACAAGGAACTGGAGCATCTCAAACAGGTAGCATCCAACCATGGACATGGCTGCATGTTTATCGACAATCTAGCATCCAAATATCTGGCTCAGTCATCTAACAATGTTAACAAAGCAGAAGCAAATTGGGTGGTCGTAGACTACAAACTGTCGCTACTTCGCATATATAGAAGGACAGCAAATAATTTAAACATACTCCTTACCTACAAAAGGAAACCCAGCATTTTCCGCCTTCTGTCAAACATGAAGGATGGCGTTGAGGACGCAATGGTTCCTGGGATTTACCACATCCCCCTACGTGACGAGAGGTTTGACAGAATACTATCATACATAGGATCCACATACAAATTGCTGCAAGCCAGACTAAAGGATCACAAATATGATGTGCTAAAAGGTAACATCAATAGTGCTTTAGCATGTTATGCCAGCGATCTGGGACCAGGCCAAGCTAATACACAAGGTCTTTGACCGGCAAAATATTAGAATTTTAGAAGCAATGGGGATCTACAAGGCAAGCAGGAGTGGAACCTGCATCAACACAGATCTCATTCATGTATCAAATGCATGGAAACACTATCTAGATTCATAATATATATCATACACGATACAGCACAGCTGTTTTCAATCTTTTAAAATTTACAATGCAGCTACGTTCTATTTATAGAATGGTTTTGCCATTTATATTTCCTGAAGAAGGCCAATAAAATTAGTAGCCAAAAACGTTTGATCTTTAAATTTTTTACTTTTATTTGCTGGAAAGTTTGAATTTAGGTGTGATTCGCAACTCTACATTTCACCTTTGTATGTATAGAAACTTTTGGGACACCCTGTAATCTCATGTAATTCTATGGAACTATAGACTCAGCAGATCAAAATACTAAACTAAACTAACCTACCATAACCTATGATGAACCTAACCAGATGACTAAAGCTAACAATCCTAATCTAATTTAACCTGATATATCATAACCTAAAACTGGAAACCAAGCTGAGTCCCTAATCTAACTCACAACTAGGACTAACTTAAACTAACTGAATTTAGACTTTTTCAGTCTAGATGGAATAATAAGAATTAAAATACAATGTTCAAAGGCAGCTATGTACCGACAGTTGAAACAAAGCAAGGGAAAGCTAATTGCCATTCATGCCTCCGGAGTAAGTGCTCTCAAGAGCCCCACTAAGGGATATGAATGTGAGTAGATGATGGAACATTGTAAGTGTGTGAACGAGTTGGTGCAGGTTGCAAGGCCAGTTGTACCTTTCAAGAATAGCAGCTCTCATTAAACTATCCCTAATGTGACTGTACCTATTGCAGTGAAAAACTGGAATTTGGTCCTCCCAAATACCACAATCGCATTGTAGATTGTCCCAAAGGTTAAATCTATGCAAGTATTGCTTAAAGTTGCCATGTCCTGTAAGTAGCTGAGTGAGGGTGTAACTAGGGTAAAAGTGGTGAAGAATCTTAGTAGTGTCAACTTTGGGATGAAAGTGTAGGTGAGCCTACCAGTGGCGTCATGGTCCCAGCTGTCTTGACAGAGATTGAAGATTTGCTTCTTGATGTGATTGTTGATGTACGAAGTAGGAATGTAACTGAAAGTATTAGTGACTGAAGACTTTGCAGCTTGTTTGGCACGTCTCAATTGCCAAACAAGCTGCTTGAGGACAAGTCTCATTGCCAAGAACCCCTGCATGACCCAGGACCCATTGGAAATCTATTCTAATGCTGTCTAAGTGTCTGAGAATGTGGTATATGAGATGGACAAGTTTTAAGTGGCTATCAGACTTTGCAATCCTGTGTAAAGCTAGCCTACTGTCAGAATAAATGCGATAGTGTAAGTAGTGTCATTTGTCCTTCCTATGCCTAATGTGAACTAAGCTCATATAAACAGCTAAAGTTTCCACCTGTGCTATTGAGCAGTGTGTACCTAGACAGAATCAAGTGTTGTGAAGCTCATGGCCTACATCGGAGTAAACTACAAATGTAGCACCCACATCGTCAGCCATCTTGAAACTGTCAGTGTAAATCCTAAACATGGGATGATCACCTGGATCTTCAAAGTAAATGACAGGGGCAAGCTGATGGGAAGGTGGTAATTGTAAGTTGGGAGGGTATTTTTGTCGATGCTGAATTTTTTGATATCATCTATCAAGGTCAAACTGGGGGGAATCTTACCTACTCTAATCATTTTGTCGACATCTGAGTTGCTATAATCTTGCCAGGGTAATGTGATGAGATTTTCCTGACAAATAATGCATTTAATTTCTAAGTCAATACGGCTCAACCTTGACATTACCAAAAGGGCATGATCTTGTATTGCCATGTCCTGTAAGTAGCTGAGTGAGGGTGTAACTAGGGTAAAAGTGGTGAAGAATCTTAGTAGTGTCAACTTTGGGATGAAAGTGTAGGTGAGCCTACCAGTGGTGTGGTATTGCAAAGAATTGCAATCCTTGCCTGATCCAATGCCTTATGAGAAACAACAGCAATTTCTTAGTCATAAGAGTTGTAAATAATTGTTTAAATCTTAAGAAGAAAAAATAAATTATACCATCTTTTTTATGGCCTTACACTTGAAATATCCTGATGATATGAGAATTAGCATTGTTTTTTTTAACATAAGTATTCATTGAAAAATTTTGTTCATGTAAAAAGTACCCGACATACAGTACATAACTAATAAACAAATTTGAATTAAATATGATTATTTTGAGTTACTGTATATCTGTATATTTAAATACATGTAGGCTATTTAATTTAATGTTCGACTAAACTGATTAATCATTTAAATTAACTCATTCTACTCTTAATATATTTTGAAAAAACTTTTGTTGTGAAATTACTTTTAAAAATTTCAATAAAAAGTAATGACTATAATTTTGAAAATAAAAACTAATAATACTATTAGTATTACTAAAATATATATTATTTACAATTAATTATGATAAAATTTTTAATATTAAAATTATCTTACCACAAGAGCAACATATAAAGCAATTAGTATGGTATAGATTTCCCATAGCTTGACATGCTTGACCAACACCAGTTACTTTTTCTCCACAAGTATGACAAATACCTAAAAATTGTATTAACAGATTGTTATTATATTGATAAAACAATAAGATATCAAAATTAACAATATAAACAAAAAATATCTAATCCAGTTAACATACATATCTACAATAATTTTAAGAATATAGCAGAAGTAGAAATTTAATTTAAGAAGGCTAAGTATGTAAGACTATAATTAGTGGAAATTCTAGTTTTATTGACTCTGTTATTAAAAGCAAATGTTAAAATAATTATAAATATATAACTTAAAAATTTATTAATTATAATAATAATTATTATTAATTAACAGAAATTCATGTGATGTATAATTTAACTAACAAATGCCAGCAATTCAAACTACAGTAATGCAAGTAAATAACAATTAAAATGCTTAGCATACAAGGAACTAGTTAAAACTGATAATAAATGCAAATTATCAGCCATATGTTGAGGCTGAGCAAAACAGCAGCTTAAAAATGTCTATTTAGCTGAAGACAATAATAACTATAACTAAAAATCTGATTTCAATAAATAAAATTTTGTAAGTATTTTAATTTGTATATTTTCAGACATACTAATTCTGAAAACTTTAGATGACTTAACAATATCTATGATTTCAATTAGCAGATTCTACTGTATTTTATGAATAAATTATAACAGTTTAATAATATTTAAATAAATAAGCTTTGGATAAATACCTAAGTATCATTAAACCAACATGCTAACCCTAAGCCTCCAGTATGATTCTTTGAATCTGTTGCAGAAAACTAAATGGAAAGCTACCTTAGTTTTCATCTTGTGATAACAGGCAACTTTCCATTTAATTTTCTGCAGTTAATATAATAATTATTATAAAGAATTAGAAATCTAAGTGTAAATGAAATACACTCAAACCTGTTTTTGTGCGGTCTTTTTTCGTGCGATTTTTTATTTTTGCGATTTGTTTTGTGTGATTTTTTATGTGTGGTATATGAATTTCAATCAAATTGGTATACTGCACAAAAATAATTGCACATATAAAAAATCGCACAAAAAAAACCGCACAAAAACAGGTTTGAGTGTAATATCTATAATAAGCATTTATTTCTTTGACTATTAGTGAATTGTCATCATACAAAAAAATTAAAAACTAATTTAAAGATAGTTGAAACATTGACCATAGAGAATAATCAAATTCTCAACCAATGAAAAATATAGTATTTTATATCAGACAATTTAATATTTCAGGAGCTTATTTCCAAAAGATGCAAAATCCAACTTTTCAAAATACCACTCAAACACTGACATTATTGTATTTTGTTCAATCAACTTCTGATGAGACTTTATTCATGCCAAAACATCCCCCATATAGTTGCTGTGGGAAAAATGTATCTTCAAAGTGTGTTAAATCGAATTCAGTTTTCTTACAAAGGTGCTAAATCATTTTTGTCTAACCATCATGCAGCAACTGCTTGAGCACTAATTTGGGTCTTCAATATTGTTACTATGTAAATGTGATGGTACTTTCTATTTATGTAATTATTACTTTAATTAGTAAAACTAGTTTGTTAATTACAAAATAAATTATGGATGTGAAGATTGAAGACATTAATCAGTCACCTGTTTTAAAAACTAAGACAAGAAAACATAAAAGAAACAAAGAAGAATGAAAAAAACATGCCAGCAAGCAAATTTGCTGTAGTTTAGTGGGAAAGAAATCAAAAGTAAGTTGTAGGCATGAAGCCAGTTACTGTTGTACAAAATCTCTAAAAATTGAAGTTATTCAGTTTTCTTGTAATAAATTTCATGAAAATACAGATGTCTAGGCATAATCGTATATTTCCTTGCAGTATGAGGCAAAGAGAAGAGTGTGCAAAGACTCTTTTATGAGTACATTAAATGCTGGCTGCAAGCAGGTTGCTAATGCAATTAAAGAAAAGTTATATGGTTCAGCTCACATAGAGAAGAGATGGTTTCCGTGAGACTGAAGAACAAAAAAAGGGCAAAGAAAATCATTGAGCACATAAATTTCAAATGCAGAGAATTGCATTATAGTAGAAGCAAATTACGTTCTCTCCTTTGCCTGAAGATGACATTTATATGACGTTGAAAGTGCTTGCAATGATATTATAAGTAACTAGCAGACCCGGCCACGCATTGTTGTGGCTCAAAATGTAACTAATATAAATGTATAACACTTCCCCCGTGGGGGGGAATTTCAAAAAATCCCTTCTTAGTATACATTATCTTGACATACCCTATTGAAACAAAATCAAAAACACAAAAAACTGCATCTAAAATAGTATAAATAGAAGCCGAGTTCTTCACAGTAAGCCTTAATCCTGTCCATCTCCCCACCAGTGGGGGGAATTTCGACATGTATATTATATAAAAACACGTGCGTATTCGAATGCAACATTGTGTCAAAATTTCAAAGGAATCAGTAGGAACAAACGAACATTACATTTGTATTTATATAGATAGATAGATGATCTGCTTTAGTTCATCCTCACAGAAAAGCATGATGCCTCACAGTAAAGCAAACGTAGGTCGTCGGAGTTAGCGCCATCTGTTGGACATAAAAGCCTTAATCCTAGATGATATCTTTTAATTTATATAATTTATATGAATGTTTAACGGAATAATATACAGCCTATGTCCACCTTGAAGGTTCATTCTAAATATTGGTGAAAGAATTTTTGAAATCGGATGAGTAGTTTCAGAGATTACCTGTTACATACAAACTTACAAACATTTCCTCTTTATTAGTATAGATAATGAGCAATTATTTATTGTGACATCGTCACAATGCCAGGCTGCAAGTTTTAATCATATTTTTAATTTATTTAATTTAAAATATATGCTCTCCACCTCAAATTAGTATGTAGTGTCTGCCTCCTGTACATCATACTTTTCCATTAGCAATGGAGTCATGCCAGTCATCTAACTCCTTTTAAGGAAAAATTTTTTAATTGAAATAACGTGACTTCTAGTTTGTACTGCAAGTTGAAATATAGTTAATCAGAGCCTCCTGCCCCTAAGCTTTCCATACCTGGTCTTCAATTTCATTTATCTAACACCATTCTCAAGATTAAGGAAAGACAGATGGACAGACAGTAACAGTGGATTTATAAGTCTACAATTTTTTCAAAATGTAGCCCATTTTGTTTAACATTGATTGTAGTGGGAAAATGTTTTGCAACAGGTACCCCATCATAAACTGTATATGCAAACAATATTACACTGTGTTTGTTGCAAAGTTCAATCTGCATTTTGGAACTCTGAAAAGTGACATTTGTAGCACTTGTGTTAAACTTATAACAGTATGAAGAATTACTAAAGATCTAGAACAAAAAAAAGTCCTTTATTGTGAAGCACTGAGTCCACTAGTGTTGTGCAAAAGATTTCTTTGCAGAATTGAACTCTTTTCCAAATAACACTAAGCATTAACTGTGACCTTATGCGAAATCAGCCCTTATCGAGAATGCAGATTAGAGAAGCTTATTATGCTTAGAAAGTCTAGTATCATACACTAGAATCATAGTGCACATAACTGAGAAAATAGGCCTACTGTCTGCAGAAACAGTGACTTTTTATAGGTGAAAAGAAACATAAGCAGGTAGAGGGAGTAATGAAATAACATCTTACATTTGGAATTTTTTAACTGCCTCTATGGCAGTGGTTCTCAACCTTTCCCAGGCCACGGAACACCATTCATATACTTTTTATTACACAGAGCATTAGTATCAATATATTCAAAAATTGATAAGCAATTCCACCTTTACTATTCTCTGGAAACACTGAAGCAATAAACTAATAAACTTTAATATATTGAATAAAATAAAAACATGGAACTGTCTACGAATATAACAATGGGAATAAATTTAAAAAAAAACTTTAAAATATTTTCTTTCATGGAACACTCAAGGTAGGTTTGCAGAACACTGGTTAAGAACCACTGCTCTATGGCATGCCAGCATTTTGAGAAGTTACTTCTGTTCTGTGAAAATTATGGCCCCCAGAACAAGAATTCTCAAATGTTACTGATATTGTTGATCATTTGAATGTTTATATTGACTGGTTCTTTTTTATAAAAGGAAATTCATATATACCAGCAGACAAAGCATTTGGGTTGGATGAGAAGGAAATAAAGTTATTAGAGTCAGTAGTTGAATCCAATGATGAAATCTTACAAAAAATATGAAAGTTGAACATATTGGGGGATCTGAGTGCCAAATTTATGACTGGATGGTTACTGTGAAAGCTTTTATACAGACTAAAAGACAGTTTAAGATATTTGATGCAAAGGTAATAAGAATACAGGCAAAAAAAGAAGAGTAGATGCACAGCCATCATTTGATATCAAACCATCCTATTACAAGCTTCTAAGAAAAGGCAAGCAACTATAGTCAGTTCCAGACTTGAACTTAGCATCACTGGAATGTCATGTAAAAAAAGGAAAAGCAGGACAATGTCAAACAATTGCTAGATTTAATGGGAGTAAAGTACTGTACAATGCCTTGGAATTTTACAGAAAACTTTTCTCCACTGATGGGGTCTCAGAAGAAGAAACAGATGAGGGTATTTATTATGAACACAAAGAAGAACCTCTTGAAATGACCATTTTGTGACTTTGATAATACTTGTTTACTTGCTGTAATAATAATAAAAAAATGTAGCTTTCACTTAGGTTTTTAATTATTATTCCATCCATAGGGTGATACATCCAAGTTTTTCCTCCAAAAGAGGGCAAATATGTAGCTTGTATAACTTGTACCATCATAATATTTTATAACACATTTAATATAAAAGCACCTTAATATAAGATACTATGATATAAAACAGGATTAAGTATATGAACATTTTTATTTACTAAAAATCATTTTCATACAAAAGTTTACAAGAATTTAATACCTTTTGGAAATCAGCTCCACGTGTATAAGTTTTATGAAATAATAACAACAACAATGATTTTAAATTAAAATAATAAATCATGAATTTCCAAAACATGCAAAATATGTTAAATTTAAAAATAAAGGCAGATCTTTTTAAAATATATTTAAAAACAGGAACACTAAAACTTTAACATTGTTGACCTTTATTTAGGCTATAACTATTCTGTCATTCCTTAAATGCTATTGCCTTTGTAAAATACAAAGTATTTTTTCGAACCGCCTCTCTACATAAATGGAAATACAATAAATTCTGTATGTGCATGGAATATTTTATATATCCAATGAAGGACATATAAAAATGTTTGACACAAATACTACTTCCGTTTGTGCAGAGAGGCGATTTGAAAAGACACCTTATTGTTTACAGTACTTTATGTAGCATAAAAACATGTAAGGAATGGCAGAAAAGCTTACAGATAAATTTTTTGTAATTTATTTTTAATATTTCAAAAAGGGTTTTCATTACTTTTAAATTTTAACAAAAATAACAAAACACATGACATTACATGACAAATAATGAGAATGACAACTTTCAATAACAATTTATTAAAAAATAATGGATAAAAATGAAATATATAATATTTAATAACAAAATCTAACAAGTTTCAACTTAAAAATGACTGAACTATATAATAACATTATTATTTAATTACAATAATTTGGTTTCAAATATATACTGATAGATGGAAATGCTTAAAAATATTGAATAATACAAACTAGGGATGCGACGACATCAAAATGTCTCCCAATTCAGATTCTTTTGAATACTTTCTAAGTTTATTTTAGTTTAGAAAAATTAATGATTTATATTATGAGCACAGTACATTCATCAATTAAAACACTAAATGAGGTTTGACAAATGATGCAACGAGCTGAACAAATATCATCATGAGTTAACAAAGTTTTGAATTCATTCACTTGAGCCAGGTTTTCCTAAATATACAATTGTGTGAACTTTTTTCAAGGAAAAGAAGAATGAAATGAATTCTTAGACTGGCTCACCTTGAAAAATCAATTTTTTAAACTCAAAACAGCAGTAAAATTATTTTTTCTTAAAATCATGCAAATAACATTTGAAAATTTAACACATTACAGTATCATCTGTGAACCATAACAAACTTTCATAGTTATAATAAGAAAGTTGTTTTATCATTTAAAAAAAACACTTCAATAGAGGCTGAAACTAATTTAGCTTGAACAGCACTTTAAATCCTCTTTCAGCAGAAGATTTGAACTGTTCAAGAACAGTTTGTATCTTCTTGTTAAACCTGACACAGACCTATGAAAAGGGATTGAAAACACTTTTTAAACAAATTAAAAGTGTTGCTGGAAAAGGCATTTAAGGTGTTTTTCAAGTGTTTTATCATTATAAGTAAACATATTAAATATTAAAAATAATTTTATATAATATTTTTTCAATTAAAATATAATTCTGTTTATATTTAAAACTGTTCTTCCGACACTTAAACATTTTTGTCTACTGCCGATCTTGATTTGAAATTGCCTAATAGCTGGGTGGCAACCCTATGTCACCCTATCCCTATCTCCCCTAAAATGGGGACAATTAGTACTAACCAAGTGCAATCTCTCATTGCTCTGACTGACTACATAAAAAGTCCACTAAGACAAACATCGCCTTGTTTAAGGGGAGCCTTGCGTACTCTCTGTTTTGTTGGCATGAAAGTCTCCAATAAGCTTAATTGTTAATATTGTAATTTAGAAAATTTTTTAATCTACGACTGAAACAAATAATTAATCTTCTTACTAAGTATGGAAGAATCATTTTAAGAATCGAAAATCTTGACAAGATTTGCTTGATTCCCAATTCGGATTAATCGTCCCATCACTAATAAACATAAAACTAATAAAAAAATAAGAATGTAAACAATTCTCATTTCTGCATGTTAAGGAAAAATATAAAACTACATGAATAATTTTGACAAATATATGAACAGAAATTTCATTTTTCAATAAAAAAAAAATGTCTTCTGAAATTAAAGATTATAAATATTAAGCAGGCCCTCAATTTAATAGACTAACTGGGAGAAAGAGATACACACTACTGTCAAAAGTCTGTTAAATTGAATGCATTTTAAAAACATATAGCAAAATCTTTGAACAATGGCCACAGGAACATGACAAGAGCATAAAAATGGTCATTGGAGTTTTATTTTGTAGGCATTTTTGTTTGAAAAATAAAGTTTCTGAAAAAATTGCCACTATAAGTGGCTGTTATTGAAGATTTGACTATATTAGTAATGAATTCACAATGTACAGAATGTATTAAAATCTTAATTTATCCATATTTATATGTTATAATAATACTATAATATACATTGAGTAATTTATATTCTTTGATTTATTGACTCATTGACTCAACCTTTTAGTGTGTTCTATTTCTTAATAAAAAAATTTAAAATTTCAAATAGTTTCTCTTTCAGAACTTTTTGTCTATGAAATTGAAGGACTACTCATATTATAAATAAAAATATAAATTATTCATTACATGTAATAAATCTGAAACTCAATAAATAACTTTACGACTTTCAAAAACTTATGAATAATGAACATTGTAATCATTTTAGGACAAACAAAATGGTGCTAATACAGCTCAACAAAAGAAGTGTTTAATGAACTTAGGAATGTTTATAAAATAGAAAAATAAACATAACTATATTTACTTTCAGAGAGATATTTAAAAAGTCAACATAAAAATCTATATTCAAGAATAGTTTTTAAAAAGAAAGGGAGAAAGTAGTGAAAGGCATAGTTGATACCTATAAGTCATAAAAGTTGGATGTTTGTATTTATTTTCTTCATATTGTATGTAAAGACAACAGATATATGGAATCCTATAGCGCAATCAAGATAAAAGTAAATAAATTTTATTGATACAAATTATAATTATTTTTATAAATTAAAATATAGACAAAACTAAAGTTTGTATAGAGATTATTATACAATAATCTGATATTTGGGAATAAATATTGGATAATTGTAACGTAATTTATCTAAAGCAGAGTTAAAAGCAATAAAATAAAAAAGTAACAACGATGAAATTAGAATTTATTACGAAAAATTTTCAAGTCTATGGCGTTTTTCTCGTCATAAAATTATTCACTTTAATTAATTAAGTGTTTAAAACGTTATTTAATAAAAAATGTAATTTGTTTTTTTTTTATTAAATTTTACTAATACAATATATCAATTAAATTCAAACAATAATGTAAATTAATAAAAAAAAAACACTTTTCCTGTAAATATACATACAAAACTATTTTTATTTTAAAATCTTGGCGCCATAAGTCTTATCGACGTCGACGTCAATTCTCGCCTTGTGTTTTAACGGGCGATAATAGAGCATAACTATTAATTTTATGAAAATGTTTGGATGATTGAATGATCCTATTCAATTTATTCTAAGCAAAATCTAAGTTGATTTGACACGATTTTAGTTTAATCGAAAAAAAAATCACGATTAATAAAAGGAGAAAAAGGAGCAAATGGTTGAGACATTTTTAGTGCGTCTCAACCGCTTAATTAAGTCGCAAATTTTAAAGAATTTGAATTTAAACGGTTTCAATAAAATCATTAATTGTCAGTAATAATTTTATTGAAGTAAACAATCACTAAGTTATATTTAATATTACAGCTATATTTTATTATCGCGAAACTGATAACTGCTAATACATGAAGAATTCGAGCGTAACATATTTTCAAGATAATCGAACAGATAACTAATCACTTTTGAAAAATTATAATGCTTATTTTGAAATATTTTCTTAGTACACGATATTTTAATTAAACCATTAAATGCTTACACAATATACAAAATATGAGCATTCATGTTTTTCCCTTTCTTTAAATTACTTGTAAATTAATAATTATATACAGTAGTTACATACAACGTGTATATGTTTAAATAAATACATAAAACTTTATTTAACCATGTGTACAAGTGCGCATGTAATTAAAGTTTCATATATTCTATTTGTTATATTCAATTTGAACTGACAGCTTTTTTGTTTTATTCTTGGTCATCGAAAAATTTTCACATTTATACTCATTCAGCATAAATATTCAAGTGTCCTTATTAAAGATTGTCATTATAATTGGTATTTTTAATATTTTAAATTCTAACATTTGTGATGATAAACATTTTAAAGGAATTTTAATGACTAATTCATTAATACAAAAGACAATTATATTTTAATCTCTAGTCAGGAATAAAGACGTTCATTTTAGAAAAATAAACTATACATTGAATAGTATAGCAACCTTCTAATGTTTCACTATAAAATCACAAAAACCATTTTCAACTCTATTAATACTCTCGTATTGAAAATTCAAAATCAGCTTTGACTTTCAAAATTAAATATAATATATTCGCTATATCCAATTATATATTCGCACAATATCCAATTATAAACATTGTAACTATTAAAATATCGTAATTAAATATGTTAGAAATAAAATTTAAACTCGTATTTTCTAATATTCATATTTAAAGGAAACTGAGAATCGACCCGGATGTCTTTAACTTGCTAAAGGCGTATCTTAAATGAAAGTGATTCACCGCCAATAAGCCTAAGGCCCATTTCAAAACAAGTTTATCATCATGTGGTCAAGTAAGTTTTCTGGAGTTTAAATAACTTAATACCGTACACACGAAGGTTTCATCACAAACTGTCCCACCTAAATTAAAATCTTTAGAAAACGACTTTTTTGATTTATTGTGTATTATAATTTTGAACAAAAGTTGTAGAAACTAAATTTGCAATGATTTAAATAAAATTTAAAAATTCTTATTTTATTAATTTTATGATAAAATTATTTCTTCGATGACAAAAATCACGCTTGCACATATAAAGTTTTAATTGAAAATAAATAATTATCACAAAATTTAACTGTATTCAAATTACATCAACAGCTCAATTATTAACAGACTATACAACTTATTCTTCAACATCTGTACTGATTTCATTGCAAAGTTATAACTAACAAAATTTCATTTTTACATTATATCGTTCAAATTTGCTTTAAAAAAATGAATTGAAAATTTACATGTATATCAAATCTGTCATTCATAATCGGAGAAATAACATCGTTAAAACATTTATTGAGTAAGAAATGAAATTAAAATAAATATTTCTTACTCAATAAATATTTTTTTTTAATTTCCTTTATTTGTTAATAATTAAATTAATAAACTTTGAAGTTTTCTCTTCTACAAAATTTTATATATTTTCATTCTTATATTTTCACATATTATTTAAACTAAAATATCAAATAATTTTTGGGCTATTAAAAGGACAAACAATCCAAATTTCATATTTAAAAATATTTAACAATTTTATCCCGTTATTAATGAGTAATATAACTAAAATTTGCTATTAGGATTTCCTAGATAAACATGGATTTAATCTTCATCCCAAGAGACTATATATATATCTATCCACCGAACATCTAATCTAATCACTTCCTAGACGTCTCGGTGAAAGTCCAAAAGTCAGTTTCAACAACACATTGTATTAGAAATCAATACAATCACCTGTTTATATTAGCTGGAGGAAGCTGAACTTCGTTTCTATCATCTATTCATTTCGTATTTTCTTTTAAAAACTTAAACAAAGAAGCTTAATCGTAAACATAAAACATCATAACGAAAAATGGCATAAATTATATTTTCAAAAATGAAAATATTTAAATAAATGTTCAATTGCAGATTAAATATAAATTCTTTTTCACTGATCAGGATAAAATATTCAACAAATCACAATTTTTTTTCCGATCTCACAATTTTTGCTATGAAGAAAGAAGCTGCAGTTTATATATTTCTGTAATAAATAGAAAGATAGAAAGTTTCCATTAAATACTTAAAAATTACCATTCATTCCATTAATCATTTTAAAAATCAACTTTTTTCTATTCACCATTTTCAGATCCGAAAATTTAGATTTAAAATAATTATATCCTACTAGAAGGCTTTGCCACTTTACTCTCATTATAGACTATTCATATTAAAAGTTCCGCGACGATTCATCGATTCCCAGTATCGCCGTTTCTATAATAATAATTATTATTATTATTATTATTATTTACTTTCCCGGCTCTGTTATATATAAGAGGAAAGAATGGCGATAGGTCAAAAAATGACCCCCCCCAACATTTTTACATTTTTGGACTCGGGACCTTGAAACGTCGAGAAATACAAAAAAAATCGGTTTTTTTTTTCTGTGTATGAATGTTTGTGTTTGAGTGTTGTGGGGGCCACGATTTTATTCACCCTCTTTGAAGCTTAATAACTAGTTCTTTTTGTCGAACATTTCTGAAATTTCGCAGGGAGGTTTGTATATTAGGGGGATTGATGCTATTATATTTGTGGTTAAAGGTCAACAGGGTGGGGGATAGAGGAGGTCGTGTGTCATATCTCGAGTAGGGTCAGACTTATGACTACTTTAGTCGCTATCATCACTTACAATCTTTTATAAAACTCGCCCCTACTCTCAAAATTAAGCTTTTTGCCATTTTGTAATAATTAAAAATATAAAAAAGTTTTTTAATAAAATATCGTAACAGGTGGCGCCGTACGCTGTTTTAAATGTTGCCGGGAAAGTTAAGTAACGCATTGCTGGAATTTTTTTCGTGGCGGTAAAAAGTGTCATGACGATTTTAAAGCTAAGTAATTTCGGTAACCAGTACTATATACAGGTATCCTTCGTACAACACGGTTTGAAAATTGGGGCTATCCCCTTGTACAACACGACTCCCGGTTTCGCTCTAACACGGTTTTGAAAATCCTCCGTACAAAGTTTCACAGTTTTTAATTGTAAACTTCGTTATTCGATATTTATTTGATTCAAGTAAGCACGCGTGTTGTCTCAAATTTGTCCATGGATTTCAGAATATTGACATTTTCAAATTATTTCGTCAGATTTACTTAATGAAAACTGATAAAACAAGGAATAAAAAATTGCACTCGCTTTCCTATCAACCAGGTGTCGATGTCATTGCTTTCAGACTTTAGCCCTTAAGATTGTCACTGTGTTGTCTTTTTATAGATTAATTTTCGTATTTAGTAAAGTTTATTTAAACATTTTTAGATAAGCGCTATTAAACGGGTTTTTTTTTTTTTAACTGTAGGTAAACAATCATTCTTAAATGACGAACGGAATACGGCGAGTCTCGGTACGCGGGACTCGAACAATTCGGTATTCGAACACAAACGCTGAAAAAACTTCGCTCGGTATCGACTAAACAAACGTGACTCGCTAGAACAACCTTTCGATTAATAACATTTTTATGATAAAAATAAAAAAAAATGAAGACGTTGCTGTTATTTTTGATCAACATCAACGAAAGATCTCAGATGACGACGACACTTTAAAAAGAAAACGCCTTCGTTTCACTAAAACTAACGCGTAATACAGGACTTTTAATAGTGATTGTTAATTAATTATTGATTGGAAATAAATTATCGATTGCTTTCATAAACATATTTCTCTTAGTAACGAAAGAAAATAGTGTACTTTTGTTAACTTTTGAAACCTAATGTTTTGCATTAGGTTTCAAAAGCACAGATTCGCAGAACACGGCACTTTTTCGGAATGTAACTACCGTATGATACGAGGAATACCTGTATATAAGTTATATATATACATAGAAAAAGAGAGAGACAGGGGAGAGAGAGTAGATGTATCATGGCGTAGTTACTTTTTTTTTTTTTTTACAAATAACACTTCTATACGCTAATATTAAACAAATGTACGCTGAACTAAAATACAGCAGCAATGGAGAAAAAGATTCTGAGTAGAATGTTTAACTGAAAACACAAATAACACAATAGTCCAAATCGGATTCAAATAGGGAAGTCTCACGATGATGGTAAATTATTATTTCATGCTATCTGACCGACTGCAGTGATCTTTTGTTAATATGCGCTTATGAAAATTAAAATTATAAGTGATAACATATCGATTATATTTGGGAGATACAATAACTACATTTCAAAAGTAATATTTGCCGAAAAAAATCTATCAAAGAATGAAGGGATAAGGTTTAGGAAATATGTTTTGAATTTTTAATGCATTGTTTACTTTTAGTTCATTGATACTTATTTAAACAATACAGTAATGTATTAGACTAAAGTCTATTCTAATATTCAATAAACGAAATATCACTAAAGCAATTTAATTGTAAATTACCATTTCAAATTTATCCGAACAACATATTTGACCTTTACTTAAAATTAAAACAAATACCATCACACTATTAAAATGAAAATATTCATTTATAAAATTTGTTTTATTACTTATTACATTTTATAAATTACAGAAATGTAATATTAAAAACGAACGTGATCAGTTCTAAAATTATTTTTTTTTAAATGTTCAAGTTCATAAAATTACATAAGAGATTTTCTTCTGGATTGTCGCTTCTTGTCTGGATGCATTGGATTTATGAGTACATGAATAATAATTTAATTCAGAAACATAATATAATTAGGTCTTCCTAATGTAAAATCACAAAAAAGGAATGGTTTAAAACGATAAGTAGTAGCAATAAAAAAATTACTCGAAATGCACATTGAAAATAAACGTTATATTATAAAATAAGGCTGTCATCATCTTACAAGATTGGTTTGATAAGTCTGGAAGGAAGGCAAATCAGTTAATCTATTAACTAATTATTAATGATATTTTCTTCTAAATTTTAAATGATAAGAAGACAGAACTATGCTGAAATTGCTTTTTGGTATATAACTTACATCTCACAACCAATAAAAGCATTCTATTAAAATATAAATCTATAACAGCAATGTTGTGTAAACGTATGAATCAGAAAAAACGCCATACAACGCAATTAAATGATTTATCTAAATATGTCATTCGAAATTATAAATATCAAGAAAATTGTCAAAATAATTTTAAAATCTAATTATTATAATTATCTTCAATTTCCAAAATAATAATAATAAAAATAAAGTTCCTTTCTCATTCCCAGATAAATTGATATTTTTTAAAAAGGCAAATGACATTGACACAAATGTCTATATATTAAAAAATAAATAAATTGAAAATATCTGATAATATTTGGAATGTTTTTATTGTTGTTTTACAATTAATAAATTTATTTCCTGATTATATATATTTTTTTATTTATCCTAGATAAAATATCTATACTGAACAGACAAAAATATCGGATTCTCGTCTGTGGGCAGTAACACCTGTTGTTAATGATGACTCAGGTGACAATTATGTGGAAGAACTTGGATGACTCATCATAAAAAACTAAGGAAATTGAATAAAGAAAATAGCACTAGTTCACTATCATATTGAATTTTAAATCTGAACTGAAATGTTAAACTGTTGCAGAAATAAAATTGATTACTACTTAATTAAATTGAATAAATATTTTCCATTTGAATGGACAGATACTTGAAACAATACAAAAACTGTGTATAAAATCAAATAATATTGGTTTTAAATATTCAAATAATACAATAGCGAAAAGACGACGTCTTCATACTATAAATTCAAATTTATATTATTTATAAATAAAGCTATTCTAATAAAATAACTAAATGAATTAAGTTAAATTCGAATAAAAACAATTAAAAACTCTATATTAAAAATTATACTTAATTTTATATTTTAACAGAAAATAAATACGACTAACAAAATCATCAATCAAAATTTTGGATAAGCTATCTTCAATGAAAAAATAAATTGATAAAAATATTCATCAATTAATAATTCGTACAAATTAAATTGAATCAAATATTTTTGTTCATTAACAGTCTTTAATTATTTTATATTACTATAATTAAAAATTATATAAATCAACTTAAAATATTTCAGACTCCTCTTATCTTCCGACACAATCACAACGGGGGAAGATAGACTAAAAACTTAGCTAAGAATATTCATTTGTATTATAACTATTAAATGTGCATGAACATTTTAAATTTGTTTTCTGAATAAACGTAAAGAAGAGAGAGAGAGAATGAGTTCCTACTTCCATTCTTTTCAAAAAGTTTTCTATGTAGAAATATATTTTCTGTTAATGGGACGTCAGTCGATAAATGCAATTTAGTGTAAAGAAATGGCTATTTTATTATGTTAAAGTACATTTCAATAGAAATAAACTTTGATAGAAATGTATAGGTGATGTCAAACATTGCAACAAAAAACAGGCACAAAGATGCAAAACAGATTAGGAATTTAACAAGTTAAAATTTTTTGGTTTCGTTTTAATCTATTTTTGTGATTTTATTCAAGTTTTAATTATTTTGTTTTATTAAATCTACTCGACTTTTATCACTCTCATGCTTTTCCATTATGGCAATAAGACGACTGCATCATGCATCGGATTACAATTACGACTGGCGTTCCTTTAACAAAAAAGTATCTACGAAAATAGTCATTGTACGACAAGATAAATGCACAATCTATAAGAATGGTGTTATATATGGAGTCTTATAATTTTGTAAGATATTCTTGTTAATTTTAGATTTGTGATTTTCTTTTTATTATTTGAGTTGCAAATTTAGAATATAACTTAATGACAAAAATAAACTAAATACAGGAAAAATCCTCGTTAATTCGAACTCGGATAGTTCTAAATCTCATTAGTTCGTAACTGTACTTTTGTCCTGGCTGGGATATAAAGATTTTCATGTTAAAGAATTCGGTTACTTCAAAATACGACTACTTCGAAATTCGAAGTGAAAATTCTGTCCGAACTGTGATATACGTATACGTTTAGAACTAAGTGCCTCCATACTATTAAACCAAAAACCAAATAATAATAGACCAAAAACGCCTTTAATCTGATCAACATGGCTTTGCTTTTACAGTAACACGTTTTCAGGTGTCACCTTACCCATGGACTACCCTTTTTTTTCTTATCATAAAATACGGCTGAGTTTCGAGATTGCAAGATTGGGCTACCAGTAGCAGATTGAGATATTTGTAGAACTCTAGACTACTATATTGGGCCTTTTTAAAAAATAATTTGGACTATATTTCGAGGAATTCTGCTTTACTTTTTATAAAAGTTATCTAGCAACCTGTGAGGTTCTCACTGGACACTTGCTGTTTATCTGAAGTTTATTTATGTTGTTATTATTATTATCATCAGTTACACGGCATTTGGCATATTGTACAGATATATATGTAAATCTTGGTTAATTCGAAACTGGATAATTCGAAGTTGCAATTATTTCGTCCGTAGAATTTCGAACTAAAGAGGATTTCCTGTATACTGGTTGTTAATTTTATTATTTTTATATGCTTTTTTAAATGAGAAAGATATTTCCCATCGGCAATTTAGTACAAAAGTAAACAATTTTGTTAGCGATCGAATTTTAATAAAGATCAAAAAATATAATGCATTAGTCGATTGGTTTATCGTAAAAAGCATTTCGTATCTGCTTAATAAACTGTAACACAGAATAATAAGTACTTATTTTGTTTTACTGCTAATTGCTCGCATTAATAATACTTATTTCTATATTAAAAATAGTACGCATGTTTCGTTTAGTAATGACAACGATGATTTTCATAAGAATGCCATGTAAACGAATAGCGATTAACTGTAAAATAGAACTGCTAATTAATTTGTCAGATTATTTCTAAGAAGAACAATTTATAAACTACATAATAAATATCAAGAAGAGATCGCTACCCCAGTATCATTAAAAGAGCTCACAGAGGCTCACACAGTGTTCAAAATTTTCGATGCCCTGCTGTTTTGAGGTCTTTGAACATCAGTCATGTCTTTATAGCACAGTCCTTTGACTGTGCTGTATAGACATACTTGGCATTCTATACAGATGAAGCTTGAGAAATGCTGCACCATTGGGCTGAGGAAAGCAGGAAGGCTTTTGCCAAACTGCTCATTATCTGGACTGTTCTCATCTGACTGTCAGCTGTAAAAATGTATGTCTTCTACCAAGTAAATTGATAGACAGTTTCTGTAAATAGTACAGTATTTGAATGTACCTAATTGTAGATACTGTAAAACATACTTTTTTGGTGAAATGATCAAATGGTTAAAATGTCAGCAAACCATTCTGGAGGATCCAAGAATGAATCCAGATGAATTAAAAACATATGATGGAAAGAGTAAAAAAAAAAACTCTGAATGTCAGGGGATGCTGGGGGCAGTGAACACATCAGGCACACATACATGACAGACAGGTTCTGGATGCCCTGGACAAATCACCAGAAGAGATGATCTGATCATAAGACAAGAACAAACAGTAGGATCAGTGTTTTTGTCCCCATCCAGAGACAAGTGGAAGCCTTGTTATAAAACTATCTCTCAACTAACAGAGGCAAATTTGCACACATGGCAACACTATGCATCCTAATATCATCAGCTTTGTTTGCAGTGTATCATCTTTAATGATGAATTCTGGTTTCAACTGGAAATGGACAACCACAGTGTTGAGTACAGAGGACCACTGGTGAGTGCTTTAATTGTGTCTTTACTGTTAAGTGGCACACTGGCACACTGCTGGCATGCTGGTTTGGAGAGCCATCTCAAATGCCAGTTGGTCATCCCTAGTAGTGGTGCAAGGGACATTGACAGCACAGAAGTACAATCAAGAAATCCAGCATCCCCTGTTGCCTTTCATGACAGGGCTGCAAACAGCCATTTTCCAGCAAGATAATGCTAGGCTGTACACAGCTAGGATTTTCCAGGAATGTCTCTATCAAATTATCAACTTCCTTGGACTGCTTGTTCTCAAGAATTGCTGCCCATCAAGCATTTGTGGGACAAGATGCAAGTGTATGTATATAAGTGTGATGGATTTGCAACATCCGTGGGCAAATCAAAAGATAGCATACAGGTGTCTGTATGCCTCCATCCCCAATCATTGTCACGCATGTCCACGTAAGAGAAGGTCCTACAAGGTACTAAAAGGTTCCTTTAAAATATACTATTGTTCCACAGGGAATTATCCCTTTGTAATGAGATTGTAAACACTTATTGCCATTATGTTCACACTAATAAAGTTTTGTTTCATTTACTCAACTCTGCCATCTTGTTGCATAACTTCTTTGTCAAAGAGAATAAAATAATCATTGTCTAGACTTATAATTTTAATAGTATATCATTTTATATTTAATCAAACAACTGCAAATAAAATGGCAGTCATAAGTTATATGATTACTTTCATGGCATAAGTATTCATTTTTAGAAACACTTGCTTCTACTGATAGAAATTATAATCCAGTTAATAAAGATAATTAAATAAATGTAATGTAGTTAATTATATAAATACAATATAGTTCAACCCAGTTATGATGTGATACTCAGGGTCCAAAGAATCACATTATGATATAAGAAAATCATAACCTGATTCTTTGGATTCATAAGAAAATTCTAACTTATGAAACACTAGTTTTACAGTGTATTTCGAAGACACCTGGCAAGTTTTTCATCAATTATCTTTATTTAGTTGAGTTGATATGGTACATCTTTTTGTACGCGTTTCGGACTATGCCCCTCCTCAGTCAACTTTAGGTTACACGTTGTATAAATTAAAATCTTGTAAAATCTGATTTTTAACTATTTTAAATCCTTTTGTGGATAGGCAATTATACATTACAATTTTTAAAAAGTTTTTTAAAATTTAAAAAAAAAAAAAAATTCTAGTCATTTTCAGTATTCAACTTATATCTGCTATCAGTATCACAGACCTATTGTTTTTGTGCATGATAATTGCAGTACTATAAGATATTAACATTGAAACATGATTTATATCTGTTATTGATCCAGGTGATTTGTGCAATAACAAATAATGAAGATTTTTATGAATCTGAAATGTCACTGCACACTCACATGAAATAGCATATATTCAATAACCTAAACTACTTTCTGGTAAAGATACAAGCAGTTTAATGTGATATTTTGTATTTTATGGAAATAAAACAAGAATGTGTATTATGTATGTTCAGAAGAAATCATCATCATCTTACACATTTACAGACTAAAAACACATTTCAGCTTACAAAAATTAGGAACATGCTTGCCTCACATTATAAGCAGATTTGTGTTGTAATGGATCACAACATAATAGGGTTATGGGGTTAAGCTGTATTAATCTACATAAGCATGCACATGCATGCAGAGTTAGAGCTTTAGCTTGTGAATCAGATAAAGCTAGGATTAAACAGCTCATGTAACTTTATCCAAGTCTTTTGGTTAAAACAAGTAACAATCAATTAATTTTGAACTTTATCCAAGCTGCAAGTGGAGATAAAGTTAACTGTGGATAAAGGTGGATAAAGCTAAAATTTGATGGGTGGATAAAGCTAAAATTTGAGCTTTATTCATCCCATTTTGGATAAAGCACAGAGTAAATTTCGTATTTCACTTTAGTCAGATAATCTACTGTTTTTCAATGCAGGTTGGTTGGATAAAGAAGGAAATTGGGTTTAAAAATCAACCAGAATTTATTATTTCTCTACAGCATAAAAATGAAGCAAACAAAAATGAATGTTGATGGTTATTTCTCAATACATTACAAGATTTAGCTAAAATAGATCATACCGTTACAACTAAAACTGGTAGATTTACTTTTAAAGTATGAAAAACAAAAGTATACAATAAAATCTTGTTTTAGTGGATCATGCATGGAACCAGAGGCATACCCAGGATCTGAACTAGAGGGGGGCAACTCATATTAGTTTTTAGGAGTTTGGGAGGGAGAGTGAAATTTCCCGACAGATGGCTCTAGTCAAGTCACAATATTCATTATTCAAACTGATACATCTGTGCTGTGTGTCTGTGTGTCAATTACTACACTTTAATTTTTTTTCTAGGGAGGGGCAGCTGCCCCTCCCTGCACCTTGCTGGGTACACCCTTGCATGGAACAATGGATTTCTCAGAGTACTAATTTTTTTCTAGCCCTATCTACTGTAAACATTGTGTTTTTTCAACATTTAATTAATATTTGGGTGTTTTTTAGGTACTGAACTTGAGAAAATAATAATACATTTCAGGTAGAGCAAAATACATGCATAATCATCATGGTTCACATTGCTAATGTGGCAGCTGCATGTCAATACCCTCCATGTCAGTAGCACATTGAATTGTGGTGAGAAGCTTCTTCTGGCTCAATGCTTCCAGATGTACAAGTGTCTGCAGCAAAGGCAATGTAACAGCTCGGCACTATCACAGCTTGAATCATGATGCTGTGCTTAATTAACAGTGACATTTCATAATGAGGATGCTACCAAAAGTAGCCCAGAAACAATGAGGATACTACCAAAAGTAGCCCAGAAACATTGCATCATCACCTTGAAAGAAAAGGTAGAAGCATATAATAATACAGGCTAGATTTGTAATCTTTGTCATGTTGAGTGTATTTCTTGCAGATATAATAAAGTAAAATAAAAAATAACTGAACTTTTAAATTATTTAATACGTTGAAATGAATAAAATAGGTCAAATAATATTATTTGACTTATTTTATAAATAATTATTAATTTTATATAAGATAATTAAGTTCATTAAATATTTAGAATAATAGAATATTTAGAATTTGGTTAATATTCAAATTTAAGAAATGTTATTCATCCATCTTTAGTAAATACTATGAAAGAAAGAACTACTACTGAAAAAAAATTTGAGAGAGAAGGAAGTGAAGTGGAATGAAGCAAGAATGTTAAAGTAAAGTTGAAAATATAGAATGTGCAGAAAAAATATGGATTTGGTACAAAAGAAGAGAAATACAAACACTTAATAAGAGAAACAGGAACATGGAGATGGATTATAAAAAAGTGAAAACTTACATCAGAAAACATAAAAGAAAGCAAGTGGTAAAGAGAAGAGTAAAACTTTAAAAATTTTAAATAATTCTAAAACTCTAGCAGACAGCATTCTATTTAACTGGTAATACTCACTTTACTACAATTTTGATATCATTTATATTTGCAAATTATATTTCTAATTACAGTAGAGTATCGATTATCTGAAACAATTTGGGACGGGTTGTTCGGATAACCGATTATGTATGAAAAAATATATTAATTAACCCATCCCATGTTGAAATTCATTCAAATCCTGGCATGTTCTTAAGTACCCTCTCATGGTTGTGCCAGTGCTGCCAGCTAAAACACACACACCAACAAAAATAATATTGGAGTAGCCCAAGACATAGCCAAATATTGCAGTGCCGCAGCACTAGCGGAAATTTAAATTTGCCAACTGGAATGCTTTCGATTAATTGATGCTCTACTGTATATAAAAATTCACTAAATAAATTAAATTTAACTCATTGAATGGATTCAAAAAAAGTTTTTCATTAATTTTTTTTCCTCTGAATCCCATAGTTTCAATGCATCCCCAGTCAGCACCATAGTAACTGACAATGATTATATCTTAATGTTAAATATACTGAAAGAGGAGATCGGACTGGAGGTCCAAGTAGTGTTAATAGTAACGCATCTGCATGGTAAGCGGGCATTGTGGGTTTGAGTCCTGCTTCAGGCCCAGAGTTTCAAGTTGAACTCAAAGGGGGGGAAATAGAGTACTTTAAAAATGTAAAATTGTAATTAATGATATATTAATTTCTTTACACTAAAAGTAATGAAACCTTAGTTTTTAATAATCTGTAAACTATCTAGACTTCAATATTGTCATTAATATTAATTTCAAACAACAGTAATTTAAATTACTTAGTTCTTTACATTTTCATATTGGTTACAAGTCTGATTTAAATATTTTGTAAAACTATTAAAATGTATAATGCAAAGTAAATAAGAAATATTTTAATACTTGATTGCTTCTTGTTCTTTCTATGTTCATTGGGAAAAACGCACAAAATTGCTGTGTTGAACCTACCATAAAGGAACACACATGATGAAGAAAATATACTGTTATTTAAGACACATTATTTCTGTACAAAGTCTATTCTCATGTGTTCCTGCATGATAAGTTCAACACAGCAATTTTGTGCATTTTCCCCAAAAATATTTTCATAACTTTTATCTATTACCCAGAAGATTATACAATTCACTCAAAGACTGAAAATAAAAAATTTATAAAACAATGTCTTTGATGTTAAAATACAACAGATAAAAGAAATAACAACTTAATGACTTGTAAATTATTTTTAATATATGCATATGGAAATAAAAAATATGAATATGTCATAAGGAAATAACAAAACAGAATTCATGTGCATTGTTACTTTGTTCAATAAATGTGAATTATATTGTATTATTTTCTGATAATGAGATAAATGCATATACTGTATTAAATTACTTAGGAATAGAAAATCATTACATAATTCAAATGTAATGATTTTCTATTACACAAGATAAACAAGAATAAATTCAATATTCTTGTGTGTTGTATTCTAACAAAGTTTTAAAAATACAATATAAATAGACTTGCTTTATAGTGATCTGTAGGGGGTCTTATTCACTAATTCACTAAATGTAGTAATTCAATATAATGTACTGTACATTATATTGAATTTTTTGTATCTGGAAAAATGCCTATTATTAGTGTTTAATATACTACATAGTATAATCATAATGATTGCTAATTGTTTTGGTCAACAAATATAAGACTATTAATTCTAAAATAAACTTTAATTATAAACAAGTAAAAGTGGGTAAAATGAATGTTTCTTAAAATTAGAATTACAGTACTTAGAATTCCAAATAATATTTCTTAGAATTGAAGAAATATGGTATACAGTGGTACCTCATACTTCGAACACTTCAGAGTTCAAATGACGTTTCAAAGTTCAAACACATGCTCAGCAAAAAAATGCATTTGAAGCCCAAGATATCTCTTGAATTCACATTACACTTGTATGTTTTCAGTGCTTTCTTCATTTTATTTTTGGCATGTTTGGTTAAACAGTTGACTTGCCTTAAAACGAACATAGATAAAGAAAATTTTGCCATTGCCCTGGCAAAACACCATTGTCACAACATTATTTTCACACAATAAAGCAGACAAAAATTCTACCAGAATTCATTAAACTGAACTGAACTGTAAATTACCTTCAGAACCCCTAAAAAATAAAGCAACCATTACTGGAAATAGGGTTATACATTTTTCAATGTGAACAAAAAGTAGAAGTGTAATAAATATTCCATTTTGAATAAAATAGATTTTCTTCTCCTAATAAGCATAGACAGGTTTGGTCTCTGATTGTAGAGTTAATTAAAACATCTGATTTTAGCAAACCATTCTTCTGCACTTACTGCACTTACTGCACTCAGAATATAAGAGTTAATATTTATGGATAGCCACTCCTTTAAATGGATGTGGTCCTATGCAAACACACGCTAGTTTGCATATCCAGGAGTGCATACAGTGACACCAGGTTTGCCTACTTTGTGCCAAATTTGGCTCTTTTTATTATTCTTTTGGTGCCAAAAAAATATTTTCTACTTTTTCAATCTTCAACAGAAAAATATCACAGATTTCTTTTATTAATAGTTTGGCTTTGTTTAACCACTCTGATACACTATGATTCAATGGCAAATACAGTCCCCTCTTCATTTTGTTTAATTTGAAAATCATTTAAAACATTAAATATATTTACATAAACAAATTAACTTTATTTAGTAAATTAATTCTAAATATTATAATTTAGAGATTTTGATTGCCTTAACTCCCTCTACCTTGACTCTAAAAATCATTAATATGAATTTTTAATAAAGTGAACAACCTGCTGATCCCCTAGAAATTTGTATTAACACAAATCGTATATATTGTGTATTATTCGTTGATTTTGAAAAATTTCTTCCTGCAATTTTTCTTCATTGACAGCTTTGGGCACCCCATATGTTTTGTATCCTTTCATTCAAAATTTCTTGAACAGAACTTTTTAAACCACATTTAACATGTTTAAATTTTAGAAGCATCTTCCCCACACATATTATGAATTATTTTTACTGTTTCTACAATGTTATATACTCTATGAAACTCATAAAACACAACATGCCTGATATGCTTTTAATGTGAGGACATTTCAACTTGATTTTATTCAAAATGTGAAATAAAAAGTTTAAGAGATGGCACCTAACATCTACCTCTAGTACCAAATTACTTAGGTTCTAATTATTAATTATAGCATAATAGCCTAATTAATTATGGCAAGAGTTTGGATTAGTAAAAAGTTTAAAATAAGCTAAACAAATAATACAATTTCACATTAGCAATAATATGTTAAATTTTGTAACTTATAATTAAACAACACATCTATGTTAAGTAACTACAGCTGTTAAAAATACACAAAAACTTTGTTCAAGGCAATATAACCTTTACTTATTAATCATGGCATCCAAGAAGTATGTGAAAGCAATGAAGTGTGAAAGGACAGTTGTAGTATCAACTATTGAGATGAAAAGGAACTTATTGCAAAGCATGAAAGCAGTACACATGTGACAATCTGGAAGACATATTTAAGATGCTAAAATCAATGGTGTGCACTCAGTAAATGCAATTTTCATTTTAGTATACAGTATTTACTATTTTATTTATTGTTTTTGTCTTTAAATTTCTTATTACAGCATTTAATTTTGTTATTTTTAATTTAAATTATGTGTATTTGCCGTTTTAAGTTTATTGAAATGGGGATTGTTGAGGGTCTGGAAATGAATTAATTCACTTTGCATTATTTCTAATAGGAAAAATTGATTCAGACTTTAAACAATTTAGAGTTTGAATGGGCCTCCTGGAAAGAATTAAATTTGAAGCATGAGGCACCACTGTATATGTTTTCCAATTATCACAAAGTAACTGTTTGAATTTAACACAAGTTATTTAAAATGATAGTGAATTAAAAAATTAACTTTAAAAATATTAGATATAATGGAAAAACTCATTTTTCTAAAATAAGTATTTGTGAAAAAGTTTGAATACAAAACAAATCTACCTATATCTATCTATTTTGTATTCATATCATAATATGAATTAGTCAGTGATATTATTAGTTGTTATTGTAAGTGATATTATTAAAATTTGAAACTGAGAAACAGCATTTAATATGAGAATCAAAGTTAAAAAAATAATAAAACAAACAAAATATAATTTAAAATTCATTTACTTAACATATATGAAAATTCTATTTACATAAAAGTTATGTTATTTTTCTTTTAATTCAATACATCATTTAAAAAAAAAAGTAATTTGTTAAAATAAAATAAAACATTTTTTTATCAGTTAGATTTAGAATTAAGGAAATGGATAAAATTATATTACAAATAGATAATCCATAGATTGTTAGAGTTTGAAAGTCAATTTGAAAATGAATTTGAGTTATGCAATGATGCAAGTTATTTGCCAATTTTAAATTGCAGTTACAAACTCATCAAACAACTTTTCATTTGTTTAAAATCACTAAGACAACATTGCCACAGGTTGTCTTAGTGGAAAGGCGCAACAAAAGAAATACTAAAGTAGTGTAAAATACTAAAAAGTTGCCAAAAGAGTTGAATTCACCATTATTTTTAGTAGCATGTCAAACAAAGTACAGGCAATCCTTGTATAATGCAGTAATTAGATTCTACAAAAATGTCATAATACAAGACATACATTACATACAAAAAATGGGTTTATGTTCCAGAATGATTTTTTAGCTATAAATTTTATCTGTAATGTAAGAAAAAACAGTTATACAGTGTTTAATTCAGAAAATTTCATTCAACAAAACATGAATTACAAAACAAAAACAAATTTATTAAAATTTGTAAAATAAATAATTGTACATAACAATCTTTCCTTACACACAAAAAATAAATTTTAGTCATCTTCACTATCTTCCAAAATAACATTTTGCCAATATTCTTTATTGGTCAATGGCTAAATGTCATCATTGCTTGAAACTTTTTAGACATTGCTATAACTTTCAATTTCTTCAGATTCTTCTTCTGGCTTAGTTTTTCAAGAAGTTGGTTATAAGAGTCTGCTAAGTGCTTTATTGCAATTGTTTTTGAAGTTCATTAAAACAATTTAAACAATCAAATGGCTGTTAAAAACCTTTGTCCATATAATAAATTTGTTTTTTTTAACTGGATTTAAGGAGATAATTGATGCTTTTATTGTAATCTCATCCAGTTTTTCAGTATCTTTTAATCTATAGTGCTAAACAAATTTACAATTGACTTTGAAATTTGCTACAGTGCAGTACACAATCTTCATTGGCAAACTATGTTATAGTACTGGAAGAATATTTATTAGAATATGATTAAAAAAAAATGGTTTCATGTTAACTCATCAAAATTACATTGTATAAGTATCATATTATACAAGGATGGCCATACATTAAAATTAGTATGTGGCTTAATTTTGAAACATTTTGTGTAACTGAAACTTTTAATTTTAACATACATAACATGCTTTATTCTAGTTAGTTATTATTAACAAATGATTAAAACAGATTTCTAATATAAACAATACTGTATTAGTTATTGGCAATTTTAATATATTTTCAAGTTTTTCAAATAATTGTCAAATTATTTATAAATAGTAATCTGAACTCTAAGCATAGTGTATATATATTCTGAAAATGAAATTTGATGTAATAAATTTATTAATTTTTGGCCATTAATATTTACTATATAAGTTTAACTTAACCAAAAATACTGCAAGATTTTGTTTCAGTCTTGGCTGAAACTGACTAAAACAAATTCGATTTCAGTTGCAAAATCCAATTTTGGTCAGATCTTACCTATGTGAAAAATGTAACTATACCAGATCCAATAATTGAGGAAAAGTATTGATACTGGTATCATTATCAGACCAAAAGTATCAAATACAAAAAGTACCCGATATTGAAGGAAAGTATTAATATGGTATCAACAGTATAGGGACATCCCTTCGTGTATATCATTAAGACAAATGTCAGACCATCAAGAAGACCTAAATAAAAAATAGAAAAACCACAATACTAACACTATATTCAATGAACAAATAGAAATAGACAGAAAGGGGATTACAGAAGACAGTTAGATATCCAATATGATAAGCAGAGAACACGAGAATAACATATAAAACAATACATGACCAAGATTTGACAAATACAAAATCAAGTGACAATATAAATCTGTGGGTGTAGGCAGCAAAATGAAATTTCCCAAAGTAGGAAGAATAAAAAAAAAAAAAAAAAAATTAAACTTAGAGATGAACAATGTTTTTAAAACTCGTAATGAATATATTAATATATTTGAAACACTTAATATAAATTTTGAAATTGTAAATTGATGACAAAAAGTTTAAAAATATACTTCTTACTGTAAACTGGATGAATTATAATTCTTTCTTCCACAAAAACCTTGACAATCCAGTGTTAGGTGTTTATACAACTGCTAACTGCTTTAAAAATATATTTGTTCTGTAGAATGTTTAATTGAATATCAAATGTGACATAAGTGCATATTAGTTTTAAGCATTTTAAAGTTTGCAGAATAACTGTGATGAGTCTTGAAATTGGACATTCTAACAAATCCAAAAGATATTGTGAATTGAAAACACATTAGAATCTACTTATTTTCACCACAAATATTATTATAAGTCATTTAATGTTATCAGACCTATCAAATCTGAAACACATAAATGTACAATAAAAACTTTGCTTATTGAAATCAGAATTCAGTTATCAGGAAAACACTCTTACAGGCTTTTAAGCTATCTTTTCATGCTATCAGTTTCAACATGTGGCATAACAATTTCATGTTATCAGTTTTAATCAATGCTTTAAAAGTTAAACATTTTGTTATTTTCTCATAGTAGTGGTTTAAATTATTGGCATTTCTTACTTTAATTACATGCTAGCCATTGTTAAAAACAGTAGATAAACAACACTGGATGAATTACTATTAATTAATAATAATAATAATTATACTGTAATAATAATAATTAGAATTAGTTTAAGTTATACAATTTTTGACTGTTTTAACACATCCTTTTATAATGCCAGTCTATAAAACCAGAATATTTACTAATTATAACATTATTCATACACCCTATTTAATGTTATCATTAGGTTATTGTTATCAGTATAGACTAGTCCCAAAGTGATTATAATAAATGGATTTTACTATATCAGAAGAACATTATGAAAGAGATATAACAATTTACCAAAACAAAACAAAAATTAATCTGAATGCTGCAAGTTTAACTTGAATAACTATAAACATTAATTATAATTTTTAAACTTCTGAATGCATAAGATGTAGGCAAACAAGTTTTCAAACTATTGATATAAAAATATAGAAAATTAATCAAATATTTATTTATTTATTATCATTTCTTTCAAAGTATCTTTCTTTCTTCAGCTATACAGTTATGATACATTATTTTGCAATTCAAAACTTTTTAAACATATTCTTCTCTTGGAGTAGTCTTCAACTCATTGAAGGTATTTCTTAAAAGAAATATCTCTGGTGATTGAAATTATCATACTTTCAACTATTTCATCCATTTGAGTAAAAGTCAAATTTACTGAGCAGGTTAAAACATTGACAAGAATCAGTGTTTTTTGATCACTGTTGGATGATAACACAATATCAGAACACACCATTATTGATATACAATATATATATATATAATCTGTGAACAGCTAATTTGTTTCATTTTTTTATATAAATATTTATAAACACTTGATTAAAAAAAAAAAAGATGTTCAAGCATTGGCATTTTCAGTGGACACATGGGTCTAATTAAGTCACCTGTGTCACTGAATGCAGTTAGTTGGCTCAGTTTTGTCCCAAAAGTTTTTATCATATTGATGACACAATGTCATAATGTTTAAATTCATATTAACAAAGATCACAAAATCAATCATTATTAAAGAAAATAAGCTATAGAAATGCAACAATAGCTATATTCAGCAGGTAACAGTTCTAGAGCAACTGAGTATTTTTTAAGTCAAATTCACTCTGTAGAAATGCTATTTTGTCATTTCAAATGTATTGATGATTATATTTAATATCAGACTTCACTCACAGCATTTCAAATAGCTGTAACTGATCAATGACAGTTGTGCCCATTCACACACTAAGTTTTTATGAATGTAAAGGTATACAAAAATATGAATAGGTGTTTAAATGTAAAAGTATTACTTAAATATACTCCTTTATAGAGTATATTTAAGTTTATAAAAATGACTAGAAGATATTGTAGTGTTACCAACCATACACATTGACTCTTAGAGTCTTTTGGAAATACTTACTAATTGGTTGGTTGATCACACTCTACCCACTCTCAAAGATCAGTGAATCTGGTAGCAACTGGTATATCACTGAAAACTTTATAGGTAACATTTTTGTATGATTTGCCCAGTCTCAGAGAGACAGAAAAATGTATTGTTCGTAGTGTGTAAGTCTGTGTTGTTTATCATCTAAGAAATACATGAATCAGTTGGAGAAACACTTTTTAAATGGTTAATTAAGCAATATTATTGTTTTTTGAAGAGGATTTGACGTAAATAGATGAGTGATAATCCAAGCAAGTACGCCAAAATGGACGATGGCAGCCGAATTGTCAAGTGGTGGCCAAGTAGGCAATCAGGTAGCCCAAGTGGCCAACCACAAATCAAAGCTAGTGTTTGCAGAGTCTTATTGCATGCTTGAAACATTGAAATGTGGGCAAAACACTGTTCATCAAAGAATTTTTTGACTGCCAGCCTGTGGTTCTAATAACTGCATTACGTCAATTTGGAAAAATTCCAACATGGACATGCTCAAGCAATTCCTTCTTGGAAATCACCCCAAAGACCACGAGTGCAAGCTATGTCAAACACAAAAAGTAGTTCGCTGATAATTGTAAAAAGAATCCTGTCATTCATGCTGATTTTAAAGGTTTATATCACCTTCTTACGATTCCTTTCTGGAGGCTTGCAGAAAATTGCTCTTTGAATCATTTTGTGAGCATGACTATCTACTAGAAACAGGGCCTAATGGCAAAGATATTTGGTCAAGTGAGAATCTGATAAAAAAAACACAACTCAGTTAAAAGGTTCATGAAATACTTTGATAATGATAAGTGTACTGATCTTGATGAAAGTAACAACCAACATGGATTCAAATACCTGTCTGAAGTGTTACACATCCATTATGGAGAGAAGGTCTTCATCCTAATTGATGAATATCATGCATCAGTCATTCACGCTGTTATCAATCACAAAGTAACTACTACGGATATGAACCGTATACTGAGTATACTTGAGTCCATATACTGAACTGGTCTACTGAGACTTGTGATGGGAGAAACATTGAAAAGCAACCCGCATATGGAATGAGCATTGATCAATGCTTGTGTGAGATTGGCAGGTGCAATGTCAGGAGATGCACAAGGTGTCATTCACCATTGTGAATTCCTAAATGAAGCCAGTGAATTTTCCCAGTTTTATGGGTTCACAACTGGAGATGTCGATATGCTGCTGGAGAAACCTGAATTTAAGAAGTTGATGCAAGGGAAACGGGAAAAGACTGCTTGTTGGTACAGTGGATACAAGGCAGCATGTGGGGTTGAAGTGTTCAATGCCTGGTCCATCTTAAACTTGTCTTGCATCAGGAACTTATGTAGAAGGAAATCATGGAAATGGAGAAACGTAAATGGAAGTGAGTGTCATTTTTTAAAACTTACTGGGTTGATACAGGATACATAAAGAATATGACAACCCTGTTTGCAAACATGGAGATTCGAGAACACATCCAAAGACTTATCAACGGTGAAGAGGTTGAAATAAGAACTTTCAAATCAGTGACAGCTGAAGACGTAATGGCATTGAAGAATGTGATGGAGTTAAAAAACCTAACTCCATCCACTGGTAAGGAAAATTTGTTTCTACGATTTTTAGCTGATAGTAGTTACTTTAATAGTTCAGTGAAATACAGTACAAAGATTCAGATTCGAAGGCAAGTAATAAGTGTAGCATTTTGAGTGTACCTAATTTGGAAGTGGAAACAGAACTTATTTATCATTGCTACAATGCAAACTTGTGGCAAGAAAAATATTGTCTTGACAAGAATCATGTTGGTGACTATCAAAAAGCATTGCAGAATCTGGTGGCCAATGCAACAGACGTAAACTTTACTCAACTTGCATCATCAGTGACCATGCTTTTTTCTGGTGATGCAAAAGTGCCTGATAATGAAGACGCACTTCACTCTATCCTCTTCACTTTAGCATACAACATCCAAAAGTTGGACGCACATACTAAAGTACATGTGAAGAAAAAGGACAAAAAAAAGACAAGGAAGAATTGACATTCTGATAATTTGTGAGACAACAGAAATAATAATTGAGCTGAAGTTCAATCCTAAAAATCAAAAAAGTGCTCTTGCTCAAAGTGTAACAATTGAACCAGTAAGCTTTTCCAAACAGATCCTTAATTCAACAAATGAATTGTCAATACATGGCATTGCTACCATACCTCTATGCAGAACTGTTGAGTCTGCAGAATGTAGCCATTGTGTGTGTAGAGCAACCATGGTCATAATTTAATCTCAGTAGCAGACTTTCAGATGAAACAATTGATCCAGTTTGAAACTTTTTGATCACATCTTGTATATAAAAATTTCAATTATAATGCTGTTAATGAAAAATATTTCCCACAATTTGTAATCTAGATATTTTATAATTCCAAGAAATACAGCATAAAATATAATGTAATTTGGAAAATAATGTCTACTTTAACTTAAGATAAAATTTATTTAAAACAAACATTTTTGAAGCTATTTGGCTCCAGATTCAGATGGAATAATCCTATAAACAAATAGCTCAAAGAAACAAAAGAGAAGAGAGTTTAAATCTTTAAATTTCACTCTAGTCTACTTTATAAGGTAATAAATTTTTCCATTTATTAGCAATGATTATTGTGACATATCAGAAATTAATTATGATATAAAAATACAACAAATTATTTATTAGAAACAGGAAAAATAAACTTCTTGTTTCTTTAAAAGAATAACTAACAAATGGTTTTTGTTATTTGATTTCATAAGCATGTCCTTGATAAGAATGAGTCTACAATTTGTTTAAAAAAACATGATTGACATTATTGATATAGAAAAAATATTACATATATTGTATATGTAATATAATTTTTCCATTTGTTCTTGTTCTTTCTTTAATAAAAACACTGAATTATTTGCAAAATTGATTTGTGATTTAATTTTTAATTATACTAAAGAATGTGTTTCAAAAAATCAGAAAAATCCTCAAACATTAATTGGTTGAGACAATCCATCCAAAAATAATAATGATAGAATACTTAATGTTAATTTATATTAAAAGTTATTTTTTTTTATTTTCTATTTCTTAGTTTATCACTCAAGAAAGCACTGTAAAATTATATCAGAAATTATTTCACTGTATTTGTAATAAAATTAAGTCATTGTTTGTGAACAATTTGTTTATTAAAATTAAATATGCAACTTACCAAAAAATTCACCTTCAGGATTACTCTCCATTTCATCTTCTATTTGTTTCATGAGAGCTTCTATTTTTTTCTCAGCTTCTGTTGGACCTTTAGGTCTAGGCGGTGTTACATTATAAGGCAGCAATGTCTTTGTATTAAGAGTATTAGGTTTATAACCGGCAGTTGAGCCTGGATAAGGGGGTGGAAGGTCTTGATTTGATCGATTATTTACATGCTGCAGATTTGTTACAACTGCTTGTGAATTACAGTTTGGAATATTTCTATTTATTATATTTGGCTGTGATGGACCAAGCCATGATTGATTTGGATTTGTATGTTCATGTGGAAATTGATTTTTACCAAGAGAATGAGGTCCTTGCTGAAATAATTTATGGTTAGATGTGTTATAAGAGGCATTTGTAACCATTGTTGGTTGTGCTGCATGCTGTAATGGATAAGCTTCACTAGAAGATAAAGTTCCTGTTGTTCCCAAACTAGCAACTGATGAACGATTACTGTAAGTTGCAGATGCTATTCCTGTCATATGGTTACCACTATTTAGAGTGCTAGTAACTATTTGTGACCCATAACCACCACTTGTGAAAGGCAATGTGCGTTGATTAAGTGAATGTACAAAAGTAGCTTGCGCATCTGTAGTAGCTGATGTAGATATAGTAGGAATAGTTGGCATTCGTGTAGAATTTTGAATTTGTAAATCCTGCAAATTAGCATATAATGCAAAATCAGATGACTGTTTTGCCTGAGAATATGGAGGTGGAAGTTGACGGGATTCAGAGTTAGCACTATTAGAATTAGAGGATTTACCACCGGAATTTACTATACTACTTCTTGGGCTAACATGAATCGGATCTTGAATACTAGCCGAGGATTTCAAATTATGTCGATGTAAATCACTAGAGTAACTGTTAGCAGTCGAACGAGAATCAGGGTGGCCAGACATATTGCGAGAATAGAAAACATTCTCATATACTGGGCCCGTGATACTGGTTCTGGGAGAATTGGAATGATGAGAATCTCTACTAGAACTACTTAAACTACTTCTAGGACTGGAGTGTACAGAATCCTGACCTGGTCTTAAAGATACATTGGAAACAGGATTTGTAGTTACAAGTTTACCAGAATTTATAAGAAACCTGGAATTTTCTTCACTAAATGGCAAATCATGCTGAATATGGCTGTAATTGTTGGTATCTATATTTGTTCCATTTGCATGATAAGATTTAGACACAGGTTGTTTAGGCGTAGCAAATCGTGATGCAGCTATAACACTGGCACGGTCAATTTTTCCATAAATAGGCGACTCTTTAGATTTTAAATTGTTATTTCCAACCATAAAGCTTTCTATTGCACCTACTGAACGGTTTGCCATTGTCAGATTCTTCGCACTTTCCAATTCATATTTTTTCTGGCTATTGTCTTTTGTCGATCTGGAAGTTTTATATAAAACCTTTCCATAGCTAGAATCTGAAGAGCCGTAAACACTCGATGGCACATACGGTTTACTATTTAAATTACTATAAAGTTCTCTTTTCTTTTCGAAGTCTTCTCCTGCAGATGTTTCTGATCGTTTTGGAGTGACTGAAGTAGGTAGAAAATTTCTACAAGGCACTTCAAATAAGCTCAAATCTTTCATAATTCTTGTTGTTTCGTCTTCTAGCTCTTCATCATATAATTCCATATTGGAATCATTAAGTTCTCTTTTGTTTTTACAATAAAATCATTTCTGCACTGATTATCTCAGTCATAAGTTACAAAACACAAGTCCGAACTTTCGACTTACTTTCTCCGTGACGTCATCAACAAGTTTCTGTTGTTTAACAATATACTCTCGGTCTGTAGTCTTGCTTTTAAAACTGTTATAAATTAATTTAAATATAAAATATTAATAATTCTACATACTTTTAATATAATAATTAAAACTTAATTTAATAAATAAAAATTTCTTTCATTTATACATTTAACTCGTAACAGGTTTTTATCAATTTTTAATTCATACATTTGCCGAAAGATGATGCTCGTTTCGATTATCAAAATTCAAGAAAACACAAACAGGACGAGCGCACAATAGGAATCCCAACTCCCCGCATCCCTCCCGTCCCCTAGAACAGACGAAACACATACACGCAACATACAATCTAAGCTATACAATAAACGACACAACTAACCGACAGTTCTCGCCACGAAGGGAAAACGCAGAGAACACGAAGGCGTCAACGAAATCACAATGGACAGCATTCACAAGACTACAGAAAAAAACTAAAACTACGAAACCCGGAAATACACAACTAAAACAAACCAACATATTGCAAACGCGACGTAAATGAAAATCATACAACGGGACACCACTAGTCTACGTAATAAAATTGAACAGATAAAGACAGAGTGAACATGGTACAATTACGACTTAATAATTGTTCAAGAAACTTGGCTAACGATGACCAATAAATCGATCTCCCAGGTTACAACGCATACTATATATACTGTACTAAGACGACGGGTGGCGGCCGCACCATATACATACGGAAGTCCATCCCATGCTCCTACGTCGAATCCAGCATTTCATCTCAAGGTGACCCGAAATGGGTTATCACCGACATTTTTCTCCCAAGGCCCTTCCGTATGATTATTGTCTACTTTCCCCTCAGTCTCCAAATATCCTCCTCACTGATTTCTTCCGTCGACTTAACTACTTCTCTGCCATCATATGCGGCGATTTTAACGCGCAATCGCACGATGTGGGGCAGCCACAATACCGACACCCGTGGTAGTCTCATGGCCAGCTTTATCAACCAGTCTACTCTTATCCTTTTAAACAACGGCCAATCAACATACTATTACAAAAATGGGCCCGATACAGCCGTATATCTCATCCTATCTACTAGTGCAGTGGTCTCCAAAGTGGGATACACAAAGTGATACTTGGGGGATACACCAAGTTTCCTTTCAAAATACTGTATATGTGTCTTGTTCGCAATCTGTTTGATCTTACAGTCATCCTCCCGAATAAGTAGGATCACAATCACTTGGGATCATACACGGAAAAATTCAAATTGCGGGTAGTGGGAAATTTAGCAGGAATTATGTATTTATAGTGGAAATTTAGCAAATTTTATTATATTATAGAGGGTACAACTTATAATTATTTTCGTCTTAGGGGTACGCGATCAAAAGAGTTTGGAGATCACTGTACTAGTGGCATATCCGCAATGACTACTTGGGCCACGCGTCAACGTGATTACGGCAGTAAACACAATATGATCGACATCAATATATCCTCCTTACAATCCTATTCCTATCTTTCAGACATGGAAAGACAATATCCACCGTAGGATAAGTACCGTCAACCCCGCCTTTAGTACAGGTAAACACAACATGATGCATCGCGATCAAACCACCTCCAACAACAACATTGCTCAAACTCTCATATTCTGGGTAGCCCAAACTACATGGACCTACGAACAAACTCAAAGATCTAACAGTTGCACATTGTAATCATAATCCACGCCAATACAAACCAAACCCCGTGGTGGAACCAAGAGTGCCGACGTAAACTAGCTCAAAAACGCCAAGCCTACCACCGCTTTAATAGGCAGATTAACCGTGATAATTGGATGCGTAGCAAAGCAGCAACAACCGAATTATAACGCACAAAAGCGCAACTTCTGGAAACACCTCACCACCTCTCCCTAATAACAAGAATAACCTGTGGCGAATCTTGCATTTACTTCGTACTAAAGGCAACTCCCCAAAGGATCATCTCATCATACGATCCTTGTAAAATACGCTGGCCAGTCTATCATCGATCCCAAGAAACAGATATTTAATCAACACTTCACTCCCCAGACCTGCGAACACATCATACAGATCAGGACCGGATCATCGCATAGACAAATGAGACAAATGTCTAAGGCCCGGATTTTTGAAGGGCCCGGTCAAACTGTCTATTTTGAAAAGATTTGTAAATAAGATAGTTTACTTTTTTGTTGGAAAGTGTATATAATAAACAAATAAACAAAAATATATTGGTTTCTTTTAATAAGTTTCTGTCGGTGCATGAACTGTGTATGATTGAACCTACTGAAGAGGCCTTCCATAGGCGAAATGCATTTAGAAGGTTATTAATGTAAATAAAAGTTTTCTTTGTAAGTTGATCTCCGTTTTACCTTTTTTAACTTTAATTGTTTTTTATTTATTGTTGATACAATGTTTTAAAAATTTTTTGAAGTTATAAGATATCCATAAGTCAGAAGAGAAAGAAAAATATATTTTTTTTCGTGTATTATACAATTACGTAAGAAGAAGAAAAATATATTTCTTTTTATATGATTATTGTGAATTATAAAATCTAAAGAAAATGTGTTGTGGGTCTTCTTGTGGGAGAGGGAGGGGGCCCGGTAAGAAGAAAATGTCTAGGGCTCCAAAGTGGGTTAATCCGGCCCTGATACAGATCCATACTCCAACCAACGCTGCTCTGTCGATTAATTCCTACAACCGCCTATATACCGGGCACGAACTGAACAACGCAATACAAAAAGGGAGACATTCTACCCTTACCCATACTTTCCATTCACAAACTGAGAAAAGAGGCGACAAACGAAGCTAACTACTGTCCGATTGCTTTGACCTCCTCCGTTTCTTTTAAAACTTTTGAACTTCTGATTATTAAACGCTGGCAAAACTTAGCGATTCAACAACGTTGGTTCAACTATAAACATTTTGGTAGTTTCCTGGGGAAGTGAAGAAGAGACCTTCTCATCCACATGTTAATTCAAATACATTCCTCCGCAATAGAGGTTACTATCTGAACCTCATCATCAGTGGCGTAGCGTGGGTGTCAGCCGCCCGGGGCGGAGGAAAATTTCGCCACCCCCTTAATTAGGTATAAGTAATGAAAAATTTCGTGCTCATTTCAATCGGTCCGAATCGTAGGTGCAACAAAAATATGAAATGAAATGGTTTTAATTTTTACAAGATATTATTATTTATTGTGAAATTTTTCCGCCCCCTAAAAGTGCCGCCCGGGGCGGGCCGCCCCTGTCGCCCCCACTACGCTACGCCACTGCTCATCATACTCGATATTTGCAAGTGATGACACCACCAAACAATCATATCATCCGGAAAGCCATAGTGAAAGGCCTCAAAGGCAACCAACTTTATCTGGTTAAATAATTTTTTACACAACAGACAGTTCTTGTCAAATGAAGAGGCCGCAGTTCTACTACACAAACACGAAAGCAAAGGCATACCGCAGGGAAGCGTAGTCTCCCATTCCTATTTGCCATCTTCATGAACGACATTTTCCAACTAGAAAACGACCATATGATATACGTTTACACAGATTATATAACTGTTATCGCTCTCGAGAGAGACACCATTCAACTCCGCCGCACAACTGCCAACTTCTTGCACGCCTTCGAGAAATGGACACAGAACAATAACGTTAACTGTCAACAACAAAAATGCGCGATCTCGGTATCTCAATAACCATTCTAACCAAAAGATCATTTTCCAGGGTCAGAAAATTCCCGAAATCACTAAACAAAAAACCCTCGGTACACACTGTACACGTACATCACCGCTCAGTTCTCGTAGCATACGCACGTGCAATACATCAAAAACAAATACAGAAAATATATTAACATATTTAAAATATTCTACTTCCTTAGTCACAAAATCGGAATTTGACAGGGCAATGAAAGCTTACAGTGAAACAATGATAATGAATATTAAAATTATGCAGGAAGAAATAGAGGCACTTAAGACGAGCGCCGGGGCCGGATGGCCGAGCGGTCAAGGTTAGCAGCCTACCGCCCTGGGGGACCCGGGATCGAATCCGGACGGGTCGAGAAATCCCCAGGAATTTTTCGGGGGGTGGTCTGTCCAGATATGTCGGTCCCCGTCCCTCACCACCCGGCCGCCCCATTGTGGGCCTGGCCGAACCCATAATGGGCTTGCTGTAAGAGGCCCTCTTAGTGCCCACTGGACGGAAAGAGTTAAAAAAAAAAAAAAAAAAAAAAAAAAGACCAGCGCCGGATCCAATAAGTGCGAGGCCCGATTGAATTTTTTTTGCGAGGCCCCTCAAACTTTAGATAACAAAATTAATTAACTGTTAATTTACATATTGAAATATGTTGTTTTATTTTTAATAATAATATACCTAGATATTTATTTTTGTAACATGTACTATTTTTAAATATATAAATTTTGACGTGATGCGGAGCACCTTCAAGCGCGGGGTCCGATTGGCACCAATCGCTCCAATCGCCTAAAATCCGGCCCTGCTTAAGACTACAACTGAAAAGGCCAAAGAGGGAGAACGGAGACAAAATTTAAAGAGGAAATAAAAGAATTGATTAAACAAAATAACGTGGAAACCAGGGCCGTTATTACTGAGATAAAGGAGCAAGTGAGTGGTATGAATAAGATTATATTAACTGAGACCGAAACCAAGGGAAAAGAAACAAACCCTTCGTACAGTGAAGTAACAAAGAGGAATATGAACGAACCTAGCGTAAACAAACTGGAACCACCAAGCTTTACAGCTTGGGTAAACAGCACTAGAACAGATAGCACCACGGAACAAACGAGAGAGTTGTTAGTCAATAAAGTCTAACCAAGAGATTTGGGAATTGGAGTACGGAAACTACGGAAGATAAAGGATGGAAGAGTGGCAGTAGATCTTTGCAGCTATGCGGATCTGGTGACATTTCTAGATGCGGTTAAGAAGATCCCAGAACTTAAAGCAACTAGGGCAAAACGAAGGCTCCCACTATTGAAGGTCGCATCAGTGCCGAAGTCAATCGATAAAGAGAAAATAAAAGAGTACATCTACGAACAGAATTATTGTATTTCATGTGTTTTTGGAAAAAAAGAATATTACGAAGGGACACAAATCAAGTTTCCTATCAGTCAGAGAAATGCGGAACTTCAAACGTGGGTAATAGAGGTCACTTCAGAAATCGAGGAAGTGTTCAGACAAGAAGGAAAAATAAATATTCAGTGGACAAGATGCCCAATATACGAATTTAATCAGGTAAAGCAATGTTTCCGGTGTTTAGACTATGGACATTACGCAAGAGATTGTAAACTAGATAAAGGTATTTGTAGTCATTGTGGCAACGAACATCTTTTTAGAGACTGTACGGAGAAAGAGAAAACTGCAAAATGTATCAACTGTGTTAGAAGAAAGCTTCAAAACAACAAACACAATTCAATGGACAAAAACTGCCCGGTTTTTCAACAAGAAAAACGGGAAATACAAAAGAGGACAGGATACAACCACTGACAGTTACTTCAGTAAACAACAATATGCCAAGGGCGGCATATCAGTGCATATCTGGACTAGTGGTTCCCATTGGAGGATGCTCAAGTGCCAACATCTTCTCAACCTCAAAGTGTTTATTTTGGACAGTGACTTTTCCAGAGATAATATGTATCGGGACCACTCATTTACTTTGTATTTCAAGGCTAAGTAGCCATATATGTATTTATGTATATGTTATTTTGTTCTCAATAAAAACCGACGCAGGTGCTCTCAGGGTCCCATGCTAATCCTTCACACTTTCCTGTCCTCCTTTTTTCATACTTCTTTCTCATGCTTTTCTACATTCATCTTCTTTCCTCTTTCTTAAAGGGCAAAGTCTGTAGCTGTAAACAGACAGCCCTCCTTGTCTTTAAGATCTAAATCCT